>NC_060120.1:868949271-869627848 GCF_021461395.2 Schistocerca americana | reverse complement strand
TGCTGCATGAAAAATGCGAAGAAACCGAAAAAGGAATCATCGTTGGAAGGACTGGCTCAGAATGCTGAAAAGTCAATACAACCTTCGGTTAAATTAAAACCAAGGGTGGTAACGGTAACATTAAGAGTGAAATGGGAATTGCACTGTTAAATGCAGAGGGGAGAGCGGAAAGGTGGGAAAAGTACACTGAAGGCCTCTGTAAGGAGAATACTTGTCTGATGACGTGACAGAAGGAAAAACAGTCGTCGATGTGGAAGTGATAGGGGATCAACTATTAAAATCAGAATTTGAGAGAGCTTTTGAAGATTTAAGATTGAATAACGCTGGACGGATGGATAACATTCCATCAGAATTTCTAAAATGAATGGGGAAGTGGGAAGAAAACGACGATTCACGTTGGTGTGTAGAATGACTTTCGGAAAAACGTCATCCACACAATTCTGAAGTTCTCAAGAGGCGACAAGTGCGAGAATTATAGTACAGGCAGTTTAAAAGTTCATGCATCCAAGTTGCTGACGAGAATAATATTCAGAGGAAGGGGGAAAGAAAATTGAAGATCTGTTAGATCATAATCAGTTTGGCTTTACGAAAGGTAAAGGCTCGAGAGAGGCAATTCTGACCTTGCGCTTTATAGTAGACTAAAGGAAAATGAAGACATGTTCATAGGATTTGTCGATCTGAAAAAACGTTTGACAATGTCAAATAGTGCAAGACGTTTGAAATTCTGAGAAAAACAAGGTAAGCTATAGGGAAAGACGATTGATATACAATATGGACAAATTCCAAGAGGTAACAGTGGAAGACTAACAACGAAGTGCTCGGATTGAAAGGGAAGTAAGGCAGGAAGGTAGTCTTTCGTCCCTACTGTTCAATCTATCCATCTAAGAAGGAATGGCGGAAAGAAAAGAAACTTTCAAGAGTGGAACTAAAATTCAAGATGAAAGTGAAGAAGAATAACACAATCTGGTGAATGGAGTGAACAGTCTAATGAGTATGGAATATAGATTGAGAGTAAATGGAAAAAAGACAAAAGTAATGAGGAGTAGCAGAAATGAGAATTGCGAGAAACTTAACATCAGAATTGGGGATGACGAAGTAGATGAAGTTAAAGATTTCTGCTACCTAGGCAGCCAAATAACCCACGACTGAAGGAGCAAGGAGGACATAAAAAGCAGACTAGCACTGGAAAAAAGTACATTCCTTACCAAGAGAAGTCTACTAGTATCAAACATAGGTTTTAATTTGCGGAAGAAATTTCTGAAAATGTACGCTTTGAGCACAGCATTGTATAGCAGTGGAACATGGACGGTGAGAAAACTTGGAAAGAAGAGATTCGAAGCATTTTAGGTGTGGTGCTGCAGGAGAATGTTGAAAATTGGATGGACTGATAAGGTAAGGAATGAGGAGATTCTCCGCAGAATTGGCAAGGAAAGGTATATATGGGAAACATTGACAAGAAGGAGGGACAGGGTGATAGGACATCTGTTAACCACTTATGTAATACCTCTCATGGAACTAGAGGGAGCTGTAGAGTGTAAAAGTGTAGACGAATACATCCAGCAACTAACTGAGAACGTAAGTTGCATGTGCTATTCTGAGATGAAGAGGTTGGTGCAGGAGAGAAATTCGTGGCGGGCAGCGGTGTCAAACTAGTCAGAAGACAGATGACTAAAAAAAGAAAATTGCTACGGCAGCAAGGAGACCTTGGTTGCAGTAATTTCTGAAACCTTCATCAAAGATTCAAGCGAAGTTAAAACCTAGCTGAAAAATAGAAAGAGAACGAAGTGAAAATATATGTAAGGAAGGAGAGCAATAAGAGATGCTTTCAATGAATTTCCAAATAAAATTTTGGAAACCGATCTGAAAAATTTCGGTCTCATGTAAAATCACTGAACATACTGGCGCCAAACGTAAGGCAATAGAGAAAAAATCAAAGTCCTTACTTCGGTCTTCTGAAACTGGTTCGCCGCTGAAGATCGTAATACGTTCTCGATAATCTCGGAGCGCCGATATCGCGGATACTAAGACAAGTAATCGCAGCGTAGAAAAGCAACTACAATCGCTTAACAGTGGAAAGGCATCAGAACCAGATGAGATACCTATTACATTCGGCAACACACCTTTGAGTACCACATCCAGCGGACGGATATGTCAGCATTACCAGCAGAAACGTCCAGTTGTGCAACGAGGAGTGTCCTCAAGTTCCAACGTTGTGCGACCTTGTTGCGATGATTTCTGTTCCGATGAATATGAGATAATATCAACAGCAGCAGAAAATGATATTATGGGAGTAGAATTTCTTGTGAATAGGAAGGTAGGAGAAAGAATGAGTTACTGTAAACAGTTCATTCTCATTAGAATGGACAGCAAACTAACACCGACAACAATAGTTCAGATGTACATGCAAACTTCGTAAGCAGCAAATGAAGAGACGAAAAAAGTATACGAGGATAGTGGACAGGTAACTCAATGTGTAAAGGGAGATGAAGATCTAATAGTCGTGGGGGTTTGAAATGCACCTGTAGAGAAAGAAATAGGTCACGGGAGGTAGGAGCAAGAGAAGCAAAACACTAATCCCAGATGGTATGAATCACAAGAGGAGGGTGTGTACTTGGAAAAGACGGGGTCGCACGGGAAGGTTCCAGATGGTTTACATCATAGTCTGACAGAGATTCCGACATCAGATATTAATCATATCACAATTTAGTAATGGTGAAAAGTAGACTGAAGTTTAAGAGGATCGTCCGAAGGAATCAGTGTGAAAGGAAACTGGATACTGAAGTCTGGGAAATACCGAGATACGTTTGACGTCCGCTAAGAACGTGGATACTGCGATAAGGACCGCAGCGTAGGAGGCTCAGTTGCAGAGGAGGTTACATCTCTACAAAGCTCAATCACAGGTGTTGGACAGACAAACATGGGTACAAGGAAGCCAAGAAACTTTTGATAAGAGATGAAATACTTCAACTGATTGGTGAAAGAAGAAAGTACAAAAACACTCAGGTAAAGCCAGCAATACAGCAGTATAAATTCCTTTGGAGTGAATAAATAGCCAAGGCGAAATGGCTGCAGGAAAGATATGAAGAAATCTGAAAAGAAATGATAGTCGTGAGGACTGATTCAGGATTTAGAAAAGTCAACACAACCTTCGCTGAAATTACAAACAAGGGTGGTACCATTAAGATTGCTATTGGAAAACGCAGAAGAGAGAGCTGATAGATGGAAAGAGTGCACTAAAGCCTTCTATGAGGGGGAGGTTTTTTCTGATTACGTGATAACAGAAGAAATAAGAGTCGGTAGAGTAGAGATAGGGGATCCAGAATTAGAATCAGAATTTAAGAGAGATTTGTAAGACTTAAAATGAAATAAGGCAGCAGGGACTGATAACTTTTCATCGGAATCTGTAAAATCATCGGGGCAGGTGGCAACAAAACGACTGTTGACGTTGGTAGATAGAATGTAGAAGAATGGCACAAAACATAGTTCACTTGATTGCGAAGACAGCAAGAGCAGATAAGTGCGAAACCTGTCGCACAAACAGCTTAACAGCACATGCATCCGAACTACTCACAAAAATAATATACAGAAGAATTGGAAAGAAAATTCGGGATCAGTTAGGTAACGATCAGTTCGGCTTTAGGAAAGATACAGGCACGAGAGAGGCAGTTCTCACGTTGCATTTGACAAAAGAAACTAGGCTGAAGAAAAATCAAGATACGCTCATAGCGTTCGTCGACCTGGAGAAAGCGTTCGACAAAGTAAAATGGATCAAGATGTTCGAAATTCTTAGAAAAATAGGGGTAAAATATAGGGAAATGGCGGGAACATACCATATATACAGCCGGCCGAAGTGGCCGAGCGGTTGTAGGCGCTACAGTCTGGAACCTCGCGACCGCTACGGTCGCAGGTTCGAATCCTGCCTCGGGCATGGATGTGTGTGATATCCTTAGGTTAGTTAGGTTTAAGTAGTTCTAAGTTCTAGGGGACTGATGACCTCAGATGTTAAGTCCCATAGTGCTCAGAGTCATTTGAACCATTTTTGAACCATATATACAAGAACTAAGAGGGAACACAGAGACTGAAAAACAAAGACTGGGTTTCTCGGATTAAGAAGGATTTCGCCTCTACTGTTCAGTTTATACATAGAAGAAGTAATGACAGAAATTAAAGGTTCAAGAACGGGATTAAAATTCAGGGTGAAAGGATATCAGTGATATGATTCACTGATGATATTATCATTCTTAGTGAACGTGAAGAAAAATTGCAAGATCTGTTGGACGGAATCAACCATCAAATGAGAATACGAATAGGGAGTAAACCGGAAAAAGAGAAAGGTAATGAGATGTAGCAGAAATGTGAATTGTGAGAAACTTCAGAATTGCGAATCACGAAGTAGACGAAGTTAAAGGAATTTTGCTACCTCACAAGCAAAATTACAGTGATGGATGGAGCAAGGAGGACATAAAAAGCAGACTAACTCAGACAAAGACGGCATTCCTGGCCAAGAGAAGTCTTCTAGTATCAAACATAGGCCCTAATTTGGGGAAGAAATTTCTGAGAACGTATTTTTTGAGTAGAGCATTGAACGGTAGTGAATCACGAACTACGGAAAAACTGGAAGAGTACTGAAGCCTTTGAGATATGGTGCTACAGAAGAATGTTCAAAATAAGGTTGACTGATAAGTAGGGAATGACGAAGTCTTTCGCAAAATCAACAAGGAAGGAAGACAATGAGAATAAAGACAAGAAGCACAGGATGATAGGACTAGTATCAAGGAATCTGGGAATAACCTCCGAGGTGGTAGAGGGAACTGTAGAGGGTAAAAACTGTAGGAGAAGACAGAGATTTGATTGCATTCACATTTTTTTAATGCACACTCGGTTTTATATCTGCGTGCAATAACATTGTGTTTCCGGGATTCGGGGAGGCACGCTGGCTCCGGATCGAATCCTCCAGGTGGACAAAGGACGAGGGTAGGTGTGTTGGTCAGTCTGGATGTGTTTTTCAGACTTTTCCCACAGCCAACTAAGTGAATGTCGGGCTTGTACCCACGACCTTCTGCACGAGTCGCAAACATTTCGAACACGTTCTCACGCTTTTACATGGGACGACACTAGACACAGACAGATTGGTTGCACAAATTCCGTCCCGGGAGGGGGGGAGGGAGGTGGGGGGAACACAATGATGATGGGATCCCGCCACCTTCTACCATTAATAATGCCAAATCCAGATTAACATATCGATCTACTTAAGATACGGGAGGAACTAGAAAAGAGAAGAACAACATGTATGTATTGTTTTTGTTTCCGACTCGAATACATAGCTACTACGCATGTCCAGTCGCAATGTTGACACGTGGATGGTCATATACGAGTCACCACTTGTAAATGAGATTTGGCCCGAAAACTTCCAGGCATTTTGATGTAAAGAACAGAACGTTGCTATTGAAATAACAGCTATGGCGGAAACAATATCGTTAATATAAAACATATACACACGCCCTCTTGATGTCAAGAAAACTGGATATCTATGCATCTACAGGGATATACTGCAAATCACACTTAAGTGCCTGGTACTTTAATGTACTACATACAAAAGTGCTATGTCTTTAGGTGTTAGAACAAACCTCCTGTGTAGACGCATCCCTTATCGTCTTTTAAAATATAGTGGTAGCAGATGGTTACTACAAATAGCATTGTTCAAGTATGCATACGCATCAGACCACATTCACGCAAATTGCATAGTTTTCTGCTGTCCATGGTGTAAATGTACTTAACGGCTTCCTTCTGCTAGAAGGCAATGGTTTTTGCTTTCGCCTTGAATTTGTCTACCAACTGAGGTTCGAAGATCTGAAGGGGTCAGTGAAAGTTACTCGCTACAACTTTAAGGGATCAAGAGACCTTTCTCGACCAGAGAACCCAATTCCAATTATCGCGCGAGGACGATTCACGCATTTATTGAAATGAGTGCTGACTTTTACTGCTTCACCTTAAACTTCACGATCGGTTCATTATTAAAAAGTCCATAACAGTTCACCGCCAATGCCTGCCTAGCGCTTGAATTTCACAATCAGCTTCCTTCGAAGAGAAATTAAAGTCGTAAAAAGTCTCTGTAGTAATGACATTTTCCTGAAAATACGACTTACGTTTCTTTCACTTATTAAAGAATGTTTGAGAGTCAGACAGAAACGCGCATACCGCAAGTGAAAGACCTTGTTCTGTTAGAGTTTCAGTCACAGACGTCCTTCATACTGAAAGAAAATTTTTCCGCGCTCTTTCCAACTTACCTACAGTAAATCCTGGATCAGAGTATTCCTACTTCATTATTTGTTGTTGTTAAATCCAGCAGGAACACTGATTTTAGTTTTGCTATATTAGTGCCGCTGATTTCTTAATAAAAGCTGGCACAGTGTGTTGGTCAATAGATTTACACAGTGTGTTTACGACACATACACGACAGAGTTTTCGTGCCAGAAAAATATTTTTAAAAACTTTACAGAATCATTACTTAACAAGATATTGTTGTTATTCATTTGTTAAATGACACACAAGACGATTTTCTAAAGAAGTTTCAGGAAACCTAGGCCACGAACATGTAAATAAGACCCAATCAGAAGTCAGAGATTCAGCTTAAAATCTGAAGAGGTACACACCAATTAACGACTTATAGTACACAAGAACATGAGTACTCGAAGCAATATGGCACCTTATTCGCAGTTTCAGCATGCAAATTCTAAGAATTACAATTAACCAGATGGAAGGGAATTATTAGCAGAACACCGTTTTGCATTCTTCTACTGTCGTGAAGAATACAATTCCTGTTGCTATTAGGGATTTTTCCTTGGTGAGAGAACTGGAACCGGGCCACTCAAGCACCTTCTTGTAGCAGAAGTATGTGCTTCAATACCTGGAAAGTCACCAACCGACGGGAGAGCGGTGAGCTGTCTTTATGTCCCACCATACCGCATTCGAATGATGCGCGATGACATGGTGGCTGGGCGCCACATTGTGGTCCTCCGGACACAATCACCGAGTTTTGTATCTATGCAAAGGTCATGCAGGATCTCTCTTTCCAAAATATGTCTACTAAATGTTTTCTTAAACTTTACGTAACTGTGTCCTGGAATAATTCACGTTCTGTATCTGTCGACAAAATACAAGAGTTTGTTAATTTATATTTCAGGAGTGGAATCTTCTGCTGTCTGTACAATTATCGATTCGTGACAGGTCGAAACTAACGGTCATAATTAAAGATTACCTGAGCGGACAACGTGAAACATTCATCTCCAGTACGGAAAATGTAGACCATAATTAGATGATGTTCAGCGGCATTGTATGATACACTTTAGTTGAGTATGTGTCGAGGAAAGTTGTGAGGGATGAGAAAAACCTCCGGTGGTTCGACAGCCATGTGAGGAAGCTGCTCCGCAAGCTGTGTTTCATTGTATATTTAAACGTAGCCACAGCCTCACAACAAAAGAAACAGAACGAAGCCAAAATTAACGTACCGAGAACCATGCATGAACCGTTCAACCAAGCCCAAGGCAAAATTAAGTCTACCGACCTAATAGAAAATCCTAAGAATTTTGGTCATATGTTAACTCGGTAAACGAATCGAAGCCTTCTGTCCAGACACTCTGCGACCATAATGCACCGAACGAAGGATAGCAGATAGAAGGACGAAAGACTAGACTCCTTCCTCCGTAGCTGTTTTGCTGAGGGTGATCTTACTGCATTTCACCCTATAAATCGTCGCAGAAACGTAAATGATAGATATCGAAATAAATGACCACAGGACAGAAAAATCTGTTGAAGTCGTTCAGTAGAGGGAATGCCATTGGACCTTATGTGAAACCAGTTCAATTCTACATAGGCCTACTGGTAGAGTACCCAGCGTTGTCCGGGTATATATTTATTCCAATTCTATTAGTCCATCTCCTTTTGCCCCTGCCTTTGTCCATCTCCTCTTCTCTCTGTCCATCTCCTACTGTTCCCTTTCCCTGTTCATTTCCTCCTCCCTTCTCTCTATCCATCTCCTCCTTCTATATAATTATGTCCATGTTCTCCTTCCTTTCTCTGTCTGTCCACCTCTTCCTGCCTGTTCTCTCTCCACGTTATCGTCGCACCCCAATAGGAGGTTGCTGGTTCTTACCTAGATAAGGAAATTATTTCTTTCCAGATAGTAAGTAATATGTGTACCAAGTTTAAATCATATCTATCCTGTGGTATAGAAGGTATTTTTCTACCTCTGGCTTTGCCCGCATAAGGACATGCCACATATATTTCACATATTTGTACGCAAATTGCACCTGTATCGCTAGCGAATTTCGCCCAGCAGTTTCGTTTTCACACAGTTGAATGACGTCATGTGTCCTGAACTATGTGTTGGATATCCTGATGAGCTTGATTTACTCTCTCCGCTTTGACATATACTTCATGACGAATATCTGGTGGGGCTATAGCTGGTGGTCGATAAAGTTTTACAAGTGGTATTGGTTTCAGACAATCTTTAATAAGACAACACGTTTCGTTTAGCGCCTTGTCAACTATGTTCGTGTCGGCAGATTTGTACCAGATTTGGTGTACATACTCTGCAGCACTGTAACATGTTGCTACTGCCGTCGTTTTTAGGGTTTGTGGTCGAGAGCCTCACGGGCTACCAGTGATCTTGAAAAAGATACTATTTCTGCTTTCCACCTTCACTTCCGCATTCTTTTAGTGCTGTTTGTATGTACGATTCATAGTAACTCCCTGATATTTTGGACAGAGCGCATTTATTGATTGTATCCCTTGTCATGTTATGTTAAATTTGCGAAGTACCGCATTCTGCTTAAGGTAGAGCGCCCACATTCGAGTTTTATCTGGTTTTGGACGAAGCTGTCACAAGAACAGAAATTCAACTCTCTCAATTCATCTTTCCGGTAAACTTCAGCATTTTAAAACGACTTTCATTAGTTTGCTAATGCTAGATCGTCGGAACAAAGGAAATTACTCGTGTTCACCGGACGTGGTTGGTCATTGGTATGGATGTAGAACAACACTGGTGAAGGAAAACTTGGTTGTGGCAAGCCATTTCTTTGATATCTTCATCGACAACGCTGACAGTGAAATACCACATGAAATATGAAATCTCGTGTTAGGCAGGAATCTTTCGCTATCCCGTAGATCTTTTATGACAATGCTCGGTGACAGACAGTGACATAAATAGCCATCAGATCGATAAAAGCTACTCCTGTAATTTCCCAGATTTCAAAGCCATCCTCAATAAATTGCGTGAGATGGAGGACGTGTGATGTACAGCATATTCTTGGTCTGAAATGTGTTTGTTCTTGCATTATAACTGGCTCTACAGCATGAATAAAAAGATTCAGTAACATTCGCTCGAAAATTTTGAGCAGATGACACATCAAGGATATTGGTCTGTAGTTTTCGGGACCAACTCACGATTTTACCTTCAGGTTTTGGGGTAATTGCAGGCTTCTTTATGAAGTTATGACACAGTCCTGATAACGTGGGTACAATCATGATTACAAAGGCAGTCACTAACATTTTTACATGAAGTCATTGACCTTGGTGGTGATGGTGATATGCACACTCAACAGCGAGGACATCAGCGTCCGTACTCATCTTAAAGAGTACAAGAGCACTGATGTTCTTGTCTCACAGCAGGATAAACGTGTTATGAGTTATGGCGATTATTTTTAAATAACAAACAGTTTACTTACTTTTTTCCACCTGCCTGATTTTTATTTGACTGTCCCTTGTACTTGCTCAGTTTTAAAATTGAGCATGAGACCATAGTGGATGTGGAAGTGAGACAGAAGTTACTGAAACTGTACGTCTGGACCAAAGGATTGTATTGAAGGGAAACATGGAGCAACGAAACCGTGAAATGTCATGCTGCTGAAGAAAGGTTAATGATTAAGCGGGTGTCCTTGGGGCTACATGAGAAACGGGCCAGCGCCGTGATGGCAGGGACAAGTCAGCAGGACGCCAGGGAGGGGGGAGTGCGTCTTGAGCTGCTTTCCGCTAAAACGACCGTTGGGCGCAGGCTGGATATTCTTCCCACCCGTCACCCCTCGAAAGTATGTTTTCAAACGGACACACATAACCGTGTGAACAGGCAGTGACGGGTACTCGCGAGTTCTTGATATCAAAGTAGTATCCACACTGAGCG
The DNA here is from genome assembly GCF_021461395.2 of Schistocerca americana. Classification (NCBI taxonomy): domain Eukaryota; kingdom Metazoa; phylum Arthropoda; class Insecta; order Orthoptera; family Acrididae; genus Schistocerca; species Schistocerca americana. Next base: position 869,617,671 of record NC_060120.1, on the reverse strand, counting down.
ACATAATTTAGTAAACGAAAACAAAACAAGAGAAAAAAACAGATGTTAATGAAAGGAGGCGAACGAGGCGTGGTTGGCTTATAGAGGTTGGGGGAGGGGGGGGGGGGGGGAATTTGGTTGTCGCCTACTGGCTAATGGAACAGCTGGACGCAGTACGAACGCCAGTCTGCTAAAAGTCGTGAGCTAGGAGCTTACTCTGAGAGGATTCTTGACAGACGTGGGATGTTCCCAGGCTGGACACTGCTCATACTAAGTACTGTCTTTCACTGAAGCGCGGTGGCATTCACGGGTACCTAAACAGCCTTAGCTATATGCATACACTGGTGACCAAAATTAAAGCAACGAGGTTTCGTTTATTTTGCCTCAAAACAGTATAAACAAGTGAGAATAAAGTAGAAACAATGTAAAGAATACAGAACATAATCAACTGGAACATGCATAACGGTAGAAAAAATGTTCATTTTTTTCCAACTTAACGGATTTGCATATACATTCTGACAAATGGTTAATGTGCTCAGTATGGGGTGTGACCACCTATAGCACCAATACCGTCCTGACAACGACGGGGCATGCTGTAAATGATGTCATCAATCACATGTTGAGGCAATAACGCCCATTCTTCCTGCAGAGCTGCTCACAAGTCTGTGCATCTCAGACATGCTCTATGGAATTCAAACTGGGAGAGCGAGCAGGCACGCCATGCGTGCAATATCTTCAGGTTAAAAAAAAAAAAAAATCTATCAACCACCTGTGCTCTATGAAGTCGAGCATTACCGTCCATCAGTACGAAGTCTGGGCCCACAGTGTCCCGCAAAACCGCGCTTGAAATGGTTCAAATGTCTCTGAGCACTATGGGACTTAACATCTGAGGTCATAAGTCCCCTAGAGCTACTTAAAACTAACTAACCTAAGGACATCACACACATCCGTGCCCGAGGTAGGATTCGAACCTGTGACCGTAGCGGTCGCGTGGTTCTAGACTGAAGCGCCTAGAACCGCTCGGTCACAGCGGCTGGCACGGTGCTTGAGATCCCAAGATCTCCTCATGGTACCTAACAGCAGTTAAATCTTGCTAGTTCACTCGTACAATTTCATGAAGAGGTGTTCAAATGGTCAACATAATCCCTACCCACACCATATGACTCCTCCTCGACATCGCTTTCCACAATGTTTTGGACCCGAAATCGTGTTCCACGTGGCCCCCAGATGCGAATCCGTCGAGAATCACTCTCCAGACCAAATCGGGACTCATCTGTGAAAAGAACATTGTCCTACTGCTCGACCGTCCACGTGGCATGTTGACAGGTGCACTCTAGATGTTTCCTTCTGTGGAGACACGCTAGAGGTAACGGTTTAGCAGGTCTCCAACAATAAAGGCCACTCTACAGAAGCCTTCTGTAGACCGTTTGCCTCCATACAACATGTCCAGGGGTGCTGCGAGGTCACACGCCAGTAGCAGTGCGGTACTAAGGCGGTACCGTCGTGCCCTTACGCCCAAATAAGAGTCCACTCTTTCTGATGTCACGCGTGGTCGGCCCTGTCCTGGTCTCCAGGTCATAGTTTCGGTCTCATCCGATAAACAAGAGAACGTTTCACACTAAGCAATCGGGCCACATCAGTTTGCGACTCTCCTGCTTCTATTCTTCCCGTGGCCCTCCACAGCAGAGAGTGTGTAGGCGTTTTCTCTGTGCCATACTGCACCGTCTGTGACTGCGTGCACAGAAATTGCGGATGTGGGGCTACTCTGCAAACGCTACCCCTTTTCATAGGTGCCCTGACGTCATTGCTGGCGTGATTGTTCGTTGATCGTAATGCCATCTGCTGTGCAGAACACGATCATAACGACACCTGTTGACAGCTTGTATGATTATGTCATGAATTAGAGACAGGACGGGGAAATAGCAGGTTGTTGTTTTAATTTTGGACGACAGTGTATTTATTCATTAGTATGTAAGTTATTTATAGGACAGTTTTGCCTGTCTCGTTATTTAGTTATTGTAATTAAATGTAACAGAAGTAAAGTCGTATGACGTGATCTTAAAGCGGTAAGTATACTTTGTGTTGGTGGTGGCCAACGGCCTTGTCGCAGTGGTTACACCGGTTACAGTCAGATCACCGAAACTAAGCTAAGCGGTGGCGGGCTTGGCTAGATATTGTATGGGTGACCGTCCGGTCGGTCGACCACTGTTGGCAGGTCGGTTGCTCTCAGTCCTTGTGAGGCAAATTGGGAAGCTACTTTATCGAGAAGGAGCGGCTATGGTCACGAAAACCGACAACCGCCGTGAGAGCGGTGTACTGACCACTCGACACTCCGTATCCGCATCCAGTGACACATGTAGACTGAGGATGACACGGCGGTAGGTCAGTACCGTTGGGTCTTCCGAGATCTGTTAGGACGGCGTTTAGTTTAGTTAGCAGATGGTGATGTACAGCTTTAATGAAGGTTAGAATTGCATGACGTACAGAACTGTAATTGTATTATTTTCAATTAAAGACAATTAATTCCGGTCGAGGATCAGACCATAATCGGGTCCCAAAAACACATCTCCGCAATGCATCTATCTAACTGGAATAACGGTGATAAGTTTCAGACTGTTTCATTTCAAAAATTAGCTTTATGTACGTCAAATGTATATACTATCTACTTTAGAGACGTCTCTGAAGTTGATAGAATAAGTATTTGACGTCTTTTAAATTGATGGAACATACATTAGGTGCACACAGAGATAGCTTTTGTAAAGAAACAAACTACATCTAATAGCTGTTATTCCAATTGTGTAAACGCATAGCTGAGTTTTTTGGGATCCGATGATGGTCTGATCCGAGGCCGAAATCGATCGTCTTTAATAAATTACTGTTAGAGGTTTGTATTAAATTTTGCAGTTTTTAACCCAGTAAATATACGTTTTGTTAGCCAGTAAATAAGGTTTCAACGTGCCTGCCGGTACGAGTGTCGTAAGTCTGCGTTAGTAGAGGTGCAGATTCACTGAACATGAAAGTTGTTCGAATTTTCTTTTGTTCTTTTCTGGGTGACAGAGCCAAGTGCGAACCTTTCGTGCAGTAGTAAGTGGTGAGACATTATACGAGGGAAAGCAGTGACACCATATGTGACGCCTCCCAACAGGATAAAAACAGTAATTTCGCAACTTCAATCCCAGGATATTTGAATGTCATTGCCTGGTGAACAATTTTTCCGTCCACTTCCAGTTCGCATCCAACTGATTCCCCATACGTGTGACCACATCTATGGGATAAATTTGCCAATTGGAAGTGGATGGAAAAATTGTTCAACAGGTAATGACATTTAAATACCATGGTATTGAACTGTCCAACAGTGGAAATGTCGAAAAGGAAGTTATAGAACAAGTAGCAAAAGCAAATGAAGTGGCAGGATGTTTAAATGATACTATTTGGAAAAAATACAGGGAAAGATGCAAAAGCATGAACGTACAAAACGGTAGTGAGACCATTTATGACACACTCAGCTGACACAAGGCCTGAAACAGCAAAAACTGAAAGACTTTTGGAAACCACGGAAATGTAAATTCTGCGAAGGATTACACTGAAGACACCGAGAGGTAGAGAGAGAAGTGAAAGCATTAGAAAAAGTATTTAAAGTGGATTCCTTTAATAAGTGGGTATGTAAAAGAAAGCATGAATGGAACGAATACGTAGACGGGATGGATGAACGGAAGATTAGACAGGATGGATGAACGGAAGATTGTGAAAATCGTAAAACAAATCACTAGCTGGTTAAAGAAAGATTGGCCGTCCTAAGAAAAAATGTAGTGGTAAACTCAGGGTAGATTGAGCGGTACTGAAGGAAATAGGCTTTAATCTTGTAAGAAGAAGAAGAAGAAGAAGAAGAAGAAAATGATGATGATGAAGAAGAATTTTACAAGTGGACAGATTATATATGAAATAAAAAAGATAAAAAATACTGGGTGAGGAAAGGAAAGAAGACTTTTATGTAAAGACAGTGCAGGTTACTGGGGCATCTGCTATGGCATACGGCAATGGTAAACACAGCTCTGGAAGCGGCAGAGATGATGATCATGATGTTTGGATTGTGGGGCGCTCAACTGCGCGGGTATCAGCGCCATACAAATTCCCAACCTTTGCTCAGTTTAATCTCGCCGCTTGCATGAATGATGATGAAATGATGAGGGCAACACAAACACCCAGTCATCTCGAGGCGAAAATTAGTAAGGGGCATACAAATAATACAAAACGCAAACTACATTGTAGAGGTACTCATTTTACTAAGGTTTGAAGCTCCCCTTGATGTTCTTCCACGTTTGCGACTTAAAATTGAGTTGTTTTGAAAATCAGCCTTATGCAGAAACAATTCGTTTATTTTTGAATTTACCCAGACATGTTTCGACAGCTATGTGTCATCGTCTGCGGATCAAATATTTGTTTCTGTAAAGTACAATATGAAATCTATAATAATTTAACTGTTGTAGTCCTAAGAATTACAATATGTGCAATTACACCTCTCACTGGGAATGGAGTCAGAAGTGTCTGCTCAAATCACGTTTCACCACATTTTGTGTAAGTTCATGTGAAGTGAACTAGGGGGGAAAAATTGTGTAAAAACTGTGGTAACAGTACAGTGAATAGCCATTAGCCGGCCGCTGTAGCCGATCGGTTGTAGGCGCTTCAGTCTAGAACCGCGCGACCACTACGGTCGCAGGTTCGAATCCTGCCTCGGGCATGGATGTATGTGATGTCCTTAGGTTAGTTAGGTTTAAGTAGCTCTAAGTTCTAGGAGACTGATGACCTCAGATGTTAAGTCCCATAGTGCTCAGAGCCATTTGAACCATTTGAATAGCCATTGATCGAGACACCAACCAGACACGCAACAGGATGAAAAAATGTAGGTACAGAAACGTGCGTAACCTCTACCCACGAAATATGCAGTAATTCTCTAAATTATCCTAAGGACAAACACACACACACATCCATGCCCGAGGGAGAACTCGAACCTTCGCCGGGACCAGGCGCACAACCCATGACTGCAGCGCCTTAGACCGCTCGGATAATCTGCACATATTGTAATTCTTAGGCCTGCAACAGTTAAATTACTATGGATTTCATATTGTACTTTACACATATAAAAATTTGACCCACAGAAGGTGACAAAGATGTCGAAACATGTCTGGGTAAATAGAAAAATAAATTGTGTTTGGATAAGGCTGATTTTCAAAACAGCGCAATGTTACATTATAGAGGAGACTGCGTGTAGTACTTAGAGATGAAAAGGTTAGCACAATATAGGAAACAACGGAGGACGATCTCAAAATAAGATTTTCAACTGCATCAGTCCAGATATACCGGCCCACGCCTGGAGCGGTTCGAGCGTTTCAGATCCAGAGAGAACGCTTACGAGGCGAATGACTGCATTTGCATCAGTTACCACATGAGCAGTAGTATAATGGGTATTTTTCACGCCGTCTGGGGTGTTGTCACAGGAATATTTGTCCACTGAGGATATCAACTGGCAGAGCAGTTTCACATATCTTAACTAGAAGAAAGCAACAGAGGAAATTGCTGATGGCGATTTTCAAAGAATTATTGAGTGGTTGTCTGAAAATGAACTCTCCCTTAATTCTCAGAAAACGCACTATGAACAGTTCTGTACAACAAACAGGGTCATAGTAAGAGTTGATTCAGCACATGAACAGTAGTCAGCAGACAGCGTAGAATGCGCCAAATTTTTGGGTGAACTTTTAAACTGGAAGAAGCATATTATTGAGCTGCTCAAACAGTTAAGTTCAGCCACTTTCGCTCTTAGAAACGAACGAATCATCCTCCTTGGCCGGCACGGGGAATAATGTGATGACGTGAAGTTTTCTGATCACCAGACTTTGCACCAAAGTCCTGGATAAGATTCTAAACCGCTCCGCAGTGTCTCAGGGAGTGTGGGCACGTGACACTGTTGGCCGTGATCCGTCCGTCGGATGGGGATGCTACACTCAGCGCCCACCGTCGTGCTACTAGAGAGGAGCACGCTACATGCTGGCACCGGCTTTCACACTCTCCTTTCTCTTCATCGAGAACAACACTGTACGAGCATTGTACAAGCACTGTACAAGCACTGTACAAGCACTGTACAAGCACTGTACAAGCACTGTACAAGCACTGTACAAGCACTGTACAAGCACTCATCACAGTCTTGCAAATAACACAGGTACACACTTGATACTTGACAAAAAAATGGCACTATGGGACTCAACTGCTGAGGTCATTAGTCCCCTAGAACTTAGAACTAGTTAAACCTAACTAACCTAAGGACATCACACACATCCATGCCCGAGGCAGGATTCGAACCTGCGACCGTAGCGATCTCGCGGTTCCAGACTGTGGTGCCTAGAACCGCATGGCCACTTCGGCCGGCGATACTTGACAGCAGGTCGGAGAAAGGCAGCAGGAAGTCATCTCCACTGGGACCTTGCCTAGAACGTCGATGCAGGATTTTTGCATCTGCCTCTCTGCGCTCGTTTCCTGAGTAGGGGATTACTGTGACTTTGGCACACGAAGTAATACTAAGCAATCATTTCACACCCCTCTTTCATTTACAAGGTCAAGCTTCATGCTTTCGATAATACAGGGTTTAAGGAAGTCTATGCTTATAAAGAGGCTGGGAATTAGTATTTTGTGACGTATTTTATTTTGTCTCACAAATTGTATGTTGGTGTGTGTTACTCCGCAAAGTGGTCGCACAAGTAATGTGTTACGCAGATATTTTAAACAAGCACACTTCATAATAGGTTGGTGCATGAGTTCGTGGCGTCCTTGCTTTGCATGTTGGTATTACAGTTACAAAGGGTTTATTTATCGATTGTCATTTTTTATTTGTAGTTCACTGTTGCTTTTTGAGGTTATATATTGTCATTTTGAGATAGTGAGTGGTGCTGTGCATGCTAGCAAATGGAGTGCCAAGTGAAGAAATCGGAACATTTCCAACATATTGTTGTGTTTGAGTTCAGCAGAGGAGTGACAGCAGTGAGTCCTCTAGAAAGATTTGCGCCGTGTATGGATATAATGCCTTTGGAAAGATGACGCCCAGAAAATGGTTTTCTAGTTTTACTGGCTCTCAAGGTTCGGGGACAGCTTCGAGGTTTGATGAACAACTTCTAAACGCATTAATCCACAAGGATCTGCATCACGGTACTCAAGAACTAGCAGATGTGATGAACTATCATAATTTCACCATCCTATGATATTTACATGCAGCGGTGAAGGCTGAAAAATCGGATCTACGAATACCGCATGCTCTAAGCCAAAATCACAAAAATCAGCGGGTGGCCATCTGTGCATCTGTGCACGTTCGTCATCAACTGGCTCGTGAACAACACCGTCCATCCCTAACCTGTATCGTTTCTGGTGAGGAGAATTGTTGTCGTTATGCTAACATAACGAAAAGTCAGAAATGGTTGAGCCCAAACAAAGCAGGAACTCCCGTACAAAGACCTGTGCGCATTCACAAAAGATAATATTATGCATCTACTGGGACAGGGACGGTGTGGTGTACTACAAATTGCTTCCCCGAGGTGTTACCATCACTTCTGACATTTACTGTCAACAGCTCAGACGTATTGCAGACGCAGTCAAAGAACAAGTACCAGGAATACTGCGTGAAGTGATGCTACTCCGCGATAACACCCGCCCGCGTTCTGCTATACAGACAAAAAACACTATATAGAAGCGAAGGTTGGGAAGTCATTCCACCCCCACCTTATTCACCTGATCTTGCACCATCAGATTTTCACTTTTTCCGCTCTATGTCGAACAAGGAACTTCCTTACCCAATGCAAATGCGCTCCGAACATGGCTTGATGAGTTCTCCACCTAAAATACACATTATTTCTACAGTCACTGAATGCAAATGTTAACCCAGCATTCGCAGACTGTTGTAAACAGTTAAGGAGAATGTGTTGCTGATGACTAAAGTCTCTCTTATGTGTGTTTGTTCAAATGGTTCAAATGGCTCTGAGCACTATGGGACTTAACATCTATGGTCATCAGTCCCCTAGAACTTAGAACTACTTAAACCTAACTAACCTAAGGACATCACACAACACCCAGTCATCACGAGGCAGAGAAAATCCCTGACTCCGCCGGGAATCGAACCCGGGAACCCGGGCGTGGGAAGCGAGAACGCTACCGCACGACCACGAGCTGCTGACTATGTGTGTTTGTCGTTTTCATTAAATTTATGGAAAACCGCTACGAACTTACGCACAATGCAATATACAGGGTGATTCACGAAGATATGCAAATATTTTTAATATGTTATTCTACAAGTAAACTAAAGAAAAGTTGATATAAACATATGTCCACAAATGTTTAGTTACGGAGCTACGGCTAATAAAAGACTTTCTCTGAAATTTAGCCACTTCGCTAGTATGAAGCCATCGCAAAACTGTACGAGGTTAAAGTAGAGCACGATTTCCATTTATTTTGTTGTTATTGGTCTGGTAAATCTAATAAAACGTGTCCCAGACGTGTATCTGCAGTAGTTTTCCAAAACATCCAGAGAAGCAAAGAACTATTTTCGTAAAAATATTTAATTAGTAACTAGGTGGCCCACTCTATTTTTTAAAATTCCAGACAATTCCACAAGGTTTTCAACAGAAGCTGTAGAGAATTTAATTTTGGAAAAATGATAGTAATAACATTACATGAAACTGTAAGAATGTGCCAGATAATCCGCCTTTATTAATACCATAGCACACGAGAATTCATGTTAAACCGGAAAAAACAAAGTTCAGTGTTAAGGAAGTTGTACAGTGTACATACAATTTCACAATACATAAACAATAAATGTCAAAAAATGTCTCTACCCAGTTCAATGCATTTAGCTGCATGTGTATGAGCAGATTTTGTTCCTCGTTTCAGTTTCGCAGGGTTGTTATTAATTTCGTCTATTTCCTTTATAATGCGAGCAAGTAATGCCCCACGTGTATTGACTGTGTCCTCATAAACTTTTTTAGTAAACGACTGAAACAACTCCCTAACGATTGCCAACAATAACATAAACGTTTCTACACACTCAATGAAAGTAAACAAATTTACTTCCATAATAATCTTTGCTTTTCTGGATGTTCTGGAAAAATACTACAGATACACGTCTTGGACAAGTTTTATTAGATTTACCAGACCAATAACAACAAAATAAATGGAAATCGTGCTTTACTTTAACCTCGTACAGCTTTGCGACGGCTTCATATTAGCGAAGTGGCTAAGTTTCAGGTAAAACCTTTTATTAGCCGTAACTCAGTAACTAAATATTTGCGGCACTAAGTTTATACGAACTTTCTTCTTTAGTTTTACTTGTAGAATAACATATTAAAATATTTTCGTATCTTCGTGAATCAACCTGTATAAATTCCCAAGTTTCGATATACTTTCCACTGATTCTCCCTTCATTACATTTCCCAATAATAGTTTAATTTATTGTCATGTATGGACAACTAAATGGGTTCCATTTAACTATTTTTTCCAAGAATCGACCGGCATCGGTGGCAGCACATCAGACAAGACATAGGGTGAAAGCACTTCAGAAGAGTACAGGCATATTCATAATTACGTCCGAGGTTCCAGAAGACAACTGCATGAAAACTACAAAACTTAAAATATATGACATATCGATGGACAGAGCGTATCTCCAACTTTCTATTCGTAATAAGTGCCGCAGCGTAGTTGCACTAGGGCAGTGGTTCACAAACTGAGAGTAATTAATTACCACCTGAAGCGTAAAATGGAATTTTCCGACGGGTAAAAAGTGAAAGATTCAATTCTGTTTCATTCAAGAAACTAAATTATTTTCTAAAAATCGTTCTTATTACGTCAGTTTTGTAAGGCTCTAATACTGATTATATAAGTTTTCAATAATATATATATATATATATATATATATATATATATATATATATATATATATATATATAAGTTATCAATAATTACTTTTTCTCAATTAGTATCATCAGTGCGATGGAGGTCACAAGTTCCTCACATAGTCCATCCACTACATACATACATTATGCTTTGTCCCGTACATCGCTGATGATAAAAGTAGACATCTACATAACACGCTAAATACACTATGTGATTAAAAGTATCCGGACACGCTCAAAAACATACGTTTTTCATATTATGTGCATTGTGCTGCCACCTACTGCCAGGTACTCCATATCAACGACCTCAGTAGTCATTGGACATCGTGAGAGAGTAGAATGGGGCGTTCCACAGTACTTACGGACTTCGAACGTGGTTAGGTGATTGGGTGTCACTTGTGTCATACGTCTGTACGCGAGATTTCCACAGTCCTAAACACCCTAGGTCCACTGTTTCCGATGTGATAGTGAGGTAGAAACGTGAAGGGACACGTATAGCGCAAAAGCGTACAGGCCGACCTCGTCTGTTGACTGACAGTGACCGTCGACAGTTGAAGAGGATCATAATGTGTAATAAGCAGACATCTATCCAGATCATCACACAGGAATTACAAACTGCATCAGGGTCCACTGCAAGTACTATGATAGATAGGAGGGAGGTGAGAAAACTTGGATATCATGGTGGAGCGGCTGCCCATAAGCCATCCATCACGCCGGTAAATGGTAAACGGCTCCCCGCTTGGTGTAAGGAGCGTAAACATTGGACGATTGAACAGTGGAAAAACTTTGTGTGGAGTGACGAATCACGGTACACAATGTGACTATCCGATGGCAGGGTGTGGAATGGCGAATGCCCAGTGAACGTCATCAGCCAGCGTGTGTAGTGTCAACAGTAAAATACGGAGGCGGTGGTGTTTATGGTGTGGTCGTGTTTTTCATGGAGGGGGCTTGCACCCCTTGTTGTTTTGCATTCCCACTGTTGAAGAGCAATTCGGGGATGGCGATTGCATCTTTCAATACGATCGATCACCTCATAATGCACGGCCTGTGGCGGAGTGGTTACACGACAGTAACATCCCTGTAATGGACTGGCTGCACAGAGTTCTGACCTGAATCCTAAAGAACACCTTTGGGATGTTTTTGAACACCGACTTCGTGCCAGGCCTCACCGACCAACATCGATACCTATCCTCAGCGCTGCACTCCGTCAGGAATGGGCTGCCATTCCCCAAGAAACCTTCCAGCACCTGATTGAACGTATGCCTGCGAGAGTGGAAGTTGTCATCAAGGTTAAGGCTAGGCCAACACCATACTGAATTCCAGCATTACCGATGGAGGGCGCCAAGAACTTGTAAGTCATTTTCAGTCAGGTGCCCGGATACTTTTGATCACATAGTGTATCGCAAGAAAAGTTCTTCTCCGAGGTGTAGATAGTACCTGCAGTAGTCTAGAAATTGCTTCATTACTCGCTTCGAAACAGGTAAATGAATTAATTGACAGCATGACACAGCAGTAACTACGTAAGGGCTACTGTAGTGCTGTACACAGTATTATTTTTATTATTATTATTACTAGTACTGTTAGTGGTTGTGGTCAGACACAAAGCATTAATAGCCAAAGTGCACTGTTAGGTGCAGAGGACAGAGCGGATAGGTGGAAAGAGTACCCTGAAGGGCTGTATGAGGAGGAAGACTTGTCTGATAACGTGATAGAAGAAGAAACAGCAGTCGATATACGTTAGATGAGATAAGGGATCCAATATTAGAATCAGAATTCAAAAGACTTTGAAAAACTTAAGCTCGAATAATGCAAAAGGGATATGTAATATTTTATAAGAATTTCTAAAATCGCTGGGGAAGTGGCATTAAAACGACTATTCGCGTTGGTGTGTAGAATATAGAGTCTGGCGATATAACATCTGATTTTTTGAAAAATATCATCCACATAATTACGAAGGCTGCAAGAGCAGACAGGTGTGAGAATTATCGCACAATCAGCTTAAGACTTCAAGAATCCACGCTGCTGACAAGAATAATATACAGAAAGTGGAAAAGAAAATTAAAGATCTGTTGGATGACGGTAAATTTAGCTTTGAGAAAGGTAAAGGCATCAGAGAGGCAGTTCTGACGTTGCAGTTGAAAATGGAAGCAAGACTAAAGAAAAATCAAGACAGGTTCATAGGATTTGTCAACCTGGAAACCAGACAATGTAAAATGTGTGCAAGATGTACGAAATTTCGAGAAAAATAGAGGCAATATAGAGGGAAAGACGGGTAATAAACAATATGTACAAATGCAGGAGGAAACAATAAGAGTGGAAGACGAAGAACGAAATGCTCGAATTAAAAAGAATGTATGAACAGGATCGTAGTCTTCAGCCCATACTGTTGAGTCTATACTTCCAGGGAGAAATGACGGAAATAAAAGGAAGGTTCAAGAGTGAGATTAAAATTCAAGGCGAAAGGATATCAGTGTTAAGATTCGCTGGTGACATTGTTATCTCAGTCAAATTGAAGAAGAATTGCAGGATCTGCTAAATGGAATGAGTAATGAATGTTGACTGAGAGTAAATCGAAGAAAGACGAAAGTAATGAGAAGTTGCAGAAACGAGAAAATCTGATTTGGTGATCACGAAGTAGATAGAGGAATTCTGCTACCCAGGCAGAAAAATAACCCAGACTGAGGAAGAAGGGCACAAAAAGCAGACTGGCACTTGAAAGGTGGCTACACTGAGTCACAGCGCCAGAGATTGCGCCAAAGAGTATTATTCCGCCGCCTCCACTGGGGCAGTAGTAGTTCAGAGGTTGCGTGGGAAGTGCTTGTTGAGAGGATGTCGAGAGCAGTACTAGTTGAGAGCATGTCGTGTGCAGTTATTGTTCTTCTGCTGGCCGAGAGAGTAGATGCTGTTCGGTTGGTGTAATGTATATATGGAAGATGTTGCAATGATCGTAGTGTATTTTTCGTCAATATATATGGAGGTAACAAAATTTTTTTAATTTCAAATCTCCTTAATAATAATGCCTCTTGGTCACAGGTTCAGTCAACAAAGCATCTGGCTCGTGTTCATATATTAGACTTTTAATTCTGGCATCTATGTGCAATTACAGTATTTCTGGTTTTTCAATTAGTTCATTGTAAATGGTGTTTAAAATTTCTTGTCGTATTGAGGAAGAACCATGCCAGATACATGTACGTTGAGTCACACTACCACACACAGAACAGTTACACTTGTGCTTTATTGTTTCGTAGCTTTTATAGTTGCACGGGACTTAATTAATCAATTGTGTTAACGGAAATTTCCTTTCATTCTTTATTGTTATTTTATGCAGTCAGATTGCGTACTAATAGTAGTCAGGGCCAACCGGTTACGAGACTTCGTAACCGGACACACAGCTACTAAAATTATTGCATTCATTTTATAATTAAGCCCCCATGCACACTGGAAAAACGGACATTCCTGCCAAGCGTGTCTACTGTTATCAAATGTAGGCCTTAAACTAAAGAATAAATTTTTGAGAATGTGCGCCTGAAGCACAACATTGTATGCTAGTGAAACATGGCTGTTGGAAAACAGGAACACAAGAGAATGGAAACATTTGAGATGTGGTGCTACAGAATAATGTTGGAAATCAAATGGACTTACAAGGTAGGGAATGAGGAGGTTCTCCGGAACATCGGCAAGGAAAGAAATATATGGAAAACACTGGCAAGAAGACATCTATTAAGACGTCACGGACTGACTTCCATGGTACTAGAGGGAGGTTTAGAGGGCAAGAACTGCAGAGGAAGACAGAGACTGGAATACATCCAGCAATTGAGGACGTAGGTTGCAAGTACTATTCTGAAATGAAGAGGTTGGCGCGGAGACGAATTCGTGGCGGACCACATCAAACCAGTCAGCAGGCTGAAGGCTAAAAAAAGAAAATTGGAAGCCCTGACCTTCGGAGAAGTCATGCAGTAATGTATACTGTCAGCTCCTGGGGAACCGCCTCTGCATAAAACCTTAGGTAGCGAACAAGCTGTGTTTTGTATACAATTATTCATCTCACTGCCTGTATTGTTGAGCATACAGCTATAGGAGGAGATCTCTTAGTGGTTGGAAGTGGTTTAAAACGAGTTATGCGATTCATAGCGATTCGTTTTATTGCCCATAACCAAGTTTGTTCTCGTAAATGTCAACAACAGTGAACATATAGACCACTCGGATACTAATCCATTCGAGCGTTTTGCGGGCAGACAATAAAGAACTAAGAAAAGGAGTTTTTATTTCCAGCGGGGCTGCGCATATTTACATCATTTTTATGTTCTGCTGGTAACGGCTTTCTGCAACGGTCGTAAACCGCCACCAGGCGTAACGGAAGTTTAGATCGTTACGTTTAATACCCAGCCAAAGATCTTAGAGGAGAAAGCGGCGGCTGTTTCTCATGCTTCCCAGTTTATTTCCAAGTCCTTCTGAGATTACTTGGCCGACTGTTTACTTTCTCTGGTTTCCCTCCGTTGCGAGAACGGAGACATCTGTGGCAACGGATGTTAATATGCAACTTGATTTTTACTTTTGAAGCACGTTGCTCGTAAGTGCGAACTGGCATATGTCGTATGCTACTCACTAAACCAAATGCAACAGCAATGAAAAAAAATCACACAGAATTTTATATATATATATATATATATATATATATATATATATATATATATATATATATATGGTGTTACAAAAAGGTACGGCAAAACTTCCAGGAAACATTCCTCACACACAAATAAAGAGAAGATGTTATGCGGACATGTGTCCGGAAACGCTTAATTTCCATGTTAGAGCTCATTTTAGTTTCGGCAGTATGTACTGTACTTCCTCGATTCACGGCCAGTTGGCCCGATTGAAGGAACGTAATGTTGACTTCGGTGCTTGTGTTGACATGCGACTCATTGCTTTACAGTACTAGCATCAAACCCATCAGTACGTAGCATCAACAGGTTAGTGTTCATCACAAAGTGTTTGAAGTCACGCTGATACGTACTGTTGCTGTGTGTTTCCATTCCATGATTAATGTGATTTGAAGAGAAGTAATGAAATGAGCTCTAACATGGAAAGTATGCGTTTCCGGACACATGTCCACATAACATATTTTTTTTCTTTGTGTGTGAGGAATGTTTCCCGAAAGTTTGACCATACCTTTTTGTAACACCCTATATATATATAGGTTCTAGGTGCTACAGTCTGGAACCGCGCGACCGCTACGATCGCAGGTTCGAATTCTGCCTCGGGCATGGATGTGTGTGATGTCCTTAGGTTAGTTAGCTTTAAGTAGTTCTAAGTTCTAGGGGACTGATGACCTCAGATGTTAAGTCCCATAGTGCTCAGAGCCATTTGAACCATATACCCCCAACAGCCTCTTTGTGATATGAAACGTCACTGTTACATGTAAACCAAGAAGATAGTGCGAACGTATTAAGCAGTTGCCAGACCAATGTACTATCTCGACACAAAATGTATGCGACTGCTTCCATTAGTAACCAACTGTAGGCCGAGTGCTTTTCGTCCTTGCACTGTTACGTTACCGCTGCGACAGGTTTCATCAGAATCGGTCAGTTCAGGGGAAACTGACGAACAGTTAGCTACAGACTTGTTCTTCGCGTCTTAACAATATAGTATAGTATATCTGTCAAAAATGGAGAATCCGTAATTGCAATGATATACACTCCTGGAAATGGAAAAAAGAACACATTGACACCGGTGTGTCAGACCCACCATACTTGCTCCGGACACTGCGAGAGGGCTGTACAAGCAATGATCACACGCACGGCACAGCGGACACACCAGGAACCGCGATGTTGGCCGTCGAATGGCGCTAGCTGCGCAGCATTTGTGCACCGCCGCCGTCAGTGTCAGCCAGTTTGCCGTGGCATACGGAGCTCCAGCGCAGTCTTTAACACTGGTAGCATGCCGCGACAGCGTGGACGTGAACCGTATGTGCAGTTGACGGACTTTGAGCGAGGGCGTATAGTGGGCATGCGGGAGGCCGGGTGGACGTACCGCCGAATTGCTCAACACGTGGGGCGTGAGGTCTCCACAGTACATCGATGTTGTCGCCAGTGGTCGGCGGAAGGTGCACGTGCCCGTCGACCTGGGACCGGACCGCAGCGACGCACGGATGCACGCCAAGACCGTAGGATCCTACGCAGTGCCGTAGGGGACCGCACCGCCACTTCCCAGCAAATTAGGGACACTGTTGCTCCTGGGGTATCGGCGAGGACCATTCGCAACCGTCTCCATGAAGCTGGGCTACGGTCCCGCACACCGTTAGGCCGTCTTCCGCTCACGCCCCAACATCGTGCAGCCCGCCTCCAGTGGTGTCGCGACAGGCGGGAATGGAGGGACGAATGGAGACGTGTCGTCTTCAGCGATGAGAGTCGCTTCTGCCTTGGTGCCAATGATGGTCGTATGCGTGTTTGGCGCCGTGCAGGTGAGCGCCATAATCAGGACTGCATACGACCGAGGCACACAGGGCCAACACCCGGCATCATGGTGTGGGGAGCGATCTCCTACACTGGCCGTACACCACTGGTGATCGTCGAGGGGACACTGAATAGTGCACTGTACATCCAAACCGTCGTCGAACCCATCGTTCTACCATTCCTAGACCGGCAAGGGAACTTGCTGTTCCAACAGGACAATGTACGTCCGCATGTATCCCGTGCCACCCAACGTGCTCTAGAAGGTGTAAGTCAACTACCCTGGCCAGCAAGATCTCCGGATCTGTCCCACATTGAGCATGTTTGGGACTGGATGAAGCGTCGTCTCACGCGGTCTGCACGTCCAGCACGAACGCTGGTCCAACTGAGGCGCCAGGAGGAAATGGCATGGCAAGCCGTTCCACAGGACTACATCCAGCATCTCTACGATCGTCTCCATGGGAGAATAGCAGCCTGCATTGCTGCGAAAGGTGGATATACACTGTACTAATGCCGACATTGTGCATGCTCTGTTGCCTGTGTCTATGTGCCTGTGGTTCTGTCAGTGTGATCATGTGATGTATCTGACCCCAGGAATGTGTCAATAAAGTTTCCCCTTCCTGGGACAATGAATTCACGGTGTTCTTATTTCAATTTCCAGGAGTGTATTTATATTACGTTTTGAACGGTAATAATGACAAGACAGTCATTCAGCGGCTGATTTCAGCTGTGTGTTTCAGATCAAGAAATGTAAGATAGTATATCTGTTACATAAATAAGCAAAATAAAGCATTTGACATTTGTTGTTATGGAAGCTTACTAGGAATTAAGTGATTTGATAAGATAGTGAACGAGCAGGTTCTCCGCAAGACCGGCGAGGAAAGTGGAAAACACTAATATTGTAAAAAGGGGTAGGGTAAGGGGACAACTGCTAAGACATCAGGGAGTAACTTCTGTGGTACTCGACTGGACCGTAGAGGGAAAACTGTTGGGGAAGATAGGGACTGAAACACATGTAACAAATAATTCGGGACGTTGGGTGCACACTATGGGATTATAAGCACGCTGACACGCCTATGTAATGAGGAATTGACCGGTAGGTGTCACAAGAGGCGGACCCGTCAGTATAAAAGGAGGTGGGGAGTATTGTGTTGTTAGTAGCGGAGCACTAACAGCAGAATGGATCTGTGTGGAGAGCTCAGCGACTTCAAATGTGGACTAGCAACCGGATGGCACCCGCGACAGATCCTCAGGGATATTTCCCTGGGTCCTAGGTTCGAACCTAACTACTGCTTCAATTCTGAATAAGAAAACATCATCGACAACGGCTGAAGACTTCTGGCGTAAGAGATAACCCTCGTTTTGCCAATAGTCTTGTCAAAGAGGGCAGATGAACTGAATATAGCTTCAGCACACTCTCTTGCCCATTGGGTGGGAAACTGCTCCTCAAAGGCGGAAGAATCAGAAATAATCAATGGCATGAGGACGCAGAAGGCAATATAAACCACTGCATTAAAGACTAAAACTAAACTCCTTCCGAACAGGTCACGAAGGCCCAACGGTACCGACCGTCGGCCGTGTCATCCTCAGACCATAGGCATCACTGGATGCGGATATGGAGGGGCATGTGGTCAAACACCGCTCTCCCGGCCGTATGTCAGTTTACGAGACCGGAGCCGCTACGTCTCAGTCAAGTAGCTCCTCAGTTTGTCTCACAAGGGCTGAGTGCATCCCGCTCGGCAGACCGGTCACCCAACCAAGCGCTAGCCCAGTCCGACAGCGCTTAACTTCGGTGATCCGACGGGAACCGGTGTTACCACTGCGGCAATGCTTTGGCTGCATTAAAGACTCATAAGGTGTACCAAGAGGACATGAGACCTGCAACTGGCAAAATGTTCCGGATTGGCTCCCCATTCGAATCGGGGAGGCGACTACAAAGAGGAAGGTGACGATGAGAAAAAGATAGATTAACCAACAAAAAAGGTAATATTGTAAAAGTCAGAGCGTGGCATGTCAGAAGTTTGAACTTGGTAGGGAGGTTGGAAAATCTGATAAGGAAATACAAAGGCTCAGTTAAAATAGATAGATACAAAACGCAACAACGCAGCATGTCATTCTCAGTGGAGAGAAGTCTTCTGAAGTAAGAGTGAGTTCAGGTGTGCCGCAGGGGAGTGTCGTAGGAACGTTGCTATGCACAATATATATAAATGACCTTGTGGATAACATCGGAAGTTCACTGAGGCTTTTTGCGGATGATGCTGTAGTATATTGAGAGGTTGTAACAATGGAAAATTGTACTGAAATGCAGGAGGATCTGCAACGAATTGACGCATGGTGCAGGGAATGGCAACTGAATCTCAATTTAGACAAGTGTAATATGCTGCGAATACATAGAAGGAAAGATCCTTTATCATTTAGCTACAATATAGCAGATCAGCAACTGGAAGCAGTTAATTCCATAAATTATCTGGGAGTAGGCATTAGGAGTTATTTAAAATGGAATGACCATATAAAATTAATCGTCGGTAAAGCAGGTGCCAGACAGATTCATTGAAAGAATCCTAAGGAAATGCAGTCCGAAAGCAAAGGAAGTAGGTTACAGTACACTTGTTCTCCCATTGCTTGAATACTGCTCACCGGTGTGGGATCCGTACCAGATAGGGTTGATAGAAGAGATAGAGAAGATCCAACGGGGAGCAGCGCAATTCGTCACAGGGTCATTCAGTAATCGCGAAAGCGTTACGGAGATGATAAATAAACTCCAGTGGAAGACTCTGCAAGAGAGACGCTCAGTAGCTGGGTACGGGCTTTTGTTGAAGTTCCGAGGACATACCTTCACCGAGGAGTCAAGCAGTATATTGCTCCCTCCTACGTATATCTCGCGAAGACACCACGAGGATAAACTCAGAGAGATTAGAGCCCACACAGAGACATACCGACAATCTTTCTTTCCATGAAGAATACGAGACTGGAATAGAAGGGGAACCGATAGAGGTACTCACGGTATCTTCCGCCACACACCGTCAGGTGGCTTGCGGAGTATGGATGTAGATGTAGATAGCGAGAGCAGTCAAATGAAATGGAAATAATATAAGGATTTATGCAAGATTTTATATTCAGTTGGGACACAGATGATTGCAGAGGTCAAACATCTGTCCAATTTCGTCATTCTGATTAATTTGCTATTGAGTGTGCCTCTTGTACTGGGCTCTTAATTGACAGAGTCTCAGCGAGCTTTCACAGCATCGGGTAGTTGCGTTGACCAGAAAGTGCAGTCTTGCTGGGGACCGACTTTCAAGAGTGCTAAGAGCTCCGCCACGGCTGAGAGTAGCTCCCTCACCCAGTGGGTCACGTGCGGCGGTCGGTCACCGGTCAGCTGAGCTTTGTGTGCCGGATGTCGCTTTGGTGGTGCAGGCATATTCACAGAAACTCAGCAGGCATCTGGCAAACAGTCTGCACAAAATAGCCTACGGCAGTTTGGAATAAAGGAATCCCTGGAACTGCAGGGGAGCTGAGTGCTTCTTTACAGTCTGTTGTATTCATCCTAATAGTACCCTGTAGCGCCTGCTGGGCCCACAGACCAGGCTCTAGTCATAGGGGACCTAAGCGTTTCTTTACAGTCTACGAGCAGCTGACTGGAGAGATAACATCGCCAGGTGCACAGTATTGTTAAGTTAGGGGAATGCTCGGAACATTTTTTGAAGGAGTACCGCCGTGTTTTTCTCTCGCCAGGACTCGAAGAACATTCAACTATCTCATGTCATTCTCAGGGTGAGACGCTGTGATTGTTCGGTGCCTAACAAAGTATATAGTGCGGGAGACAGGCGTTTTCTCTACTGGTAAACGAAGCGTGGGTTTCCTCGCATTCGGGTGAGCTGCAACATTTTTCGAAAGCAGGAGTCTGCACAAAATTGTTATCATTCTGTTAAAACTTGCCGAATTCGGCGATTGGGTAGCGACTAAACAAGATTTTTGGCCAAAAGAGGGCAAGGTTTGTTACGCTGTATCCCACTGGGAGTTCAAGCAACAACCTTACGGATTGGGAAATACATAGTTTTTGACCGTTTCTTTTTCGCAGCTTCTCCACGTGAAGCTTGTGGTCATGCTCGTCTGGTCTCTCTTCTGGAGATACTTCTTCGTATGGTTTTTGGTCATTTCTGCGGCACTACGACGGGACATAACTTTAATTTCGGCTTCTGCAACTGCTTAAGTTTCAGTTTAGCTTCTTGTACGGCAGCATCGTGGCGAGTTCACGGTGCCAGCGTGAGTACGGGATGATACTACCGAGTCCGTGTTAGGTGCGTTGTTCCAAAGTTGAGAGCATCTTGTTCCGAATTACGTTGTGCGAGATAGCACACTCATGATTCAGGCAGTTGGGTCCCTGCATGTGTTTTCTTTATCCCACAATGATCGATGCAGCCATCATGTCGGTTCGGAAGCTGGTGTAGAACGCGAGATTACTACGAGATGCTTTCTTCGCCCCCTTTCCCGCGGACGTTTCCATTCAGTATCTTCTTATGTTAAATGGATGAATTGTGCAGACACTGTTGTCCAAATTTCTCTTATCTTTTGATCTGGAGACATCACTATTTCGTTCGTGAATAAACTTCGTGCTGCGCTGGGTACCCGTGGGGTCTGGGGCGCCTTGTCTCGGTTCGCGCAGCTCCCCACGTCGGAGGTTCGAGTCCTCCCAAGGGCTTGGGTGTGTGTGTTGTCCTTAGCGTAAGTTAGTTTAAATTAGAATAAGTAGTGATTAAGCTTAGGGACCGATGACCTCAGCAGTCTGGTCCCAAAGTTCAATGGTTCAAATGGTTCTAAGCACTATGGGACTTAACAGCTGAGGTCATCAGTCCCCTAGAACTTAGAACTACTTAAACCTAACTAACCTAAGGACATCACACACATCCATGCCCTATGCAGGACTCGAACCTGCGACCGTAGCGGTCGCGTGGTTCCAGGCTGAAACGCTTAGAACCGCTCGGCCACTCCGGACGGCGGTTCCAAAGTCCTTACTACCAATAAACTTTTTGGTTATCCTCCTGCATTTTATACTAGTAAATGATGGTCAAAGTGGACTCACATTTGATTTCAATAGTCGTATAAACGCCTTAATTCCTTTAATTACTATTAATTTTTGCAAGGGCCACACCCACGACTCATGTGTCAGGGCCATTAATTTCCCATCATTTCAGTTGTGCGTAATTTGCCATATCACATTTGAGTCGAAGTGCGGGTAAGGTGGGATGGGGGTGGGGGAGGGGGCGGGAATCTACATGTCGAAAGAGTTCACTCAATCCATATCACCTTCCTACTAACCATAGCCCAGTGGCACTTTGAATGCACACGCTCGACTCACCTCGATGTCTTGCAAGTTCAGTGGCAGAGTTGTACATATGACATTCGATAGCAAACCAACACCGATAACAACGGTCCAGATATAGACGCAGACGTCACAAGCAGAAGATGATTAGATAGAAATAGTATATAGATATATTGAACGGATAATTTAGTATGTAAAGGCAAAAGATAATCTAATAGGGTTTGAAAAGCGGTTGTAAGGAAAAGAAAGTTGGTAGTACAAATGAGAGAGCAGAAATAAATCCGTTGAATATCAGTTACGCGATAGTTAAAAACTGTCAATTCAAGTAGATACCTAGAAATTACAATTACAATCAACGTAAAGTGAAACGGTCACATTCGTAATGTTGTGGGGAAGACAAACTAAAGACTCCTTTTTCTTGGCAGAACACCTAGAAGACGCAACAGGTCTGCTATAGAGACTGCCGACACTACGCTTGGTTGTCCTCTGCTAGAGTGCCGCTGTGCTGTGTGGGAGCCTTACCAGACAGGATTGGCGGAGGACATCGAGAAAGTTGAAAGAAGAGGAAGCTCGTTTTGTATTATCGTGCAACAGGGGAGAGAGTATCACAGATATGACAAGTGAGTGAGAATGGTAATCATCAAAGCGAGGCGTTTTTCGGTGCGGTGAGGTATTTTCAAGAAATTCCAGTCCCCAACTTTCCCCTCTGAATGTGCAAATTATTTGGGGTTGCCAAACTACATAGGGAGAAATGATCATCGTAATAAAATAAGAGAAATCAGAGCTCGTACACAAAGATTTCAGTGTTCATTTTTCCCTTGCGCTATTAGATAGTGGAACGGTAGAGAACAAGTCTGAAGGTGAATTGAAGAACCCTCTGCTTCAGTCTGAATTGCAAAGTAGTCACGTAAATGTAGTTGTAGAGTTTTGCAATAAATTTTAGCTAGTGGTAGCAAATACACTGTTTGAAAATCACAAGACGAAGAGATGTATTTGGAAAAGGTCAGGAGATGTGGGAAGATTTTAGTTGGTTTAAATCACGGTCAGATACCGGACTGTAAGGCGCAGCCAGGAACAGATATAGACTCAGATCTCAATTTAATAGTGATGAAGAGTAAAGTTTAACAGAATAGTACGGAAGAATCAGTGTGGAAAGAAGCAGGACACGAAAATACTCGGGAATGATGAGACGTACACTCCTGGAAATGGAAAAAAGAACACATTGACACCGGTGTGTCAGACCCACCATACTTGCTCCGGACACTGCGAGAGGGCTGTACAAGCAATGATCACACGCACGGCGCAGCGGACACACCAGGAACCGCGGTGTTGGCCGTCGAATGGCGCTAGCTGCGCAGCATTTGTGCACCGCCGCCGTCAGTGTCAGCCAGTTTGCCGTGGCATACGGAGCTCCATCGCAGTCTTTAACACTGGTAGCATGCCGCGACAGCGTGGACGTGAACCGTATGTGCAGTTGACGGACTTTGAGCGAGGGCGTATAGTGGGCATGCGGGAGGCCGGGAGGACGTACCGCCGAATTGCTCAACACGTGGGGCGTGAGGTCTCCACAGTACATCGATGTTGTCGCCAGTGGTCGGCGGAAGGTGCACGTGCCCGTCGACCTGGGACCGGACCGCAGCGACGCACGGATGCACGCCAAGACCGTAGGATCCTACGCAGTGCCGTAGGGGACCGCACCGCCACTTCCCAGCAAATTAGGGACACTGTTGCTCCTGGGGTATCGGCGAGGACCATTCGCAACCGTCTCCATGAAGCTGGGCTACGGTCCCGCACACCGTTAGGCCGTCTTCCGCTCACGCCCCAACATCGTGCAGCCCGCCTCCAGTGGTGTCGCGACAGGCGTAAATGGAGGGACGAATGGAGACGTGTCGTCTTCAGCGATGAGAGTCGCTTCTGCCTTGGTGCCAATGATGGTCGTATGCGTGTTTGGCGCCGTGCAGGTGAGCGCCACAATCAGGACTGCATACGACCGAGGCACACAGGGCCAACACCCGGCATCATGGTGTGGGGAGCGATCTCCTACACTGGCCGTACACCACTGGTGATCGTCGAGGGGACACTGAATAGCGCACGGTACATCCAAACCGTCATCGAACCCATCGTTCTACCATTCCTATACCGGCAAGGGAACTTGCTGTTCCAACAGGACAATGCACGTCCGCATGTATCCCGTGCCACCCAACGTGCTCTAGAAGGTGTAAGTCAACTACCCTGGCCAGCAAGATCTCCGGATCTGTCCCCCATTGAGCATGTTTGGGACTGGATGAAGCGTCGTCTCACGCGGTCTGCACGTCCAGCACGAAAGCTGGTCCAACTGAGGCTCCAGGTGGAAATGGCATGGCAAGCCGTTCCACAGGACTACATCCAGCATCTCTACGATCGTCTCCATGGGAGAATAGCAGCCTGCATTGCTGCGAAAGATGGATATACACTGTACTAGTGCCGACATTGTGCATGCTCTGTTGCCTGTGTCTATGTGCCTGTGGTTCTGTCAGTGTGATCATGTGATGTATCTGACCCCAGGAATGTGTCAATAAAGTTTCCCCTTCCTGGGACAATGAATTCACGGTGTTCTTATTTCAATTTCCAGGAGTGTATTTAAAGTTCGCTTAAGATATGGATTTGCAATGATGAATACCACAGTACACAGTTCAGTTGAAGATGATTGGGCTTCTCTAAAATGAGCAATCTGAGACGATGGAAAGACAAACATAGATATTAGGAAGGTTACCGCGAAAGAAACCTTGGTTAACAGATGAAATACTTCAACTGACAGACGAAACATTACATTACATTACATGACATTAAAACTTGTTCCATAGAGCGTGAATACGACATATCGTGATGATGTGGGAGTGTCAGATTAACAATAGATTTCCGTATACGATGTACTTTTTTTACAATTTTTACTTAATATCCAAACAATTCATCTAGTGAGTAGAATGAGTTATCATTTAGAAATTCTTTTAATTTTTTTTATAGATCCTGGTTGGCTATCTGTCAGACATTTAATGCTATTTGGTAAATGACCAAAGATCTTTGTGACAACATGAGTCACCCATTTCTGTGCCAAAGTCAGATTTAACTCAGAATATCGTGACAAAATAAAAACACCTACAGCCGTCCTTATGATTTGATTTTATTTTGTTGCTACCAGTTTCAACTGGTGTTTTTATTTTGTCACGGTAGTAAACGGCCGTCGTCCCAGAGACCTGCCAGAAGGATGGAAATACAAAAGCTTAACCCAGAATAGTGAAGATCATCCTTTCTTCTAGTTTTGTAGCTATGATCTTTGAAAGTACAAAAGCGTTCAAATAAAGACAGGAATACAGCGGCATAAATCGCTCAGGAATGAAATAAATAATAAGTGCCGGAAGCCTAGGAGAAATACCCGAGAAAGATATAAACGTCGGAAGAACTGACTCAAGATACAGAAAAATCAAAACAAACTTGGTGAAATTAAAAGCAAGATTTGTAATAGTCAGTGTGCAATGAGAATTCCACTGTTAAATGCAGTGGAGAGAGCGCATAGGTGGAAAGAGTACACTGAAGGCCTCAGTTAGGGGCAGCAATTGTCTTATGACTTGATAAAAGAAGAAAGTGAAGTCTCTACAGAAGAGAAATGGGATCCAGTCTTAGAGTCGGAATTTAAAAGAGCTTTGGAAAGCTTGAGGCAGAAGGGATGGATAATATACGATCTAACTTCCTAAAATCATTGGAGAAGCGGCAACGAAACGACTACTCAGATTGATGTGTAGAATCTGTGAGACTGACGACGTACTATCTGACTTTCGGAAAAATATCATCGATACAGTTCCGAAGAAAGCGGCGGCAGGTAAGTGCGAGACTTATCGAACAGTCAAATTAACAGCTCATGCATCCATACTGCAAAAAAGAACGTTATACAGAAGAATGATCAGTTACACGACAATCAGTTTAGCTTTAGGGAAGGAAAAGGCACGAGAGAGGCAATTCTCACGTTCTGGTTGATATAATGGAAGCAAGAGTGAAGAAAAATCAAGACACGTTCATAGGATTTGTCAACTGAAAAAAACATTCGACAGCGTAAAATGGTGCATGATTTTCGATAGTCTGAGAAAAATTGGAGTAAGGTGCAGCGAAAGACGAATAAAAAACAATACGTACAAGAACCAAGAGAGAACAATGAGATTGTAAGGCGAAGAACGATGAGCTAGAATTAAAAAGACGGTAAGACAGGAATGCAGTATTTCGCGCCAACTGTTCAGTCTATACGTCAAAGAAAAACTGGTGAAAATAGAAGAAAAGTTCATGAGAGGGATAAAAATTCAAGGTGGTAGGCTATCAATGATAAGATTCGCTGATGACTTGAGTGAAAGTGAAGAAGAATTACAAGATCCACCAAATGACATGAATAGTATAATGGGTACAAAGTATGGCCTGAAAGTAATCCGAAGATAGAAGAAAGTAATGAGATGTGCAGAAATGAGAATAGCGAGAAACTTAACATCAGAGTTGGTGGTCACGAAGTAAGGGAGCTTACGGAATTCTGCTCCTTGGAAGGAAAATAGCCTATTAGGGACGAAGCAAGAAGGACATAAAAAGCAGACTAGCATGGGCGAACATGGCTTTCCTGGCTAAGAGAAGTCTACTGGAGTCAAATATAGGCCTTAATCTCTGGAATAAATTTCTGAGAATTTACGTTTGGACTCATGGACACTGGGAAAACCGGTACAGAAGAGAACAAGCGTATGAGTTGTGGTGCTACACGAGAATCTTGAAAGTCAGGTGGACTTGTGAGAAATGAGCAGGTCCTCTAGAGAATCGGCGAAGGGAAAATATGGAAATCACTGACCAGGAAGAACGGACGGGATGATAGAACATGGGTTTAGACGTCAGGGAATAACATTCGTGGTTCTATAACACGTGCAGAGGGCAAAAGCTGTAGATGAACTAACTGAGCACCAGTGCAGCAACTAACTAAGGACGTAGCTGCACGTGCTACTCTGAGATGAATAGTTAGCACAGGCGAGGAATTCGTGGCTGGTCGCATCAGAATACTGATAACCACCACGCAAGGGAAACAATAACAGTAACACAGTACTGGCCATTAAAATTGCTACACCAAGAAGAAATGCAGATGATATACGGGTATTCATTGGATAAATATATTATACTAGAACTGACATGTGATTACATTTTCACGCAATTTGGGTGCATAGATCCTGAGAAATCAGTACAAGGAACAACGGCCTTGATACGCCTGGGCATTGAGTCAAACAGAGCTTGGATGGCGTGTACACGTACAGCTGCCCATGCAGCTTCAACACGATACCACAGTTCATCAAGAGTAGTGACTGGCGTATTGTGACGAGCCAGTTGCTCGTCCACCATTGACCAGACGTTTTCAATTGGTGAGAGATCTGGAGAGTGTGCTGGCCAGGGCAGCAGTCGAACATTTTCCGTATCCAGAAAGCCCCGTACAGGACCTGCAACATGCGGTCGTGTATTATCCTGCTGAGATGTAGGCTTTCGCAGGGATCGAATGAAGGGTAGAGCCACGTGTAACCAATGACACCCCATACCATCACGCCGGGTGATACGCCAGTATGGCGATGACGAATACACGCGTCCAAAGTGCGTTCTCCGCGATGTCGCCAAACACGGATGCGACCATCATGATGCTGTAAACAGAACCAGGATTCATCCGAAAAAGTGACGTTTTTGCCATTCGTGCACCCAGGTTCGTCGTTGAGTACACCATCGCAGGCGCTCCTGTCTGTGATGCAGCGTCAAGGGTAAACACAGCCATGGTCTCCGAGCTGATAGTCCACGCTGCTGCAAACGTAGTCAAACTGTTCCTGCAGATGGTTGTTGTCTTGCAAACGTTCCCATTTGTTGACTCAGGGATCGAGACGTGGCTGCATGATCCGTTACAGCCATGCGGATAAGATGCCTGTCATATCGGCTGCTAGTGATACGAGGCCGTTGAGATCCAGCACGGCGTTCCGTATTGCCCTCCTGAACCTACCGATTCCATATTCTGTTAACAGTCGTTGGATCTCGACCAACGCGAGCAGCAATGTCGCGATACGATAAAGCGCAATCGCGATAGGCTACAATCCGACCTTTATCAAAGTCGGGAACGTGATGGTACTCATTTCTCCTCTTTACACGAGGCATGACAGCAACGTTTCACCAGGCAACGCCGGTCAACTGCTGTTTGTGTATGAGAAATCGGTTGGAAACTTTCCTCATGCCATCACGTTGTAGGTGTCGCCACCGGCGCCAACCTTGTGTGAATGCTCTGAAAAGCTAATCATTTGCGTATCACAGCATCTATTTCCTGTCGGTTAAATTTCGCGTCTGTAGCACGTCATCTTCGTGGTGTAGCAATTTTAATGGCCAGTAGTGTAGTATTTCTTCTACCTATCGGAGTACCTCGCCCCAGTGTGGCACGTGTTTGTAGTCTGTACTGACCGAGCCGTCGCTTCCGCCGATGGCAACCAACTGCTGGACGAGTCGTCGGCTTGGAACCGCCGAGGGCGCGGAGCGCAGCAGCAAGGCGGGGTGGGGGCGGTCAGACGGTGGTAGCTCTCACCACCTGCACGTGCGCCTCCTTCTCCTTCTCCCCGGACAGGATGCGGCGCACAGACGAGTGCAGCGGCTCTGCAACAGGCGCCACACACCGCGGTCACTGCAGCGGGCAACTCACGGTACCTCGAGAGAGGGGTGGTGATGTAGTAGCTGGCGAGCGTGACTCATGTGGGCCCGTACAGCTGAAAAACAAGACAGTGACTTGATAAGTTACTGGCTTTGTCAGTTTCATCCAGAGGCTCGTCGCCCTTTTCAATGGATTTGTGGACACGAGTCGCAAAATTCTCTTGTTATTGCGATTGACATTTATTCCACTGTACTAAAACGCAGTGAACCAAACTGCACCGTTCATTCGGCCCTATTTACTCTGACCACCTTAAGTGAGTGGCATTTGTATCTTCTGTTCGTTCCTATACATTGTATTCACACAAACCATTAATATTAGAACTTCCTGGAAGATTAAAACTGTGTGCCGGACCGCGTTTCGAACTCGTGACCTTTGCCTTTCGCGGGCAAGTGCTCTACCAACTTTTTTTTCTTTTTTTGTTTACTTTTTTTTGTTTTTTGTTTTTGTTTTTGCAGCTTATAAGAAAACAAATAAAAAAACCTCTTGTGTATGAAAATAAAAGACGACGTTCTTCATAAAATAACAAAATATCCTTTGAAAACGGAAAACATAAAAGGTATATTTCCGCAACGGCCTTCTTTTTTTTAATCTTTTTTATTTTTATTATTTTTATTTTTTGTTAACATAAATGAGTATACAGTCTCACCATCAGCACCAACCTTTTTTTTTTGGGGGGGGGGGGGGCACAGGAGAAAGAAAAACAAAGAGGCTGCAGATAGAGAGCTATGCGTGAAAGGGATAAACATGTGTAAGGAGAAAAAAAAACTTAGACGAGGAGGAGAAAAGAGAAGTGAAATAAAATAAGAATACTTTCCGCGCCATGCTCCACTTTGGCGCGCCATCAGAACAAAATGCATTCTATCATTGACCATTGAAGGGGAACGTGGGATTGTCCAGCCTTGGATGGCACGGTTCGTTGAGATTCCAGCTTTGAGGCGGGTTGGTGAAAATTCTCTGTAAATAGTTCGCGAAAGTGGCCCGATAGTGTCGATGCCGGCGAAGATTGTGGTGATGTACTTGGAGGCGTGTCCAAAAGTCCGCCGGATCGACGATGTCGTCCCGGAAGAGGTAGTTGACAGCCATGCCACTGATCCATGTGATGGCGTGCCACTTAGCCGATGGAAAGTAGGTCGTGTCGGGATATATCATCATAGTGGGAGAAACGTGATGTGGTGGTACTCGGAGGTAGAAAGCCACAATCTTCTGTACGAGGGTCCAGACAGCTGCTGCTGGCCCACACTCAAAACGATGTAAATCTGTATCTTCGACATTGCACTTGAGGCACAGGGGTGAGGCCACCAGTGCGATGCGATGCAGTTTCTGTCTTGTAGTATACTTGCCGTTGACGAGAAGGTACCACATAGAAGTGGTGTTAGTGGTGTGATATGGTTGGTGGATCGCTTTCCAAACTGTAGGCCATGAAACCTGGGGGTGACGTGTTTCGACGGGGTTGCGGGGTGGAGACTTTCGGAGAAGGCGGTAGATGTCGCGGGTGGTCGTCTTCCTCGTCGTGGGGAGCTCGGTGCATATGTAGCTGTACTCCAAAAAGAAACGGCCGATATGTGACATCGGAGGTGGGATGTGTGCCAAAGACGTCGGTGGGCGTCTCGAAACAGGTGCGAGCTCGGTGGTCAACATTCCAGTAAAACTAGCATTTTGGCTTTTCCATAACCGGAGCATAGTATTGGTGTAAAGTGCCGTAGTCCTGGCTCTCACATTAACCAGATCGAGGCCACCATCCCGCTTCGGTAAGGTGAGAGCTTCATACTGGACTTTGAAGATGTGTTCAGAACAAATGAAATAGCCGAAAGCCGCCTGTAATCTGGCCGCCATTGTCGCAGTGATGGGCAGAATCTGCGCTATATGGGGTATCCGGGCTGCCAGATGGGTATTGACGAAAGTGACTCTCTGGCACATAGTCAGCGGGCGTAGTATGTGATTTTGTATGTTGGCCCGGATGCGTTGCAGCAGCGCCCGAAAATTGATCGCCGAGGTGCGGCGAATGTCTCGCGTGTACACCAACCCGAGACAACGAAGGGTGTCCACCAGTTGAAATGGGACTACGCTGTCCGCGGGAAGGCCGCGGCCAATCTTCATGGCGCATGATTTTGCCACGTTCATAGCGCTCCCTGCCCCTGCACTGTAACGGGTAATCCACTGCATCGCGGCTTGTACGTCGGCCGCTGAACGTACGACGAGAGCCAAGTCGTCCGCGTAAGCTCGGCAGCGGAACACATGATCCCGGAGTGGAATACCTGTCAAACGCCGCCGTAATCCGCAAATGAGTGGTTCCATCGCAATGGCATAAAGCACAGTCGACAAAGGGCAACCCTGCCGTACTGAGCGTTCAATCCGTATAGGTTCTGTAAGTCTGCCGTTGACGAAAAGTCTGGACGTTGCTCCACGAAGGAGCCGCATAATCACTTGCGTGAACGTCGGGGGAATTGCCATTCGGTCCATCACTGCGTTGAGGAATGCATGATTGACGCGGTCAAACGCTTGTTTGAAGTCGATGGAGATTAAAGCGCCTGGCAGTCGCGAGTGTGTTGCCACAGCGATCACATCTCGATATTCACTGAGGGCTGTCTGTATATTACGATCGCCGCCTAAAGATGTTTGTTCGTGGGAAACAATGTCTCGTAAGACATGTTTGAGTCGCACTGCTAGAAGGCGTGTGAAAATCTTGAAGTCGGAATTGAGTAACGTGATCGGCCGATGACTGTCGAGTCGTGTTCCTCCTGCGGGTTTCGGGACTGGTACAAGTAAGCCTTCCCTGAACATTGGTGGCGGGTTCGCCGCGCCGGACAAAAGTTCCCAGTACATGTCCCTCCATCGTGGCATCATCAAATCTTGGAAGGTTCTGTAAAATTCGAGAGGTAAACCATCCGGGCCGGGAGATCGATTCAGAGACCCTTGGGCCACAGCGCCTTGGACGTCGTCGGTGGTCACTTCAGAAGTCAGGAGGGCTGCAGCCGCTGCGTTTAGAGTACCAAGTGTCTCCTGGGCAACCTCACCAATGGCCTCTGCACCGGCAGGTACTTCCTGATAGAAAAGTCTATAGTGCGTTGTGAATGCATCCGCAATGGTAGCTTGCGAAGTCAGCCGTCGTCCATCAGGTAAGTCTAAAGTTGTTATTAAAGCCTGTCGGCGTCGACGAACATTTTGAATAATATGATGCATAGAAGGTTCTTCACCGTTAATCCTATCTTGGCTGCGTGCGCGTACAATAGCTCCCTCTAGACGGCATCTGGTCAAGGTTAAAATCTTTGCCTTGATGCGTTGAGCTTCTTTTAGACGATCCGAGGATGGAGGTTGATCCATGAGTTCACGTAGAGCGCTATAGTAGAAATCAGTTATATGGTGATTCCACCTGGCTTTGGCTCTGCCATAGTGTGTCAATGTGCGTCGGATGGCCGGTTTGGCGCACAGCAACCACCACTGCAGTGTGGTCTCGTAACGCATAATGCGTTGAACACAGGTGCGACACGTGTCGGTGACCTGTTGTCGACATTCAGGGTCCCGCAGTAGCGCGACATTGAGTTTCCAAGGTCCTGCACTGCGTCATATAGATTGACGACGTAGGTTCATGGTACAGATGTAGATGTCATGATCCGAAAAGGCAGACGGCCAACGTTCCGCGTCGAGGAGAACTGATTTTAGAGCGTTAGAGATGTATATTCTATCAAGTCGGCTGGCGGAATGGCTCGTGATGTGTGTATACCCCGGGCGGTCGCCGTGTACCAATCGCCAAGTGTCGAGGAGACGAAGGCGGCGGTCGAGGAAGCGAAGTTCCGGACATGTGGTGAAATGGAGGTATTGGTCTGTGCCCTCGAGAACACAGTTGAAATCTCCACCTACGATGAGATGATCGTATCGGCCGAGGAATAAAGGCGTGACATCTTCTGCGTAATACTGGGAGCGATCCCTCCGTTTATCAGTGCCCGATGGGGCGTAGAGATTTATGATTTTGAGTCCTTCAACTGTTATGGTCACCCCTCGCGCTGTTGGGAGGTATGCGACATCGGAAACTGCAATCCCTTCTCGGAGGAGGATGGCTGCGCCTGTGTGTTCCATAGCTGCAGGGGCGGCGTACGTCTCATATCCATAACACCCAGTCCAAGTTGCTGTCCTCAGTTCTTGTAACAGGGCGATGTCGATGTTCGCTGCTCTTAGCGTGTCACGGAGCAGTTGAAGTTTAGCGTGGGAGCCGATATTATTAATATTGATAGTAGCTATTCGGTACGCCTGATGGGAGATCCGTGCTGCCGATAGGTTCGTAGCTGGTGAAGATTGTTGTGGTGGATGCTGGAAGTCCATAGAAGTCGCAGGAGTCGCCGTAGAAACTTCCCCCATCTTAGTGTCGGTCTAACGGAGGAACAGATGTCATTTCCGCATCAGATGGAGGTGGGAAATCCGTGTCATCCGCCCATGAAAAATGTCCGACAGGTTTGACATCGGCGAGAGGTGGCAGAGCTGGCCGAGTCGGCTCAATTGCGTCGGTGACAACAGGCGTGCTATGTTCCATGGCTTCTGGGCGCGGGGCTTGCGCACGATCTCTGTTGGACGGTTCACCGTCTTGTGGATGACGCGTCTCCGTGGTAGAGGAGAAAGTGTTATCGTGTTCTCCGTCAGAGTGATGTGCCATCTCTTCGTCCTGCGGAGGGGGCTCAATGGTCGATTCTGATGTCTTGTGGCGTCTTTTTCGTCGTTTGGGCGACTTCTGCTTTCGGCAATGAGTTTCGGTGTCTGAGGAAGGAAGAGATTCACGTCGTTCCGGTACAAAAGCCGTGGGTGCTATGATGCGGTCGTCATTCTCCAGAACACTCTCATTGGTATCCTTGTGATCTTCTAGCATGGGTGTGTCCGGCTGTTGGACATGTTCACGGGCGGCATCGCTGGTGTCAAGGTGCTGGGACGCCTCCGGGTGTATCGGACCAGAGAGACGCTCATGAACGGCGTCTTGTGTGGGCTGGACGTGCAGTGTCGCCGCATAGGTGACTGGAAGGGTGGTCGTGGTTCTGTCGGTGTTCGTATCGTCGGGCCTTAGTTGTGTGATGCGGCGTTGCAGGCATCCATTACGGACGTGGCCGTCTTTGCCACAACCGGAACATGTTCGAGGTTGTCCGTCGTAAATGACCACCGCACGGCAGCCGCCGATAGAAATGCACGATGGAACGTGCCGTTTGAGATCGATACGGACTTGTCTCACACCATTAAGCACCGGATTCGTCGTAAACTGTGCCCATGTCTCGGCAACGTGGCTCTGGACTTTTCCGAACGGGCTTAGCACCGCGATGACTTCATCTTCATTCACCTCGAAAGGCAGTTCGAATACACGGATCGACCGAAGGCCAAGTCCTGCATGGTCGACATCCACAGGCCCGACGTTTCCGTCGGAGTGCCGAAATTTTAGTCCATGTCGCGTCCTTTGAATAATCTCGTTGCAGGCAGCGTCGGAAGTCATCTTAACATAAACGACGCTGGTAATGATCGATAGGTGTATGCCGATGAGCTCGTCACGGGGGATCTTCACGTCTTTGCGTAGGAAGCGTTCGACGGCCAGTGCTTTGGGTCGTGCGTATTCGTTTGAGAAGGTGAACTTAAGAGTGTTCTTCCTGTAAGAGTTGGCCATTACAGCTTGTTCGACTGAGAAGCGCGGTGACAAGGAAGTAAACAAAACACCCCGCGCGCGCAGCGGCGTGGACGGCCGAGCGCGGTGCGCACTGCCAACTGAGCTATCCAAGCACCACTCACGCGCCGTCCTCAGCTTTACTTCTGCCAGTACCTCGTCTCCTACTTTCCAAACTTTACAGAAGCTCTCCTGCCAGGAAATTTCATATCAGCGCACACTCCGCTGCAGAGTGAAAATCTCATTTTGGAAACATCCCCCAAGCTGTGGCTAAGCCATGTCTCCGCAATATCCTATCTTTGAGGAGTGCTAGTTCTGCAATGTTCTCAGGAGAGCTTCTGTAAAGTTTGGAAAGTAGGAGACGAGGTACTGGCAGAAGTAAAGCTGTGAGGACCGGACCTGAGTCGTGCTTGGGTAGCTCAGGTGGTAGAGCACTTTCCCGCAAAAAGGCCAAGGTCCCGAGTTCGAGTCTCGGTCCAGTCCACAGTTTCAATGTGCCAGGAAGTTTCATATCAGCGCACACTCCGCTGCAGAGTGAAAATCTCATTCTGGAAACATCCTCCAGGCTGTGGCTAAACCATGTCTCCGCAATATCCTTTCTTTCAGGAGTGTTAGTTCTGCAAGGTTCGCAGGAGAGCTTCTGTAAAGTTTGGAAAGTAGGAGACGAGGTACTGGCAGAAGTGAAGCTGTGAAGAGGGGACGTGAGTCGTGCTTGCGTGGCTCAGTTGGTAGAGCACTTGCCCGCGAAAAGCAAAGGTCCTGAGTTCGAATCTCGGTCCGGCACACAGTTTCAATCTGCCAGGAAGTGTCATATCATCGCGCACTCCGCTGCAGAGTGAAAATCTCATTCTGGAAATTTTTAATATTGCTTGATGCATTTTTTTATTTTCCTTCTGGAGAAAAGGTATAGTCGTCGGATGTTTCAGCAGATATTTGCAATTCCATATTTGCGATGTGTAAATGGAGTCAGCCCAAACAGCTCATGTCGCCCATTGTCGAGGAAAGCGTCGATTTGTTTCCAATTACAAACAAAATGATTTTAAAAGCGGAAGTTTAAGGCCCATTCGATAGAGCGGTCCTGAATTGAACAATAACAGCGACAGTAAAGCACGAAGAATAACTAACTCTCCAGGAGCGACGGCAGCGCCCTGGTCCTTGCCGACTGCTACCGCTATGCAGCAGCACTGCTCAGTTGCTACTGGAGTACTGTTTATTCTTCGTGTTTTATTTGTAACGGAAAAAAATCCGGCGCTTTTCGTTGATACTACGCATCGAATGAAAGACTCCAGCTAAACACTACAAAAACGAGATGGCGATTATCTGACGAAACACCAGACAAAATGCGCAGACGATTTTTTGGAGGGATATTCGGTATCAAGCCCGTGGACTGATCACTTGCTTGCTCAAAAGTTGTTTACTTAAACATGAGTGTGTACACGTAATGTATGTAGTTTTACTCAGTCCCTTCTGTTATGCTAGAAATTAGCATATCGTTACAGTTACAACAATCCCAGCCGACTTCGTATCTTTCTCGTATGATGTTGGACCATGATGAATTAGGTACAATTACACTTAATACAGTAGGCCCACTTTCTTGCTGCACATAACGACCAGTTCCAGCACGAGCGCCCAGTGGGCTGAGTTCAACCGCAGTATGTGATTTCGGCCTCCTTGCCACTCAGTTTCAACTCATTTCTCAGGTAAGTTTATGAAAAATTTCTCTCCCAACATTAACAAACGTTATATTATCGTACTAATTATTTCAAGGGCCTTCAAAAGTCATTAAAAAGTATACAGCTTCGCTTAAAAACCGTATTTGCTTCAGAATCTCGGATGACACAAAAGTGGATTTATATTCAACAAAATTCCCGGCACACAAAATGTTATAGCAGGCGCACTATATCGTTCTCTCAGCAACAATCAGCATGACATCGCAACCAACTTCTGCAAAGCAAATTTCAGCGTCATGTATATTCAGCAAGTTGCATTTGAAAATTTTATTTCGTCGTCATTACAGGACATAGCAAAAGAGCAAAGTAAAGACAACGTGTGGAAAGAGATTAAACACCTCTGGCAAGATAGAAAAAATGTTACGATTAGAAACCATTACACTGTACGCAATGACATTCTGTTTCGCCGCTCTCATCCTGACAGCAATAATTGCTTATTATGCATTCCTGACGAACTGGTTAACAAATTAATCTGGTATACTCATTAAGTTAAGCACATTACGGAGCCAGAAAATGTTTTCTTATACTGAGACAGAACTGTTATTTTGCCAACATGGAGAAACGTATACGACGAGTTTTAGCGTCATGTAAAATCTGCCAGAAAGCTAAGTCAGACACAACTTCACATATTCCTCCATTATATCCCATTGTACCTGTTAAATTAAGACATATGGCCGCTGTAGACATTTTTGGTCCGATTCCCAGAACTAATAGAGGTTTTTGCTACATCTTTGTCGCTGTTGAACTCACTTCAAAATTTGTTACTTTTACTCCGTTACGCAAAGCTACTGCTAAAACCGTTTCGAAAGCATTTGTAAAGCATTTTCTATTTCATGTAGGGAATGTGTTGAAAGTAATTTGTGACAATGGATCACAATTTCGTTCTGCTATATGGACACGCATGTTACGAGCTAGAAACATTTCTCCGATCTATATATCCAAGTACCATGCTTCTTCGAACCCTTGTGAACGATTAATGAAAGAAATTGGTAAACTGTGTGGAATATACTGCCACAAAAGACATATTGATTGGGACACACACATATTCTCATTCCAAGATGTAATTAATTCCATATCAAATGAATCCACTATGCTCTCTCCGTCTGTTATACTGAAAAATGTTGAACCACCTAACAAAATTACAGAATTAGTAAACTTTCCTACATCTCGTCGACTACGACACCATGAAATAATCGACATTGCGCTGAACAACATCAAACGTGCCGCAGAGCGCCGGAGAAGACAGCAAAAACAGGTTTGTACACGCCGTGACTTTCACATTGGACAGAAAATATTAGTACGTACACACTATTTATCCAACAAAGGAAAAGGTAGGTGCAGTAAATTTGAACTTTTATACGCAGGTCCATATCGGATTCGCAGCATTCCTCACCCCAATGTTGAACACGTCGAAATTTTGAGAACCAGAAAATCCAAAGGCAACCACCATTGGTCAAACATCAAACCTTTTATTGAATGAAGACACTTTATGATTTAACATGCTGTAATGCCATTTTGCTAGTTTTATGATCACTTATGCAATTATATTCACATGACTAATTACTGATGATTATCGTATGTTTTCTTGGCAAGTGCCCAGCAAGGTAAGGTTAGCAGGTCGCTCTTCTTGTCGTTACACATCAGACCGTGCATATTTTTCCAGTTGAATTTGCACATTTTATGACCACTTATGCAATTATATTCACATGAATACTTATTGATGATTATCGTATTTTTCTTGGCAAGTGCCCGGCAAGCTAAGGTTAGCAGGTCGCTCTTCTTGTCGTTACATATCAGACTGTGCACATTTTTTCCAGAGAAACTTACGTATCTTATGAATAATTATGCAATGTTATCTAGTGACATACTAATTTTATTAAATTTTCTCTCCATTAAAGTCTTTAATTCTCGCCTCTATTAACTACACAACATACAAGCTGAACACAACGAACGTCACATTTTGTCTTTCTTAGGTATATACGATTGTTTCGTGTTTTGTTTGTATGCACTATGAAATAGTTAAGATATAGCAAACACCTGTTGACTTTGACATTTTTCCTTATGATATCTCAACATCGTGACTACTTTACTGTTACATTGTGATACACTCGGTACATTTTTGCTTCTGAACACTATTTTTTTTCACATATTACGTTTTCTGTCATGTTATGCTGTATGCTTAATTATGTTACCATAAACCAGTCATTATTTAGTGAGTATATTATGTAAATGCAAGACATTAATCTTTGTTCATCAATTTCAGAAAGAAATAATGCGTGAAAGAAATAAATTAAACAAAATGGGAATTTCACCTTTGGAATGAACGAAAGAGAATGCAATACTTCATGATGAAGAGTAAATGGATCAGAATTAACAAGCATTAACAAGAATATACTATACACATCGTAGAATAGCAGTTTTAACTAATTTTTTCTTTCAGAATACAGGGCGATTGATGCAGGCTGTCAGACAGAACTACACATCTTAGTTTTAGTGATGGAATATGCTAGAGATAAGGAATAGTTATGTAATGAGTAATGAAGTGATTTTTTGCAGATGATAATGAATGCTGATGAATAATGATGAAGAATATGCTACTATGGATAATGAAGTTTTTCTTTACAGGTGATGATAATAATGGAGTTATGATAATATAGATAATGAAGTGATGAATAATGAAGTTTTTCTTTACAGATGAGGATAATGTGGAAGTTATGTATTCATGCTATGTTGTTATTTAAGTATTTGTTGCAGTTCGCTTTGACAGCAGGTGTTATATTGCATAGTATAATGACTGAAGGTTTTGGAAAGGACAGCTATGGAACACATCTTTATACACATTTCACTACCTGTTAATTCGAAGTTCACTACTTTTCAGCATAAAATGCGTTTCTTCTTTCAGCTTAATAATCCATTTTTTTAATATATTTTTGCAGGGGAAATTATTTATGAAATTAATGTGCTATAAACAGTTGTTCATTAAATCTATGTCATTTATGAATGTGATTACATATACTCTACTTGTTTCATAATCTTGCTACAGCTGACTCATGACGAATGACGTTACACATTTTCATTTACAGCAACAACCCAAAAGCAAAATTTTTTTTCTTTCCCCTATAATAACCCAACGCAATGCATTGCTAACAAAAAAAATGTATTACCAGTCCCAAATAATGATACCAGTTTAAGAGAGTTCTGAGTAATTCTGATTAGCTCTG
This sequence comes from Schistocerca americana, assembly GCF_021461395.2. Taxonomy (NCBI): domain Eukaryota; kingdom Metazoa; phylum Arthropoda; class Insecta; order Orthoptera; family Acrididae; genus Schistocerca; species Schistocerca americana. The sequence continues at coordinate 869,578,696 of NC_060120.1, read as the reverse complement.
AATTGTATGTCACTTGAATAATGAATGCATAAATACAATGAACATAATTTCATTACTCTATTGAGATGACCAATGATTAATTAATAATGCTTTGTAACTGGGAAATGAATGCTACTGATTACTGTATTGAGATGACCAATGATTAATTAATAATGCTTTGTAACTGGGAAATGAATGCTGCTGATTACTGTATTGAGGTGACCAATGATTAATTAATAATGCTTTGTAACTGGGAAATGAATGCTACTGATTACTGTATTGAGATGACCAATGATTAATTAATAATGCTTTGTAACTGGGAAATGAATGCTACTGATTACCGTATTGAGATGACCAACGATTAATTAATAATGCTTTGTAACTGGGAAATGAATGCTACTGATTACTGTATTGAGATGACCAATGATTAATTATCAATATTATTCTGTAATACTATGTTATTGACTACCTCCTGTTTTAAGTAATGACTTCTGATGATTTGTAGTTAGAGAATGAGTGCCAATCTTCTCTGTAAAACAATTAATGAACATTTTTCTGTAATACTACATACATGGTACAGAAATGTTCAATAACTGGGCTATGAATGCCGCAAACTACTAATGTAATTCCCAATGAAGACTAGTATGTGACTTAATGTCCTTCACCTTCTGACCTAACTACCCTGAATTACTGCAATATCCATTTGTCCTGTATATCCTCTTGATCATGGAGCACTATATTTGGTTTTTGCACTAATTCTACGTTGGTGTACCTTGTAAGAGCGTGGTGTTGACACGACATACTGTCCACCACCGTGAGCGATGGAGACGTTATTATGGTCCCACTGTTTGGTGTACCTGATGTACTGCCAAAATGATAACATGGAATATTACTACGACATTTCAGTGTCTTAGCTACGCTGATAAACACTTCTGGGAAAAGAACTTCAGATTGTCTCACTTGGTGTTGTACTTCTGTGTAAAGATATGGACTTTCAGTGCAGCTGCGCGCAACCTAAAGTGCTACAACCATGATGCAATCCTTCCCTTTCCTATCCTAATTCTTGTAACATAGTGAAAATCATTTTTAACATCATTTATATTCATGGCCTATACATTTTTTCGATTTGCTGAACTACAGTGCAAGTGCACTTTTATCATTTTTCTAACATGATTTATACTTATTGATTTGCTGATATATTCTGAACTACAGTGCATGTGCACTTATGTCACTTGTCAACATGATTTTTTGCCATTACGTTTATTTGTTGTGAAAATGCTAAAGAGTTTTTCAGTGCGTGTGCACTTATGTCTTTTGTTAATATGTTTTGTACTCACATTTTGTTATTGTTTAATATGTTTTGTACTCGGTGCATGTGCACCACATTTACTTTATGTTCTACATCTGTATACTCTGTGGTTGTAAAGTTAATTTGTCAAAAAAAAATTGCTCATGGCAAGTCCAAATGACTCACCATCGCTGTCAAATTTTTGCCCCCCCAGTGGAGGGTTATGAAACGCGTACGTTTCATATATTTTCATTACCAGCGATGGTGAGGCATGACAGAATCTCTGACCAGAGAGTTATTTATCGTGTCTAGTCTGCGCTTGACTGCGCGAGAGTTCAGTTGCGAGTAGGAAGTTGTGTGTGAGGAGTCGGCGGGCGTCGACATGGGTCTCTGGTCAAGGTTCGGGACGAGGTATATTGTTAAATAAGGTGATGAAGCAGCATTGCGCACATCTGATAATGTAATGTATCTTAATTGTAATTAATTTGTTCAAGAAATGCCTCAATAATAATTTTGTTTGGAAAGCAATCTTTTTTAAGAAAAGAATCATTCCAATTGAAACAATATTTCCTATGCTTTTCCTCCCAGAATCAATGTCTCAGATTAATTATTGCACAGGGCCTAAGGTCAGCGATGCTGCCCTGTTATTGTGGGTTTAATGAATAATGTTCATTTCTCAATTTTTGTGTCGAGTTTACATTGCGCCATTATTTTTCAATATTTTTGTAGCGAAGGTACAGTTGCTTTTATTTCAATTTAACGAAGTTTTGTGGGAGCTCAACAACATTTGGCTCTATTTCGATTAACATTCAATTATAGTTATTTACATTATTTGCGGAGAAATTATTGTCATTTATAACATCTGCGAGGAGGTTACAAGGTTCTACGCAGAATCGGAGAGGAATGGAATATGTGGAAAACATTGATAAGGTGAAGGGACAGGAAGATAGGACATCTGCTAAGACATGAGGGAATGACTTCCATGGTACTAGAAGGAGCTGTAGAGGGCAAAGACTGTAGAGGAAGACAGAGATTGGAATACGTCAAGCAAACATTGCGGACGTAGGTTGCAAGTGCTTCTCTGAGATGAAGAGGTTAGCACAGGAAAGGAATTCGTGGCGGGCCGCATCAAACCAGTCAGTAGACTGATGACAAAAAAAAAAAAAAAAAAAAAAATCAACAGGAAGAGCTTCGCAAATTGAGCTAGTTAATAACACGTTGGTCCATCCCTGGCCCTTATACAAGCAACTATTCGGCTTAGCGTTGATTGATAGAGCTGCTGTATGGCCTCCTGTGGGATATCGTGCCAAATTCTGTCCAACTGGAACGTTAGTTCATCAAAATCCCGAGCTGGTTGGGGAATATTGCCCATAATGCTCAAAACGTTCCTAATTGGGGAGAGATTCTGCCATCTTACCGGCCAAGGTAGGTTTGGCAAGCACGAAGACAAATAATAGAAGTTGTGGTCATGTGCGGGCGGGCATTATCTTGTTGAAATACTCGTATAAGTGCAAGATCCCTTACCATGGAGGGCAACAAAACTGGTCGTAGAAAATCGTTGATGTACCGCTGTGCTGTAAGGATTTATCGGATGACGTCCAAAAAGGTCCTCCTTTGAAATGGTTGTCGAGCCGTATGATAGGCGACGGCTGGGCTGATATCTCGCCAGTGTTTGGGGCGTGTCCAGACGCTGGTCATTGTAGCTCAGTTCGAAGCGGAACTCATCATTAAAGACAATTCTACTCAAGTGAACGGGATTCCATGTCAAATGGCAGATTTAAAGATGTGCAACAATGGATATTAACAACGTGAGCTCTTCCTGTAGGATTACCAGATATATGGCTATCATAAGACAGAATGGCCCGTATCTCCACACGTAGTAGCTCACGTATACGTGACAGAGTGATCTTGCTTTAGCTTCTCTGTATAAATAAAACGAAGAAAGAAAGAAAAAAGACACTTCTGGAACACTGGAGGTAAATAAATACCTGAAACGAACGAACGGAATTTTCTTTTTCCGTTCTGTTAAATTAAGTTTCATTTATGTACATGTGACAAAACTATACAAATATACCTTTAAAATCAGATTTGAAAATTATAAAATCAGTAAGTAATTTCAGATTCACAAACGTAAGTGCTGCAACATCTGAATCACAATAAAAGCATGAGAATTATAACAGCTAGTAATAAGAGGGCTCGCAGTACAAAATAGTTTATACAGCTAGCAATTATAACTGCAACTTTTTGAGTTCATGTACGTTCTACTATGCATGTTAAAAAGACTCATCATTATTACAGTGACAGCAGCATTCACACCCAGACCACAAGAGGCAGATCTATCTCGCAATCATTGAGAAGAAAATAGTACACACTACTCTGTTAGTCATTATGTAGAGAACATAGAGTAACTATTGCTGAAAAGTTAATATAAATGTTAATAATAAACATCTCTAGAATTCTACAGCATGCAACCAAAGTACAGTACACGTTACCGTACAATATTCCGGCCAAGGTCAGTGATGCATAATTATTAACACCCTTTTTATTTACCTGTGCTCAAACTCTCCTACATCTTATTAGTTAACAAGTATATAAATATGCACAAATAAAAAAAAATTGTACACAACATATAAATTCTTTGAGAGGGAAAGCTGTCAGTGACACTGTCACTTTACGTATGAATCAATTTTTTGGTTATTCATCTTTAGTATTATTTCTGTGCAACAGATATGTGGACGGATAAAATAACTAAATTAGTAACATCTCCGCCTGTCCTATATTACTTTACCTCCGCTTGCAACAACTACTTGTCACCCAGTAATGGCTATAGAAGAAAATTAGCGAATAAATGAAATTTCATTCAGAAAGCAGTTGCACTCAGCGTCTATTGACTTGTAAATTATAGATTGCAGCGATCAGTCATCCTTTTTACAGTTTTGTTTTTATCGTGCAGATCTAGATTTCGGCTAGAAGCTAGCCATTCTCAATGCACTATTATTTTCGCTCATTCCATGTAATTCCCTGTTGGTCGGGCTTCGTCCACAGTATTCAATGAACTGTGGATGAAGCCAGACCAACAGGGAATTACATACATTGAGTGAAAATAACACTGCATTGAGAATGGCTAGCTTCTAGCCGAAATCTAGATCTGCACAATAAAATTTAAAAAGGACGACTGATCGCTGCAATCTATAATTTACTAGTACAAATAAAATTTCTTTCGAGCATATCAACCAAAAAGTTCATGTCCATAAAAGCATAAAAAATGCACGGAAGGAAGATTGCAATTTACGGTACTGTCGACAAGGATGTCACTAGACATGACACACAAGATGCAGTAGATCAATAATGACAAGGGAAATCATGGCATTCGCCTTAACCGATTTGCAGGAAATGCGGTAAAGTAAATTTGTGTGACCAAACGAAGATCTGGACCTGCCTTAACCGTTGCATTCCCTCTCTTGGACAGGAAATAAGAGAAAATGGGGCTGCAGTGACAGATGTGATATGGAAGAACGCAGAGGGAACTCTACACAGCTGTTGTTGAATGAAATTATCCTAATTTTTGTCAACATCGAAAAAAAGGTTTTGGTGTCGTTAATGGGATTTCGTTTTAATTGCGAAATTCTCTAGACGACGAACAAGATGTTTGACTGGAATCCTTTATAAGATGACAGAATGGCTGAGCAGTTTTGATCTTCAGAAAGCGAAATTCCAATACTGCAGGTAGACATAATAGAAGAAGAAGAAACTATTCCAGAAACAAATTGTTGGAGAATGTACGCGTAGAGCACAACGTTGCACTAAGTGAATCGTGAACTGTACGAAACCAGAAAAGAAGAGAATCAGAGTATCTGAGACGTACTGACACAGAAGGATGTCGAAAATTAAGAGGGCTTATAAGATGAGAAATGAGGAGATTATCTGCAGAATGGGCGTAGAAAGAATTGCATGGAAGGTAATGACTAGAAGAAGGGACTAGGTGATGGGGGTGTGTTAATACATCAGGGAATAACTTCCATAATACCTGAGAAAGCCGAAGAGAACAAAGACTATGCGAAGACAGAGATTGGAATATATCGAAAAAGTAATTGAGGAAGTTGATTGAACGTTTAGGTATCGTACGATGTAGAAACAACTCCGACGATAAATAAGAGACCCTAGAGGTGTACGAGTAGATAAGAATTCGATCCTTTCCATGGGAGACTCTCAAACCGTGTCAATCGACCAGTCGCAGCAACCAGCTAACGGCGGTAAGTACCGAGCCCAACGGCCTGACAGTAGCTCTTCAAATACATCACAGTAAGCGATATGTTACGATCCAGTCATTATATTGGAACCGATCCGGCTACACTCACAGTCTGCCTTAGGACTTGGTCACCACTATGTGTTCTACGTTTGGTTAAAGACGACATTGTTTAACCCCCCCCCCCCCCCCCCCCAAAAAAAAAAAGAATTGTTTCTGTCCCAAGTCACCTCAGTTTCTGCTGCACTAAGTGGGCTCCTTCCACCAAGTACCAATTTTCTCCAGAGTATTCTCGCATCCCGTCCCTCTCCTGGTCTTAGAAAAAGCCTCTTCCCTCATTTACTTAGTTATATTTTCACTATTTTTTCATCAGTAGTATTTTCGTATTTACCCAAATTTTCATTCCGATTATCTTCTTTCTTTCTTACTACAATTTTTTCTCTATTTCTCTTTTTTACCCCCTTTTTCCCTTTTGCTTTCCTTCTCTTTCTATTTTCGCTTCTTCTCAAACTTTTTCCATGTTTTTCTAATTCGCTCCCTCCTTCATGTCCTTTTCTGCTTTAGTCTTAGTTCTTAATGGTAGTAATAATACCACATCTCCCTTATCCTCTGTTCCTATTTACTTCTCACTTTGTTAACTATCTCTGACTTCCTACCCTCTCTGAAGTTTCTCCTATTACCTTTGTCATCCACCACACTTACAACCCATTCGTTAGTGTGATGTACTCCCCTGCCCAACATTCCCACTCCTATCCCATTTTTCTCCCTGACGAAGGAATTAATATTTACAAAAACTAGGAGCAGGTTTTTCTACTTTTAATATGTCTATTGGCAATACTGCAATGTCACATTCCCCCCCCCCCCCCCTTCGTTCCTGCCAACCACTGTAAATATAACATTTCCTCAAGTGAATTAATTCTTCTTTTGATACAATATGAGTCTTTTGTCATACGTGAGTTCATTAAAACTTTTGAAAACTGTATAAAATGACATCGGATCAAAACGAAAGAGCTATTTTTATTTGTTTCGTTTTTAATTTGACTTTTCAGGATTTTGACAAAAGAAGGGTATCGAAGCTAATGGAACATAAACTGAAGGTCTGTTTTATTGCACTTTTCATGAAAGTTATTTAGAAGTTCAACTGTGGTATCATTGAGTTACAGAGAGCTGTGATAATTGCTAGGACATAATGGGAAATGTATCCTAGCTTAAGTTCCCAAATGCTGGGGGACAGGGATAATACAATGGGTACATTATGTATCTTTCATTATATTCCGTGTAGCAGCTTCTGGACTATACATGTAGACAAAGAAGGAGATGTGCGGAAATTACATTTATTCTTGTTGGAGGAACCATCTTGCTATTTAATTCAAATGATTTCAACTAAGCTAACTCGATGTGTATCTTCATATACAGTCACTTGCTATTTAATTTCATCGGTTTTATAGTCCTATATTAACAATATGTGACCCTTAAGCACTATGCAATAACACATTATTATGAGCTTAGAACTTGTTGCTTTTACTATTAATATATGGCACCATTTCTACAAGTAATGAGGAATCGCTTGTTTTAATGTCACCAAAAACTGCTGCACATCTGATAGAGACTGAATATTATTTACCTTTGAGAAATCAAGTTGATAACAGCAGTTCCATCACGGGGAACACAAATATCGACGGCGGCATGTGTTCTCTCGGTGTCCACCTGATAAGTTCCGTGAGTTTCTGAGAGAACTGTCATGAAGTAACATCCATGTTTATGTGAGAGCATCCTACCGGGAAAGCAATGTGAATGTGAAACGTACTGATGTCGTACACGAATGTAGCACAGTTCGAATGAACAAATCATCAGAAACACTTCTCCTGATTGCTTCCTTATGCCGATCACATGCCTCCCTGATACTCTTTGCGGTGTCACGGGTCGATATACATTATGGACACCCATCACAATGCATACGAGTAATACAAGGGGGCGCGATTCCAGTTGTACGATGTCAGTATTTGCTTCAGACAAAAGTCTATTGCGTAGTTTGACCCTAGAAATCTGTTATTAGACTGTATCAGTCTCTTCTTCTCTATACATGAGTATCGATTATAAGTCTGAAATAAATGTTGTGAATTATATTTTTTCACAGACATAAAAAATCTTTTTTACGGCGGTAATACACGATCTAGGGGCCCGCTGCGAGTAAACTGGTACCAGGTAACTATCCACGTTTCGATGCAGAATTCTGTGAATGTTTAAATGAACTATCTGATACAAATTCCCACCAGTTGTGAGGTCAGAGGCATGGAATGCTCGGAAGTTGAAACATGAACAGATTTACTGATAATTGAAGGAAGTTTATATTAATAGTAGAGATAGTCATCAAGTTTTAAATATTAAGTTCGGAAGGTAGGAGACGAGGTACTGGCGGAACTGGAGCTGTGGGGAAGGGTCGTGAGTCGTGCTTGGGCAGCTCAGATGGTAGATAACTTGCCCCCAAAAGGCAAAGGTCCAGAGTTCGAGTCACGGTCCGGCACACTGTTTTAATCTGCCAGGAAGTTTCATATCAGTGCACACTCCGCTCCAGAGTGAAAATTTCATTCTGGTTTTAAATATTACCTGGAAAAATGAAATTACGTGATTGACTTTTTCATTGTTTGCAGGCACGTATTTACAGTCCTGGTATACACTGAACTCCATGCGTCATTCTCAGTGCATCAAGAGCGTTGCGTGCAACTTTTTCTCAATAAAGAAAGCGAACCATCCGCGCTGAGCATAAACACTTGGTACAAAACATGTTTCCTCTACACCTCTCCTCTCACTAGCAACACTTGCGTCACCAGCACCCTGCATTCATATTTACAATCAATCATCGACATCTACATACATGCTCTGGCATGCATCGTACGGTGCTTGGCGAAAGATACGCCGTACCACTACCAGTCATTTCCTGTCTCGTCCCACTAGCAAATAGAGCGACGATAACTGACTATCTATAAGCATAGAAAAAATGGTTCAAATGGCTCTGAGCACTATGGGACCTAACAGCTGTAGTCATCAGTCCCCTAGAACTTAGAACTACTTAAACCTAACTAACCTAAGGACATCACACAACACCCAGTCATCACGAGGCAGAGAAAATCCCTAACCCCGCCGGGAAGCGAGAACGCTACCGCACGACCACGAGCTATATGCATCCGTACGCTCCCTAATTTCTCTTCTCTTCGCAACCCTTACGTGAAATGTACACTAGCGGAGATAGACTCGTTCTGCAGTCGGCCTCAAATGCCGGTTCGCTAAATTTCCTTAATGGTGCCTCGCAGAAAGAACGTCGCTAAATTGCGCTACGCTTAGTTTGTAAATCACTTGATTGATAGACCTCTCACTTTTGAACTGATAAAAATTGTAACACTTCAGGCTGTCAAAGCTTAGTGAAAGGCTAGTGAGCGTAACAATGGTAATAACAGTAACAACAATAATAAATGAACATTTCAAAAGAATGCATCTCAACAGATTCACAAGTGAATTTCTCGCATATTGGAAAAAGAGGGAGAGCAAGAATCCATAATTGATAGAACTGATAGGAATATGCAGGAACTGGGAGGTAATTAAGAGATCAGATATCTCTTAGGAGAACGGTTGAGCAAGTGAGGTTCCAGAACAGATCACCAAGAAAGGTAATATATCATACGGACAAAGCAGAAAATGGAAATACGCAACGAGAGGATGCACAACTACTTGTTGAAAATCAAAATCCATTCCAAACGCAACAGTTGAATGTCATGGCTCTACTGTGTTGGCACTACAGTAGTGTAGTAACCATCACTTAGATATTGTTGTGTAGTACTCTCAGTCAGTTTATTTATTCACAGCGAAGTGAATAATGAAGGAATTTCTGGTCCACTGCGGGATAAAGCATTTTTATATTTAAGTCTATGTGATGCATATGACTCAATTTTACTGTCATTCATGCATGGCACAAAGTAAAAAGTGTGTGCGTAGTCGGTGGATTATTTGAGAAAGATGTTGTTCTTACAGCCGTTTCACAAGCTGTAACCCCCACCACATTGCGCATGTGTTAATGCTGGTATTTAAAAATGCAATTATTGGCAGTCCATGTCATTAATATCACAATCCTACGAAATAGCGATAATATCCATAACCTTTTAAAAATAATTTAGCCTGATCGAAATATAATGGAACCCCTTTTGTTTTTACGCCACAGAAAATTTCATTTTACCCCTCATGGGGGAACTATCCCCAGATTAGGAACCACTCTCCCAAAGATGCAAAATTAGGGCTTCTGCAGCCAAGGCCTACGCCAAATCATCCATCGTTGTGCTATATGTGTCGACTGACGGTGAGTTTGTAGAGCAGGACTAATGCCATCATACATGTTTCATTGCCACTGCTTGATTCTTTTGGGGTTACAATTAAAACTTTATGACCATCCTTCGTACAGCAATTATCAAAAACAATTTGAGATACTGATGCGAGATTTTCAAAAAGGACGAGAAAACGTCCATGACAAAACTCATCCAGGACGTCCATCGTTCGTCAGACGTGATTTGAAGAAGCATCTCGGAAGGCAGCCTGCTTTTAAAACTGCAGGGTAAGCCTAGCAGGTGTAGCAAATAATATTAGGGTGCCCTTCCAAAAAATGACTAGAGGAACTTGAGACTACTAGTTGAGACACAAATCACAATTACTTTGAATTACTATTATAAAATTATTGACAAAACAAACGGCAAACTGTGCTAATATAAGTGTTACAAGGCCTAATGATCTCCAGTGAGTCAAAGAGCCATGTGAAAATGTATGCTGCCCTTCTTTGAATAGCTTTCCTATCTACTTTTAGTTCAACTTAGTATGGGTCCCACACACTGAAAAGTATTCTGGGTCACGACATTCGAGTTTTTTCTAAGCTTGCCATACATTTTACCTGGATTAGCGAATGTGATCCTGTGGGAGGTATGTGAAAAGAGACTGGTGTGAGGTCTGTAATTATGGCAGCTGTTTCAGCATCGCACTGGGTGCATTATCTCTGGGTAACTAGTCGAGTTGACAAGGGTCTGCGCCTATTCGTTATCACCGATTTAGTCTAAATTTATGGTATATCTAGGTCTTGACCAGAACTGAAAGTCACAGAACTGAGAGTTCCAGACGGTAACGCGTGTATAAAAATGCATTTTTTATGCGGATCGGGCGAAGCATGAGTTTCCTGTATTAATGTGCTTTCGAGGCAGCGTTTGACCCAACGGAGAGAGTACAGAAAGGCAATCGAGTCCCTGTATGGAAAGTTTTTTATTTTTGCGTTGCCCACTCACAGCAAATAAACGGAAATAATGCTCAATACGTTGTATTTGATGTAAGTAAGCCCTGTGTGCAGGAGAACAAATTTATTCTGTTAATTGACTCGTAGGAGGCACAAACAAATCCATAATTATATGACGAGATTTATCAAGATGAAGAAAGATTGCCGTCGTGCAGTATTAAAGCGCAGACTGCTACTAGTGGAACCCCGTATATCTGTTTTCATCATCAGCTAAAGATGATTACAAAGCTTTATCCAATCGAGAGAGAAAAAGAAATTACATCCACAGTAGACTGCTTGAAAATACATCATACCGCACATCACAAGCTATACTGATCAATATTTGCTGGAGCGAAGTGTTAGGAGTAGTTAATTACTAAACTGGGCTACGAAAGAGAATCTTTTCTGAGTGTAGACGAAGTTTGTTTTTGATTATAAACTTTGAAACAACTATGTAATTGTGAAAATGCGGCGTCTACAACGCGTGCAAAATGTCGAGAAAATTACTGTTCCTCCTGTTTTTACGATGAATATTACCAAAGCTCATGTAAATCATCAAGAGTTCTTTCAAAATTTATTGTTGCAACAGTGCATATGATGTACATGAAATGATTCCATTTACATATCACTTGCACAAATGGTTTTGAGCCACCAGGTATCGACCTATGCTGAAACACCTCCAGGGAGCCAATGTAGGCATCCAGCGGATCATACAGATGGTGAACAGTGTCCTGCGATGCGTTATGCTACGCCTGCTAGACTTGTTCGTAGTTCTGTAAGTGTTGCTGGTTGACGAGTAGGAGGAGTCCTGTGATATCTCACACATACTCAATTGGAGATAAGTTCGGGTATCGTTCTGGTCAGGGAAGTTATTGCACGTATTGCAGAGCATGCTGAGTTTCACGGGCACTGTATGGGCGAGCAGAATCCTGTTGGAACAAAACCTCACCTTCGCGTAGCAAAACTGATCGTACACATCGCTCGTTAGCGTCCCCTCCCGAAACACAAAAGGTCAAAGAGAGTAGCAGGTTAGCAGGTTTTCGCACCCCAGAACACAGGACCTGTGGTGAGGCCAGTATGTCTTGGTCGAATACACTCTACGAGACAGCACTCACCAGGTCTACATCGTACGCGCGAACGACCATTACATGCGTGCGGGCAGAATCTACACTCATGCTCATAAATTGAGAATAATTGCAGAATGTGGTGCCACACATCGTGGCACTACACAAAACTGGCGCTAATAGCATAGGCACATGGAGAACACAAACGACATAGATCTGTAAGCCCACGGTATTGGCGATAAGTTGAGAAAATCGTCCAGAAACACATGTGCTACAAAACACCACTGTTTCCTGCGCATGTACCCCGACATCAATATAGAATATGATCACCATGTACACGTGCAAGGGCCGCACAACTGGTTGGCATACTCTGGATCAGGTGGTCGAGCAGCTGCTGGGGTATAGCCTCCCATTCTTGCACCAGTGCCTGTCGGAGCTCCTGAAGTGTCCTAAGGATTTGAAGGCGTGCAGCGATACGTCGACCGAGAGCATCCCAGAAGTGCTCGATGGGGTTTAGGTCTGGAGAACAGGCAGACCACTCCATTCGCCTGATATCTTCTGTTTTAAGGTACTCCTCCACGATGGCAGCTGATGGTGCCGTGCGTTATCATCCATCAGAAGGAAGGTGGGACCCACTGCACCCCTGAAAAGGCGGACATACTGGTGCAAAATGACGTCCAGATACACCTGACCTGTTACAGTTTCTCCGTCAAAGAGATGCGGGGGTGTACGTGCACCAATCATAATCCCACCCTACACCATCAAACCACGACCTCCATACAGGTCCCTTTCAACCACATTAAGGGGTTGGTATTTGGCTCCTCGTTCACGCCAAATCAAAACCCGGCGAGAATCACTGTTCAGAATACACCTGGACTCGTCCGTGAACATAACCTGGGACCACTGTTCCAATGACCATGTACTGTGCTCTTGACACCAGGCTTTATGGGCTCTCCTGTGACCAGGTTCAGTAGAATGCACCTTGAAAGTCTCTGGGTGAATAAACCATGTCTGTTCAGTCGTCTGTAGACCGTGTGTCTGGAGACAACTGTTCCAGTGTCTGCAGTAAGGTCCCGAGCAAGGCTACCTGCAGTACCCTGTGGCCGTCTGCGTGCACTGATGGTGAGATATCTGTCTTCTTGTGGTGTTGTACACTGTGGAGGTCCCGTACTGTAGCGCCTGGACACGTTTTCTGCCTGCTGGAACCGTTGCCATAATAGTGAGATCACACTTGGTGGCTCACGGAGGGCCCGTGCTACGACCTGCTGTGTTTGACCAGCCTCCAGTCGCCATAGTATTCTACCCCTCATAACGTCATCATTATGTGTTCTTTGAGCCATTTTCAACACACAGTCACAACTAGCACGTCTGAAAACGTCTTCACACTTACTCGCTGCACCTTACTTTCACATGCACCAACACACCTCTGCGTATGTGGACAGCTGCCAGCGCCACCGTTCGACGACAACAGGTCAAATGCACCGCATTGTCATACTCCGAGGTGATTTAAACCCGCAAACCGTCCACCATGTATCAGCATTATCCTTAATCTATGAGCATGTGTGTACTTACATCGCTGAAGATCATGGCGCGCCATTCTATCTTCCACATCACCCTCTGACAGCACCTGTCGAGCCGTGCACATGGACAATGTGGTGTCAGTGAAAGACGGGCTAGAGGTGAGTGTGCCCGTAGTCGCACTGCTAATAATCGGTACGCAACAGTTCGTGTGACATGCCTTAGCTCACAGGACCTCTAACTTGCGCTGTGATATACAGAGTGTATCATAATTAATGGCGTAAAGGCATACAGTTGAAAGTACACGATACCAGAAGCAAAAAAGTCTCAGCAAACATAGGGTCGAAATGCATGCCTTAAGAGCTAAGAGCAATTTTTCATCTTCGATACTGTGAAGCAAAGCTCTTCTACTGCAAGCTCTTTGCTTTCCACATTTTGGGAAGTAGTAGTATGGACCAAAACAAGAAAAAATGACCAGTAAACATTTGCTCTAAAGTGCATACCTTAAAAGTTACGAGCAATCTGTTCATTAGAAGAGTTGAGTTTCAAAAAAATGTTCAAATGTGTATGAAATCTTATGGGACATAACTGCTAAGGTCATCAGTCTCTAAGCTTACACACTACTTAACCTAAATTACCCTAAGGACCAACACACACACCCATGCCCGAGCGAGGACTCGAACCTCCGCCGGGACCAGCCGTGTAGTGTTTCCAAGTAGCGAAGATGAGCACGTGTTCATAGCTATGCATTTTAGAGCACATGTTTACTGGACATTTTTTTCTTGTTTTGGTCCACACTACCACTTCCCAAGTGGAAAGCGAAGAACTTCCAGTAGAAGAGATTTGCTTCACAGTATCGAAGACGAAAATTTGTTCGTAGCTCTTAAGGAATGCATTTCGACCCTATGTTTATAGAGATTTTTTTGCATCTAGTATCGTGTACTTCCAACTGTATGCGTTTACGCCATTACTTATGGTACACCTTGTATGTATGACCTGCCACTGCTCCCTTACAATGCGACGATCCTGGCGGGTGTCTGTACTGCGTGGACGTCCACAGATGTGAGAATGTTCATGTGTTCGCCGATACCAACATCATTGCACAGCTGATGCGGCACGTCCAATCTGTATGGCAATTCTCCGAAATGACCACTCCGCCAATCAGAAGGCCACAATCTGACCCATTTTAAATTCGCTCAGTTGGCTGTAGGAAGAACGAGTGCATCTCCATGATGGCATGGTTGCCTGCTTGCTTCACACGTTTGCACCACACTGAACTTCCTGGCTGTGAGCATTCCATATTAAAGAGTAGACACAGGCGGTACTCTGGTAGCTAGGCCATTACATTATCCGTTGGCAGACGACGTTGAAATCATTATCAGTACACGTACTATCCCCCAGGTAGTATATACCGTCTTCGGATTAAAATCGACCTCGTCTTTCCAGATGTACTAATCTTTTCCCGACAGCGTACAAAATGTACTTGTGTACATCTTACAATCCTTTCCTAGAAATTTATTTGCAATCCCTAATTTTTCTTACCCTTTCCTTTTCATGTCTTTTATTGAAAAATTAATAATATTAATATAATGAGCATAATTTAAATTTTTTGCTTCGTAAGTTAGGTAAAAATTGAAAAAAATATATTCTGCATGGGGACTTGGTCCCAAAACCATTAAATTGCCATTCTGCATTCCTTCGACTGTGCCAACCATTGCCTGAACACTATGCTAACATAAATGGTTTATACCACGTCCGACCCGCTCCAAAAATGCTATTTTTCCTAAACGCTTGGCCATTGGAGATCCGACGTCCGAGACTTCCATTTCTGACCAAAACCTAGATATACTAAGTCTGGACAAAATCGGTGATGATGAGTAGCCACAGTCCGCTTGTGAGCTTGGGTGATAGATATGGGTACCTCATACCATGCTACTTTCGCTCTGCCAGAGATCGTTACTCGTAATGGGTGGCGAGTGGTGACATGTTAGTCTGTCGGCAACCTATGATCATATTAACAGATAGCGCCACGTACCTCGAAGACAGGCACAAAATGGTTCAAATGGCTCTGAGCACTATGGGACTAAACTGCTGAGGTCATACGTCCCCTAGAACTTAGAATTACTTAAACATAACTAACGTAAGGACATCACACACATCCATGCCCGAGGCAGGATTCGAACCTGCGACCGTAGCGGTCACGCGGTTCCAGACTGTAGCGCCTAGAACCGCTCGGCCACTCCGGCCGGCGAAGACAGACACAGCCAGTGGCCACAACAAGTTAGATATGTAGCACTGCATCACTTACGCAAAACAGAAGTGATAGTTTTATTTCCCGAATGGCACCCCATGCCGTCACACCAGGGACTCGTCCCGTTTATTGTGACGAAAGCAGTCTGGCCTCACTCGTTATTTTCGGAACCTCCACAGACAGATATGCCCATCTTGATACGATATACGATACCGGGCCTCATCTGGGCAGGCTACGCCGGGCCACTAACGTTTCTACTGTTATCACTAGGAACACTTTGGTCGGTGTGTCTTTGTCTGCTGCTGCGACTAGGAAAACTGCATAACGGTCGCCGTGCTGACAGTCTGCTTCCGTGTTGATACTGATATTGCTACAAACAAGGCCATCTACATCTACATACATACTCTGCAAGCTACATTCCTGAGTCATGGCCATCTACACCTACATAGATACTCCGCAACCTACGTTCTTGAGTCAAGGACATCTGCATTTACAGCTACATAGATACTCTGCAAGCCACGTTCCTGAGTCAAGGCCATCTACATCTACATAGACACTCCAGAAGCCACATTCCTGAGTCAAGGCCATCTACATCTACAGCTACACAGATACTCTGCAAGCCACTTTCCTGAATCAAGGCCATCTACATCTACAAAGTCACTCCAAAAGCCACATCCCTGAGTCAAGGCCATCTACATCTACATCCATACTCCGCAACCCATATTCCTGAGACAAGGCGATCTGCATCCACATCTGCATAGACACTCTGCAAGCTACGTTCCTGATTCAAGGTGCGTGATGTGCCTGTACAACCCTGCATGGCTGAGCAAACAATATGCCTAATCTCTCGGGCTCTAGTCACGTGAAGCTGTTGAGATCCTGTATGCACTCAGTGTGGTCTTCCAGAAGCCACCCATTCCATTTTTGCTTGACAGTCCTGGGATGCCGACCTACGCGAGCGGTAATGCTCGTATGGTGGGACGATAAACCAATCTCGACAGTCCACAGCTCTGCGTAGCCGAGATCCGACATGTGCTGGCAGATATTTCTCCTTCTTAGATGAGGAATAACGTGATATTTTCACAACCAGTCAAATGTGAACCCTGCTGTTTAGTATTTCGTTATATTCGGAATCTGGATGGCGTTGCTCCTACCCAAATTGTGTAGTTCGTGATATTTCTGACTTTGGAGCCGTAGGATTCCTTCCAGAGATTCACTTCATAGTTTGGTTGAGATTTCAAAGCATCTGCTGATGACGTAAGAGATTGTGTGAGGTGAAGATAACACATGATACAATGCAATGAATACCAATTGCATGAGAAATTGCGCCAGTTCAGTAGGACGGTAATCTGATTGGCTGCCGACATAGGAGCCAGAGCGCCAAGATTGTTACATTCGTTTATCAATATCTGATAAAGTTTGATTCAGATTTGATTGTCTGTCATGCCGTTCTGAATAGCAAACTTTAATCCACTTATTTCAGATCTCAGTTCTATAACAATTTTCGTTAGCATTGGAATAACAATATTTTCATGAAGTTCTCCGAGCACCTTGAGCTCCTGCCAAAAGTGCGCTATGAAGCGAAGTGATTCTGACTGGTCAGTCTGGAGCGAGGGAGGAACAACGGTACGATTCGCGTTATTGGCCGCACAATTAAGAGCTCGGATGAGCACCGCATAATATTGTATTCTGCGTGTAAAGCAGAGAAGAGCAGGTTAACAGTGTATATAGATTCGTGAACATATTTTCTACAAGACGTAATGTAATCCTATTCTGACAGTCTAAAATTAACGGAGAAACATGTGAAAAACGTTTTGTTAGCATTTTATAACAGTATCTGTTACGTCTGTCGTAAATAAAAGAGAAAAGCTATTGGAATTCTTGATTTGGAACGTATCAGATCATTGAGTAGTATCGAGTGCCTTAGCCACCTCGTTAGTTATTTTACTCTCTTTCTCTCTCTCTCTCTCTCTCTCTCTCTCTCTCTCTCTCTCTGAGCTCTTCATCTGCACTGGAACAAACACATCTATACGAGGTATCAGTTTAGTGAACTGTAACAGCACTTATGTGTTCTACCTTGAAGTGAAAGAATACCATTACGCTCTTCGCATGCCCAGCTTTTCTATCATGGTTGGGGACAGTTACATACCATTCATGGTAGCACGATGGAGGGTAAGCGCAGGAAGAATTAATGTGGGGAATGAGTATTGATTTAGAAACAGTCTATAATCGTCATATTCAATACTCAGCTCAGTTAACAACCTGCTTGCGAGAAATCCATAAGAAAACACTCATTTACATCCAAAGCAATTTTCTCGACACTCCAATTTCCCCCCCCCCCCCCCCCTCTCCCCCCACTCCCACCATTTTCTTCTTTCGTACCACCGTAAGTTACCCTGAAATGTTAACCATTTGTATGCATAAGCGTGTACGTAGTATACTTCACTCCGATTTTACGTTCATGGTACTGCAATGTTAGTGACAAGCGGTGCCGTTTTTTGCCACATATTTCGATGTCCTCCGGAGGGGTATGTCTACTGATACCGAATTATAAAAAGGAAAAGAAGGAAATTTAGGACTTAACGACTGATCCACGACAAGGAAATTGATGAGTGAAATCAGAGGTGATCTTGGCATAAGATCCACCCCGGCTTTCGCCTTAACCGAGCCACCTTTTTCTGTAAGACTCGCATTATCAGCGTATTTTCTCGTAACCAGTTAGTGGAGTAGTATCACATGAGGACAGAGCTTTGGTCGTCTTAAGGTGTTGAGAAGGTATGGTGATTGCTTCATGTAGGGAAAGCAGGCACCGAAACTGCATGCGAGAGTATTAAGGTAAGACTCTTAAAAATTGCAATAGAATCCATCAACCACCAGACTCACCTCCAGTTGCAACCGAAAACTTCAGTGAAAATCAATGTTCATTAGTACGTAAGTTCCCCAATCATACTGTCACGACTGGAGTAGGCTCTAGGCGCCCAACAATCAACTGGGAAAATTACAGTTTTGTAGTGGTGGGCGTAAGAAGACTTTCTGCAGAACATTACTAAACGCCTTCTCTGAAAATTACCTTGAAGAGATAGTTTACAAGGCCATTCATGATGAAAATATATTGAGTCTAATCGCAACCAATTCTCTTTGAGGATGTCCACACAAACTGGTGTCAGTTACCGTGAAGCAGTTGTAACAACAATGATTACCAAAGTACAAAGGACAAGTAAAACAAGCATAAACGTCTATGTATTCAGTAAACTGGATAAAGAAACAGCAACTGGAACTCGAAGCTTTTAGTCCAGGACAGATGTATGTAGAGGGGCTAGGACTTAAGTTAGTTGAGCATGCAGTGAATAGATATGTACCTAGTAGAACAGTTCATGATGGGACTGTCCGTGACATACAGTCACTACAAACTTCTAAATAAGCAGTGACTACAGCATGATAGGTGTAAAACAAGGGCAGAGTGTGGAGCCTTCAATGACTACTGTTGGTGGCACCAAAGTTAACGTCCAGATACGAACGAGAGAGGGTAAAAAACAAAAGCAGAAATCCGTAATTCCTTTTTCAGATGTTCCTTTACAAAGAAAAGCCCAGGAATACTACTAGAATTTGGTTCTCGTACCATTGCAAAAAAGAGTGAAACAGATATTAGTTTCAATCGCGTTGAGAAACAGCTGGAATCGTTAGAGCTGACCAAAGCTCCAGGACTTGTTGGAATCCCTAGCAGATTCTATGCCGAATTTGAAGCTTAAATAGCATGATAAACCGAAGATCACAAGAACAACAATCTGTGCCCAGTGGTTAATATGAAAACATAGGTCACACCCGCTTACAAGTACGTAGCTGAAGCGATCGACACAACTACAGCCCAGTGTCGTTGACACCAGTTTTTTGTCGAATCTTTGAACATATTCTGAACTAAAATGTAATGAGATACTTCGAACACTGCGGTCTCCTCCATCCAACCAGCGTACATTACGAAACCATCCATCATCTGAAATCCAACTGGTGCTTTTCTCCCATGACAGTCTGAAAGCCTTGGATGAATGCAGTCAGCCACAAGCAGTGTTTCTTGACTTCCGAAAGGCATTTGACTTAGTACCACACATACACTTACAATCGAAAATACGGCAAAATGAGTGCCCAAGGGAGATTTGTGACTGAAGATTTCTTGATGGGGAATAAACAATACGTTATTTTTATTGAGAGACATCGACAGATGTAGAAGTAACTTCAGGTGAGCCCCAGGAAAGTGTGCTGAGACGGTTTCATGTTCATGTTGTGTATTAATGAAGTTGTAGGCAATATTAATAGTAACTTCAGAGTTTTCGCAGATTATGCTATTATCTATTACGAAGTACCGTCTGAAAAAAGCAGCAAAACTGTCATTCAGGAGTTAATAGATTCCAAAGTTGTGCAGAGTTGGACAGCTCACTTTAAATGTTCAGAAATGTAAAATTGTGCACTTTACCAAACAGAAAGACGTAGTATCTCATGACTACAATATCAATGAGTCACAGTTGGAGTCGATGAACTCTTACAACTTCCTGGGTTGACAATTTTTAGTGATATGAAATGGTACGATTGTACAGTCTCAGTCGTAGGTCAAGCAAATGGTAGACTTCGGTTGATTGGTGGAATACCAGGGTAATGCAGTCAATCTACAAACGAGACTGCATACAAAATACCATGCTAGACCTCCTAGAATATTACTCATATGTGTGGGATCCGTACCAAACAGGACTAATAGGCGATGTTGAATGGATGTAGAAAAAAAAGCACCACGAATGGTCACAGTTTTGTCTAAGACAAGGGAGAGTGTGAAGATGCTGAAAGAACAGAAATGGTAGACGCTTGACGATAGACGCAAACTATCCTGTCGATGCCTGCTTAGAAAGTTTCTAGCATCAGCTTTAATTGATGAAACTAGGAATATCCCTACGTAGCGCTCCCATAGGGATCTCGAAGAAAAGATTAATTACCACTCGCACAGAGGCGTCTAAGCAATAATTAATTCTTCTCGCACTCTATACGTGAATGGAAAGGGAAAAAGTCCTAAGTCGTCCACCGGGACGTGTCCTCTGCTACACATTTCACATTGGTTTGCAGAGTATAGGAAACAAGAACGAGTACCGAATACAGAAAGGAAAATCTGTTTCAATCAATACGCCAAAATTTAGTGCACGTTCGCCAAGTCTGCCATATTCGATCTGATTAAACAGTTGTTTTTGAAGCCAAAGGCGAATGGATACTGTAAAATATAGAAATATGTGTTAATACTGTAGGCTTTACCGTCATTGTAATGAGCTATAGTAAGAGAAAAGACGGCCAAGTCGGAGTCAGAGCAATTTGGCCTTAATAATTACAGTCAGCCAAACTTCGATAGGAAAAAAACGCAGAAATGCTCGTGACGTGAGCAAAAGTACGAGGTGCAATCAAGTTCTAAGGCCTCCGATTTTTTTTCTCCAGACTGGAAAAAGATAGAAACATGCGCATTGTTTTAAAATGAGGCCGCATTCATTGTCAATACGTCCCAGAGATTGCGGCACCGTACGGCAGATGGAATTTTACCGCCAGCGGCGAGAATGAGAACTGTTTTAAATACTTAAAATGACGACGTTTTCCTTACTTGAACAGCGTGCAATCATTCGTTTTCTGAATTTGCGTGGTGTGAAACCAATTGCAATTCATCGACAGTTGAAGGAGACATGTGGTGATGGAGTTATGGATGTGTGAAAGTGCGCTCGTGGGTGCGACAGTTTAATGAAGGCACAACATCGTGTGACAACAAACCGAAACAACCTCGGGCTCGCACAACTCGGTCTGACGACATGATCGAGAAAGTGGAGAGAATTGTTTTGGGGGATCGCCAAATGACTGTTGAACAGATCGCTTCCAGAGTTGGCATTTCTGTGGGTTCTGTGCACACAATCCTGCATGACGACCAGAAAATGCGAAAAGTGTCACCCAGGTGGGTGCCACGAATGCTGACGGACGACCACATGGCTGCCCGTGTGGCATGTTGCCAAGCAATGTTGACGTGCAACGACAGCATGAATGGGACTTTCTTTTCGTCGGTTGTGACAATGGATGAGACGTGGATGCCATTTTTCAATCCAGAAACAAAGCGCCAGTCAGCTCAATGGAAGCACACAGATTCACCGCCACCAAAAAAATTTCGGGAAACTGCCAGTGCTGAAAAAATGATGGTGTCCATGTTCTGGGACATCGAGGGCGCAATCCTTACCCATTGCGTTCCAAAGGGCACTACGGTAACAGGTGCATCCTACGAAAATGTTTTGAAGAACAAATTCCTTCCTGCACTGCAACAAAAACGTCCGGGAAGGACTGCGCGTGTGCTGTTTCACCAAGACAACGCACCCGCACATCGAGCTAACGTTACGCAATAGTTTCTTCGTGATAACAACTTTGAAGTGATTCCTCATACTCCCTACTCACCTGACCTGGCTCCTAGTGACTTTTGGCTTTTTCCAACAATGAAAGACACTCTCCGTGGCCGCACATTCACCAGCCGTGCTGCTATTGCCTCAGCGATTTTCCAGTGATCAAAACAGACTCCTAAAGAAGCCTTCGCCGCTGCCATGGAATCATGGCGTCAGCGTTGTGAAAAATGTGTACGTCTGCAGGGTGATTACGTCAAGAAGTAACGCCAGTTTCATCGATTTCGGGTGAGTAGTTAATTAGAAAAAAAAATCGGAGGCCTTAGAACTTGAATGCACCTCGTATTCTGTGTCCATACTGTGTAGACCACTGTGAAGTGATCTTCTTGTTCTTGTGCCTTTGTCCAACATTCTTGCAGTGTCGTCTTGGTTATGGACAAATCTGGTACCACCGAGCGATGTAGCACAGTGGTTAGCACACTGGACTCGCACTGGGGAGGACGACGGTTCAATCCCGCGTCCGGCCATCCTGATTTGGGTTTTCCGTGATTTCCCTAAATCGCTCCAGGCCAATGCCGGGATGGTTACTTTTAAAGGGCACGGCCGACTTCCTTCCCCGTCCTTCCCTAATCCGATGGCACCGATGACCTCGCTGTCTGGTCTCCTCCCCCACAACAACCCAAAACCCCAACCCAACCCAAATATCTGGTACGGTTAATTTAAGGGGTAGCCGGATGCCCTTCCAGTTGCCACCCCGTGACGCGAATGATGATGATGAAATGATGAGGACAACTCAAACACCCAGCCCATAGGCAGAGAAAATCCCCAATCCGGCCAGGTATCGAACCTGGACCCCGTGATCCAGAGGCAGCGACGCCAGCCACTAGACCACGAACGGCGGACGAGCACAGGAAGGATGATTGTTTAACTGCCTCTATGCTTCATACGTCTGAAGTTAAAGTGTCTTTTCAACTTTTGGTTTCATTTACTCTTTGACTTCCCCAACAGAATTTTAAGCAGTTATTTTCTTAGAATGTACTAAATATTATTCATCTCTGCCTAGTAATTCTAGGTAAGGAGAGAGAATATACCAATTACGATGTCTGATGAGCTTTTGTTGTTTAACGAGGTGAATGTTAGGAAATGAAGAGAGATTAAACGCTGCTCTAACTGTAGCATATGTTTTAAATCAGTATTTATTTCTAGTGCAAGAGAATGGATTGTGTACTCTAGGTGCGCAGATTTACTGAAGAAAGGTGCAAGATACATAAATAAGAACTATATAATATGTGGGGCACACTTAGAATATGGGATATTTGCTGTTTTTATAGAAGCAGACAGAACGGTCGTTAGTTAATTGCATAGTTTTCCTTCGTTATTGTTTTAAACAATTGGATTAAAATTAGGTGCAAGAACGGGGGGGGGGGGGGGGGGGGAGGAGTAAAATTGTGGGGGACAGAACGGAAAGCTGTGCCCTTTCGTAAAAGTTTGGATGTCTTCCGTTCCCAGTGGTAAGAAATAAATTTATGTCGTTCGGGCTATTTTTAGTGAGTAGGCTAAGCTTCCGCACTGATCTGAGGGGGTAATAGATTATATTAGCTCGTCTTGGTCAAATTTTACGTTTCACTAGAGTTTCCTTTAGTAACTGTTTTCATGTAGTTGAATATATTAGCTCTGTTTCGTAAAAATGTCTATTTCGAACCGAAGTAGTAAGCAGCTGTCGCTTCGCGTTTAATCGCCTACAATATAGTGTCGAGCTCAACGCTTGAGGTAGTAAAAATCAAAGGAGCCGCCGTATGCTTTATTTTCTGTCTGCAGCCTACTCTGTGGTCTATATGCAAATCTTCAGTTGCTGTCCGTAGGCAGCAACACATGGGTTGGCTCTTGACAAAATCCCAACATACGGTGATCTGTAAGAGCATATTATTAGGTTGGTGTACAAGTTCGTGGCGTTTTTGTTTATATGTTGAAATTCCGGTTGCTATGGGTTTATTTATTGATTGTCGTTTTCTCGTCTTGAGGAGGATAGTTTTGACACTAGTGTCTCTCCACGTTCAGGGAGACATGCGGGGTTTGACGAAAATCATTTAAACGCATTAATCCACAATGATCCACGTCATTGTGTTCGAGAACTGGCAAATATGAACTGTGATCATTCCACCATCGTGTGACGTTTGCATGCAGTGTGGAAGGTTCAAGCATCGGGTGTATGGGTATCGCGTGCTGTAATCCAAAATCACAAACATCAGCTGGTGGCCGTACGTGTATCTTTGCCCGCTCTTCATCAATTGGCCCGTGAACAACACCGATCATTCCTAACCTAAATCGTTAACGGTGACGAGAAAAGGTGTCTTTATTCTAACATTTGGAAAGGAAGGAATGGTCGAGCGTAAACAAAGCAGCAGCATCCGTATAAAGACCAGCGCGAATACACGAAAGACAATGTTATGCGCCTTGTGGAACAGCGACGGTGTGGTGTACTACAAATTACTTCCCCGATGTTTATTCATCACTGCCGACATTTATTGTCAACAACTGAGACGTCTTGCGGACGCACTCAAGAACAACGGGCAAGAAGACCGCGTGAAGTATTGCTACTTCACAATAAGGCCCTCCCGTGTTCTACTAAACGGACAAAAAGCGCTAGGCTATGCAGGACCTGGTTGGGAAGTCATCCCGCACCCAACTTACATGATCTTGCACCCTCAGATTTTCTCATTTTCAGCTCTCTATCGAATAATCTTCAAGGAACTTCCTTTCCGTATGAAAATGCGCTCCGAACATGGCTCGACGGATTTTTCACCTGAAAACCACGAGAGTTGTGGAGTCGTGGCATGGAGAAGTTGCTCCAGTGTTGGCGGACTTCTTATGGGGGGGGGGGGGGGGCGCCACCAATAGTGTAATAATTTCAGGCTGTGGCTAGTTGCGGCGAATTTGAGTGTCTCTTGCATATGGAGTTGCGAGGGTGGGCGCGGCGGGCTTGTGCAATAGCGCAATGATATCGGGCTGTAACTAGAGTTGTGGCGATTCGTGAATGAGTCGTTCATTTGAACGACTCTAAATAAAGAATCGTAAGAATCGAATCGTGATATGGACGAATCGTCGTTCAAAAAAATCGTAAGAACGATTGCGTGTTTCCGAGTCGTGACGATTCCAAGTTCCAACGATTCGTTGATTCTTAGTACGCCATGCTTCGAAGGCACCTTCCGAATCATGCCGAATGATTACGACCGCCAGATGGCAGTCAAGTGGACGATGCGCGTGAACAAAGGAAGCTCGGAACGAACAAGCGAAGTTCGTGGGCCGTAATATTACTCGTGAAAACCAAGCTGACACTTGGCGGTGGCTGACGGGAACGAGCGTAAAGGCATTTCCCATTTACTGTCGCTACCATCAACCAGATTCATATTAAATTTTAGTTAAGTAATGTCGCTGTGTACGATTGAATCCTACTATTTAGAAGTATGTCGTCTTCTCACGTAAATAGTAGTGATAGCGGCAAGTTTTCAGACAAATTAAAAGCAAAGTACCTATGCTTTGTATTTAGAAGAAATGAAAGTTAAGCTGAATTTGCTGTGTGGGAGGGCTCTCAGCTGCATTATGAATTACAAGGGTGATGTGGACTTGAAAAGACATCTTAGCACAGAAAAACATAGGATGATATGAGCCAAACCACGTCTGCCTCACTGCTAGATTTTGTTACTGTAAAACAGACGTCTGTAGTTAGATACGTTCAAGCCACACAACCAAACTGGCATACCACGTAATTTTGCACCACCTTCCGCACAAATCGACTCCTCTTTCTTGGCATACTGAAATAAAACAAGAGATGCAATCAAATCAAACGTGACCTTTCATCAATTAAGGCATTACACGCATAAATCGAGAATCACACTTGTAACGTCATATGCATGTTTACTCATAAATAAACTATTTCTGTCATATCTTGTGACACAGTTCGATTCTAACCCCATTGACAATTTCAGACATGTCCTGCCATCTGTGAGTAAGATGTAGAACTTTTTGCATTCCGTAAGAATCGTGCCATCGCCATGAATCGTGAAAGAATCGTCAACGAATCGTAGGAATCGATTCGCAATGTGAGATTGAATCGTAGGAATCGAATCGGGAAAAATGATCGTGTTGCCCAACTCTAGCTGTAACTATGCGCGGGGAATTTGTTGCATACGGCTTTGTCGAGAATCATGCTTGCTGGCGCAGGAAATTTGAATAATTACTACAAATTGCAGTGTCGAGAATCATGGTTGTGGCTTAACGAAATCGGCTTGCGGGTGAAAGATAGAAACCAATTATTGTTATTCGACCGTGAAAATAATTCAACTGCGAGTAGGTATCCAGTTCTTTTCTGTGGAGACTAACACAGGACATGCGCAGTAACGTTAACTGCAGTGGTAAGTGTCTGGTTCGCATACGAAACGATTCTCGCTCTGGCCGTCATAATACGGTTTCTGACGTTCCGCTCAGTGCCGAAGTCGTTACGAGAATGAAGCCACAGGTTACTTTCTTGCTGATGCCCAAGTGCCA
Source organism: Schistocerca americana (assembly GCF_021461395.2). Classification (NCBI taxonomy): domain Eukaryota; kingdom Metazoa; phylum Arthropoda; class Insecta; order Orthoptera; family Acrididae; genus Schistocerca; species Schistocerca americana. The sequence goes on along the minus strand of NC_060120.1, from coordinate 869,552,105 downwards.
GAGCTCGTTTTCTGCCTCGCCAAACACTGACGTCCAGCTACGTTAAACACACATCTCCCTGGACCCCACGATTTTTCTCCCCTTTAATGTTGGTTGTTTCATTCCAATCACTTCATATCGGACGGTTATGAGCTGAAACAACATAAGTAAAAATGTGAATCATTTACCTGTGAAGAAACTCAGTAACAAAGTGATCTGTGTTTTCGATAGTGTTGTTATTTCATTAATGGAAGTTTAGAAGCACGACTTCATCATCATGGTGCTCAGATGGTTAAAACCAGAACGAGGTGCAGCAACAACGCGTTCTACCCGTAGGAGGCACAGTGCGTACTTAACACTATGCCGTACGGCGACACCACAGTGGTGTCGTACGCGAAGTAACGATCAACGGCCGGCGACACCACAGTGGTGTCGTCTGCATAGTATCGCTGAGTGGCTGGCGACAGCCGACAGCATGTTAGTATCTTTTACTTTCTGTTGGCGTTTTGTTTATGTAACAATAAACTACACACGTCAACAAGTGTTTTGTTGTTATAAGTACTTGTGCCCTTTCATCATGGAGGGCGAAAGAGACAAAAGGATTATTTACGATGAATGCGCGGACGTCTTGTCTGACGTTCCGAACGACTTGGCTGGTTGGGAAGAAGACATTGGATATAAAAAAAATGAAAGTGAAGCAGAAGAAGATAGTGAAATACATCCAAGAAGAATTCGGCAAACGCTACGGTTGCCAACTGGTTCGGCTGAATCAGACGGAGACAGTGCACAGTGGTCAGACTTTGATTTACCGAGGATCAGTAATAAATTTGAACGATCCCCGGGTCCAAACCTATTTCCGAAAGATACACAGAGCGTCGAGGACACCGTACAATTACATATTGGGAACGATGTATTTGAATATATTAGCAACGAAACCAAAAAGTACTACAGTCAAAATTGCAATAGAAGGAAACTGGATTTAAAAAATGCCAAATTTGTCGACGTTACGGGACTCGAACTTAGAAAATGGTTTGGGCTTGCTATCCTTATGGGAATTGTAAGAAAAGCAAGGATCAATAATTATTGGTCAACGAATCCGTTGATAGACACAGCGATATTTCGCAAAACGATATCCCGCAACCGATTCAGACAAATATTATAATTTTTACATTTTCCCGAGAGCAACAATAAACTGGATAGTGCCGACTGGCTTGTCAAAGTGCAGTTCGGAATTGATTATTTTTCCAAAAAGTTTAAAGAAACGTTTAATCTAAGTCAAAACATCTCAGATGATGAAGGAATGATACCGTGGCGTTGACGGTTAAATTTTAAAGTTCACAATCCATCGAAAATTGCGAAATACGGCATACTCTTTCGGATGCTGTGTCATTCGAGTACGGGATACATTTCCTCATTCAAGATATATTCCGGCGCTCGACAGCCTTTAGCAAAAACAGTGACGGAACTATTGACACCTTCTGATGGAAAGTGGCATCACCTCTGCATGGATAATTATTATAACAGTGTAGAACTTGCAAAGAAGTTACTTGAAAAGAAAATTCGAGTTTGTGGAACGATACGGCAAAATTGAGGATTTCCGGAAAATTAAAGCGCGAAAAAGTCAATGTGTTTGAAGCTTGTCATCAACGGGAAGATGACAAGCGACCGGCGACAAGCCAAGTAATACGACCTAGCGCTGCCGGCGCCAAGCGAATAAATGTGTACGAGACGTGCGGACGTAAAGGTTTAATTGAAACTTGCGATGTCGTGGTTGAACATATACAGGTTTACAGAAGAATATATGTAGGCTTTTGATGAAAGATTGCAACTATGTGATATACACCGTTCAGCCAAAACATTAAGACCATTGCCCAAAGCGAGGATGGATGTCAAAAATGGTTCGAATGGCTCTTAGCACTATGGGACTTCTGAGTCATCAGTCCCCTAGAACTTAGAACCACTTAAACCCAACTAACCTAAGGACACCACACACATCCATGTCCGAGGCAGGATTCGAAACTGCGACCGTAGCGGTCACGCGGTTCCAGACTGTAGCGCCTAGAACCGCTCGGCCATTCTGGCCGGCGAAGGATGTCACCTGCTGGCGTTGCAGGCACGTGACGTGCTATGAAAAGTATATAAGCGCAACAGAGACGGATGGGGATCACCCTAGCCAAGACATGGGCTCTAAATGGGGAAATCCACTCAGATAAGCGACTTTGTCTAAGGGCAGATGATTATTGTTACGAAGAGTCTGTGAACGAGTAATCCAAATGTTCAGGTGCTACTGTCGTAAGCATCTACGGAAAGAGGTAAGAAAGTTAAACTACCACTAGGAGCTTAATGATTGAACGTCGACGACTCTTCGCAGAACGTGGGGTTCGTAGGTTCGTCTACTCTGTAAAACAGGATAGTGGGATCTCTGCCGAAAGAGAAATATGCTGGTGCACGCAGAAGTGTTTCGGAGCACACCGTTCATCGTACATTGTTGAACATGGAGCTCCGCAGCAGACCACCACTACGACTGCAGTGGGCACGGGACCAGCGAGATTAAACGGTCGATCGATGGAAACGTGTCGGCTCTTCGGGTGAGTCACATTTTTGCTACACCAGGTCGATGGTCGTCTGCACAAAAGCCGTCATCTGGGTGAACGGCGGCTTGAGACGTGCAGCACACCAGGGGCGAATGATGGTGAGAACGGTCTTGTGTTACGGGCGACATTTTCCTGCGCTTGCATCGGACGTATGGTAGTAATCGAAGACGTGCTAACAGCTGAGAACCATCTGCATCCCTTCATGCTTGATGTCTTCCGCGACGCCGATTTCATCTTTCAGCAGTATAATTGTGCGTGTCTAGTAGCCAGAAGAGTTTTACAGTGGTTTGAGGAGCATTATAATGGAACCCACGGTGATGTCTTGACGACCAAATTCGGCTGATGTAAATAATATGGAACCTATCTGGGTCGCTATCGGACGCTATATATGACGGTAGTATCTGTTCCCGAAAGAACAGTTACCGTGGATGACCATGCAGCTTTGCTAGAAATGAAATGATAATTAAATGGACACCCTAGCTGCAAACAGGCGTTGATGTACTTCATTGGGGACATGTTGAAAATGTGTGCTCCGACCGGGACTCGAATCTGGGATCTCCTGCTTACATGGCAGACGCTCTATCCATCTGAGCCACCGGGAGCACAGAGAAAAAGTGCGTCTCTAGGGACTTATCCCTTCCACGCTCCCAGTGAGATCCACATTCCCAACATATCCACACCACTACATTCGTAGTGCGCCTAATAGATGTTTGCCCATCATACTCATTACTCGTGGCAGATTAATCTACCAAATCCCGTACGAGTTCGGACATAGCGTGTGCGTTCGCACAGTAAGGTCAATGGCCGGGAAGCCATATTTTAACTATATATGACGGTAGTATCTGTTCCCGAAAGAACAGTTGCCGTGGATGACCATGCAGCTTTGCTAGAAATGAAATGATAATTAAATGGACACCCTAGCTGCAAACAGGCGTTGCTGTACTTCCCGGCCATTGACCTTCTTGTGCGAACGCACACACTATGCCCGAACTCGTACGGGACTTGGTAGATTAATCTGCCACGAGTAATGAGTATGATGGGCAAACATCTATTAGGCGCACTACGAATGTAGTGGTGTGGACATGTCGGGAATGTGGGTCTCACGGGGAGCGTGCAAGGGATAAGTCCCTGCAAACGCACTATCCTCTGTGCCCGCGGTGGCTCAGATGGATAGAGCGTCTGCCATGTAAGCAGGATATCCCGGGTTCGAGTCCCGGTCGGGGCACACATTTTCAACATGTCCGCAATGAAGTACATCAACGCATGTTTGCAGCTAGGGTCATTTATCACTTCACTGCTATCGGACGCTATCACCGCGTTCGCAAATCAGCTGCCGGTTCCCTACGCGAATTACTCGACCTGTGCGTACACATCTAATGGCACACACCTACAAATATAACAAGAAACGGTCGAATCCCTGATATGCAGAATTAGTGATGTATTTCATTCCAAAGACGGAAAAGCAAGCTATTAAGCAGGTGGTCAAATGTTTTGGCTCATTAGTGTATTTTTGCTAATTCTGTTCCCACACATTGTACTAGAATTTATTCGTATAAGGCAGTCTCATGACTGTTAAATGAGTCACATGCGTTCTGTAACCTATAGTACTAGTTATCATTTTCGATATAATCATTTTCGAAAGTACCTTACTCCAAAATCTTATGTTTTCAGGATGACATTCTGTGGTTGAGTATATGGAATGAAACAGGATTGGTTTCCAGTGTTTACAGAACAGAATGAAATGCATATTTTACCACTATTGCACTTGCTAAGTTTTGCAGCCTCTTTTAAAAAAAAGTCTTTCTTGAGGATGTAATTCATACACATCCTCAAGCTACATTTTTAGTAGTGCATTAAGTTGTTTCGTTTTTTATTTATACTATTTAATAGTACTGTAACTCTAATCAAAACACATTAAAAATGGTTGCACTGATCATCATCACCACCACCAGCACTGTTACGAACAGGCCATTTCATCAAATCATCATGTTGTTGTTGTTGTGGTCTTCAGTCCTGAGACTGGTTTGACGCAGCTCTCCATGCTACTCTATCCTGAGCAAACTTCATCTCCCAGTACCTACTGCAGCCTACATACTTCTGAATCTGCTTGGTGTATTCCTCTCTTGGTCTCCCTCAACGATTTTTACCCTCCACGCTGCCCTCCAATAGTAAATTGGTGATCCCTTTGTAGGGAAGCAGCCTACTCACGCTGTAGTAAATTCACATCAGTTTCCATTGTGTGCCAGCCAGTCTGCTGTAACTAGCTCTGACGTCATAAATGTTGCGCAGTACCTTAAAAATCAAGCAAATGACCTAAAACTTTTCTAGCATGTCAGGAATAATACTAAATTAATGTGTGTTAAATATCAGTTCGATAACTTCGGCCATTTTCGAAATTTGGACATTTTTCTGAAAAAATCATTGGCGCAACAGAAAAGAGCTAGAGACATAAAAATTTATATTTAGATTCATCTTTCATAATGATTTAATAAAAACAGTACTTTGGATTTCACAAATTAAGATATTAGTGGAAATTCATGATTTTCTGGTTTTCGTCTCAAAACTGAAGGAAGCAAGATAGATTAAGTAGGCTAATAAATAAGGCTAGGATGTTTAGATTTAAATAGATTGGAGGTCCGCTATGACTATGAAGATGTGAAAAGTTTCTTTTGAATACCTATAAAATTATAGCGATAGCGGATCTCAAAAGGGCCAGTTCAGAGCTCATCTACAGCATGCAGTGTAATTTAATTAATTCTCTCACCCAAAATATTTAACTTAGCCACGTCAAAAATTTATTATAAATACTTACCTGCGTGCTGAATGCACATTTAAATTAAGAGCTTCATCGGCCATCAGCAAAAGAAGCTATAATTTATTATGTAACTTGAAGTGGTGCGTTACTAGCCCAGCGGCTAGTCGGGAGAGCCGATTTGATCAGGCGTTCCCTTAGCCGTCCGCACCGCGGCTTTATATATAAGAACGCTGCGCGAGGAAGCAAGGCCAGAGTTCTCTCAAGACGCTGAATAACACGCCATCTGTGTCGGGAGTCGCGTCGCATCGGTATCACTGCTACAAACAGCCTCGGGTGTCGTATTAAGATACTAGAGATACGCGGAACCATGAAATCATTTCAAGTGAAGTGTTAATTCTGGGATTATTTTCATTATCTAGCTTCAGTTTGCGTATTGTCGTATTTTCACGTGCCGTCGCGGGACAGACATTCTACCAATTATTTAGCGTTGCGTTTGATGAAATATTCTCATCAAATTATGGCGAGCATTCTTTTTAACATTTAATTCGGACATTTATAGTTGCATCAGCGCATTAGACTCTGAACTGCTCTGTTAGTTAGGTTGTAGGGAAACTTGTGTTTTTTATCAGTGAATTTCAGAATATACTCAACTATTTTGGAAAATCGTTTTTGATTAGAAATCCCGGACAATCTCCTAATTCCTCAGAGCTATAAGCTGCAGCTATAATGGTATTCTCAGATGAAGTGGGCACTAGGAACTCTAATTACAGGCTTCACGTTTTGTTAAATCACTTTCTGGGTGCTAAAAAGTAAATAGAGAGCCAGTGTTGAGAACGGGGAAAGACAGCATTAACAACATTCTAAAAGCCTGAAACTGATTCAACATGCAAGCATTTATACAGCAATTTATTTTTACAACTTAACCGCCGCCCCACACATTGATGCCTCAGAACATGTCCTACCAACCGATCCCTTCTTCTAGTCAAGTTGTGCTACAAACTCCTCTTTTCCCCAACTACCCATCTAATCTTCAGCATTCTTCTGTAGCTCCACATTTCGAAAGCTTCTATTCTCTTCTTGTCTAAACTATTTATCGTCCACGATTCACTTCCATACATGGCTGCAGTCCATAAAAATACTTTCAGAAACGACTTCCTAACACTTAAATTTATACTCCATGTTAACAAATTTCTCTTCTTCTGAAACGCTTTCCTTGCCATTGCCAGTCTACATTTTATATCCTCTCTACTTCGGCCATCATCAGTTATTTTACTCCCCAAATAGCAAAACTCCTTTACTACTTTACGTGTCTCATTTCCTAATCTAATTCCCTCAGCATCACCTGAGTTAACTCGACTACCTTCCATTATCCTCGTTTTGCTTTTGTTGATGTTCATCTTATACCCTCATTGCAAGCCCCTGTCCATTCCATTCAACTGCACTTCGAAGTCCTTTGCTGTCTCTGACAGAATTACAATGCCATCAGCGAACCTCAAAGTTTTTATTTCTACTCCATGTATTATAATACCTACTCCGAATTTTTCTTTTGTTTGCTTCACTGCTTGATCAATATACAGATTGAATAACATCGGGGAGAGGCTACAACCCTGTCTCACTCCCTTCCTAGCCACTGCTTCCCTTTCATGTCCCTCGACTCTTATAACTGCCATCTGTTTTCAGTACAAATTGCAAAAAGGCCTTTTGCTCCCTGTATTTTACCCCTGCCACCTTCAGAATTTGAAAGAGAGTATTAAAGTCAACATTTTCAAAAGCTTTCTCTAAGTCTACAAATGCTAGAAACGTAGGTTTGCCTTTTCTTAATCTAGCTTCTAAGATAAGCCGTAGGGTCAGTATTGTCTCACGTGTTCCAACATTTCTACGGAATCCAAACTGGTAATAATCATAGAAATACCTATATTCATGCGGAATATAATCAACTATATGTTTTATGTTTTGCATTTTGCTCCCATTAATAGCCTTGTGTCGCTGACCAGACACTTCCCTCACAGCTGACCATATGGTTTTAATTTTATCCTGTGAATTAGCTATTCTATTTGCATACCACATACTCTTTGCCTTCCTAATAACATTTTTAAGCACCTTACAATATTGTTTGTAATGGGCTACTCTAGCTCGATTGTGACTACTTCTAACATTTTGATTTGATTCCCATTATGTTGTACAAGATATCCTTATCCCACTAGTCAGCCACCCGGGCTGCCTATTACTGCTAGTACCCCGTTTAGAACGTTCTAATGGAAAGCAACTCTCAAAGAGCATGAGAAATGTGTTAAGGAAAGCATTTATCATCTATGTTATCGGCACTACACACTTCCTGCCACTCCTGTTTCCTGACAAGGTTTAAAAAACTCTCTATTGCTGTTGGATTAGCTTTCTTACATAGTTTGTAATTATATGTGACATTCGTTTGAGTACAAAAGCCTTTAATCTTAAAATTTGTGCATCATGGTCTGAGAGTCTATTCACCCTTTTGCTAACAGAATGCCCAATGCTGCAACTGCACGCCGCAAAATGTAAACACACTACTGAGGCGTGAGGCTTGGATTAACGACGTAAGCACAGTCACGAATAACAGACCACTCGAGTCAATAACACAGCAAGAAATGCTGAGATTAATGAAAATCCACTAACAGGTTACTTGTGCAGCAACTATTAACACAAATAAACTTTAAAATAAGTAAATGAAGACTAAAACTTTATAAAATATTGACGAGCAACTTCAACAGCAATCCAACATATGTGACGTCACGTCAAAGAGCTCTAGGCAAAAACCAGCACTCGAACCTGAACACGGGCACCCAGGGCATGGACTTGCAGCAGCGACCACAGCGCCAGATAATGTTATCTGGTCCTAGTAGTGAATCCTACATTGGCAAGAGTCCAGATGGTCCATTATGCACAGATTTCAGCTGTATTTCTTAAGGGTGGTTCTATGTCGATGGTCATTCCAAGGCAGCAGTCAATCTCAGGTAATTCTCACATTATAATTCTCACATTATCATATCGCCAGGCATTTTGTAATTTCTTGCCAGGGTGCTACGTGTTGCATGGATCTATGAAGTTTGTTCCATCCTTTTCGCAGATATGATGCCACTGGGCGGTGGCGAATAGGTGCTTACATTTCAGAAGCTTTAGTGTTGTCTCTTCATGCCGGCACCACTATGGAACAAAGGACGGACAGCTAACGTGCTTTCTTCTTTCGTAGTTAATAAAGGCATCCTTTTTTTTTTTCATCAGTCTTCTGGCTGGTTTGATGCGGCTCGCCACGAATTCCTCTCCGGTGCAACCTCTTCATCTCAGAGTACCACTTGCAATCTACATCCTCAATTATTTGCTGGATGTATTCCAATCTCTGTCATCCTCTACAGTTTTTGCCCTCTACAGCTCCCTCTAGTACCATGGAATTCATTCCCTCATGTCTTAAAAGACGTCCTGTCATCCTGTCTCTTCTCCTTATCAATGTTTTCCACATATTCTTTTCCTCTCCGATTCTGCGCAGAATCTCCTCATTCCTTACCTTATCAGTCAACCTAATTTTCAACATTAGTCTGTAGCACCACATCTCAAATGCTTCGATTCTCATCTCTTCCGATTTTCCCACAGTCCATATTTCACAACCATACAATGCTGTACTCCAGAGGTACATACTCAGAAATTTCTTCCTCAAATTAAGGCCGATATTTGATATTAATAGACTTCTCTTGGCCAGGAATTCCCTTGTTGCCATTGCTAGTCTGCTTTCTATGTCTTCCTTGCTCCGTCCGTCACTGGTTCCTTTACTGCCTAGGTAGCAGAATTCCTTAACTTCATCTACTTCGTGACCATCAATCCTGATGTTAAGTTTCTCGTTGTTCTCATTTCTACTACTTCTCATTACCTTCGTCTTTCTGCGATTTACACTCAGTCCATACTCTGTACTCATTAGACTGTCATTCCGTTCGGCGGATCATGTAATTCTTCTTCACTTTCACTCAGGATAGCAATGTCATCTGCGATTCGAATCATTGATATCCTTTCACCTTAAATTTTAATTCCATTCCTGAACCTTTCTTTTATTTCCATCGTTGTTTCCTCGATGTACAGCTTGAACAGTAGGGCCGAAAGGCTACATCCTTGTCTTACACCCTTTTCAATACGAGCATTTCGTTCTTGGTCGTCCACCCTTATTATACCCTCTTGGCTGTTGTACATATTGTATATGACCCGTCTCTCCCTATAGCTTATCCCTACTTTTCTCAGAATTTCGAACATCTTGCACCATTTTACATTGTCGAACGCTTTTTCCAGGTCGACAAATCCTGTGAACGTGTCTTGATTTTTCTTTAGAATTGCTTCCTTATTAGCCGCAACGTCAGAATTGCCTCTCTCGCGCCTTTACCTTTTCTAAAGCTAAAAAGCGTATCCTCAATTTTCTTTTCCATTCTTCTGTATATTGTTCTTGTAAGCAGCTTGAATGCATGAGCTGTTAACCTGATTGTGCGATAATTCTCGCACTTGTCAGCTCTTGCCATCTTCGGAATTGTGTGGATGATGCTTTTCCGAAAATCAGATGGTACGTCGCCAGAGTTATACATTCTACACACCAACGTGAATAGTCGTTTTGTTGCCACTTCCCGCAATGATTTTAGAAATTCTGATGTAATTTTATCTATCCCTTCTGCCTATTAGATCTTAAGTCCTCCGAAGCTCTCTTAAATTCTGATTCTAATGCTGAATCCCCTATCTCTTCTAAATCTACTCCTCTTTCTTCTTCTTTCACATCAGACAAATATTCCCTCTCATAGAGGCTTTCAATGTATTCTTTCCACCTATCCGCTCTCTCCTCTGCATTGAACAGTGGAATTACCGTTGCACTCTTGATGTTATCATCCTTTCTTTTAATGTCACCGATGGTTGTTTTGACTTTCCTGTATGCTGAGCCTGTCCTTCCGACAATTATATCTTTTTCGATGTCTTCACATTTTTTCTGCAGCCATTTCGTCTTAGCTTCCCTGCACTTTTTATTTATTTTATTCCTGAGCGACTTGTATTTCTTTATTCCTGAGTTTCCCGGAACATTTTTGTACTTCCTCCTTTCATCGATCAGTTGAAGTATTTCTTCTGTTACCCATGGTAATTGCCATTTTTAAAGATGTCCATTCCTCTTCAACTGTACTGCCTACTGAGCTATTCCTTATTGCTGTATCTATAGCCTTAGAGAACTTCAACCTTATCTCGTCATTCCTTAGTGCTTCCGTATCCAACTTCTTTGCGTATCGATTCTTTCTAATGTTTAAAACTTCAGCCTGCTTTTCATCTCTACTATATTGTGATCTGAGTCTATATCTGCTCGGTGGGTACGTCTTACAATCCAGTATCTGATTTCGGAATCTCTGTCTGACCATGATATAATGTAACTGAAGTGTTCCCGTATCACCCGGCCTTTTCCAAGTATACCTCCTCCTCTTGTGGTCTTGAACTGAGTGTTCGCTATTGCTAGCTGAAACTTGTTGTTGTTGTTGTTGTTGTGGTCTTCAGTCCTGAGACTGGTTTGATGCAGCTCTCCATGCTACTCTATCCTGTGCAAGCTTTTTCATCTCCCAGTACCTACTGCTACCTACATCCTTCTGAATCTGCTTAGTGTATTCATCTCTTGGTCTCCCTCTACGATTTTTACCCTCCACGCTGCCCTCCAATACTAAATTGGTGATCCGTTGATGCCTCAGAACATGTCCTACCAACCGATCCCTTCTTCTGGTCAAGTTGTGCCACAAACTTCTCTTCTCCCCAATCCTATTCAATACTTCCTCATTAGTTATGTGATCTACCCATCTAATCTTCAGCATTCTTCTGAAACTTGTTAAAGAACTCCATTAGTCTTTCTCTCATTACTTTTCCCAACCCCATATTCTCCTGTAACCTTTTCTTCTACTCCTTCCCCTACAACTGTATTCCAATCTCCCGTGACTGTTAGATTTTCATATGCCTTTACATACTCTATTAGCCTTTCAATATTCTCATACACTTTCTCTATATATTCATCTTTAGCTTGCGACGTCAGCATGTATACCTGAACTATCGTTGTCGGTGTTGGCTTGCTGTCGATCCTGATAAAAACAACCCTATCGCTGAACTGTTCACAGTAACACACTTGCCCTACCCTCCTATTCATAACGAATCCTACTCCCGTTGCACCATTTTCTGCTGCCGCTGATATTACCCTATACTCATCTGACCAGAAATCCTTGTCTTCTTTCCACTTCATTGAACTCTACTAATCTAGATTGAGCCTCTGTATATCCCTTTTCAGATTTTCTAGTTTCCCTACCACGTTCAAGCTCCTGACATTCCGCGCCCCGATTCATAGAAGGTTATCCTTCCGACGATTATTCAATCTTTTTGGCAGTCCCCTCCCAGTAATCCGAATGGGGGCTATTCCGGAATCTTTTGCAAATGACACTTCTTCAATTACTGGCCACATGTCCTGTGGATACAAGTTACGTGTCTTTAATGCAGTGGTTTCCACTGCCTTTTGCATCCTCATACCGTTGATCATTTCTGATTCTTCCGTCTTTAGGGGAGTTTCCCACCCAAGAGCAAGAGTGTGCCCTGAAACTCTGTCCGCTCCTGCGACCTCTTTGACAAGGGGTGACTTCTTATGCAGGAATTCTTCGGCTGCCAATGCTGACTATCAATCATAGTTTTATCAACGGCGGGATTCGATTCCGAGACCGAAGACATTTTGATTATGAATCAAAAATGCTACCACGAGTGTTAGAAAAAGCATCGGTAGAAACTTGAAGTCTTCTCCTGCACCGATGTAGTGTAAAACTGCTGAGACTTTGTTGGTCAATTGTTGGTGTATTTCTTGCGTTGCTTTCATCTCTTGATCCTTGGTAGAAGTTTGTTTAATGCTTTTTCTGATGTTTCACAAGCACGAGTGGCTAGATGCAACTACATCTTCTGATGGTTCAAAAAATGGCTCTGAGCACTATGGGACTTAACTTGTAAGGTCATCAGTCCCCTAGAACTTAGAACTACTTAAACCTAACTAACCTAAGGACATCACACACATCCATGCCCGAGGCAGGATTCGAACCTGCGACCGTAGCGGTCACGCGGTTCCAGACTAGCGCCTAGAACCGCCCGGCCACCCCGGCCGGCTCTTCTGGTGGTGGACTGGACTCGAGCCCGTGGCTGGAGGGTATATGTGCTCTCTGCGCTAGAATCAGTGGGGAGCGTTTCCCTGATAATCATCGCCATAGCTGCTCCACCGTAACTTCCAACAGTCGTTGGCTGCTATATGGGAATCCAAGACCCTTTGGCTTTCTTGTTTCATGTTAAAATTGTTGTCATGCTTATGAATTTTGGTGGGTTCTCAGAAAAGAATGGCATGATAGCTCTTCTCGACTGTAAGAACCCGTGTGTCATCGAATTTTTTTACATCATCGTTCACACACAGGGTGTGCTCCGCCACATCCAGTTTCTCCAAGCGCCTCAGTCTACAACACCACTCATGTTCAAATGCCTCTGAGCACTATGGGACTTAACATCTGAGGTCATCAGTCCATTCATGTTCGCTGATCCTGTTATTGATGATGCGACAGCTCATTCCATTAGAGACTTTTGCATGCGCAGTCTATTCCCGACATTGCTAGTGGGTTCCTTTTGTCCTTTGTCCATCTGAAACACCATCTAATCTTCTTCGTCGATTTTTATATAGATTTTACGCCGTGTTTGTGCGGTTTATGGCCGATTCTGTTCGTTTAGCCTGGGGACGTATGGCAGAAATGCTGTACCCCAAATTTATTCTTCTGTGGTATGACGTCATCGCGCGTTAGGTTTCATAACAATTCGTGTATAGCGCGTTACACCTTCAGATGAATTTCAGGTGTTGCATCTCTCGTTCCAGGTGCTGCGGCTCACGTGTGTGGCTTGTTAATGATATCTCTTTTTCGTCTCGGATAATGTTTTGATAGTTTGCGCAGTATCAATCCGTGTGCATCGGTTTTCGATGCACGGTGGGACCCAAGTACTCACCATTCTTAGTAACCAGCACATCTGCAAAGAGCAACTACTGATCCTTTTCTACCTCGCTAGTAAAAATATACTAATGATTTTCCTCTGTGTCGAGTCCTCTTAGTAGACAGTAAAACGCCAGGTACCGTCTTTTATAACTGGAATTATATCGGTAGAGCAGATAATCCACAAAATAATTCACATCATTCATTCCATCACCTTCGTGCTAGCGACCGTCCATCAACATTGTCGAAGTAAGTCGTGTCTCGTATCAGAATGATAGAGATTGTAGCACAATGAAACCCGGCGAATACCAAAACTGTGGAATGAAAGTAACAAGTGAGATGGAACGTTGGAGAAGACTTTTTCGCTTGAGATCTGAGGTGTAGTTGTGAAATGAAAAAGTCTCTCCTTCGGTGGGGTAATGGATAAGGCTGCAAGTTTCTTCGTCGAGACAGAAATCTTCTTGCTACAGTTCTACCTGACGTTTGTAAATACTCGTACAGATTCATCTCTGCACTCCTAGAGAGCGGCGATAAAGTTTGCGCTTTTGCGGGAACGGTTATAATATATTGCCAACTGTGTGAAAGTGCCGTTCGAAGCTCCTGGGCTCACTGGCAATAAATTTTGCAAACCACTTAATCTGTAGCGTCATAGCTGCCTGCAGGCAATATTTCATCTTCTGATTCCTACTATGGTATGCCCTGCGTAAATAATACTATTCTTTGCGACCTTGCTAAAGACATATTGTTTATACCCAGTTTTGATTCTCACCAAGATGACAATGACATATATTCAAAAAAATGTAACCGCTGTTTGATGGTCCGTAAGTTATTTTACAAAACTGTGTTGTAGGTACTCTAAATGAGAGTTGTGTTACATGTTCAGGGTAATCACTAGCACCTTGTGGCGTATCTTCTGTCTACGGGGCCTGTACTATATCCCACGGTAATCGCTATGTTAACAAGCCGCGAATATTATTCTAATAATCTGGATTCATACTCAGGGTGGAGAGAAATCGCAACTATTGCGATTGCAAAAATTCCCAATTTCCACAGCCTTCCTAAGAGTAAATAAACTGTCACTTCCCCTTACGGATTTAAAATCACATATGAGCTAGGAATACTCAGCCCTAAATTTCCACACAGTCTGCACAATAACAAAATCACTTCAGTAACGGCAATCTACCAATCATAAGTCGCAAATTATAACTGTAGCACAATGATATACATTCTTCCAATTCTATACATAATGTACGTAGCGACATTCTCGCCCTATCTATCATCAAGTCAAGTAAGTACATTTGAAAGCCATAATAATTAAGTCTGGCTTGTTGCTGAGCAGTTTGCAGGACAGCTGATCATACAGAACTAATAACTGAGAATATAATTATATTTTTTTCAGTCTTAAGGTGGCGCAGGCGGGCATTCATTGAGTGCTACCGCATTATCGCTGAGCTGTTAGTTGCCCGCTGCGAGTGGCCGGTTATTGTAAGTCCATCGATCCTATTGGTGAGTGCGGAGCTTAGTCAATTAAAGTAGTCTGTAACATTTTCAACTTAGTTAATTATACAGCTCTAAGATTATGTAGCCAACTGGTTGCACATAAATGTTAGGTACATTGACCTAAGTTTCGACACCTGCTAGGGGTGTCTTCATCAGAATGAGCAGTTGCTACATCCTATAAAATAATACATAGAAAATCAGGTATGACAAAAAAACCACATTAACAAAGAAGACAATTTTCATGATGCACAAATGTTACTTACGAAAAAATTACGTTGCTAAGAAACAGTAGTCAGAATTTTGAGCAGCTATGCGCAAGTCAAACGTAAAACAAAACGTTGTAGCTTTTGCCACGTGTACCCAGCTGGGAACAACGTCAGACTGATTGGCCCAGTGGCTTACATAGGTGCCACGTAAACAATACGAGTTGCGCCACCTATCAGGCGCGGACAGGAACACGTAACCATTTGAAACATTATAACAGAAACAATTAAAAAAAAATCTGTTAATTTTAAAAAAAGAGAGCTTAGATTAAGTGTAACAGAGCCGTCTCTCAGGCTTTACAGAAATTACATTTACGTAAACGACAGAATGACATAGAAAAAACTTACAAACAGCTGTAGAACCCAGAAGATATTTGCATGAAATCTAATCTATGAGATTAGAAGAAAATAAATTTTCGAAACCAGAAGCAGGAAAAATATAGTACAAAATAGAGAAATCAAAATTCCGCGAGCAGTGGCCTTAAACCAGTGAAAAAAATTTTGTTTCGTAGCTGTAACCCTTCATTGAGGATGAGGCCATCGTTCTTAGATATATGCTTGAAAATCTCTCTAGCTCTTCGAGTATATCTAGCCTATGACCTTTCCTTTCTGTATGTAAAGTGGAAATTTCTTCAACGCGTTTCGGTTTGTGAATTAGCAGATGATCAGCATAAGTGGAATTGTGTACATTTATTGCCTCTTTTTCCCAACAAATGTTCTTTGTACCTCACAGTAAAACGCCTTCCAGTTTGTCCTATATAATATACGGGATTTTACACACTTCTGAATTGTGTAGCGGAGCAACTGTGGACTTAAGATTGTGGATGAGATTTTTTTGTAAGTTATTGTTCGCGGAAAAGGCAACTTTGAATCCATAACATACAGGAAGTCCCCCACGCCGGTAATTTGTTGACCTCTCAGCAGATGTTATATTCAAACTCACCGAACTAGATCGCTAGGTCTGCTACCAGAATAAATCAGAACTGTCTCAAGAGGCTATTTGTCATAACCTTCTAAACAATCCTGATGGCTCAGATCTTCAGACTTTCAGTGTATGTGGCATAACTGCAGAATATGACGCTACGATTTTTGTATAGCTCGTCGATTGTTGGTGGTTTTTCTCGAAAGATGCCATCCTTAAAGGTTCCGTCGAATTATGTTGATGATTAAATAAATACTCTGCTGTTCGTCTCTGTAATAAGTACGATGTGGATCCAGAAAGTAAGTTCCGATGGCCGATTAAGAAAAAAAAACAATAATTGAGAAATATTTATTGAAATATTTACATAGATTCGCTGGCTGCTCCTCAACGTAGTCACCAGCATGCTGTGGCATTTATCGTAATGATGTACCATTAAATGTATGACAACATCATATGAGTTTGACTCGATCATCTGGAGTGACGACGACATTTCAGTCTGCATCTCAGCATTGTTGTGGAAACACTTCACGAGATGGAAGAGATGCAAGTTATTTCGGGCGAGATTGGGGTTGAAGGATGGTTGGTCTAAGATCTCCCATCCAAACTGTTTCAACACATTTCGTGTGCTGTTGGCTACATGAGGTGTCGCATTGTTACGTAGAAGCGTAATGCCTCTTGTACTTCTACGCCTGACAATGCCGATTAGCATTGACGGTGTCCACTCGCGGTAAAAACTCGCTCAGGAGGACACCATTCCGATCCAGGAATATAGCGAACATGATTTTTTGGACACCGACTGTCTGCCTGAATGTAGTCTTCACACGTGAACCACTACAGGCCAATGCATGGATTTTTGTTTTGTTTCTGATGTGGCATGCCATCTTATGTGGCATGCACACCCCCAATATGGTCACGATACTCGTTACCCTTCTCTGCGTACCGTTGTATGAACGTCAGTGGAGCAGCACACACTTCATGAAATCCAGGCCACCTGGAGACAACGTGCAACAGCGAGAGAGACGTCTGGTGAAAATGACGAAAGAGGTCTGAAGTTGTGAAGCACCGGTTCTGCAAAAGTGCTTGCCGCACGGTTCCAGTCGGTTCTGCTGTCAGCAGGGATGGTCGACCACTACGGTCTTCATTGTGAACGTTGGTTCGTCCTTCAGCGAAGGACTGACCATGCTGTCGACCAAAATGTCGCGTCCATACATGTGGCACAATTGGCGATGAATCTCTGCTGCGGATTGTTTCTGAGCGTCCAAAAATCGGAAACGGCACAAACCTCGCAATCCTTGGGAGACAATACCATAGCAGCCAGTTTGACCTGGAGTTGTGGGATAACCACTGCCGTCACAAGACTGAAAATGCACTGCATTATTCCCAAAAACCTCCTCACTACTCCTGTGCATTCCTATCCGAATACTCATTCCCACTATTGTTTAATTTTATCCGACTACTGATGACGTCTCTGGACGTGATACGAACCTACTTTTTGGCGGCGCCTCCTATATGTATATTAAGCGGTAAAAACGACACATGGTGTCATATCAGTTAATACACGATACACAGTATGGTGTCGAAATATCGAGTTGTAGTGCGAGTCCAGTTGCAAAACGAAAGACGACGTCTTCTTGCTTCACGTCCTCGAATCGAGGTGAGGATGGAGACAGCATATAGCAGTGCAGCCGGTAGTCGCATAACCTCGGCACAGCAATTACGTTCTGGCAAACTTACACTATGTGATCACAAGTATCCGGACACATGGCTGAGAATGACTTACAAGTTCGTGCCGCCCTACATCGGCGATGCTGGAATTCAATATAGAGATGGCCCACACTTAGCCTTGATGACAGCTTTCACCCTCGCAGGCCTACGCTCAATCAGGTGCTGGAAGGTTTCTTGGAGAATGGCAGCCCATTCTCCACGGAATGCTGCGCTGAAGAGATGTATCTATGTCGGTCGGTGAGACCTGACTCAAAGTCGTAGTTCCAAAGCATCCCAACGGTGTTCTGTGGGGTTCACGTCAGAACTCTGTGCAGGTCAGTCCATTATAGGGGGTTATTGTCGTGTAACCAGTCTGCCACAGGCCGTGCATTATGAACAGGTGCTCGATCGTGTTGAAAGATGCAATCGCCAACCCCGAATTGCTCTTCAACGGTGGGAAGCTAGAAGATGCTTAAAACATCAATGTAGGCCTGTGCTGTGATAGTGCCACGCAAATCAACAAAGGGTGCAAGCCCCCTCCATGAAAAACACGACCACACCATAACACCAGTGCCCCAGAATTTTACTGTTGGCACTACACACGCTGGCAGATGACGTTCACCGGGTATTCGCCATACCCACACCCTGCCATCGGATCGCCACGTTGTGTACCGTGTTAGTTACTCCACATAACGTTTTTCCACTGTTCAGTCGTCCATTGTTTGCGCTTCATACACGAAGCGAGGCGTCGTTTGGTACTTACCGGCGTGATGTGTGGCTTACGAGCAGCCGCGCGACCATGAAATCCAAGTTTTTTCACCTTCTAACTGTCATAGTACCTGCAGTGGATTCTGATGCATTTTGGAATTCCTATGTGGTGGTCTGGATAGATGTCTGTCTATACACATTACGACCCTCTTCAACTGTCGGCGGTCTCTGTCAGTCAACAGACGAGGTCGGCCTGTACGCTTTTGTGCTGTACGTGTCACTTCACGTTTCCATTTCACCGTCACATCGGAAACAGTGGGCCTAGGGATGTTTAGGAGGGTGGAAATCCCGCGTACAGATGTATGACGCAAGTGACACCCAATCACCTGACCATATTCGAAGTCCTAGAGTTCTGCGGAGCGCCCCATTCTGCTCTCACACATTGTCTAATGACTACTGAGGTCGTTGATATGGAGTACCTGGCAGTAGGTGGCAGCACAATGCACCTAATACGCAAAACGTATGTTTTTGAGGGTGTCCAAAAATGGTTCAAATGTTTCTAAGCGCTATGGGACTTAACTTCTCAGATCATCAGTCCCCTAGAACTTAGAACTACTTAAACCTAACTAACCTAAGGACATCACATACATCCATGTCAGAGGCAGGATTCGAACCTGCGACCGTAGCGGTCGCGCGGTTCCAGACTGTAGCGCATAGAACGGCTCGGCCACTCCGGCCGGCGAGGGTGTCCAGATACTTTTGAACACATAGTGTATATCAATCGAACTTTGCAATTATTGTGAGGTTAATTCACGCTTAGAGCAGAGGCGGTTTTATGATAAAATACTGAACTGCAAGCAGCGCTTTCCATTATTTGTTCATAGTACTACAATCTTTGACTGTCCTCGTAGCGGTAACGTGTGTCAGCGCAGTCTATTGACACTTCCTTGTTCTACAATCATTTACTGTCAGCGCGCGACGTCACGCCACGGTGAGATGACGGATAAAGAAATACCCTTGCGTAGTGTGAAAGGCAAACGAAAGACTGGAAGAACGCTAGAAACACGGTCCAGTACAGAAATTGAAGAAGGAAATAGAGGCAATGATACATGCGACTGTAAGAGACGTTAGATCGTTTGAGAGTGCTCGACGATGCAATTCTGGATCTGTTTTCCGACACAGACTATTAGCCGGCGCCATTAAGTGCAAAGAGTATGTCGACACCGCTAGGAGGTCAATTTTAAGTGCCACAAGAAAGACGGCAGATAGTTTGTCCTCATAGGTTTTAGACCTGACACTTGCGCTTGCTTTAGATGCGACAGTAGCTCCTGTACGTGTGACATAGCGTCAAGCTCTCAGTCATTAGATCAAATCTATTTTCACGAGACAGACCAGTGGTATTGATTTTGGTAGCATTTTCAGTCATTTCAGTCATCTATAGACAACAAGCCTTCAGTTTCTACTGAAGACAATCATGTCTTTCTCTGAGAGTACTTGAAGAGAGAGATAAAAAAATCTGGATGAAGATTGCAGTTTTGTATGAGGAAACGAAACAATATTGGTCGATCGATATAGAGATTAAAACCATATAATCCGTGTTCATCTCGATTATATTGAAAATACACTCCTGGAAATGGAAAAAAGAACACATTGACACCGGTGTGTCAGACCCACCATACTTGCTCCGGACACTGCGAGAGGGCTGTACAAGCAATGATCACACGCACGGCACAGCGGACACACCAGGAACTGCGGTGTTGGCCGTCGAATGGCGCTAGCTGCGCAGCATTTGTGCACCGCCGCCGTCAGTGTCAGCCAGTTTGCCGTGGCATACGGAGCTCCATCGCAGTCTTTAACACTGGTAGCATGCCGCGACAGCGTGGACGTGAACCGTATGTGCAGTTGACGGACTTTGAGCGAGGGCGTATAGTGGGCATGCGGGAGGCCGGGTGGACGTACCGCCGAATTGCTCAACACGTGGGGCGTGAGGTCTCCACAGTACATCGATGTTGTCGCCAGTGGTCGGCGGAAGGTGCACGTGCCCGTCGACCTGGGACCGGACCGCAGCGACGCACGGATGCACGCCAAGACCGTAGGATCCTACGCAGTGCCGTAGGGGACCGCACCGCCACTTCCCAGCAAATTAGGGACACTGTTGCTCCTGGGGTATCGGCGAGGACCATTCGCAACCGTCTCCATGAAGCTGGGCTACGGTCCCGCACACCGTTAGGCCGTCTTCCGCTCACGCCCCAACATCGTGCAGCCCGCCTCCAGTGGTGTCGCGACAGGCGTGAATGGAGGGACGAATGGAGACGTGTCGCCTTCAGCGATGAGAGTCGCTTCTGCCTTGGTGCCAATGATGGTCGTATGCGTGTTTGGCGCCGTGCAGGTGAGCGCCACAATCAGGACTGCATACGACCGAGGCACACAGGGCCAACACCCGGCATCATGGTGTGGGGAGCGATCTCCTACACTGGCCGTACACCACTGGTGATCGTCGAGGGGACACTGAATAGTGCACGGTACATCCAAACCGCCATCGAACCCATCGTTCTACCATTCCTAGACCGGCAAGGGAACTTGCTGTTCCAACAGGACAATGCACGTCCGCATGTATCCCGTGCCACCCAACGTGCTCTAGAAGGTGTAAGTCAACTACCCTGGCCAGCAAGATCTCCGGATCTGTCCCCCATTGAGCATGTTTGGGACTGGATGAAGCGTCGTCTCACGCGGTCTGCACGTCCAGCACGAACGCTGGTCCAACTGAGGCGCCAGGTGGAAATGGCATGGCAAGCCGTTCCACAGGACTACATCCGGCATCTCTACGATCGTCTCCATGGGAGAATAGCAGCCTGCATTGCTGCGAAAGGTGGATATACACTGTACTAGTGCCGACATTGTGCATGCCCTGTTGCCTGTGTCTATGTGCCTGTGGTTCTGTCAGTGTGATCATGTGATGTATCTGACCCCAGGAATGTGTCAATAAAGTTTCCCCTTCCTGGGACAATGATTTCATGGTGTTCTTATTTCAATTTCCAGGAGTGTATGTAACCGATGCCACATGCGTCAACAGATATTTTGAACACTACATATGTCGAATGTAATAAACGCATACAAGCTTTATGAGCCTTAGATGAAAATGTGGAAGATTAGCAAAATTCTGCGTGCGTTCCTAAAGGTATAGTTCAACGCTCGATTATTTATGCTAGAAGAGAAAGGATCTTGGGAAGCTACGTCACAAAGCTAATGGAAGTTTTGAATGGTGGAGTGAAAGGAGCTACGATCACACGCAATATTTGAGGTGGTAACGTTTCAGGCACATTCACATCCCTAGCTGCCGCTCTACGAGTCAATGCAAACATTCTGAAGCAAGGCAAGAAGTCGGAAGGGGAACAATTAAAATACTGAATGTATTGTGACTCACGTCTTCATTGGACAGAGAACTGTAGGAAGATTTTTATTTTGAGTTATCAGTCTTCCGACTAGTTTGATACGACCTACCAAGAATTCCACCCCCGTGCTAATCTCTCCATCTCAGAGAAGCGCTTGCACCCTATTTCCTCAATTCTTTGTTGAATGTATTAAAATCTCTGCCTTCTCCTGCAGTTTTTACTCTCTGCAGTTCCCTTTAGGCTATTACCTGATGCCCTAACACATGTCCTACCATACTGTCCCTTGTTATTCTCAGTGTTTTCCATATGTTTCTTCCTTCGCTGATTGTACGGTGAACCTGCTATTTTGTTATATTATCAGGCCACCTGATTTTCCATACTCTTCCGCAGCACCACATCTCTTCTGTTCTGGTTTTTCCGCTGTCCTGCACTGCCATACAATGCTGTGATCCAAAATTCTCAGAAATTTCTTCTTCACGTTTGATACCAGTTAGATTTCTGCTAGCCAGGAATGCCCTTTTTGACAAAGTTACTCTGCTTCTTATGTCTTCCTTCCTTCGTCCGCCATGGGTTAATTTGCTTCCAAGGTAGCAGAATTCCTGAACTTCGTCTACTTCGCGATCACCAATTTTGACCTGAAGGTTCTAGCTATTCTCATTTCTGCTACATCTCATAACCTTTTTCCGATTTACTCTTAATCCATATGCTGTACTCATTAGATTTTTCATTCCAACCAACACATGTGTAATTCTTCACATTTACTGAGTATAGCAATGTCATCGGCGAATCATGTCATTGGCATCCTTTGACCCTGAATTTTAATTCCACTCTTCAAGCTTTCTGTTATTTCGTGATTGCTTCTACGATGATTGGATTAAACTGTAGGGGTAAAAGACTACAGCTCTGTCTTACACCCTTTCTAATCCGAGCACTTTGTTCTCCGTCTTCCAGTTTCGTTGTTCACTCTTGGTTCTTGTATATATTGTATATTACCCGTTTTTCCCTATAGCTAATTCCATTTTTCTCAGAATTTCTAACATTTCTCACTATTCCATAATGTCAAATGCTTTTTGTAGATCGACGAATGCTATGAGCGTGTCTCAGTTTTTTCAACCTTGATTCCATTATCAGACACAAAGTGAGAACTGCCTCTCTGGTGTATTTACCTCTCCTAAAATCAAACTGACTGTCATGTTCTTCTTCCTCAGTTTTCTTTTCCGTTCTTATGTATATTATTCTTCTCCGCAGCTTGGATGCTTGAGCTGTTAAGCTGATTTGCGATAATTTTCGCACTTATGTGCCATTACTATCTTCAGAAGTGTGTGCATTACGTTTTTCAGAAAGTCTGATGGTGCGTCGCCAGTCTCTTAGATTCTACACACCAACCTGAATAGTCGTTCAGTTGCCACTTTCCCCAATGGTTTTAGAAATTCCGATGGCGTGTTGTCTATTCTTTCTGTCTTATTTGGTCTCAAGTCTTCCAGAGGTCTTTTACATTCCGAATCAAATACTGAATCTTCTATGTCATCCCCATCAAGTCCAATTACTTCATGTAACATATCATCAAACAAGTGCTACCCTCATGGAGGCCATCACTGTTCTCTTTCCATCTATCTGCTTCCTTTCCTCCATATAACTATGGAATGACCATTGCATTCTTAGTGCTGCCAACATTCCTTCTAATTTCACCGAAATAACTTGTTACGGAAGTGCTACATCTTACTCTTCACATGTAATACTAAAAGAGCTCTTGTATAAAAAATGTGAAAGTGTGGTGTCTGTTCTTTCGCCTAGATGGGCAGCGGATCCACCTTCTTCAGTGCGGATGCACAGTTCATACGTCAGACCCCTTGAGGGTACCTCGGAGTAGCGAACATGGAGCAAATGGACAGGGACGGTCGGCGTGGTTGTGGGTCGGCTGTGAAGCGAGCCGTGATAACACTGTGTCCTGGATACTGCAGAGGTTTACGTACCTGCCTAGTAAGCAGGAGATCCCAGGTTCGAATCCCAGCCCAGCACACATTTTCACACGTCGCCGCTGATTCCACGTAATGTCCAGATTCAACTGACATCAGTAATCCCTTTCCTTTCTTTTCTCTTCCCACCACCATCAGTTTACATATAGTATAAAATACGAGCCTAAGCGCATTTTTGACGCATTCCGTAGATTTACTGCGAGAAGAGGACAGCCAGACATTATTTATTCGGATAACGTACAAACTTTTGAAGCTGAGAACACAGAATTAAAAGACCTCACTCACTAGTTGCAGTACACGAATATCAGCTATCACTTAGCTCAGGTGTTTCTTGGAAATTCACTTAGCCACGGACAGCTGGGTTGGGAGGTAGGGTAAGAACAACGAAGCGCTGCCTGAGAAGGATTTTGGAAAAATCGCTAGTAGATGAGGAAACACTTATGACTTTATTAGTGGATATAGAAACCACCATCAACTCGCGACCAGGCGCAACAGGGTGATTCCGCGGTACTGTCCTTAACTGGAGAACGATTGACTACAATACCCACCGGTCCTGAACCGAGTACACAGAAGGATCTCCACAGGGAGGCGAAGCAACGATAAAAGCAGCAAAATGACTCTATGACATGAAACCTGATGAATATCGGGTGGAAGATACGGTATTTTGGAGGAAGATAGACAGCTGATTCACAAGGCTGCGTGATGTGGCCGCGCGGTTTAGGGCGCCATTACATAGACTGCGCGGCCGTTCCCGCCGGAGGTTCGAGTCCCCCGTCGGGCATAGGTGTGTGTGTTGTTCTTAGCATAAGTTCGCTTAAGTAGTATGTAAGTTTAGAGACCGATGACCTCACTAGTTTGGTCCCTTAGGAATTCACAAACATTTGAACATTTTGAGGCACAAGTGGAAGAGAGCCCGCGTTATTGAAACAAGACCAGGGAGAGGTGGAATAGTGTAGACCTGAGGTTCTTCAAACCCCGGAGGGAAGAAATATTAGTCGCCCGGCGCAACTCGTCATCCCACGTTAGACTGACCAGGGTGGGGAGGCTGTTGAGGATTAAATAAATACTCCGGTTGTTATTCTTCTCAGTAATATGAATATCTTTGGAGACGTAAATAAAGCAGTGAAAACGACACATGGTGTTCTGTCAGTTAATACTCGGTACACAACCGTCAAACATCGTTAATCCATAAAGACACACACGAACTCAGTTAAATGAACAAATAATAAAAAATAATTAAATAAATAAAATCCATACTCATTCATCTAATCTCTCTCTCTCTCTCTCTCTCTCCTCACGCACACACACACACACACACACACACACACACACACACACACAAACACACACACGCACACAAATCTTTCATAATTATTGTCATGCCTGTCGATAACATTCCCACACGTAAAATTTCG
This sequence comes from Schistocerca americana, assembly GCF_021461395.2. NCBI lineage: Eukaryota > Metazoa > Arthropoda > Insecta > Orthoptera > Acrididae > Schistocerca > Schistocerca americana. Next base: position 869,526,873 of record NC_060120.1, on the reverse strand, counting down.
ATGTAAATAATTTTTCTGTATTGTGTTCTGTATGGCTGCAGATGACATTGGAAATGCAAAACAACTGTAATGCTAAACATAAAAAACCAGAAAAACACAGCATGTAAATAAAAAGGTACATACACATATTTGTAAGTCCGTTCTTAAAACCTGGAATTTGTATATGTACAGGCAGTAAAGAGCATTTTTCTGTTGTTTAATAGATTCATAATCTAGGGATAGCGTCTTTCATCAGTAATCACAAAATCAACGTTTGAATGCCGCCACGGAAATTTTAAACAAAAATCACCATCTATGATGGCTGAAGACTTCCGTGGTAAGAAGTCATCCTCATTTTACCAACGGTTTTTCCAAAGAGAGTGGAGGAGCGAACAGAAATTCGGGGCACTATCTTGCCCTTTTGGGTGGGAAACCTCCCTTAAAAGAGTAATAATCAGTAATGATCAACGGCAGGAGGATGCAGAAGGCAGAGGAAAACAATGCATTAAAGGAACATATAGTGTATCCACAGGACATAGGGCCTGTAGTTGGAAAAGTGTCATGATGATCTCTCCATTGGCAAAAGATTGCGGAATGGGCCCCCATTCGGATCTCCAGGAGGGGACTGTCAGAGGGGAGGTGACCATGAGAAAAAGACTGAACAACCAACGAAAGAATAACGTTCAAAGAGTCGAGGTGTGGAATATTAGAAGTTTGAACTTGTTAGGGAAACTAGAAAATAAGAAAATGGTAAAGGTGAGTATAGAGTAATATCAAGAGCAATAGAAAATGGTATAACGGGAGTAGGATTCGTTATGAATAAGAAGGTAGGGCGGAGAATGAGTTACTGTAAACAGTTCAGTGGTAGGGTAGTTCTTACAAAAATCGACAGCAAAACAATACCGACGTCAACTGTTCATGTATGCATGCCGACGTCGCAAGCAGAAGATGAAGAGATGGAGAAAGTATATGATGATATTGAATGAGTAATTCAGGAATGGACATCTCTAAAAAGAGCAGTCAAGGAAGCTGGAAGAAAAACATAGGTACAAAGAAGGTAACTGCGAAGAAACCATTGGTAATACAAGAAATTCTTAAGTTGATCGATGAAAGAAGGCAGAACAAAAATTTCCAGGGAAATTCAAGAAGACAGACATACTAGTAGCTGAGGAATGAAATAAATAGGAAGTGAAGGAAGCTAACCCGAATTATCTTCGAGAAAAATGTGAAGAAACCGAAAAAGAAATGACTGTCGGAAGGACTGGTGGTAACATTAAGAGTGCAATTGAAATTCCACAGTTAAATGCAGAGGAGAGAGCGGATAGGTGGGAAGATTACAGCTGAAAGCCTCTACGAAGGGGAAGACTTGCCTGATGACATGACTAGAGAAGAAACAGGAGTCGACAAAGAAGACAAACGGGATCCAATATTACAATCAGAATTTAGAAGAGCTTCAGATGACTTCGATAGAATGAGGCAGAAGGGATACAGAGCATTCCATCAGAATATCTAAAATCATTGAGAGAAGTGGCAACAAAACGTCTATTCACGTTGATATGTGGAATGTATGATTTTGGCGATATACCAACTAACTTTCGGAAAAACATCGACACCGGCCGCTAGTTGCCGTGCGGTTCTAGGCGCTTCAGTCTGGAACCGCGTGACCGCTACGGTCGCAGGTTCGAATCCTGCCTCAGGCATGGATGTGTGTGATGTCCTTAGGTTAGTTAGTTTTAAGTAGTTCTAAGTTCTAGGGGACTGATGACCTCAGATGTTAAGTCCCATAGTGCTCAGAGCCATTTGAATCAAAAACATCGTCCATACAATTCCGAAGATTGAAAGACCCGCCAAGTGCTAGAATTATCGCATAACAGCTGATGCATCCGCATTACAGACAAGAATAATATATAGAAGAATGGGAAAGAAAATTCATGGTGTATTAGATGACGAACAGTTTGGTTTTAGTAAAGGAAAAGGCACCAGAGAGGCATTTCTGACGCTGCGGTCGATAATGGAAGCAAGAATGAAGATAAATCAAGACACGTTGAAGGATTTGTCAACATGGAAAAAGGGCTCGACAGTGTAAAATGGTGCAATATATTCGAAATTCTGTGAAAAGTACGGTTAAGCTATAGGGAGAGACGGGTAATGTACGATATGTACAAGAGCCAAGAGGGAATAATAAGAGTGGACGACCAGGAACGAAGCGCTCAGATCAAAAATAGTGTAAGACAGGGATGTATCTTTCACCCTTACTGTTCAATCTATACATTGAAGAAGGAATGACGGAAATAAAAGAAAGGTTAAAGAGTGTAATAAAAATTCAGGGGGAAATGAATCACTGATAAGATTCTCTGATGACATTGCTGTCCTGAGTGAAAGTGAAGAAGAATTAAATGATCTGCGGAACGGAATGAACACTCTAATGAGTACAGAGTATAGATTGAGAGTAAATCGAAGAAAGACGAAGGTAATGAGAAGTAGTAGAAATGAGAACAGCGAGAAACTTAATATCAGCATCGATGGTCACGAAGTAGATGAAGTTAAGGAACTCTGCTACCTAGGCAGTAAAATAACCAATGATGGGAGGACATCAAAAGCAGACTAGCAACGGCAAAATGGGCATTTCTGGCCGAGAGAAGTCCACTAGTATAAGAAAATGGGTCTTAATATCAGGCAAAAATTTCCGAGAATGTACGTTTGGCGCACAGAATTGTATGGTGGTGAAACATTGAAACACGTATGTTGTGTGGCGGCGATGGCGAGGCATTGCAGAGTCTCTGACCAGAGAGCCATTTATCGTAGTTAGTCTGCGCTTGACCGCGCGAGTGTTGCGAGCAGTACGCTAGTAGTCGTCGTGCAGTACAGTATGTCAGTGAGTAGTCTGTGAGCAGTGCAGTATGTCGGTAGTAGCAGTCGAGTGCAGTTGTGCGTGTGAGGAGTCGGCGAGCGTCCACATGGCATTCTGGTCAAGATGCTGAATGAGGTATATTGTTAATTAAGGTAATCATCAGATAATGTAAAGTCTATTTATTGTAATTAATTTTCAACAAGTGCCCCAATAATAATTTTGATTTCAAAGTAATATTTTTAACAAAAGAAGCATTTAATTGAACCAACGATTTCCTTCCATTTCCCTTAAAGAAAAGTTTCAGTTAAATTTAAAAAAAAATATATTATTTGCAATGCAGTTCCTCCAAGCCGTGGCCAACAATAAGAGCAGAAATTTGACAAGCAGTTTCAATGAGTTAAGAAATTAATTCTGATTTTTTTTTTTTGCACAGGGCCAAAGACCGATATTTCGGTTTAATTGAGTTATCATTATCACTGAGATTGACTTTCATTTTTTTGTGAGGAACTTATATTTGGGTCAGATTGCTAATTTTTGTTTAATTGTCATTGTCAGTAGATTTCATTTCGGGAGGTTACACTTGGCTCCCATTTATTATTATATTTTTTATTCAAATATTTCTGTGGGGACGATATTGCTTCTTGGCTCCATTTCTATTAAATATTGTCATTATTCAAATATTTCCATGGGGAGGTTACACTTGACGACACCCAGTCCAGGATCGTATTTCGTTGAGAGTCTTTTGAAAAACAGTCAGATATCTGCTCTTATTTGCTTAGTATAATTAGGATTTGGCGCAACGCTTTTACTAATATTGTGACTTTCTTTCTACAGGTCAACGGCAATTCGTTGCTCTGTTGTATTTGTTTGTTGCCTTTTTGCATTTGTGCTTATTTGTTTTGTGAATATTTGTGACTATTGTAAAAATGCCGCGAAAGACTGTGAATAGTGTATCGCGAGGTATTATGAATGAAATTAACGACTCAAACAACTTTACCGATAGGACTTGTGACACGCAGTGTAATGATGACAACCCTGCGATCACTGACAATCAGTGCCTTCCAACCATTAATAATGATGTAGACCTTAATGATGAACAAACGAACTCGATTGTGTCTTCTGTTGATTTGACGACAATGGATGATGCGGGGTGCCCTATTGTAATGAGCGCTGCCCAGCATAACACACCCGATTTGGAAAATTCAAGTAACGTACAGACAAATTTGTCTAATGAAAATGATCAGGATACACAAAGTACGATGGATTTATTTAATTCCGAAATAGTGAGTGACAGTGTACGTCCGACTGATAATCCTTTTTGTAAATTGCAGAATGACCAAATGGTCACACAAAGCGCGACAATTCCAGGTACACAATCAAACAGCACAGATAATGGAGTAGGTAGTGTTACTTTGGATCAATTTATGGCAATAATGCTACAGTTTAGGAACGAACAGAACGAAAAGCAAGACAAACTTAGTGAACAGGTCAAACAACAGAATGAAAAACAAAGTGAAGATTTTAAACAACTTAGGGAACAAAACGAACAGCTTAATGAAAAATTAGACGACAATTCCAGACAGTTAAATGAAAAATTAGACGACAATTCCAGACAGCTTAGTGAACAAATTAGAGCCGTTGCCGCGCAGTGCCATGACACTAAGGAACAGTTGCGCGTGGAAATTGAGGCTTGTTCAAAAAAAAGTAGCGAAGAAATTAGGTCTGTTGCTCAGGAATTAAGGGAAATGCAAACAGCAGCAACAGAAACACTCAGAGACGAAATTAGCGGAGTCGCTAAACAATGCTCTGAAAAAGCTACACAATTACGGGACGAGTTTAAAGCAATGACGGTAGAACTTTCGCGCACAATGGACGCAAAGATAGACGCGAAATTCGAACAGCAGAACACTCAGATTGACGAGCGCTTTAATCTTCACATACAAAACAGAGATACGCGTTTCCGCAAATTTATTCAGGATCAAAATAAAGTCAAACGTCAAGTCATGGAAACAATCACTGCTCAAAGACAAGAAGACAAACGTAAAATGTTTGCGAAGGCAAAAACGTATGTAGACAATAATATTGCTACAGTGTCCGACGAAATTAATTCCATCAAACAGTCGAACACAGAATTACGTGACGAAATTTCCAATCTTAAGTCGAATACAGACACATACACAACCGATTTTCAAACAGTGACCGACAGACTAGAACAATTAGAACTAGCACATGATTCAGATGTCGTCAAAACTGATGTTAAAAAACTGAATGAAACTACGCGTAAATTGCAAAAACAGATTAATGCCACCGACACTAAAACCGATGATCAGGCAAAATTACTGACTGAAAAATATGATGAATTGGCCAGTCGTATTGATGCTATCGAAAGTGCTAATGACAATAAATCAGACGATACTTCACCGGTTTCATTTAATCAAACACCTGAATTTCAAAATTTACAGCAGACAATTAATGAGATCGATTCGTCTAATAACACGTTGCGTAGGAAGTTGTCAAGTTTACAACAAGAAGTAACAGAGATGAAAAGTATTTCAGTTAATAACACATCACAGCAGACGCCACTTTGCGAACATTTGTCAGACTCGCGCAACGCGTATAATTTGGGTAATCTACAGAGAGTACGGGACTTAGATTCCGAACAACCACAGTTCAACAGATTTTCTTACAATCCTGAACCTGTTCCATCACACAGAGACGATAATTTCGATTACAAACATTTTCTGTCAGTGAGAAAGTTTAAAGTGTTTAAAAACGACAGAACAAAGATTCACCCACTGGATTGGATACAACAGTTTAGCTTTGCTTTTCCACCGACTTGGCCCGTTACGCATAAACTTGAATTTATTTGCAGTTTTTTTGGAAGGAGAACCGGCAACTCGTATGAGACCGATCGCGAGACAATGCTATTCGGTAGAAGAGTTTCAGAATGCTTTTCTATCAGCGTACTGGTCGAAGACGACACAGCGCGGAATTAAAGATCAACTAATTAGTTTGCCAAATTATGAGAACTCCAATTTTCCCAGTGTCACGCAATTTTTTGAGCATATGGTCCAACAAAACCAGTACCTAAGTGAACCGTACAGTGAATCCGCACTTATACAATTATGCATTTCCAAATTACCACGGTCATTACGAGTGTCACTTTTAACTGGTCAGCAAAAGGAAAACATTTCAGCATTCAGAGATCTTTTACAGCTTTTAGAAGTACAGCAATCTGATTATTCTTTTGTAAACAAAAATTTTTCTTATAATAACCAAGGTCAACAAACGTACAGCAATTATGATCAGACACGTAATTTTAATAGAAAAAGTAACAGACGATTTAGGAACGACAACTACCAAATCTTTAATAACAACCAAAATTCAGATTATCAATAGCGTCAAAATTTTCAGCAACAGGAAACACATTTTGGTAACAATAGACGTTTTCCACCACAACAGCATGAAAGTCAGCCGGTTGGAATACATAACCAACAATGTAATGCACAAGGTCAACCAGGCTTTAATGTTCCGCCGCGTGCACGTATAGTCCCAGATCCAACAAATAGTAACGCACGGCAGCAAGGAAACAACTACGTACAGAGAAGACAGTATTTCAATTCCTATCGCAATGCACCGTATAGGAATGACTTTCACGACAGACGTAAAAACAATGAGCATAATTACCAACATACGTTTAATAACAGTCGGTCTTACCAGCGACAAAGTAATCAACAAGAACATATTCTCATGAATGAACCCGACAGTAGGTATCATCCAGAGCGTAATACGTCTGGAAGAAGTAATAGAACAGTTCAAATAGTAGAAATGCCACAGAATCCTCCTAATAATAATAACACGTCAGATAGAATCTGACTAGATACTGTACAAGTCGCATCTTCCAGTAACACAAGCACTACCTTTGACACGCAAAATGTAGTTCACGAAAATGTAATTACTTTTGACGACATACGAGACACTCTTTTACAGGAAAGACATGTTGTTCAGAAAACCATTTCACATCCTGTTATCGAAATTAAAATTGGTTCATCGAAATTCTCAGCAGTAATTGATTCCGGATCGCCGATATCAGTAATAAATGAAGATACTTTCAACGAATGCAACAAAGCGAATACTTATCCCACATTACCTTTAGGCAAGACGAAAGTAAAAGGAGCAGTATCGAGTAAAGGAGTAGACGTTAAATTACAGACGCATTTATCATTTTGTATTGGAGGTCATACTTTCCACTCAAATTTTTGGATTGTTCCTTTATTGACGACAGACGTTATTTTAGGTACGAATTTTCCGGTGCAACACGACGCAGTTATTGATTTTCAGAATTCTTATTTAATGTTAAAGGATGAAAATGTACAATTGGCTTTAGAATTTCAGCACACATTATCTGCGGAAGAACAAACAATTAACCGCACAGAGGTCATTTCCGTGTCACGTAGCATAGACTGTAATCCCACATTGTTCACGGATACGTACGTACACAACTATAATACTCCAGCCGAAGCTGACTACGACGTAATGCAATTGATTTCTGATAAGGTTAAAGAGAGCAGTGCAACTACAGACGACGAACGAACGCAATTACACAAAATTCTTTTACAGCAAGCTCCAGTTTTTGACAACATTCCTGGTACTATGTCCGGATTTATGTATGAATTTCAAGTCAAACAGCACGATACATTTAAAGCTAAGCATTATCCTATTCCCCATATTCATAGAGAAAAAGTTAAAAAAGAATTGCAGGATATGCTCGACCAAGGAATTATAGAACCAGCAGTTAGTCCGTACATAAACCCGTTGCATATTGTTAAGAAAAAAGATGGCTCACTTCGCCTTGTACTTGATTCACGTCACATTAATGACATTATTATTAATGAAACAGATCGACCACAGACACTAGAGGAATTTCTACAAAAATTTCACGGTACTGCTATTTATTCTACATTAGATTTGAAATCGGGATTTTGGCAAATTCAACTTCATCCAAATTGCAGAAAATATACAGCTTTTCTCTGTTTCGGCGACTGTTATCAATTTTGCAAATTACCATTCGGCTTAACTATTTCTTCTGCAGCTTTTATTCGCGGTTTGAACACAATACTTCCGACAGAATTTAAGGACAGAATTACAACGTACGTAGACGACATTCTTATTGCAGAAGCTAACGGGTCTGAACACAATATGATTCTTGAACAACTGTTGCAAACTTTTCATGCACAAGGACTCACAGTTAACCTCAGTAAATCGCACTTTGGCCAAACTTCCATAAAATTTCTTGGACACGTAATTTCGGCAGAAGGCATTGCGCCTGATCCAGAAAAACTTCAAGCTCTACGTGACATTACTGTTCCTACGACAAAGAAGCAATTACGCAGTTTTTTGGGCTTAATTAACTTTTTTCGTAAATTTATTCATCACTCTGCTTTAGACACACCCAGATTATGCCAATTAACAGGTAAAAACACTATTTGGTCTTGGGATAAGCAAGCACATTCTGAGTTCATGAACCTGAAGCATGCTTTGTTGAATCCTCCACTGTTATCGCACCCAGATCTTACTAGAAATTTTTCCGTTGCCACCGACAGTTCCAACACCGCTTTAGGCGTACACATTTTTCAGGAAATTGAAGAAGATGGCTCTACAGTAATTAAAAACATCGCATTTGCCAGCCGCATTCTGTCACCTGCTGAACGAAATTATTCTGTTACAGAACTTGAAACATTATGTGTTGTATGGGCTTTTACGAGATTTCGGCACTTTCTTTATGGCAGACACACCACCGTTTACACAGACCACAGAGCGATACAATTTTTACTTTCGGCTAAATTCACTCACGACAGATTAAGTAGATGGAAACTTTATTTACAGGAATTTAATTTTACAATAGTTCACATTCCCGGCACACAAAATGTTATAGCAGACGCACTATCGCGTTCTCTGAGCAACAATCAGCAAGACGTAGTAACCAACTTCTGCAAAACAAATTTCAGTGTCATGTACATTCAGCAAGTTGCATTTGAAAACTTTATTTCATCGTCATTACAGGACATAGCACAAGAGCAAAATAAAGACAATGTGTGGAAAGAAATTAAACACCTTTGGCTAGATAAGAATAATGTTACGATTAGAAACCATTACACTGCACGCAATGACATTCTGTTTCGCCGCTCTTATCCTGACAGCTACAATTGGTTATTATGTATTCCTGACGAACTGGTCAACAAATTAATCTGGTACACTCGCTTAAGTTACGCACATTACGGAGCACGAAAATGTTTTCTTGTACTGAGACAGAACTGTTATTTTACCAACATGGAGAAACGTATACGACGAGTTTTAGCGTCTTGTAAAATTTGCCAGAAAGCTAAATCAGACACCACTTCACATATTCCTCCATTATATCCCATTATACCTGTTAAATTAAGACATATGGCCGCAGTAGACATTTTTGGTCCTATTCCGAGAACTAACAGAGGTTTTTGCTACATCTTTGTCGCTGTTGAGCTCACTTCAAAATTTGTTACTTTCACTCCATTACGCAAAGCTACTGCTAAAACTATTTCGAAAGCATTTGTAAAACATTTTCTATTTCATGTAGGGCATGTGATGAGAGTAATTTCTGACAATGGATCTCAATTTCGTTCTAGCATATGGACACGCATGTCACAAGCTAGAATCATTTCTCCGATTTATATATCCAAGTACCATGCTTCTTCGAACCCTTGTGAACGGTTAATGAAAGAAATTGGTAAGCTGTGCCGAATATACTGCCACAAAAGACATATTGATTGGGATACACACATACTCTCATTCGAAGATGTAATTAATTCCATTCCAAATGAATCCACTATGCTATCTCCATCTGTTATACTGAAAAACGTTGAGCCACCAAACAAAATTAAAGAATTAGTAAACTTCCCTAAAGGTCGTCGACTAAGACACCACGAAATAATTGACATTGCGCTGAACAACATCAAACGTGCCGCAGAGCGCCGGAGAAGACAGCAAAAACAGGTTTGTACACGCCGCGACTTTCACGTTGGACAGAAAATATTAGTAAGTACACACTATTTATCCAGTAAATTAAAAGGTAAGTGCAGTAAATTTGAACTTCTATACGCAGGTCCATATCGGATTCGCAGCATCCCTCACCCCAATGTTGTACACGTCGAAACTTTGAGAACCAGAAAATCGAAAGGCAACCACCATTGGTCAAATATTAAACCCTTTATTGAATGAAGACACTGTATAATTCAACACACTATGATGCCATTTACTAATGCAATTATATTCACCTGACTAATTACTGATGATTATCGTATTTTTTCTTGGCAAGTGCCCGGCAAGGTAAGGTTAGCAGGTCGTTTTTCTTGTCGTTACACATCAGACCGAGCACATTTTCCATTTTTTTTGTGTATATGATTGTACTCCAGTTTTGTTTGTATGTACTGTGAAATAGTTAAGATATAACACACACCAGTTGACTTTGACATTTTTGTTGCCCTATGACATCTCAAGATCGTGACTGTTTTACATTTTTTGCTGCTGCATTGTGATATTCTCTGTACATTTTGCATCTGCACACTGTCAATGTCTTTGACATATTACGTTTTCTGTCATGTTATGCTGTATGGTTAATTATGTCACCATAAACCAGTCATTATTTAGTGGGTATATGATTTAAATGCAAGACATTAATCTTTGTTCATCAATTTCAGAAAGAAATGATGCGTGTAAGAAATAAATTCAACAGAAATGGGTATTTCACCTACGGAATAAACGAAAGAAGATGCAATAACTTTATGAGGAAGAGTAAATGGATTAGGATTAACAAACATTAACGAGAATATACTATACTCATCGTAGAATAGCAGTCTTAACTAATTTTTTCTTTCAGAATACAAGGTGATTGATGCAGGCTGTCAGACAGAACTACAAATCTTAGTTTTAGTGATGAAATATGCTAGAGATAAGGAATAGTTATGTAATGAGTAATGAAGTGATTTTTTTGCAGATGATAATGAATGCTGATGAATAATGATGAAGAATATGCTATTATGAATAATGAAGTTTTTCTTTACAGGTGATGATAATAATGAAGTTATGATAATATGGATAATGAAGTGATTGATAATGAAGTTTTTTCTTTACAGATGAGGATAATGTTGAAGTTATGTATTTATGCTATGTAGTTATTTAAGTATTTGTTGCAGTTTGTTTTGACAGCAGGTGTTATATTGCATAGTATAATGACTGAAGGTTTTGGAAAGGACAGCTATGGAACACATTTTTATACACATTTCACTACCTGTTAATTCGAAGTTCACTACTTTTCAGCATAGTGTGCGTTTCTTCTTTCAGGTCAATAATCCATTTTGTATTTTTTCCAGGAGAAGTTTTTCATGATACTTACTAAACCTGTTACTTATTATACCTGTTCTAGTACTTGCATTTTTATTTTTTACCCATCTGTGTCTATCATTTATAAATGTGATCACATATACTGCCTTGTTACATAACCTTGCTACAGCTGCCTCATGACGAATGACGTTACCTATCCTCATTTGCAGCAATAGGTCAAAAGCAAGTAGTGTTATGCCTCAGCAATTTAATTATCGATGCCAACGCAATGCATTGCTAACAAAAAAAAAAATGTATTACCAGTCCCAAATAGTGATACCAGTTTGAGAAAGTTCTGAGTAATGCTGATTAGCTCTGAATAGTATGTCACTTCAGTAATGACTTCTTAATGATACAAAAAAAAATATATAAAATAATGCTTTGTAGCTGGCCAAGGACTGCCACTGTTTATTGTAATGAGACTACTTATAATGCCCATGATTATTAATGCTATGACTATAATTAACTGATTTTTAATAATGACTTTGTAATGATCTGAATAATACTGAATGATGAACAATGTTTTATTCTATTCAATACTTGCTGGCCACTGAGTGCCAATAATTAATGTCACTCAATGAATTATGTTATTAATTATGCCATTAATTAGCTCTTGTTTTCAATGTTGATACTTTGTAACTGGAAAAGAATGTGAATGTTTAATAATGCTTTGTAATTAGGAAAAAGCTAATGATTCTTACTATATTGAAATGACAAATGATTAATTAACTATGCCATACTTTGTAACTGGAAAGGAATGTGATTGTTTAATAATGCTTTGTAATTAGGAGAAGGCTAATGATTAATACTATATTGGAATGACAAATGATTAATTAACTATGCTATACTTTGTAACTGGAAAAGAATGCGATTATTTAATAATGCTTTGTAACTAGGAAAAGAAGGCTACTGATTCTATGTAAAACAATTAATGAACATTTTTCTGTAATACTAACTACATGGTACAGAAATGTTCAATAACTAGGCTATGAATGCCGGAAACTACTACTGTAATTGTCAATATTATGTGACTTAATGTCCTTCACCTTATGAGCTAACTACCCTGAATTACTGCAATGTCGATTTGTCCTGTCCATCCTCATGATCATGGAGCACTATGTTTGGTTTTTGCACCAATTCTACGTTGGTGTGCCTTGTAAGAGCGTGGTGTTGACACGACATGCTGTCAACCACCGTGAGCGATGGAGACGTTATTATGGTCCCATTGTTTGGTGTACCTAATGTATTGCCAAAATGAAAACATGGAACATTACTACGACAGTTCAGTGTCTTGGCTACGCTGATAAATACTGATGGGAAAAGAACTTCAAATTGTGTCACTTGGTGTTGTATTTCTATGGAAAGATATGGACTTTCAGAACAGCTGTGTGCAATTTAAAGTGCTACAACCATGATGCAATCCTTCCCTTTCCTATCCTAATTCTTGTCACATAGTGAAAATCATTTTTTGCTAACATCATTTATGTTCATGGGCTATACATTTTTTTCGATTCGCTGAACTCCAGTGCGAGTATACTTATGTCACTGGTCGACATGATTTTTTGCCATTATGTTTATTTGTTGTGAAAATGCTAAAGATATTTTTTCGATTTGTTCTGAAGTACAGTATATGTACACTCTTGGCTTTTATATTGTATATAAATTTTTTATTTTAATGATATGTTCTGAACTACAGTGCATGTGCACTTATGTTAGGTGTTAATATGTTTTCTACTGAACTTCAGTGCCTGTGCACTTTTCTCATTTTTCAATATGATTTGTACTCATTCTGTATGTTCAATACTTCAGTGCGTATGCACTTATGTCATTTGTTACTCATTGTATATACATTTCGTCATTTGCTGATATGTTCTGAACTGCAGTGCATGTGCACTCATGTCACTTGTCAACATGATTTTTTTTTGCCATTCTGTTTATGCTAAAGAATTTTTTCAGTGCGTGTGCACTTTGTTATCTGTCAAATAATTTGTATATACAGTTTTCTGATTAGCTACTATGTTTTGTACTCACTTTGTCTTTGTCTGAAATGTTTTGTACTCGGTGCATGTGCACAACATTTAATTCATGTACTACATCTAAATATTCTGTAAATTGTAGAAGTCTATTAATTAAAGAAAAATTTTGCCGCGCTTGGCAAGTCCAAATGACTCACCATCGCTGCCAAATTTTTGCCCCCCCCCAAGTGGAGGGTTATGAAACACGTATGTTGTGTGGCGGCGATGGCGAGGCATTGCAGAGTCTCTGACCAGAGAGCCATTTATCGTAGTTAGTCTGCGCTTGACCGCGCGAGTGTTGCGAGCAGTACGCTAGTAGTCGTCGTGCAGTACAGTCTGTCAGTGAGTAGTCTGTGAGCAGTGCAGTATGTCGGTAGTAGCAGTCGAGTGCAGTTGTGTGTGTGAGGAGTCGGCGAGCGTCCACATGGCATTCTGGTCAAGATGCTGAATGAGGTATATTGTTAATTAAGGTAATCATCAGATAATGTAAAGTTTATTTATTGTAATTAATTTTCAACAAGTGCCCCAATAATAATTTTGATTTCAAAGCAATATTTTTAACAAAAGAAGCATTTAATTGAACCAACGATTTCCTTCCATTTCCCTTGAAGAAAAGTTTCAGTTAAATTTAAAAAAAAAAAAATGTTATTTGCAATGCAGTTCCCCCAAGCCGTGGCCAACAATAAGAGCAGAAATTTGACAAGCAGTTTCAATGAGGTAAGAAATTAATTCTGTTTTTTTTTTTTTTTTTTTTTGCTTAGGGCCAAAGACCGATATTTCGGTTTAATTGAGTTATCATTATCACTGAGATTTTCTTATCACTGAATTGACTTTCATTTTTTTGTGAGGAACTTATATTTGGGTCAGATTGCTAATTTTTGTTTAATTGTCATTGTCAGTAGATTTCATTTCGGGAGGTTACACTTGGCTCCCATTTATTATTATATTTTTTATTCAAATATTTCCGTGGGGAGGTTACAACATGGACAGTGGAAACTCCAGGAAAAAAAGGGTATAGAAGCATTGGGGGTGTTACAGCAAAATGTCGAAAATTTGTGTGGACTGGTAAGATAAGAAACGAGGAGCTTCTTCGGAGAATTGCTGAGGAAAGGAATATGTGGATAATAGTGACAAGAAGAACGGACAGAATGGTAGGACATCTGTTGAGACCTCACGGAGTAGCTTCCATGGTAGTAGAGGGATGCAACAGAGATTAGAATACACCCAGCAAACAATAGGGATGCACGTTGCAAGTGCTACGCTGAGATGAAGTTTCTGGCAAAATCAAATTTGCTAACAAACACGAGTGGGAGAGCTTCAACTTCAAGATGAATTAAAAGTTAGATTTCCCTAGGCGTCAAACCAGGCGAGTGAGGTGTGTACTCAATAGAATCTCTCTGAACAATCTGCCGTCCGGCTAGAGTGGATACCAGGTACAACCACAGATGTCTATGAAAGAGGTGGTAGGGTTGCGTCTTATTACATCTGAAACATTTTATGTACACACAGGATTCGGACGGATGGGAAAAACCTTCTCTGAAGCATACCAAATTACGCCTGACGTCGTATGCTACACTCGAAGAACAAGGGATGGGTCAAAATACGAAATGACAAACCACACCACACATTAAACTCCGGTATATTCATGTGAGGGTTCTCGGGAGCTCAGTGGACACAATAGGTTTAGTTCACAATACCGATGAGTTTGAACTGCGCCTCGTCAGCACACATTTTACTGCAAATTCCTCGTCTTCGCGAACCCTTTTCTCAAACCACTTACGGTATTCGATTCTTTGATCCACATCGTTCTCGTTCAACGCAAGTTGCAGTATTGAAATATGCACTTTTCACTCTACATTCTTAAGGGGGAACGTTTGTGAAATTGATTGAAAATGTCAATTTTCAATTTATTTTTCATATATTACTAGAACTCTTGGACAATAAGTTCAATGATAAATCGCACCCAAAGTTCCTGAAAAATAATTAAATGTGTAATGCGACCTTCCTACTCCACCCAATTTTTTGAAGCAACACTTCAATACTAGCTTAGTGAACAATGATTCCTTGGATTGCCTTAAAACAAACTTGAACGAGGCCGTGATATATACCCTTTGCCATTATCGGTCATCTGCGACTCTGTTCCGTATCTTACGTTAGAAACAATAACAAACCATTTGGTGATGAAGAAGCAATTCTAGGTTTTTCCTTGTTCTAATGACGTGGTTTTACTCATGTCTTCAATTATGATACAGTTATTGTATTTAATAATGGGATCGTAGGGAGGTTGAAAGTATTAGAGAGACTGGGCTTCAATATAGGAAATTTCACTCACGACTTCTTGAGAAAAATCAGCTTACAGTGTCCCTCTGCAGCAGAAAAGACAGTCGAAGACCTGGTAAAGGGAAGCAGGCATTAAATAAGAAACCAGAAGAGAAGCCTTGAAGGGAATTATAGAAATATACTTAAAATTATCAAATTTCTTCTATTCGATATATTCAAGAAACAGTACCAAAGAAGCTTACTATATGCAAAGCGATTAAAGAGAGAAAATTTTGTAGAAATATCTGGAAAAGTTTCTGAGAAAAAGGTACATAGGGGCCTAATTATTTTTTTGAAAATATAATTTTTAAAATCCTCGGAAGAGTTAAATAATCCGCCGGCCGGTGTGGCCGAGCGGTTCTAGTCGCTACAGTCCGGAACCGCGCGACCGCTACGGTCACAGGTTCGAATCCTGCCTCGGGCATGGATATGTGTGCTGTCCTTAGGTTAGTTAGGTTTAAGTAGTTCTAAGTTCTAGGGGACTGATGACCTCAGCAGTTAAGTCCCATAGTGCTCAGAGCCATTTGAACCATTTAAATAATCCAAGGAACTTAAAAGTGAATGTTTCATTTAAAGCAAAAATTTCATTGGGTATCTTCAAAACTGTGGATTAGGTGCATATTTTAAATAGCGTGTGTTTTTCATGTACGTCCCGCCTTAAGAATGCGTCGTATACCTGAGCTGCTAACCTCGCTTTCGCGAGCTCTCTGGTTTTTGCGACGATCGGAGGAAATTTAGCAATACCGCAGCATTAGGCGACAGACTTGTAACTGTTGGTGGTCGAACAGATCTTACCTTCTGCAAATCCACGGCTTCGAATTTAACAATGAATATGGGCAGTTTTCCACTGTGCAGGTGGTCGTTTTCCAAAATATTTCCGCCAGTGCCATTGCCCTACGTGAATATTCTCGTACTGCCAAAACCGCTTCACTACAGGCTTACAACCCACAAATGATGACCACACCTCAACCTCCGTTGTCATCTTACTGGCTAGCCGTCGGCCCCTCCTCCTCCCCCCCCCCCCCCCCCCCGTCCTCCGCCACCCCCCTCCCAACCCCCGCCAGTACAGTGTTATACTGGAGAATACCGAGATCATGACCAAAAATACGAATATTAACCTGACAGTCTAGTTATTGTGAGGGAGTGGCGTGCCACTTCTCAGTACTTTAGAAGGATGTTGAAAATTATGTCGACTGATAAGAGATGAAGACATTCACCAAAGAATCAGTGGAGCTTTAGATGTGAAACACTGACAAGAAAAACAGACTGGATGATGGAAGTGTTAAGGCATCAGAGAAGATCTTCCGTGTTACTATATGGAGCTGGAGAGCATAAAACAGTAGTGGGAGAAAAAGACTGGAATACATCAAACAAATAACTGAGGACATAGGACGCAAGTGCTGCTCTGAGTTGAAGAAGTCTGCACATGAATCAGAAGACTCTTGATTCCAGAAAAAACATTTAGATTCTATAAGAAAATTTACTATTGTGGATGTCGATTCTACAGAGGTGAAGATATACTTTTGCAGTAGTGTGAGAACTATTTCACAATATTGACGTGACGTGACGTGATCGCTATGCGCGTACTCAGAACGAGATGGCGAAAACTAATTTTTTTGTTAGATTAATAACTTATCTTTTTGTAAGGACGTTAATAAAGTTTTCCAATCACAGTGGATTGAATTGACACAAGCATGCAATTTACGCAGGGAAAAATTGTCCTCCCAATGACCCGTTTCTTTTCTAAGGGAAGAAAGAAGCCTAGAATGTAATGCAGTCCACATCCGGTTAATTAGCGACGGAATAGTTACAACTGGTAAAGGAAACCGCAGAAAAATACGTTGTAGCACTGTTTCAAGAAATCATTGCTATATCAGCTAGAAATTATACCAAGGAGAACTTAAGCAGTACAGACAGTCGAAAATTAGAATCTCACACTTCCCAACTCGCCTCCAGCGTCTTTATCCCTGTACAACGTTGTTCAGTGATTTCCGGACTAAGGTTACACGTAGTACAGGTCACATGGTTATGACATTAAGTTTCACCTTTCATGTGCAGCACTGACGGAAAAGAAATTAAGAATTAAAAAAAAAAGACTTGAGTCGAAAAGAATATAGGCAACTGCTTCGGTAAGCTACAGTGGAAAATCGGAAATATTATGAAACATTGCCTTAACGTTTGCAATGTCAGCTTCAGGGCATGAATCGGGATAAACTGCAGTATTTTACTGTGTGAGTGCAAACTTTTAGACGGGACAGTTTTGTAAATCTCTGACAGTAACTGTAATCGAATCCGAGTCCTTTTCCATAGCAAGCAGACTCGCTGACCACTGGAAAATGGAGGCGGACATGAGCTGTTGACATGAGACATTATTTTAAAATTTATCATGTGCTATTGATAAAACAATACCACCTTATAAATACACTCCTGGAAATTGAAATAAGAACACCGTGAATTCATTGTCCCAGGAAGGGGAAACTTTATTGACACATTCCTGGGGTCAGATACATCACATGATCACACTGACAGAACCACAGGCACATAGACACAGGCAACAGAGCATGCACAATGTCGGCACTAGTACAGTGTATATCCACCTTTCGCAGCAATGCAGGCTGCTATTCTCCCATGGAGACGATCGTAGAGATGCTGGATGTAGTCCTGTGGAACGGCTTGCCATGCCATTTCCACCTGGCGCCTCAGTTGGACCAGCGTTCGTGCTGGACGTGCAGACCGCGTGAGACGACGCTTCATCCAGTCCCAAACATGCTCAATGGGGGACAGATCCGGAGATCTTGCTGGCCAGGGTAGTTGACTTACACCTTCTAGAGCACGTTGGGTGGCACGGGATACATGCGGACGTGCATTGTCCTGTTGGAACAGCAAGTTCCCTTGCCGGTCTAGGAATGGTAGAACGATGGGTTCGATGACAGTTTGGATGTACCGTGCACTATTCAGTGTCCCCTCGACGATCACCAGTGGTGTACGGCCAGTGTAGGAGATCGCTCCCCACACCATGATGCCGGGTGTTGGCCCTGTGTGCCTCGGTCGTATGCAGTCCTGATTGTGGCGCTCACCTGCACGGCGCCAAACACGCATACGACCATCATTGGCACCAAGGCAGAAGCGACTCTCATCGCTGAAGACGACACGTCTCCATTCGTCCCTCCATTCACGCCTGTCGCGACACCACTGGAGGCGGGCTGCACGATGTTGGGGCGTGAGCGGAAGACGGCCTAACGGTGTGCGGGACCGTAGCCCAGCTTCATGGAGACGGTTGCGAATGGTCCTCGCCGATACCCCAGGAGCAACAGTGTCCCTAATTTGCTGGGAAGTGGCGGTGCGGTCCCCTACGGCACTGCGTAGGATCCTACGGTCTTGGCGTGCATCCGTGCGTCGCTGCGGTCCGGTCCCAGGTCGACGGGCACGTGCACCTTCCGCCGACCACTGGCGACAACATCGATGTACTGTGGAGACCTCACGCCCCACGTGTTGAGCAATTCGGCGGTACGTCCACCCGGCCTCCCGCATGCCCACTATACGCCCTCGCTCAAAGTCCGTCAACTGCACATACGGTTCACGTCCACGCTGTCGCGGCGTGCTACCAGTGTTAAAGACTGCGATGGAGCTCCGTATGCCACGGCAAACTGGCTGACACTGACGGCGGCGGTGCACAAATGCTGCGCAGCTAGCGCCATTCGACGGCCAACACCGCGGTTCCTGGTGTGTCCGCTGTGCCGTGCGTGTGATCATTGCTTGTACAGCCCTCTCGCAGTGTCCGGAGCAAGTATGGTGGGTCTGACACACCGGTGTCAATGTGTTCGTTTTTCCATTTCCAGGAGTGTAGTTTGAATCGTTTGTTTACTGTGTTCGGACGGTGTTTGTTGGCTCAATAACATTCGGCGAGCCCTAGACCATTTAAAAAGCCTGATGAATCGCAAAGCTACAGCCCAGATGGAATAAATAACGAACTTATTAATTATGTAGGAGCGCTGTGTGAATTAAAGCTTTTACATTTATTCGATGAATGCTGGCGAAGTTATGAGGACTTGCTGGTTGGAAGACCACAGAGGTAATTTCTATTTATTAAAAAAAGGGTTAAGAAATGTATGCTGAGAATCATGCATGTATAACTGTTTTAAATACACTTAATAAAATTTATTTAAAAATATTAAATAATCGTCTGAGAGGAGTAGGAGCTGTATTCCTGTGAGAAGAAGAAAGTGGTTCTGCGAAGGGACACTCCCCGGACTACAAAATTTTCGGCAATAAAAGAATTCCAGAAAAACACTGTTCCACACACGCATCACAATTATACACTGAAGCGCCAAAGAAACTGGTACTGACACGCTTATTCAAATACAGAGATATGTAAACAGGCAGAATACGGCGCTGCGGTCGGCAACGCCTATATAACAAGTGTCTGGCGCAGTTGATAGATCGGTTACTGCTGCTACGACGGCTGGTTATCAAGATTTCAGTGAATTTCACAGTGCCGTTGTAGTCGGCGCATGAGTGATGGGGTACAACATATCCGAGGTAGCGATTTTCCCGTACGACCATTTCACGAGTGCACAGTGAATATCAGGAATCCGGTAAAACATCAAATCTTCGACATCTCTGCGGCTGGAAAAAAGATCCTGCAAGAACGGGACCAACAACGACTGATGAGAATAGTTCGACACACGTGAAACCCTTCTGTAAATTGCTGCAGATTTCAATGATGGGCCATGAAGTGTCAGCGTGCGAACTATTCACCGAAACATCATCGATATGGACTTTCGGAGCCGAAGGCTCTCTCGTGTACCCTGATGACTGCACGACACAAAACTTTACGCCTCGCCTGTGCCCTTCAACACCGACATTGTACTGTAGACGACTAAAACATGTTGCCTGGTCGTACGATCTCGTTTCAAGCACACTGGACTCGCATTCGGGAGGACGTCGGTTCAATCCCGCGTCCGGCCATCCTGATTTAGGTTTTCCGTGATTTCCCTAAATCTCTCCAGGCAAATACTGGGATAGTTCCTTTGAAAGGGCACGGCCGACTTCCTTCCCTAATCCGATGATACTGGTGGCATCGCTGTTTGGTCTCTTCTCCCAAACAACCCAACCTATCCTATCTCGTTTCAAATTGTATCGAGCGGGTGGACGTGTACGGGTATGGAGACAACCTCATGAATCCATGGACGCTGCATGTCGGCAGGGTACTGTTCAAGCTGGTTTAGGCTCTGTAATCGTGTGGAGCATGTACAGTTGGAGTGATATGACTAGATACGACTCTCACAAGTGACACGTACGTAAGCATCCTGTCTGATCGCCTGCATTCATTCATGTCCATTGTGCATTTGGACGGCCTTGTGCAATTCCAGCTGGACAATGTGACACCCCATGAGTTTAAACACTTCCGCTGGCCACCAGACTACCCAGACATGAACATTATTGAGCATATCTGGGGTGTATTGCAACGTGCTGTTCAGAAGAAATCTCCACCCTCTCGTACTCTTTAGGATTTATGGACAGCCGTGCTGGATTCGTGGTGTCAGTTCGCTCCAGCACTACCTCAGACATGCCACGTCGTGTTGGGCACTTCTGTGTGCTCGCGGGGGCCCTACACGATATTACGCATGTGTACCAGTTTCTATGGCTTTGCAGTGTAGCATCCGCAGCGTCACGGTACGTAATACCCATTTTATCGAGGCCCTGTTCGAGCTCACTCAATTGCTGATATTGCGCCCTTTGATGTCTATGAGGCGTATTGGCACTTGCTTATCTGTTTCTGCTTAGTTTGACGGCTCCGCACATGCTCCGGAGCCCACGTCAAGTACGGGCCTCGCAGCGAACTTGTGGCGTCGCGCTAGTCGGCTTGAGGCCGACAAGAAAGACGGGCCGTGGCCCGTACGTCATAGTACATTAGACTGCAGGTTTTACGAATGCCACATGCTGTCTCCGGAGGGGAGCGAGTAACTATTTCAGACTAGTTTAATAACTCTTGACTGCTCATTGAAATGGGCGTAAGGTCTCGATACCACACGAGAAATGTAAGACCGTTAATGGGCACCTTTTCAATTAAATAGTGATTTCCCGTGGCCTCTGCACGGAGCCGAGCCTTCGCGAAGTGCGGCGGACAAGCCGAATATTGTGACGTCACAAGTTCGTTGCAGGAGCCCCTGTATCTTGTTGGCTCCGAGTTGGCTTGTCCGCCTCACTTCGCGAACTGTCGACACCGTGTAGGAAATCAATATGTAATTGAAAAGGTACCCACTAAAGTTTTATCTTAGTCGTGTGCTATCGAGAGCTTGTATGCATTTATACGAGCAGTCAAGAATTATTAAACTCGTCTGAAATAGTTGCTCGTTCCTCGCCAGAGACGGCTGCTGGCACTCGTAAGAAGAGCAGTGTTGTAAGAGTCCGAGCAGATGTAATTTCGATGTATTGCTCATGCGCTGCCTGCGATATGTAAGGTCTCTGACCAGAGAGCAGTGTTGACTGCAGTAGGAACTGTGTAGCTGTAGCAGTAAGTTGTTACTAGTCTGGAGTCTGCTCTGGTCTGGTATGAATTATCGCTGGCCCGGTCGCGGTGCAGCGATGCCGGAGCCTGAGTATTATTGTGTAAGGTAAAAAGCAGCCTCGCGCATATGTATTAATGTTATCTCAAGTCGCATGTAAATGTTTTAAAACTCTCGTAATAATAATCTTCCTCATAAAAAGTAACTTTTAACAACCATTCATTTCAATTTAAAGAATTTACTAATTTCTCCCATCCATGATCATCCCGATTATTGCAACAGAAAAATCAGTTGCTTCCTTTCATAAATGACAGATAGGTCGGCCAGCATTGCACAGAGCTGTGCCGGAAAAAAATTATTGTAAGAGCAGATATATCGGGTGACTTTATTGAGGTAAGAATTTTTGCATTTTTTATTCAGAATGATCTTTCAGGGCCATGGCGCAGCACTGCTGTCGTCCAAAATTTACCAGGTTAAATTCACAGTGAATTATTGAAAAGTCATAAGTGAGCGACAATTTAATTGAGAGGTTAGTTACATTGTTTTATTACCAGGCTACTGAATTTATTTTTTATTGGGACGTTACACTGAATGTGAACGACATAATTATAATTTTTGCTGTTGTGAGGTTACGCTAAATGTGAATGAATTTTGAGCTTAGATTAAATGAGAAAGAATTTTGTGGTGAGGTTACACTATATTAGAATCATACTCCTATTATTTATTTTAATTTTGTGGGGAGGTTACAGTGTCAATGCAGTGACGTACGCGCCACAGCCTTTGTTTCTCGTGGGACTCGACGTACTCAGCATGACGTAACACTGACCTGTCTGGTTACACACAGCAAGCCGCTGTTGGGTCTACGCGCATGCCATCTCCCTGCAGTCAATTATCATGAGGCCTCGGTTCTACATATCCTCCCTATTTGCAGTAATTCAGACTATTCCTTCTGAGTCTTCCAATTAATACAAACAGCATTCTGTAAAGAACTTACATGAAACAGAATTTTTAACATTGTGCAGCCCTGTCAGCAACTGTGATAACTGAATATGTAACACGTCAGCCTCAGATCCTAAAGTAACAAACAAAGGCCAAGTATATTGTGGTAGCAAACGATGTACAGACGTACGTATAGGACTAAGATATTTTTAGATATGGGCGTACAAAGCTAAGTGTTAGGTTCCCGAGGACCTTTTTATAAATTTGGTGTATAACGCCATAAATACAATGGAACAATGTACATGCACGTATATTGTGTCAAATTACATATTCTCAGTAAAACATAGTGGTTGAGAGAAAGAAAGACAGGCAGCAGTGCCTAAACATTTTGTGCTTAAATAATAAGTTAGTGTCCAGGTGTGTTAAACCGACGTTGTCTAACACTGATTAATGAAAAAACAGAAGTTGAACAACAGTATCAGAAAGACTGGGTGTGCAACGCCACATTCCTCAATTATAAAAAAAATTTGACTGCCATTAGATAAAATTTGCATTTAGGCATTTGAACACGCGTTTCTGCTTACGAATAACATTTAATATCAGTGTGATTGGGCGTGTAACGCCACAGTCATAACAAAAAGTCAAGCTTACATTTGCACACTTAAATATAGATTTCTGCTTATGAATGAGAAGAAGAACATTGTCTCATTACGATTACTTAACGGCTATGGCATGATGAATGGATGTGTATCCCACAGTCATATTCGAGATTGGATTCAAGTATCCAGACTGGCTACAAGTAAACATAATTAATATCTAACAAATGGAATAAAAGCGTTCGTTTCACATAGGTAAGTGTTGTCAAAAATTTTAACAGCTGATGGTAACATGAGTGGGTGTACAATTCCAAGGTACTAATAAGTTACAGACCGATTCTGGTCAAACGTTAAATGTAGGCTGTAAGCCGCTCTTCGATACAGTTCCCCACAGTCGTTTAATGAACAAAGTAAGAGCATATGGACTATCAGACCAATTGTGTGATTGGATTGAGGAGTTCCTAGATAACAGAACGCAGCATGTCATTCTCAATGGAGAGAAGTCTTCCGAAGTAAGAGTGATTTCAGGTGTGCCGCAGGGGAGTGTCATAGGACCGTTGCTATTCACAATATACATAAATGACCTGGTGAATGACATCGGAAGTTCACTGAGGCTTTTTGCAGATGATGATGTGGTGTATCGAGAGGTTGTAACAGTGGAAAATTGTACTGAAATGCAGGAGGATCTGCAGCGAATTGACGCATGGTGCAGGGAATGGCAATTGAATCTCCATGTAGACAAGTGTAATGTGCTGCGAATACATAGAAAGATAGATCCCTTATCATTAAGCTACAAAATAGCAGGACAGCAACTGGAAGCAGTTAATTCCATAAATTATCTGGGAGTACGCATTAGGAGTGATTTAAAACGGAATGATCATATAAAGTTGATCGTCGGTAAAGCAGATGCCAGACTGAGATTCATTGGAAGAATCCTATGGAAATGCAATCCGAAAACAAAGCAAGTAGGTTACAGTACGCTTGTTCGCCCACTGCTTGAATACTGCTCAGCAGTGTGGGTTCCGTACCAGATAGGGTTGATAGAAGAGATAGAGAAGATCCAACGGAGAGTAGCGCGCTTCGCTACGGGATCATTTAGTAATCGCGAAAGCGTTACGGAGATGATAGATAAACTCCAGTGGAAGACTCTGCAGGAGAGACGCTCAGTAGCTCGGTACGGGCTTTTGTTAAAGTTTCGAGAACATACCTTCACCGAAGAGTCAAGCAGTATATTGCTCCCTCCTACGCATATCTCGCGAAGAGACCACGAGGATAAAATCAGAGAGATTAGAGCCCACACAGAGGCATACCGACAATCCTTCTTTCCACGAACAATACGAGACTGGAACAGAAGGGAGAACTGACAGAGGTACTCGGGTACCCTCCGCCACACACCGTCAGGTGGCTTGCGGAGTATGGATGTAGATGTAGATGTAGATGTAAAATGAGTAAAGTTTAACGAGTCGCTAATGTGGTTTAGCACTAATCATATGTAGCGTACACGTGGTCCGTGTGCAGGACACCATGGAGTGGTCTAGATACTAAAGTAACATACAAAGGCCACGTATATTGTGGTAGTAAACAAAGTACCGATGTATGCTATAGGACTAAGACATTTTTAGATATGGGCGTACATTAACATATACTGCTATATACTTTATGTAATGACCGGCCATTAGCAGGACTTTTATTTAGATATGGGCGTATATTCACATGTACTGCTGTATACTTTAGGTTATGATAGTGAAAGTCCCCTTTGAACAATTATACACGACTGTGCTTAACCGGACACACAATATTTTTAGCGCAACGCAATCTGACTTTCAAAATTTCCTACTAAAGAATGGCCCTGACAAACATTAAACTATACCTTTCACAAATCACTAAATCACTTACCTCACAATAATCTTCGTTTCTCCCACTACTGCAATACAGCAAGAGCCACTACTGCCAGCTAAATAAAAGATTCAAACTACTGAAGGCACTAACTACTGATAGGGATAGTTAGCAAATGAAAGATATTAATAGAGAACAAACAATGTATTTACCTTGATATCATCATATATAAATATATCAGTTCATGAAAAATTACAAAACTCCGCCATCTCTCTCCCCACATCCACCACTGCTGGCGGCTCACCTCCAACTGCGCAACGCTACGCGCTGTTCACAGCCAGCTGCCGCTGCCCAACACTACAATGGCAGACAACAATGCAAACTAGCCACAGACTGCACACAGCACAGCCAGTGATTTTCATATTGAGCGCTACGTAACGTTGCCAATAAGAAAACATAAACAGCCTACTTACATAGCCCCCATGCTCCCCACAAAAAATTTTTACAAATGGTGTTGGGCACTGGCCAATACAGATTTGACAAAAATTTTTAACAATTACAGTAACAAAGATATAAAATGCACACACTTATTGATACAATGTTGGTCAAAAGCTAAAATTTTCTCACAGTCCATAAAGATAGTCCTGATCATTCATCATAATAGTAAATACAGTTTCTCATTTATAAAAGAAATTGCACACAGAAGTAGTGGATTTCCATGCAGTCTTGAAGAAGTAGTGTTGTCCTTCCAACGGAAAGACAGTGCTGACTCTTGACATGCTGACAGGTAATGGGCCACAATGGAGCAAACCCACAACAGAGTCATTCGACGTTTTGAAGAATATTGGTAGGTAGGTCATCACAGAACAGACCCACTGGAGTCCTGGTAGAGATTGTGGTGTTGGTGGGCCACCAGAGGTGCAGACCCACTGCAGTCCTTGTAGAAATAATGGCGTTGGTAGGTCATCATAGATGCAGACCCACTGTAGTCCTTGTAGAGATAATGGTATTGTTGGGCCACCAGAGGTGCAGACCCACTGTAGTCCTTGTAGAGATGGCCAGCAGCCATCTGTTGCGATTGTGCAGGTGCACATTCACCATCGAAGAGTCTTGCGGAGACTATAGCAAGTCCATAAACCACCACTTGTGCACTCACAAAGTTTTTGGAATTGTCCTTAGAACCAGCAATGCTGTTATCCAGTCCCTTGCTGAATTATTAACACACGTGCAAACACTAACAGTCCCTACTTCTCACATATTGTCCATATACTATGACCAACAGAAACGTGTGCAGTGAAATGTAACTTAATTTGAAGAACTGGTAACAATTACAATTTGGTAACATAAAAATACAATAACAAAGGTACAAAATACATCATTAAAAACATAATAATACAGATAACATTTGTAGTACAGGCTTTACAAAAGAATAGAAATAAACATATACATCAGTGTTACAAAAATAGTGACATAAGTACATACATAAAATAATGAGAATAGTTTTCGAAACATTAATTTCACACATGAACATTGAAACAGAACAGAATTGTAAACAACTTTACAAAGAAAATAACATATTATTAATGCAACTTATATTTGAGGATAACAGTATTCCTCCTCATAGTGAATATAGCTTAGTATTAGAAGAGAAAAAAATTCTATGAAACAGTACACAGAGACAGGAAGAAAACAAATACTCAAGGGTACACAAACACATAGTGGGATAACACAAAAGGGAAAGGACAGGGTTCGTTTTCAGTGTAACATGTGGTACTGCAGTCCAACCCAAAACTTCATATATCTTTCTTCTTATTTCATCCTTTGTTTCCACCAAAAAAAAATTCTAACTAAGCATGCTTTCTGTGTTTATATGTTCACACATCTCTTACCTCATTTTTATTTTCCATTATCTTACCTCATCATTTATTTCCAAGAAAATCCTACCTAAACCTGTTTTCTCAATGCATTTCTTCCAATTCATCGCAACTCATTCTCTTAGAGGCTACCCCCTCTTAAGCTAACTTAAATCTACTGAGCTCAGATGCTAAACTAAAGGACGAGGCAATGCAGCAGCACAAAACAATTAATACAAGCAGCAATGACAAAAAATACAGATTGGCAAAGCTAGCAGCAGCAAATGTAATAACTTATATCAAAACATGACATAGCTCAAGCAGAAAAAATATTACACTAAAATGGCCATGTCTAATACCTATGTCACATCTTAACATTAGAGTGATGCATCACAATTTATTCTACAAAAGAAATTACCAAGTACTTGAAAAGAAAATTATAGATGCAGTTACTGGTATTAGTCCCTTCTTATTGTTCTCTCCATTCCAAGTGCTCCTTTTTTAAAGAATGTGGATCATAAAATAATTATTTAATAGATCTGTTGACAGAAAGTGTTCACATTAGCAAATGCATTTCATTTTATAAAAGCAATGCTGCAACACAGCTGGAAACCAGATATCAAATGAAATAAGCAACTATGAAAAGCAAAGCATAAAAATATCATTCAGTAGTCATGTGACATTTCATAAGTTAGTAGCTCTCAACTCTCGTAGAAAGACGCTTGTCGTAATCAGGTGTGCAGATGTACGAATATTTCCCATCAATTCATAAGCATTTCAGTAATTAGCACAAAGTGCGAGTAATCATATGTTTTCAAGTAACGAGGGTGTCGCATTAGCGATGAAAGGCACACCCTAATGGCTTGTTCTCCAGGTGTTTGACACAGCTGGGTGCCCGCGACGCATTACGTGCAGGTGGTCACTTAACTTTCGTACGGAAATATTTACGACAGCACTACCGTGGTAGTCTCATATAAAAATATTTCACAGGTCAAGAATTAGCGTTGCAAATCTGTAGAAACAAAATCCTATAAATATAACAGTGCCCAAAAAAATTTTCAGTGGCATTGTGATACATTCACACATGATTCACACATGTCATAACTCTTAAAGTACGATTCTTGGTTTCCAACATCCTTTTCATAAATCAGAGTCCCTAAACACTACTCATTATTCCTTACCTCATTATACATATACATATTCGTCGACACTTCTTCAATATTTCATCATGAGAAATATGTAGCATAATAAACATTCCTCAGCAACACAATACACATCATCGTCGTAATAATAACATTATAACACTTCAGTCAAATCTCAAAATCGTCGTAGCTTCCTCGAATAATTTCAAAACGTAAAAAAAATTCACTGCTCATGTCAAAAGTGTCATCTGCCTCAAACTTACTTTAAAAATCATGATCTCATACCAAATACATCATATAAAGCTCTCATAGTATCACAATGGTTCCGAAAAATATGAGCATTTCACAAAGTACAGACAAAATACAATTTCATAAGTGTGAAGTTACCCAACTGTGAAATTGCGTAAACATGTGTCACTGATGTAGTAAAATAAATGTTTGTCTCTCTCAGTTAAATAATCAGATAGCTGTGTAATTTGTGTGTTAGAGAAATATGGTACCGATGTGTAGAGTTGTATAAGCAAATACCATATTAGCTAGGGTTCCTTGTGGTTGCCACACACATGGTACACAAAGTAGGCGTGTACCCCCCTGAGGATTTATGTAATTATACCCTCAGGTGTTACAGATTACAGCAATGAAATGAAATATATCACGGAAAACTTTCTTTGTAATTCAAAAATCTTTAAAATTAAATGTTTTAAGTATAAAATTGATCACTGAAATGCGTGTCCTGTAGCGCTAAATGTGCATCTTGTTGTAAGGTAATCTCTGTGGAAGTGTCGTAGTTATTTTCCTCCGAAAGCTAAGTTCTGCAGAAGTCAATGTACTTACCTCATAATACACAAAAGTGAAATGCTTTGCGTATAAATGTCTTAGTTATTACGCTTATTGCCGTGATGAAGAAAGTACTGTACTGTAACGTATTGTTGTGCTATGGAAAAGGCAGTCTCATTGTTGCTATACCACAAAAGTTACTACTAAAACATGTTTTACTTTCCAGAATAATACAGAAAAACTGTGCAGATATAAAACAGATACACTGCAAAAGCAACATTGTAAATTGTCACTCATTAGTAGCGTCGTGATAAAAATCGTGTAGCTGTCACATAAACTAACCTCTGTGTCATCTGGTATCTCTCAGAAAGTACTTTAAATCCGGAATGTATTTTCAAGTAAACCAAAATATTGCATTAAAATCTCATGAGCAGTACCAGTACATGTTCTATGTATGTAAGCCTGATAGTCGTTACGTAATCGTGCAACTAGCAAGCAAGAACGTACAAATACAACACTGTGTCGTCTGTTCACTATAACAATGCATTCGTAATTTCTGTTTAAATAAGTTCTCATGGTTCTTGGCTGGATATTTAACTTCAAACATTGTTGCATGGTAACAGTTTCTAAAGCATACTAGTAACGTGAAGTGAAACGTTTTATGGCAAAGACAAAGTTAAAAGGCAGATTATCTGTCAATAAATGGTTTTACATGAGAAATGTGGTGTAAACCTTTACTCTTCCTAGTGCAAAGAGTTTAAACTTCAAAGCAATTATCATGTTGTATACATCGGTAAAGAATGCTAAAATTTTTCTCAAGGCTAGCGTCTTATGTTATTTTTCTCGGAGTCAGCGGGCGCACGCGGCTGCCTGCTGTGCGAGTCATTGCCTATTGTCTCTTTGTTGGCGCGCGTCGTTACTGGGATTAGGAGGCCTAACTTCCACAAATTCACCGTGACGAGAGGGCCCAGCTCTGTTAGAATCCCGCCAGTTCTGATGAAATTCACGTCTGTCGTTTTGTCGGTAGTTTGTGTAGTTTCTTTCTTGTCGGTTAAGTGGTGGAGAATTTCTCCCTGAATCGTAACTGTGCGCTGGACCGTTGCGTCTAAAGTTATTCTGTCTCCCTTGATAGTATTTATTTTGGTTCCCATATTGTCTGTTTCTCTTATTGTCTCTGTGATAGTCATTACCACGGAGAGGTGATCTTTCCCTGTAGCTATTATTACTCTGCCAGTGGTTGTCATACGGGTGGTGTCTGTTTTGGTCACGATTTGTGTTGTGAGAATAGACCAGTCGTGTCCGGTTATTGTTTCTGTCGTCACGGAATTGTGACGGATGTGACCTGTAATTGTTGTGTCCTTGTTTTCGCGTTCTGCGATTATCAATGTCAATTTCTAGTTCTTGTAAAAGTCCCTGAAATGCTTCAATGTCGTCTTTGCAACGTCCTGCTAAAATAATATGTCGTAAATGTTCAGGCAGTTTGATTAAGCAAATGCGGATGAGTTCTGAGGGGCTGTATGGGTTTGAAAGATACTGATTCTTATGCAACATGTCTTCAAAATATTCCATAAGACTGGAAAATTCAGATTGTTCGAAACGTTTCATCATTATGATGCTATGTTTTACACGGTCTTGTGTGGCTTGAGACCAATATGCTGAGAGGAAGGCATGGTAAAACTCTCCTTCACTGTGGCAATCGTGAATTACCGATCGCATTCTTACAGCTGGTTCATTCTCCAAGTAGCCACACATAAATTCTAATCTGTGTTCCAACGACCAGTTGGGAGGAAAACAATGAGAGAATTGATGGAGCCATGCTTGTGGATGAATGTCGTTGCCAGAATTCTTAAATGTTTTGAATTTACGTGTAGTAATGAACAGCTTATAGTCAAAATCATCATGTCGGCGAGTCGCATATCGGTCATTGTTAGGTCGTGTCGGCCGTTCCATCTCAAAATTCGGTGCACATTGCCAATTTCTTTCATAACTTCTGAAATGCCCTGTGTTATTATTTTGCGGCTTTTCCGTGTTTCTAAGTCCCTCTTCCCAAGTTGGGGCACGAGTATCCTCTGAAATACGTAATTCTTGTATTAACTGTGTCAGCTGATCTTGTACTTCCCGGATTTCTCTTTGGTGTTGCGTATTAATCTGATTCTGATTTTGTTTGAATTTCCTAATTTGTTCGCACTCTTCAGTGTCAGTGAAGGCTACAGGTCTTGTGTCATTCAGATCATCATCTACCTTTGTAGATAAGTTAGTGACCTGATCCGAAAGTTCGGCTACTTTCTCCGATAGTGAACACATTTCCTCAGTGTGTTTTTCTGAACCAAGTTTCAGAGTATCTACTGTGTCCTTTAAGTTTTCCTGAGTTTTTGCAAGTTGCGTAACCGAATCGGTAGATGCAACTGAGTCAATTTTAGCCCACAAGGTCTCATGATTTTCATGAAAAATAGTTTGCAGTTCTTTTATGGCTGCTTCATGATTCTGTAATGCATTTTCATGCCGCGAAAAAATAGGTTGGAAATGCTCACAAATTTGTGATTTTACGTCATTACAGACTTTTTGACATTTCGATTCAATGTTATGTAACTCACTAGTTAAATCTTCACGTGTTTGTTCAAGTGTGGTGTCTAACTTTTGAAGATTTTGTTCCACTGTGTCTAACTTTTTGAGATTTTGTTCCACTGTGTCTAACTGTTGCTGTGTTTGTCTCTGGTGTTGTTCCATTGTGTCTAACTTTTCAAGCTTTTGCTGTGTTTGTCTCTGATTTTGTTCAAGTGTTGTGTCTAACTTTTGTAGCTTTTGTCCCATTTGTTGCATTAACTGTAATAACAATGCACTGGTGTCTGAAACATGTTCCTCAGTGCTTTTCGGCAGTGAATTTGCACCGGCAACATTGACATTTTGACATGCAGAAAATGTGTCTTGACTTATTTGAGAAAACGGTGAGGAACCAAAACCTGAATCTACAGTATTTGCGAGATTGTTTCCTGTCATTTCGGATTCCTGAGGCGAGCTGTTGCCGACCGATCGTTCGATAATGCGTCCCTCTTCACTAATTGTTTCACTGTCCACGCCATTGTTTGCCGCCCGCTCCATTTCCCTATGCTCAGTTACCAAATTACTACTTTGAATGTCTGTTAATTCATTACTCTGCGGCGCTAACACACTGCTTTCGTCTTCACTGTCATTTCTCAGTTTACTTTGGAGCCTAGTATTACGTTTTTCACACGCCATAATTGTCACAGTATTTCACACGACAACACAGAAAAACACAATTTGAAGATCAAAAATAAGAGAACACATTAACATAGCACTGAAAATAATATTTAGTTAATTGCAAGCGCAGCTGCGAAAAACTTGCTGCAAATCTACATGCATGCCACAACTGTTTTACTGTACAACAATGAAAAACTACAACTACAAAGGAAATTCTCTCTATAATTACGCGCTAGCAATAAACAAAATCTACACTAATTACACAAACTACAAGAAAAAATCAGAAGATTCCAGTGAGGTATCCTCGGCTAAGGGTCGACATATGAAAGTCCCCTTTGAACAATTATACACGACTGTGCTTAACCGGACACACAATATTTTTAGCGCAACGCAATCTGACTTTCAAAATTTCCTACTAAAGAATGGCCCTGACAAACATTAAACTATACCTTTCACAAATCACTAAATCACTTACCTCACAATAATCTTCGTTTCTCCCACTACTGCAATACAGCAAGAGCCACTACTGCCAGCTAAATAAAAGATTCAAACTACTGAAGGCACTAACTACTGATAGGGATAGTTAGCAAATGAAAGATATTAATAGAGAACAAACAATGTATTTACCTTGATATCATCATATATAAATATATCAGTTCATGAAAAATTACAAAACTCCGCCATCTCTCTCCCCACATCCACCACTGCTGGCGGCTCACCTCCAACTGCGCAACGCTACGCGCTGTTCACAGCCAGCTGCCGCTGCCCAACACTACAATGGCAGACAACAATGCAAACTAGCCACAGACTGCACACAGCACAGCCAGTGATTTTCATATTGAGCGCTACGTAACGTTGCCAATAAGAAAACATAAACAGCCTACTTACAATAGGCCATTAGCAGCACATTATTGGCTTAGTATTTAGAGCTTAAAGAAAGGTTGCATGCCATAAATTGTAAACGGGTCATACCGTGTACTCACATTTTAACCTCATGATTTAAATTACATGAAACAGGCGGTAGTGTAAATAAGAAAGTACTTGAAGTACGTTTCGATGCATAGTGTTAGTAGAATCAATGACCATCTGCCGGAATGTGTGAGTAGTTGAATGGTGCGAGGAGGAAACGGAACATAGATAAATTACGAAACACTAGTAGAAAAGGCAGCTTAGTATGAGTGACTAAAGGAATGAGAGTTCCAAATGACGATATTGTACGACTACAGTACAAGCAACAATTGCTAAGGAACAAAACGAGGCGGGATTACCGGTGCTTCCGTTCCCGAGCGCTCCAGCAGCAAGTTATAACTGAGGCCGTTGTGGATACAGCACCCACCAGGGAAAGTGCACTCGAGGCCGACCTTATTTCCGTACAATAACCGAGAACAACTCCCCATTCGCAAGTATCTGCATGTTACGGAGCTACTTAAGACGTCCGTGTGGCAGAGTGAGGAGGCACGGCTGCGTCTGTTTTGGCCGTAACCGCGTTTTTACGACTACAGTACCCAAGAAAGAAAAGTCAGTTAGCCATTAATGGCACCAGAGGGCAGTAAAAAAGAGAGGATGTTTCGAAAGAGAGACAGAGACAGAGAGAGTCGTCTGAAATGTAACTCGCAATGAATGACCCGGAACGAGGTACTGAGGGGCTAACCGTGGGAAAAGTCAGCAGTCCGTTGCAATGGCGTAGTTGGGAGCTAAGATTTCTTTGTGGCCGCGTGCATGAGGAAAACAATTTCGTGAACGACCAGAAATTAGTTACGCAGTCTAAAATGAGTTTTTGTTATAGTCACAGAAAATCATTTGATAAAACAGTCCTCACAACGAGGGCAAATGACAGTTCTCCAGGTATTTCAATGATCTGTGAGACTATGTAGTGTAATAAATACTGCGCTGCCGAGGACTTCACAATTTAAAAGTGCGAAGTTCTTACAAATAAATAACGTTAAATTTAGCAGGAAAGTTTCATATCATGTAGAAACTGAAACGTTACATTTAGGACAGTTAAAACCACCCGTTTATGTATACTCACATCGTCCAGAAAGAAACATTTCTACATCGTACTTTATTCACCTGTTTAGGTCATAGCCTTGACACTCGATACAGATGGTTTATTCTAGCGGACAGCATGGTTCAAATGGTTCAAACGGCTCCAAGCACTATGCGACTTAACATCTGAGGTCATCAGTCCCCTAGACTTACAACTACTTAAACCTAACTAACCTAAGGACGTCACACACATCCATGCCCGAGGCAGGATTCGAACCTGCGACCATAGCAGCAGCGCGGTTCCGGACTGAAGGGCCTAGAACCACTCGGCCACAGCGGCCGGACGGATAGCATGCTTAGCAACAGTAAGTTCCATGTATATCTTAGGGAAAAGGGAAGTAGGCGGCGAAGGGTGAGTGATGATTTACCGCAGGACTACGTAGTATCACCAAACATTTTTAATCTTTATACGTGTCATATGGCCAACACTAATATTGAAAAGATCCAATTTGTTGACGACCTAGCATTAGCTTATCAGGAAGGTAACCTGGAAGAGAGTGAAGGAGCTTTGAATGCAGACTTACACATAATGGGCGATTACTTCAAGAACCGGAGATTCAAGGCAAATCCATCTAAAACAGAGATAAATGCTTACAACCTTAATAACGGTGTAGCAAATTATAAATTAAATGTGGTCTTCGTAAATGTCCCTCTGAAACGTAACCTGTCCCTAAAATACTTGGGAATGCCGGCCGCGGTGGTCTCGCGGTTCTAGGCGCGCAGTCCGGAACCGTGCGACTGCTACGGTCGCAGGTTCGAATCCTGCCTCGGGCATGGATGTGTGTGATGTCGTTAGGTTAGTTAGGCTTAAGTAGTTCTCAGTTCTAGGGGACTGATGACCACAGCAGTTGCGTCCCATAGTGCTCAGAGCCATTTGAACCAATACTTGGGAATCATTTTGGACCGGGTCCTTACTTTTAAGAATCATTTTCAAAATATCGCAAAAAAGTGAACACGATGATTGAGATTGTCAGAGAACTAGGTGGGTCAGGATGAAGCGCAAACGCAGACACACCTCGTACCTCTACATTCGCACTGGTTTACTGTACGGCAGAGTACTGTGCTCCAGAGTGGAAGAAAAGTCCACTAGCACTCGAAGCTGATGTTACACTAAACCAAGCAATGAGAAAACCAGTCGTACAACTAAATCAACATCACTTCCATGGCTTGCTCTATAATGCAATATTGTACTACCATGAACAGAATGAGTATCAGCAACTGTGAGGCAGTTCCAAGCCTGTACTACTCATCGCAACTCTCTTCTGTGTGATCAGCTACAGAAATACCAGCCAGCAGACTTAGATCGAGAAAACCACCCTGGCCAACAGAAGCTGCACCTCTTGTATATGATGTTTGACAAGAATGAAAAGAAATACGACAGAAATTGCCTGCAGTAAATTTTCGCCTTATTACTGATCTCACTGAATGTGTGAATGGACACTATGAATCGATTTTGTACAGGGCATGGAAGGTTGGTGCCTGTCTGTATGAATGGGTCTCAAAGATGCCAAGGTGTGCGACTTTAGAGTTATTGTACAAAGTACGGAGCACCTGATTTAATAGTGTTTACTACGGATATTTTCTGGTGGTCTAGGGCGATACCAAGATCTGTGAACCGGTCTAGAGACCTAGATATTCAGCTATAAAATGTTTTAAATATTTTCTTCTTATTTATGGATTCTTCCGTCCCTTCTTGATAGAACAATTCCATATTGAGGTTTGAATAACATTTAGGTGGTTTTTTGTTTTACTGATTTTTATTTGTATGAACTAGTTTTCGGCTTATTAAGCCATCTTCACATAACTACTGGCTATTGTTTACAAGGAGCTTGTGTTCTTACGAACCAAACATTCGAGACTAAGGTACAACGCACTTACATACGGTCTTCAGTTGTGGTATTGTATTTTGAACTGTCAAACGGGTCTTTTGACGTTTTGTTCTGTAAAATTGTTCTTTAACATAAAAATACATTTTATGGTTTGTCTGTACCATGTATGACAACAGTTATAATTATTTAGAATACACATTATTACAAAATTACAATTTTTTGGTATTTGTTGAGAACAGTTGCACTGTTCGCATGGGGACGCCGAGATGCTAGAGGGCGTTGATCCAACTGAGTCCATCCCTATCATTTCTTATGACGGTCGTGGGATCCTAACCAGCATTGGCAATAGCATCGTGGAATAATAAATCTCAGCCTCGACAGCCCACAATAATTCTTATGTCGATTTCCGACATGTAGTGGTATGTGTATCTCCATCTTAAACGAGGCGTAACACTTTTTCCTCATAGACAACCAACATTTAAGAGCGACTGCTGAATGCATATTCCTTTTTTATATAGAGACTGCAGGTGGCATTACTACCTCATGTTGAATAAATCCAATCGAGTTGTACTTGACTAATCATTTATTTGGGTAAAACCGTACACGTGACCTGGATTTCAGAATTAAATCTCATCTTCAGGCGCTACAAAAAACGAGAAAAACTAAGAAGAATTCTTCATAAAATTTATAAACATTAAGAGACCCATAAAACGTGAACATCAGGTTATGCCTTGACTGCATACGAGAAAGTCGTATCAATAGTGTAAAAAATGCAGCGACTTTATCAAGTAGCATGTGAGATCCCATGCGAGTAAGGCACGGAAATATTCTCAGAGGCAACCAGCACAGCATCGGGTAAACATGATCTAACCGAAAATGTATGAATGTGACAACGAAAACGAAGACATCGCCAGCGTATTGTAACCTATAAACCGACTGCGAACAACTAGACATGTGGCATGGGCTTACGAAATTAAAATGAAGGTATATAAGTCGCAGAACGCCAATTTGTGAGCTTCAAAGGTAGTTTGCCATGTAAGCGCCCAGCCCGCCGTATATCGTGGAAGCCCGACATACCGGTCAACAGACTGCCGCGCGCCGGCCGCTGTGTCCGAGTGGTTCTATGCGCTTTCGTCCGGAGCCGCGCTGCTGCTATGGTCGCAGGTTCGAATTATGCCGCGGGCATGGATGTGTGTTATGTCCTTAGGTTAGTTAGGTTTAATTAGTTCTAAGTCTAGGGTACTGATGACCTCAAATGTTAAGTCCCATAGTGCTTAAAGCCATTTGAACGCCGGCCGGAGTGGCCGTGCGGTTCTAGGCGCTACAGTCTGGAGCCGAGCGACCGCTCCGATCGCCGGTTCGAATCCTGCCTCGGGCATGGATGTGTGTGATGTCCTTAGGTTAGTTAGGTTTAATTAGTTCTAAGTTCTAGGCGACTGATGACCTCAGAAGTAGCATAGTGCTCAGAGCCATTTGAACCAACCAGCCATTTGAACCATTTTTGAGACTGCCGCGCGAACCTCGCTGCGACTCCTGTGTGCACAGCACCCCCAAATTTTCTCCCAAACGCCATCCGCTACTAACAGGGCTAAAACCACCTACATATGCATGGCAGTAGCTAAACAAACAATAAAAGCAGTACATGCAGTATATAATGCAATTGTCAAGAAATAAAATAATAAAAAGGCATAATGAAATGTCAAGAAATAAAACTAATAAAACCATAGCACAAAATGGAAAATTAATAAAACCATATTATAAATCATATTATAAGAGAGAGCTGTTATACTCGTCTTGTAGTGCCTGAAGATGCGTGCCTGATGTTATCCAAATAAAACATTAGCCAAATACAACTGGAGCGAATTTATTCATTATGAAAAATACTTCTTGCAGCTGCTCTGAACTGCTAACCTTTGGTGATACATTTCAGGCCACTCTTAGGTTTGTTGCATGGGAAATGTATGGTGTTCGAATTTTAATGGCTCGCGGTTAGTATTGCCAACCACACTTTGCTGCAGTGGCGGGATGCTGGAACGGTGACCTCTAGTCCAGCCTGGGTGCAAACAGTGTATGGGATAGTCTCAAAGCGTGTAATGTGGTTTTACTTTAATTTTTTTAGCTGAGTATACTAGAATTGTTTTTATAAGAACGTTGTTAGCTTTAACTTTTTTAGGTGGTGGATTTTATTCTTTTATATTTTTTATTAAGCTTGCTATTATATCTTTTTGGTTTTATTTGGGTTCGAGATACTTTTGTGTAAAGAAAATTTTGAATCAGTGTGCTGATCACATGCCCCTCCATCTCCGCATTCAGTGACACCTGTGGGCTGAGGATGGCACGGTGGCCGGTCGGTACCGTTGGGCACCCATGATCTGTTCGAGCTGAGCTTAGTCTTTTAGTACTAACTGAGATTCGTGAATTATATCGTTCCATCATGTGGCTACTTACAAATGTGGGTGGATTCTCCTAAGGGACCAAACTGCTGAGGTCACCGGTCCCTAGACTTACACACTACTCAAAAAAACTTAAACTAACTTATGCTTAGAACAAGGCAAACACTCATGCCCGAGGGAGGACTCAAACCTCCGACGGGAGGGGCCGCGCAATTCGTGACATGGCGCCTTAAACCGTGCGACCACTCCGCGCGGCTGGCTATTTACATCCCACACTTCCAATCGTCTAATCTGATAAAGACGAATGATAATAATTCCCCCTCCCCGCGTCTCCTTTCCACTCAGATGTTATTTCTATATACTTCTCACCCAAAGACAAAAGATCGCTACCAAAAGCACGAGAACGACCCAAGAATAAGACCTGGAACGAGCGCAGCACTGACCAACTCCAGAAGGAGAAGCTGGAAGATTTTAATAAGTGTAAGAATCACAGGAAAAATATTACCCGGCTCAAAACAAGAAACCTGCTAGCAAATGTCCGAAGCAAGTTATGGGAAGGTATCACAAGATTTGAAGTTTCTTTAAGCAATAACGTTTCGAAGAACCCCCGTACTCGTCGCAGACTGTGATTTCGATTATGTCAATGGAAATAACTATGCTTTAAGTATCTGTGAATAGTATTTCAAGTGATCAACTTTCTTTTGGGAGCTACTATATACGACAGTACAATCGAGCTTCTTATCAGTGATAAATAAAGGATTGTTGGAGTTGGATATACGTTTAACCTTGTCCACCATTATTTTCATCTCAATTTCGACTGGGGAACAACCAGGTAACCGCAAATTACTATTTTTTGTGCATTTTTAAAGAGCATGAAGTGAAGAATCTAACGGTATACCTATTTTTCAAAGAAACGCCTCTTCACATTCCGTTTTTTGGGCGAAGTGCTTTCATTATTTAATAAACACACATACCAAAATTAGAGCTTAATTTTGAGCGTTCCTGTTGCACTAACTTTACTTATAACGCGTCTAGATACCGTGGTTGGACCACTGCATGTTTGCTAATTTGGGCCGGTTCATTTTAGAGGACATCGATAACACTTAATATTTAAATACAAAAGCGGAATGTACGGGAAATGGACAGAAGACGAGCTGAAGGTAGCCGTGGTAGCATACAGAATAGGTTAAAATGGACTTAATGAGTCTGGCAATATGTACGGGGTATCCAAAGCTACAACGAAGAGACATGCTGACAGTAAAAATACGTTCTCAGATGTAGTTAACTCATTCGGAAGACATTTTTAAGGCAGAGATGAAAATTTTATCTCTGGCCACCTCATCTTATTTGAAGAGAGGTTTTTCGGATGTACAATCAAAGATGTTCATAAACTGACATCCGACAGAGCAGAGAAATATAAATTATCATTATTTCAAGAGAGAGAAGAAAATGCCGGGGAAAAAGTGGTTACATTCCTTTATGAGACGAAATCCACAAATTTCCCCCCAGTCAGCCAGAAAGAACACAATGGCGAGAGCTAAGTGGTTTACGAGAGAGAAAGTGAAGCAATTCTTCGACTCTCTCAAGAAAACTATCGATGAGAATAGAATACTACAGTCAACGTCGAAGAATTTGGATTTTCAGCGGTTCAGAAAAGACAACAAAAAGACGTCGCGCAAAAAGACAAGCAGTAAGTGGGGTGCATCACAAGGTGGGAGCGAGGGTTTAACACCGCAGTTGTTTTGTGACGTTAGTGCGGGTGGATACTATTTTCCTCCTATGATTATATTCAAGCGTAAGAGTAGGCAGCAAGCGTAGTTCACCTCTCTGAGAATTCTCACCGTGACTCCTGCTGCTTGATGGTCACACAACACATAGAAGAGTACGTTCGTGATAATGGTATTATCATATTGCAGTTTTCTTGATGCACTATCCACAGACTGCATTAACTTGAGATATTTCGAGCATTGTATCTCTTCAAATCTGTTTCATTCAAGACCAGGACCAATGAGTGCATAATACGTAGTTAGAACTATAACGCAAGTTCAGATACACTCTAAAGAAGTAGAAACACGCGCCTTGAAGAAACCGGTACGTGTGATGTATATGTACAGACAAACAAATGATTACAATTGGATGATTTATTCAAGAGAAAGAGCTTCACATATTGAGCAAGTAATAATACGTTGGTCCAATCTGGCCCTTATGCAAGCAATTGTTCGGCTTGGCCTTGATTGATAGATGTGTTGGATGTCTTCATGAGAGATTTTTCTTGCGTTACCAGTCTTCTGATCGGTTTGATCACGCCAGCCATAAATTCCTCTCCTGTTACAAACTTTTAATTTCAGAGTAGCCCTTGCAACCCAGGTCCTCAATTATTTGCTGGATGTAATGCAGTCTTTGTCTTCCTCTACAGTTTTTACCCTCTATAGCTCCCTCTAGTACCTTGGAAGTTATTTCCTGATTTCTGAAGATATGTTTTATCGTCCTGTCCCTTCCTCTTGTCAGTGATTTCCATATATTTCTTTCCTCGTCGATTCTGGGGAGAACATCCTTAGTCATTACCTTATCAGTTTTCTGTAGCACTACATCCCAGATACTTTGACACTCTTCTTTTTCCGGTTTTCCCACAGTCCATATTTCTCTACTACAATGCTGTGCTCTAAACGTACGTTCTCAGAAATTTCTTACGTTTGATACTAGCACACATCTCTTGGCCAGAAATGCCCTTTTTGCCATTGCTAGTCTAGTTTTTATGTTCTTCTTGCTCCGTCCATCATGGGTTGTTTTGCTGTCTAAGCAGCAGAAGGCCTAATTTCATCTACTTTGTGATCACCAATAATGATGTTTAGTTTCTCGCTGTTCTCGTGTTTGCATCTTCGCACTACCTTCATTTTTCTTCGATTCACTATCAATCCATTTTCCGTATTCATTAGACTGTTAATTCCATTCAGAAGATCCTGTAATTCTTCTTCACTTTCACTCAGGATAACAATGTCATCATCAGAGAACCGCATCGTTGATATCCTTCCACTCTGAATTTTAGTTCCACTCCTAAACCTACCTTTTATTTTCATCATTGCTTCTTCGATGTATAGATTGAACAGAAGGGTAGGGTACATGATCATACTGTGGTTGACTGTCTCATACGCGTGACACTAAACTGAAGATATGTGTGTTATTTGAGAAAAGCTTCATTCCTTACTGAAATATCTTGATGCTCAAGCACAGAATACGCTTTAAGATTCTACGAGACAGTATGTATAAATTGTCTCACGTCGATCTCAAGTGACACGTTGATTTGTCTGATTAACATCCAGGAAGGGAAACACTAACTCATGTCTATCTTAAATTTATTATTGATTTTAAAGGCTACCAACTCTTTGAGTTGTAATGTGTTGTACAGTAGTAACGAACAGTTTGAACGTACAACTATCTGACCATCGTTTAAGACTTACGTAAATTTATTAACAAATATTTCCACCATTCTAATTATTCACCAACTGCGTCATTATAAGTAGCATTGTATCTGCTCACTAAATATGTGCAATACGACAGAGCTGTCTTTCGAATGAACTATCGGTACTGCGGAGAGTGAACTTTACCTCTTGTGACAGATTTTCCGAATTCCATGCGTCAAAAAGATTCGTATCGAGACTGTAGTTATTTGATTTTTAAAAAAGTGCGACGCTCTGTGACCTAAGATCTGCCTAGAATGTTTATTCATCGCGAGTACTCAAATATTTCCAAATGTGGACTTAGAACAGACGAAAACGTCCCTGAATATATATGTCTCTGGTAGACTGTTTTACAAAATTGAAATCTGGCAATAAAAAAGAAGAAAGAAACCGGAAAAATTTGAAACGAGGTACTGCAGAGGAATGTTGAAAATCAAGTAGATGCATGAAGCATGAAATAAACAGGAACTACTCGTAGAAAGAATAGGCGGCCATAATATCTACAGAAATATTTTATGTGAAAGGAGGACATCTTGGAAAAGTTAATTTGTTGTTAAGTCAACTGTCATCGATATTTTTAAATCTTATCCGTTTCCATGTCAGACTTCCAAATATTGTTTCTACAACATTTCACATCTCAACTAGATAATTGTTTGTAAATATATAATATTATGTAATTTCTTCGCGCACAAGCATTTAATTCATTTTTGATAAGTCATTTATGTGTTATACCTCTCAGTTTTTCTCTACTAAATATTTATCAGTTGTCTCCGGTGGTATAGCTGTAAATGCCGAAACGTTATTATCTCTGTCTCACAACAAACTCTTTCAGTTCAACTCATTTTGAAAAAGTCTTACTACGGTC
Source organism: Schistocerca americana (assembly GCF_021461395.2). Lineage (NCBI taxonomy): Eukaryota > Metazoa > Arthropoda > Insecta > Orthoptera > Acrididae > Schistocerca > Schistocerca americana. Next base: position 869,483,829 of record NC_060120.1, on the reverse strand, counting down.
AACTTAATACATGAAATATTGTGTCCATAAAAATTACTGAGAAATTGAAATTACAGCGGTGCAACGAAATATTATGCATCCGTTAAATTATTTAATCTGTAATTTAGCTATTGTTGATACAAAAGACTCTTTTAAATGATTGTAAAACGCTGCGAATACTAGATATGATTCCAGCTAACAGCAATTTTAATGAGGAACTGGTGCTGTAAAACAATCTACTTCAAGTGTTTCTACTTTCCTCTGACCCCTAAATACAAATAAAATAAAAATGGAATCATTTGTGTTGTTCCTACGTAGTGAACTGACGACAACGATGGGAGTCAATGCTACACATAAATTTCCTGTCGCAAGAGGATCAGCGACGATTACACCACACTGAGCAATTTATTCTGTCAGCGACTGCGTGCTTCCCGCTCGTAGTAGGACCGCTGGTTGTATTGTTTAATTCGCAACAGATTACGCAGATCTGTAAGATCGACGTATCAGTCAACGGCTTAACCAGCATACTGTCGTACACCGAGGCGCTACATGCCTAATGCATTACCAAAAAACCGACTGCTACCAGGCAGCGATGCAGATACACCAGCATCCATAATTAACGACCCTGTCGGTGACAGGAAAAGTTTAAATGCAAACAAATTTGCATCGGTTTCACATCCCACACCAATCTCCTTGTTTCCTTTCTTCTTTCCCTGTCGCTTTCTGCTCTTGCATATCCACTCTTCCACCGTCAACTTCTTCCTCTCTCTTTCTTTCCTCAGTTTCCCATTTCATTTTCTACCCCCATCTCCCGCTCCTCTCTCCCTCCCTCCCCCCCCCCCCTCTCTCTCTCTTCCTCTCTCTCTCTCTCTCTCTCTCTCTCTCTCTCTCTCTCTCTCTCTCTCTCTCCTCCTATTCTGTCTCCATGAACACCCTTTCGTACTTGTGTATGGGTTTAATTTGTGGGGTCTGTAGAAGAATGGGAAAGGGGCCTCGTTTGTCAACGGTTTGGCTTATTTGTATGCAGTAAAGACACGGCGGCTACTGGTACGCATTAAACAGCCCGCTTTCTTATTACGAAGCGAAACTTCGTACAAATTGGATGGAGCGGCAAAATTTAAAAACTTGGCTCATATCTGCCACTGCGGGGCTATGGACGCCACTGAAAGGTCAGTAAATGATGGTATTAAGTGCTGGTAATACTTTTTATAGAAACTGAAGCATAAACACGGTTTATTTTAAAAAAATGGTGCGATGCCAATGTGAGTTACTGGGTGAATGTTACACTGGAACAGTTCTGAGATACGCTGCATCACGTAGTGTACAGTAGACCTTTGAGTTAACATTCACCTCCACATCTCCATGCTGGATTTACATATGACCTGCAGCGCAGAAGCTACTAAAGATTGTGTTTCACGTCTATTACTGTAGTTGAGACCCACAATATCTTAATAATGGATTTTCAATTTGTAAAGTATTTTTTGTATAGTTATAAAACCGAGTACGATATTAAAGTCCCTAACTATGACTGTGATTGAAAAAAAAATTGATATGGAAAGGGAAAGGAAGGAGGAAAATGAGAATGAGGCTGGTCTATGGGATAGGGAGAAAGGCATGAAAACTCGTAATTACAAAAATATTACGTCATTTCAGCAATATATTCGTCAGAAATCTGTGTCACGTAGAAGAAGGCAGTGTGTTATTATTAAATACCATCAAAATTGAATCCGCCACTTCACATATGTTCATCAAGCAAAATCGTAGAACTATTCTTAAAATTACGTATTACAGAACTCAGAAACTACAAGAAACGTTGAGTTAAAGGACGAAAATTACGCAATTGTCTTGGAAGTTAGGGAAATACGAAAATAGCTCTCCTAAAAACTCTAAAAGAAACATGACATACTGATGTAACTAAGACATTGCTAAATCACATACTCGCGGAACGTAGCGAAACACAAAAACACAAATAAATAAAATAATTCACACAAAACCACACACAACCCTACACACTGAACACACATGAAACCACACACAAAGCACACATAAAAGGACACACAAACATACACGAAACCGCACACACAAAACCATGTAGACAAAAGCACACACACACAAAACACCACACTCAGAATGGCACACACAAAACCAGATATACGAAACCACATTCGCGATACCACACTCACAAACATACAAAATGGTACTCATGCAAATCAGCTGGAAATCTCACACACAAGCTCACATCGACAATCACATACAAAGCTACACACACACACACACACACACACACACAGAAAAGCACACAAAAAACCACATTGCCAACTAGACACACAAAATACTACATACAAAACCATACATACATGAAACCTCACATACAAGCCTACATCCGAAAACACACACAAAACCATATACACTCAAAACCACGCACACAAAAGAAAGGACTATCATAAACACATTCTCTTCTCACTCAAACGAGCTCTCTGAGTAAAAATACACAAACACCTGAAGTACTACAACCCAGCCAACAGATAGTTTTGACAATCCAACAAACTGGTAAATACTGATAAAAATACGACAGTTTTGTATCAGAAAACATTAAATATTGCACTTAAAACGAACAAACAGTGACTTGTCTGTTGGCACAACTGTGTACGTTGCAAAACAATAGTTTTCTTTTTACTGACCAGCGCAAAGCAAGTATGTTTGCAGAAATACATTCAAACAGGAGGTACTAAAAGAGAACAACAGACTATACCTGACTCAAAAAGGGATATTATTGATCTAAATTTGATTTATTTATTCGTTACTAACAGTTCCCTTAACTGTCAGCAGGCTGGAAGCGGCCAAGTTACTGCCCCTCAGCGTTTGATTAACAAAAGTAGCAACTATAGACATGTAAATTTTACTAAGACAAAATATCAATGAATTCATGATTTGTAGTTAGTTCTTTCTTTTCCATCGAGATAATGATGATGAAAGCTCTGCTTGGCGGAGAGACTTGCGTAATGTTGGGCGAGTGGAGATGTTCTAACAATAACGTTGGATTTTATGAGGAGGACACTTTCGGATGCGATGAAATTGTTGGGTGGCGGGTAAGAACACAACTGGGTGAGAAATGCATGTGCTGGAGTGTTCATTTTGGGGGACGAGGGGGTGGGGGTGGGGGGTGGGAGGTAAGGAAGAGAGTGGATTATGGCTTTAGATTTAAGAAATTCAGTCATTTTATAAAAATTTGTTATGAAAGGCAACTTTTGCATCATATGCACCATGTAGGTTGAGTGGTGACGAAATATGAGCTGTCTGTCGTAATGGAAATGAGCGTTTAGAGCCATTGGCCGGGAGGCCCCTTGCGGGGCAGGTCCGGCCGCCTTGGTGCAGGTCTTATTACATTCGACACTACATTGGGCGATCTACGAGCCGGATGGGGATGAAATGATGATGCAGACAGCACAACATCCAGTCCCTGAGAGGGGAAAATCCCCGACTCAGCCGGGAATCGAACCCGGCCCGTAGGAGGGCAATCCATCACACTGACCACTCAGCTATCGAGGCGGTCTCTCTCGTAATGAGGACTCGAGAATGTTTGTTTTAACATGTGGACTGTCATTATCCTATTGTAGTGCATTTCCGGAGGTTTTGTTTTTTAAAGATCATAAGCACACACCTCAAAAAATAACTCGCCACCAAGAGACACTGTGTAATACCACCTTTAGTTATTCCGATGGTCTCATTTCAAAGAGGGTGGGAGTCCATGATTCTTCCATTGATGAAAATGGTGGAGAAAATCAAAGTGCTCGAGAAACATTATACAGGTAATACTAAAAGAATTAATAGTGTACTCAAACATACATACATTGCAAAAGTTACTAAAAGAAATGGATGAACTAAAAAGGCAAGGGATCTCATAAGCGCTAAGTGGCATACACTTAATGCACGGTCGCCTGCGAGATGGAAGAATGGCGGTTCCGGTCCCCTTCTGATCATCCATCGTTATATGATACGAAGTCTGTGACATACCGAAGAATTACAATAAAACGTAGATTTCGACCCTCTGTAAATCTACGATGAGTGTAAGGCATTATTACGGAAAGCTCTGGAACATTAAAGACTCAGTTACGGACGAATCGAAGGTCCTCGAAAAGAATTTTATGGCTCTGAGCACTATGCTATTTAACTTCTGAGGTCATCAGTCGCCTAGAACTTAGAACTAATTAAACCTAACTAACGTATGGAAATCACACACATCCATGCCCGAGGCAGGATTCGAACCTGCGACCGCAGCGGTCGCTCGGCTCCAGACTGCAGCGCCTAGAACCGCACGGCCACTCCGGCCGGCAAAAGAATTTTAACACAAGATTTTCCCTTATTTGCAATCAAACGTCAACTGCTATAGGCTTGGCAGCCTAGAAGGTGGCAATTCTACCTCTTTTGTGCTGTTAATTATAACAAGTGGTGATGGGAGAAGATGGCTTCCTCCCGAATTTCATAATGACTGATGAAGCTAATTTACACGTGAGAATCATTGTTGTAGACTAGAGAAAATCGGAGTGCCATTCCGTCGTGTGATAATTAAAGCCACGAAAATGTACAGCATTAACAGACCACCTCGTATATACTGACGAGCCTAAACATTATGATCACCTGCTTAATAGCTGTTTTGTCCGTCTTTGGAACGAAATACATCACTGATTCTACGTATCAGTGTTCCGACAGTTTGTTGATAGGTTTGTGGAGGTATATGGTATTAGATGTCTACACACAGATCATGCAATTCGCATAAATAGCGGGCCGCTAAGTCGCGTACGCGGTGATGGCGCTCAATTGCGACCCAGATAGGTACCGTTGGATTTACATTCGGCGAATTTGGTCGCTGAGGCATCAACATGAGTCCACTGTAATGCTCCTCAAACCTTTGTAACACGATTCTGGCCCCGAGCCGCAGACAGTTATACTGCTGAAAGATGACATCACCGTCGGGGAAGACATCAAGCCTGTAGGGATGCAGATGGTTCGCAGCTGTCAGCGTGTCCGATTACTACCACAGGTCCCATGCAAGCGCAGGAGAATGTCTCTCATACCATAATACTGCTCCCATCAGCTGGGTCCGTTGCCCGCTGCATGTTTCGAGCTGTCATTCATCTCGATGACGGCGTTTATGGAGACGACCACCAACTTAGTATAGCAAAAATATGATTTACCCGAAGAGCCATTGATGGGAGGTTGAATGCAGACGGTCCCGAGGCCTCTGAAACCGTAATTGACAATGTCGTTGGATCAACGTATTAACACGTGGGGATGGCGTGCTGCGGAGCTCCATGTTCAACAATGTACGAAGAACCGTGTGCTCCGCAACGCTTGTGCGTGTATCAATATTGTACTATTTCGGTAGAGATGCCACAGATCACCATCTAACCTACTTTACAGAACATACAAGGCTGTGAACCCTACATTCTGTGAAGAGTTGTGGACCTCCAACCATTTAGCGCCTAGTGGTAGTTTCACTGCCCTTCTACCACTTTCACAAATGCTCACGACAGTAACACGCGAACATTCGACCATCTTCGCCGTTTTCAAGATACTCGTTCACAGGCTCTGCGCAATAACAATCTACCCTTTGTCAAAGTCGCTTATCTCGATGGATTTCCCCTACCTTCGCTAGGCTGATCCACCTTCCGTGTGCCGAAAAGTAAGTGGGGAAGTATACCACAGGATATTCAGAGCGATTCACGACATCGCTTTCATCTAGATAAAAACACTGCTTAAACTGCATGCCAAAAGCGTTTACACTAGTTTTGTTTTTCTGTCATAGATTAAGTTGTTGCACACGCAATGAGAATATCCTTGGTGCTCATTTTTTAATGAAGTACCGGAAAATCTAAACACTGCTGCATACGAGATAATTTCTCAGAAGAAATTAGACCACCGAATACGTTTTTAACGAAATGAAGATGTCATGGGTTTTAGATATTTCACGCGACTATCGCGCAACGATTTTGAAACTTTGTCCCAGATAGTGGGAGCACTGATCATGAACCAATCCGCAAGACTGAGCCAAAGTCACACTGAATTTCCTGGCAGGTTGAGACCATTTATTCCACTGACTGTATCATCCTGATCACAGTCTGTGTTCGGGCTGCTCTTTAATTCGTTAGTTCCAGAATGAAATATTCACTCTGCAGTGGAGGGTGCGCTGAATCTTCCTGGTGGATTAAGACTCCTACTGTGGACTTTTGCCATTATCAGGCAAGTGCTCTACCAATTAAGCTACCCAAGCACGACTCACGACCGGTCCTCACCGACTTGCGTCCGCCAGTACGTTGATCTCCTACCTCCCAGACTGGCCCGCGAAAGGCAGAGGTTCCAAGTACGAGTCTCGGTCCAACACACAGTTTCAATTTGCCAGGAAGTTTCAATTCATTAGTTGAAGGAGGAACAGCAAATAATCGTTTATGAGCTAATTTTCTAGACTGTCACACAAGGATTTGAAGGTAATGAATCAAGTGGCACTTATCTTTAAAATGATTTCAATAGAACTCATTACATCCTACATACAAACAAACACACGCCAATTAAAAAAAATTCGTTCTACAACATTTTCAATCACAAATAAAGACTCTGTCGTCTCTTCTCCCATCACGCACGGGTAACAGAAGATATAAAATTTTTGGCTGCTCGATTCGCCATACGGGTATATCACGTGTCACAGAGAGCAAAATCGCGCTCCACATGTGCTAGTGTTTAGGAGGTTTATGGCACGCTAATGTGAAATGGAAGAAATTTTCATCACCAGAGTTTGGACGGGTATGGAAGGATATGTGTTTATTTAACGTTTCTGATTATCGGTGGGTGAGAAAATTTCTTATGTTGAACTGAAAATCAGACCGAAAAGCATCAAGGGGGAGGAGGGAGTGCGTAGGGGGCAGGACTTCTTGGTGCTGGTTGTGGTGGTGGCCCATCCATAAGAAGGGGCGCTAACTTCTGTGTCTCTCTAGACGCTTTTTGGAAGGCGTAGGGTATATGGCAGCAACGAGTTCATTCTCGTGCTTCTCTCCACCATGTACTCATCAACAGTCACGCAACACTACATCATATTCATCCATTCATAAAACAGAGGAAGTCAACTGCAAACCGTCATTTCCATGACCACGGCCAGGACACCAGAATCATGCTCTGTCATTATTAAAAGCCCACATTGCTTGAATGTTGATCTGACGTTTATGTATTTAACTGTGTTGTATTCTCTGGGTCACTAATTTTCTTAGAAACAAAATGGATGGATGAGGTCGTGTTCGTCCTATCTCATTTATAGGATGCCTACACCAATTTGTACCAAACTTGGTACACATGTTACTCACTAGCTGTAAACGATTGCATCACTGGCAGTTGGAATGAAAAAAAAAATTAGAAGCATGAAAAGCTACATCGACAGGATTAGAAACCGACTGAAGAGTAGAAATATGGATAACTCGGGAACGCTAGGCGCAATTTGAAAAATATGTCTTTCTAAATAGAAACCATATTGCTAGTTTGAAATACCTGTAGAACACGTAATAGTAAGTGTGAGGTTTGGGAGGTGGTAACATGTAACATAAGGATAGTACTAGAACGCTCCAATTAATGGAATAAGGGTAGGATTATGGAACCTGAGGGGACTAAAGGGAAACAGACGGCGTACATCTGAGAAACTCATACTACCAACAGGAAATGAATGTGATGTGGTTGGGGACAGTGTGATGTGTAAAAATAACGGTAGCTCTGGAAGTCTTTGAACCATTTAATATATTATATTGTGTGATCCCGCGGAAGAAAGAAACGTGCATTTGGAAGGTAACACGTACGGGAACGGTGATACGTAAAAATAAATTAAACAGCCTATATTACTGCTTGAGATATTGTTCCCGCAGGTACTAATGATAATTATAACAGTTTACTGCTGGTCGCGTGACCGAAAACTGATATGAGTGCCTAATTCATAGTTTTCAGGATTGCTAGACTGAATGTTTGCAGTCTTACTGAGGTATGGGTTACTCCACGCCAATTAGAGCACAACTACAATCTGAACGAAATTTTTCATAGACATTGCTTACATGAGGCCGTGCTGAAAAGTAATCCCTCCGAATTTCTTACTCTGTTCTCAATATCGATTGAGGTATTGCATGTTATGCATATTACTCGGTTGACTTTTTCGTTTCGCTGACGCCAGTTGCAACCTTGTGCCGCTATGGTCTCCGAATTGTAGAGTGTAACATTGCGGTGTGTAACGTACCTACGTCAATACATGAGAAACAGCTTACTGTAATCGAGTTTCTACCCACAGGAGGTTCGTCCAAACATGGTGCTTATTCAGCATGACAACGCCAGACCGCACACGGGTGCTGCGACATCAGCAGCAATGCGCGCCTTGGGTTCACTGTCGTCGATCATCCTCCATGCACTCCCATATGGATCTGGCCCCATCCGACTTTTGTCTGTTTCCAATGCTTGAGGGAACAGTTTCGAGAGCTTGGACTTTGATAGTGACGAAGCTGTGCAAGCAGAGATGAGATTGTTACTCCGTCAACAAAGTCAAATATTTTACAGTGACGGTATCAACAATCTGGTGTCTCGTTGGGAGAAATGTGTTCCTCGCCATGGTGACTGTTGGTAAATAAATACATAGAAATTAAGAATAAAGATGTAGTATGTTTTATTTAAAAAACCTTAAGAGTTTTCACATGGAAAACTCGTAGATGTTACATTTCAGAACGTCCCCCGTACATTAAAACTAAGCTACGCAAAACTAGAGTCGAAGGAAGAAAAAGAATCGTGGTTTTATGAGTCTTTCATTCATGGGCTGCAAAATGTTGCACGAGCCCTACGACAGTTTCAAGCAAATTAAACTCGACCTACACTGGTAGGTAGTAATAATTCAGAGGAGATATTGGGTAACAACTTTTTATATTCAACGTACTATTCAAATTTAAAGGCTGTGACACTAACTCATTTCGCGGTACGAAAATTATTGCAGTCTCAAACTGGTTGAAAAACTGTAACTTCTGATTTTTCCCCAACATTGACATAATGTAGCACACATATGGTGAGTCACTCAGCGTTGAACAGTGGGAGGAGCACAAAAGGTTGTGCAGTTAACCCAGATGTCTCATGTTACACCTTGTTTCAGTTTTAGGTCGTCTTAAATCTGTTCAAAACCGCAGTGGAACTCGCACTAGGTTCGCCAGCCCTCCACTGAAAGTATCCCGAGATCTTCAGTTTTTTATATCCTAACCTCAAATTTGGTTCAGCTTAATTTCGTTCAATAGGGAACATCTGTGCAAAATCTTATCTAAGTCGCTGCAGTCATGGACTGTGCGGCTGCTCCCGGCGGAGGTTCGAGTCCTCCCTCGAGCATGGGTGTGTGTGCTTGTCCTTAGGATAAGTAGTGTGTAAGCTTAGGGACTGATGACCTTAGCAGTTAAGTCCCATAAGATTTCACACACATTTGGACATTTTGAACAAAATCTTATTCAAGCTGGAGATTGTCAGTTATGGATAATTTTCCTAGAATTGGTCCCACCGTTAAATTAAAATTTAATCTTAAGTAGAAGTTTCACCTTACAGGGCAAGCTGAAGGTGTCGCAAATCATTTTCCCTTTTTGGGTAGCTGTGGTTAAAATATTTAACGTGGAAATATAGCTGTAATGAAATATAAAAAATACATTGTCACTCTCTTACGGGCAATGTTCTTACTAACTAGCTATTGAGGGTTCTCATCTCGTTGGCATTTATCCACAGAAACATTAAGTTATGAGTGTGTCCACTTAATAATAATAACAGGATGGTACTTTGAATCCTTTCACTGATGGCTGTGTCATGGCAGTTAAGGAAAGAAGTACGAGGAGCACATAATCATGATGGAAGTGAATGTCATACGTGGGAAATTTGAATCAGCCGATGCTTAAACTGATTAGCAAATGCCCTGCCCTGGTTGCCCTGTACGTTAATGTGTTAGAAACTGGGCACTACATATGAACTGTTTGAAGTCACACCACCACATTGTTACATTCTCCTTCTCCTCTTTCTGGATCCAAAAAAAATACATTATTTTCAGATTGCTCAGTTGTAACCATTAAAATCAGTGACTACAACAGAGGAGATATACAGTTATCGGTAAGCCAAGTGTAGTTATTGAGATTAAAATTACTGACACTTACTTTTAATAAGACAGAAACCTTGAAACTGAGGAACCGCAATTCAAAGCTGTCACACATCAGGAGGGTCTTCGAGCACATGATGAATTCTACAGGCTATTTGGCAGAACAAAGTGAGAACTTTAGAACTGCCTGAGGCTGTGCCTAAATAAGGACAGAAACCTGTTTAATGACAGAATATGTTGCATGTTTGAAGAATGAAGCGGGTGCCTATGGAACACGAATACTTTCCTCTTCACATGCACACACTTTAAATGTAGACCAATTCTACTCGGAGAAAGTATCAAGATGTTGCTCGAAACAACATGGTTACAGGAACGTACACATAAATAGAGGTGGTGAATTCTGCCATTAGCGGAAATAGTTCTTTTACTTGATGAGAAAGTTGATTCTTTATTTAGTGCATCGAATACACAGTTTATATTCAGAACAATGTAGACCTATGCGAAGTTTCGTAATATTTATGAGCGGTTTCTCTCAATTCATTAAATATTTTGGTTGTTAAAAATGACTAGTATGAAAAATGAGCCTGTCAGACTAAATTAATTCATGTTTAACCTGAGACGAATTTATAGCGTTGTTTCAGTTTTGTGTTGAGTTGCTGATTGACGGGTTTAAACCTACGGCTGCTGTTGCAACTGTGCAACTTACCGAGGTGAAGCTCAGTAAATATTAGTTAAAGGGAAATAACAAAACGTGCATATTTTGTAATTAATGTTGAGACGAGCTTCTCCGAAAAGGGGTAACTGTCTTATTATTGCACTCATGCTCTTCAAGCAAGAATGATAAATGTGCCTCATTCTCTTTTGCATCATGAAATTACAAAAGTGAGTCATTTGTTTTTCTGTTTTAAAAAGATTATTAGTGGAAAGTGGTACTACATTTTAATTAGTTTCACATAATAACAATGCACAATTCTTTGGTGAACCAGTGCAAGAAAATCTGAATAGCAACTGTCACTGTTGTTTGCATATTCTCAGAATCTCTATATAAGGTTCCTGGCAGTCAGATTCCATTCACAAACGCAGTCAGATTGAGTTGTATGGGCGTATATATCAATTCTGTTGCGGAAATAAACTTTTAAGAGATGGAAAAGTACGAGTAGAACTCACGCTCTGAGAGTTCCGTACAAACTTAATTATGCATATGCGTAACTAATAATAATAATAATAAATTCATGTGGGTCAATGGCCTGGTGCAAGTTTTTTCTAATGGGGCCACTTCGGGCGAGTTGCGTGGCTCTAACCTACACCATTCATCCAAACGGGAAAAGGGGACTTACAATTTAACGCGGAATCGGAACGACGTATTGTTCTGGCCACTACGCACACCGTTGAGAGGAAGGCTGGATTAAAAGGAAAATTGAAAAACACGTGATCTGCCTCCGATCTGGTGCCGCAACCTCCCGGTTTCCAGGCCGGACATGAACATCTACAGGTTTTGAAGAATGCGTTTGCGAGTATCAAAAATATGTGACATGTATGGCCGTATCTTTCGGCTGCATTGACTTAGAAGCTTAAATTATTTACACCACTAAGGGAATGTAGACGTTGGTGTTTGGCATAAATTTCAACTCGATACCTCTTCCCATTCATGAGAAAAAGGAGTGCCAACAGTCGGACAGACAGATGACAGACAACCGGGTGATCCTATAAGAGTTCCGTTTTTACCAAGTCAAGCACAGAAACCTAGAAATTAACATTTGCAGACAGTTACAAGTATTTGTAAAATGCACTTGGCTTACCGTACAAGAACAAACAGTTATAACGAAGGGTACGTCGTGCTGTTCCTCCGCTGCAGTCTTCGACGGGCGATAGCGGCCCTCGTCATCAACGCTGAGTTGCCCACGGCATTTAACTCTGACGGTCCCTTTTTTCCCCCAAATCCACATATTCGTCGTACACTCATGAGATCGTGGGCCGTGAAAAGTACCGTAGCTGAACGACCTCCTACACGTAGTGTCGAATGTTTTGAACACGGACGACCTGGCCACGATCATAGGCGCTGACATCGCATGATTTGCTCAACCTAAGTTCGACCGCCACGTCGATTGCCAGCGATGATGTGGCGAAAGCCGAGTCATGTGCCACTCCGGCAGGTCCTATTCGTCATTGTGACAAAAACGCTCTCCCTCCGTCATAACCACCATCCGCAAACCAGTATCGCTCATGAATGGGCTGGTGCATGTTTTTGCATCTAAAAAGTATATTACTAGAGAGGGCGCTGTTCCATCGCTCACTTTCCACGACTGCGATATGACTGACATCAGACGCAAGGTAATACGGAAGCACAACAAGCGTTCACACTCTGCCAAACGTTGAGTAGTTTCCCCGGTCTGTGTCCAAAATTTTTTAGTACCGTACGCAGTAGGCCTAAACACAACAGTCGCGAACTAAGAGATCAGCAGTGCTGGAAGTCTTATATCGCTTTTCCTTCATTTGTGAGAAGAGCACCATTCCTCGAATGTGCGTATCGCGGGGTCTCATTTCTCTTGTCTTCAGCATGTTTCGAAGAACTATGCCTTTAGGAAGGATCTCTTCTTTCCGATAATTGTAACTCGCTTGAGAATTTTGTTATGGCTGTTCGAAGGGTGCTAACGACTACTTCTTAATACCACACTAATTACAGTTGCCAGCACAACTCAACCAAACTGGAGAAGGAGAATGGGTCTTGAAGAGGTGAACTCACAGGGGTAGATTTTCGACAAAACGATGTGCCTTATATGTTCATACTATGCTAAAAACCTATAACGATAAAAAAGACCAGTGTAGCATCATCGTTTGGTCCAGGGACTGACAGTTGCCCCTTAAATAAATAAATAGGCCGCGAGACATTATTTTCGAATGCGCTATTGGAAACAAGTCACTGAAAACAATCTCAGTAGTAAAATATCTAGGAGTATACGTATAAAGGAGAATGGCAACATCAAAAACGTTGTAGGAAATGCAGATGCCAAGCAGCGATTAATTGGAGGAATCCGAAGGAAATGTGGGTGACCCACGAAAGAGGTATCTTATGAATCTTCTGGTCGACTATTCCCTGAGTATTACTCGCCAGGCTGCGTAACTTGTCACGTGGAACTGATAAAGGAGATACAGAACATCCGAAGAAAAGCAACGCGTTTCGTCAAGAATCCGTTCAGTAATCCCTAGTGTGTTACGGAGATCATCTTCCATCCCTAGAGTCAGACACTACAAGGTAAGTGATGTGCGTCATTGAGAGATTTGTTATTAATATTCCGAACGTGTACGTTCAATGAAAAGTAGGGCAAAAAAAGAAATATATATATATATATATATATTATATTTACCCTGCCCCCATACTATTCCCATTACTTTGCCAGTAATGAGAGCTGCGAGCTCACACAAAGGACTGCCTTGGTAAAATACGAAATGATTTTACAATTCCAGTTTCACAAAATTTAGATGTTAACGGGCTCCATGGTACGTCCCAATTTGAATGTAACTTTAATCTTCTCAAACTTCAAAAACGGAGTGAAATATGTTTGAAACAAGTATGAATTGCAATCTGCGGAATGAAATTCGGACAACTCCGTTACATTTCTGCTTCGCATTCGGCCAACTCCAGCAGCAGCCAATAAGATGGCACGAATGGTTCTCTGGCATTCCCATACTGCAATAGTCAGCAATATTGACTTACACCTTCTATTACCAGACGTATTTTTAGTCATACCTTCGCAGTGAATTTGACATAAAGAAGTACCATAATGGAAGAGAATATGGAAGAACCTCATACTAAAGAAGCAAGAAAGCGGCTGAGAGATAAAAGCAATTGGAAGTTGACAAAAGGAAAGACCGACAAACGAGTTTATTTTTCTATTTTAAACCAGCTAACGTATCAGCTTATGCTTAATGACTTATTACTGGAAGTAATACTGGGAGAAAGTTTAATAGATGTGCAATTATATTTTCTACTGGACATAATATAATTGTAAACTAATGTTTCAATCTTAATTGCTGTCTTTTCTGCCGAAGATAGTCCCCTAAAGCACCCCCCGTCCATCCAGCTGGTAAACATAGTGAAGAAGTAAGTGTTGTCAGCTGTTGAGAATGGCAGACACACTCCATTTCTATTCACCACTCTAAACATCCAAAAATAAAGAAAAACAGAACTACTGTAGTGTACTACACTGAAGCGCCAAAGCAGCTGGTGTAGGCATGCGTATTCAAATACAGAGATATGTGAACGGGCAGTGTACGGCGCTGCGGTCGGATACGCCTGTGTAAGACAACAAGTGTCTGGCGCAGTTGTTAGATCGGTTATTGCTGCTACAATAGACAGCAAATCATCGAGTAAAACTGAAGTGATATCGGATGTTCCCCAGGGAAGCGTCCTGGGACCTCTGCTATTCCTGATCTATATAAATGACCTGGGTGACAATCTGAGCAGTTCTCTTAGGTTGTTCGGAGATGATGCTGTAATTTACCGTCTAGTAAGGTCATCCGAAGACCAGTATCAGTTGCAGAGCGAATTAGAAAAGATTGCTGTATGGTGTGGCAGGTGGCAGTTGACGCTACATAAAGAAAAGTGTGAGGTGATCCACATGAGTTCCAAAATAAATCCGTTGGAATTCTCAAGGCTGTCAATTCAACTAAGTACCTGGGTGTTAAAATTATGAACAACTTCAGTTGGAAAGACCACATAGATAATATTGTGGGGAAGGCGAGCCAAAGGTTGCGTTTCATTGGCAGGACACTTAGAAGATGCAAGTTCACTAAAGAGACAGCTTACACTACACTCGTTCGTTCTCTGTTAGAATATTGCCGCGCGGAGTGGGATCCTTACCAGGTTGGATTGACGGAGGACATCGAAAGGGTGCAAAAAAGGGCAGCTCGTTTTGTATTATCACGTAATAGGGGAGAGAGTGTGGCAGATGTGATACGCGAGTTGGGATGGAAGTCATTAAAGCAAAGATGTTTTTCGTCGCGGCGAGATCTATTTACGAAATTTCAGTCACCAACTTTCTCTTCAGAATGCGAAAATATTTTGTTGAGCCCAACCTACATAGGTAGGAATGATCATCAAAATAAAATAAGAGAAATCAGAGCTTGAACAGAAAGGTTTAGGTGTTCGTTTTTCCGCGCGCTGTTCGGGAGTGGAATGGTAGAGAGATAGTATGATTGTGGTTCGATGAACCCTCTGCCAAGCACTTAAATGTGAATTGCAGAGTAATCATGTAGATGTAGGTGGCCGGTTATCAAGATTTAAGTGAGTCTGAACGTGGTGTTATAGTCGGCGCACTAGCAATGGGACATAGCATCTCCGAGGTAGCAATGAAATGGGGATTTACAATACGAACATTTCACGAGTGTAACGTGAATATTAGGAATCCGGTAAAACATCGAATCTCCGGCATCGCTGCGGCAGGAAAAAGATCCTGCAAGAACGGGACCAATGACGACTGAAGAGAATCGTTCAACATGACAGAAGTGCAACCTTTTCGCAAATTGCTGCAGATTTCATTGCTGAGTCATCAACGAGTGTTTGTGTGCGGACTATTCAACGAAACATCATCGATATGGGCTCTCTGAGCCGAAGGCCCACTCATGTAGCCTTGACGACTGCACGACACAAAGCTATACGCCTCGCCTGGGCCCGTCAACACCGACATTTGACGATTGATGACTGGAAACTTGTTGCCTAGTCGGACGAGTCTCGTTTCCAATTGTATCTAGTGGTTGGACGAGTATGGGTATGGAGACAATCTCATGAATCCATGAACCCCGCACGTCAGCAGGGGACCAAGCTGGTGGTGGCTCTTTAATGGTGTGGAGAGTGTGCAGTTGGAGTTATACAGGACCTCTGATACGTCTAGATACAACTCTGACAGATGACACGTACGTGAGGATCCTGTCTGATCACTTGCATCAATTCATGTCCATTGTGCATTCCGATGGACTTAGGAAATTCCAGCAGGACAATGCGAGCTCCACAGGTCCAGAATTGCTACATTGTGGCTCCAGGAAAACCCTTCCCATTTAAACACTTCCGCTGTGCACCAAACTCCCCAGACATGAATATTATTGAGCATATCTGGGATGCCTTGCAACGTGCTGTTCAGAACAGATCTCCACCCCCTCGTACTCTTACCGATTTATGGACCGCCCCGCAGGATTCACGGTGTCAGTTTTCTCCAGCACTACTTCAGAAATTAACCGCGTCCATGACACGTCGTGTTTCGGCACTTCTGTGTGATCGCTGGGTCCTACACGATATTAAGCAGGTGTATCAGTTTCTATGGCTCTTCAGTGTATAACCTGCAACGAGGCACTTCACAGAATGCTGCGTACGAACATAATGTGTTTCACAGAGTCCATAACAACGTTCTGGGATGTAGTAATACAGTTCTAAGTGTCTTGTAAATTACAAAGAATTGCGAAATTGGTGTTTTTCAAAGATTTCAGACAGATAATGGTTCACACGCATCACTTGAAAACTGTGGCAGGAATCGGAATTAAGTATTATACAAAGGGAGAGTCAGTAATAAGGTTGATTGAAAGCTTCAAGAAAGTTGAATCTCATTACTCCAGAGGGAAAACCAGAACAGTATAACTGAGTTCAGATCTGAGTGTTTAAAAAATGTGGTGAATGTATCAGAAAACTGCTGCAGATGATAAGAAAATAAAGGACCTTCACTTTTTGCATATATTTATTACTTGATTTACTATTAGTTTTCCTCCTCGATTTGTAGACGCTGGCCTTTAATACCTAGAATTAGACGAGCAACCTTGCTCGAGCAGCAGTGACCAATGATCAGAGATTAAAGCTAGAAATTTAATGTAAGAAAATATTGCACAAAGAACAGACAATTCATTATTATACTATCACAAAAAAGAAAGGGATGGTTTGTTAATTGCTTCATTTGATATGCAGGAAATATTTTCCTCCACTCAGTCGTCGTGCCTAATGCCACTAATGGTGGTCAGGTTGTAAGTTACTGTGTTGGGTCAGGTAGTGGTCACATGATCGAGTTTTTAAATGGGCAGGCGGAGCAAGGTAGTGGTCTTTCGTGGTTAGTGAGATTGGTTTTCGTAAGGTATTTTCTGGCCAGAGACTCTTGCACTTTAGTCTTATAATTTACATTTCGGGACTTAGAAATATTTCGATGCGTAAAATATCTGGAACTCATGGTGCTAGGGGACATTGACTAGTGGTCAGGCTATCAGTGATTGAATATTTCAACCACGATGAATTTGTTACTGTATTAAGATTTGTATGCTGCTGTTGAACTTGTAAATTTCGTTGCAGTTTTAGTAATTTGATTCGCGGCTTGTGGCGAAACAAGCGCTGTATCATTGTGAGAGATAGAGACGCGGGTGGATGTGCCGGGACTTACCCCGGTTCAATGCTACTAGCGCCACGTTCTCATAACGCTCCTGTGAGCAGCATACAAGTACTGCGCCATGGTTAAAGAATGAAATTAAAAATTAAAGTAGCTTTCCCAAACTTTATCAACATATGCATTACTATATTAACGTTTAAATTGTTAAATCGTAGAGTGATCAGATGAATATGTTTCCCTACATACATGGTTTTAAATAAAAAACAAGTGGAGCTTAATAATAAAGCTATAAATCCAAAAATCAGTCAGAATGTGTAAATATATGTTCTTATGGTGTGGTGTGAGCCAAAAATCAGTCACAATGTGTAAATATACTTATGTCAAAATTAACTGTTGTAAGTTTCAACTTGATCGGAACAAAATTATTGTCAAAATCGGCGTTTTTACGAAGAACTGAAGGCTCTAAATACACTAGTCCAAAGCCATTTTGCATGTGAGATGTGATACATCAGCTAGTATGTGTGTGTAGAATCCGAATATAACTTTCAAAATGTTCTAGCAAGCAACATTTTTGAGTTCTTCTGTTTTGATGTTTGTCTGTTTTTGATTTGCAGAGGAGAACTAGAAGATCCACAAATCGTCAGTAAATGGTTGGTGTGGTAATCCAGTGGTGTGAAAGAGATCCTCAGTGAGTGTTTCCTGTTAAAGATAGTGCAACATTTTTATGTTTAAAACTTACACTAAGAAAAATGGCAACCAGCAAATCTCGTAAACCACCTCGACAACTTTTGTTATGTGTGTGGGAAATTCACTCCAAAAGCCCCAAGAAAACCAATCAATGATTTGGTTAAGAAGGCATGTAAATTGCATTTTGGTTGTCCTGTTGGTGACCAAGATAAAAATTTGGCACCTCATGTTGTCTGCATAACCTGTACTACAACCTTAAACAAGTGGTTGAAAGGAAAAAGGCGAGTCATGCCATTCGCTGTTTTTATGGTGTGGTGTGAGCCTAATGATCATTATTCAGACTGTTACTTCTGTCTTACAAATATTTCTGGATATTCAAAGAAAACTAGACATAAAATAAAGTATAAAAATGTATCTTCAGTGCATTTGTCTGTGCCCCATGATGAGGGATTGCCAGTTCCTGTCTGTGACTTGAAAGCCACGGAACCAGACGCCATGTAAAGTGAATCAGAGAGTATTGACCATATAGAAGAGAACTGCCCTCAATATCATGAAACTTCGCCTTAGCTCTTTAATCAATAGGAACTGAACGATTTGGTTTGCGATCTAAAACTTTCGAAACAGCAAGCCGAACACTTCGGGTCGAACTGCAACAATGGAACCTTCTAGCTCCAGGGTCAAAAATTACCTGTTTCAGATCAGAGATGCTTCCTTCGCTCAGTATTCCGATATGCAGAATTCAATGTGTGTATGTAGAGATGTCAACGGTCTAATTATGCAGCTAGGTGTACAAGATAACCCACAGGAGTGGCGACTATTCATTGCCTCCAGTGAAAGCAGCTTGAAAGCAGTACTACTGCATAATGGCAATGCATTTCCATCGGTACCTTTGACTCACGCAGTAGACATGAAAGAAACTTACGAAACCATGGCTTTGCTGCTAGAGGCAAATATAAGGATGATGAATGCCAGCTTTGCTGTGATTTAAAAGTTGTGCACTCCTTACAGGTTTGCAGGCTCGATTCACGAAATACTGCTGCTTTTTGTGCGTTTGGGACAGCCGTGACACCAAGAACCACTATACAGTCAAGGAATGGCCTATAAGGAAGTCAGATGTTCGCGGAAACGTAAATGTGAACAATGCTCCATTGGTTGAGCCCGATGAAATCATTTTGCCTCCCCTTCATGTCAAGTTGGGCCTTATAAAGAACTTTTGTAAAAGCTCTGCATAAAGAAGGTGAGGCCTTCAATCACTTAAAACAAAATTTTCGAAATTAAGTGAGGCAAAGCTGAAAGAGGGTATATTTGTAGGACCACAAACAAGAAAATTGCTGAAACATCCAATTTTTGATACGAAACTCACAGATATCCAATTAGCTGGTTGGTCTTGTATTAAAGCAATTGTGAAGGACTTTTTGGGTAACAAAAAAGACAAAAACTATGTTACCATTGTGAATGATCTGTTGGACAACCATAAGAACTTGGGTTGTAGAATGTCGCTTAAAATTAACTCTTTACATTCTCTTCTTTATTTCTTCCCGGAAAATTTCGGAGCCGTAAGCGATGAGCATGGTGAACGCTTTCACCAGGACATTCTTCCCATGGTACGCCGTTACCAAGGCCATTGGAACCATTCGATAATGGGTGACTACTGCTGGAGTCTTGTTAGGGCGAGTGCTCAAACGGCAAACAAAAGAAGAGCTCTGTCGTCGCATTTTTTAAAACCCAAAGACGATGAAAGATGAAAATATCTTCTGAATTAATTTGGACCTTTTATTGGCATCATGCCTATACATACATACAAAATCGTATTGATTTCAAACGTTCTGAATGTGTATTTTTGTTTGACTTAATTGTGTCAATTTTCGCTATAACCATTTTTTGTTCTGCTGTTTATCTAGCAACTGTGACGTCATAGAGAAAAACTGATTTCACCAGTGTATTAAGCACCCCAAAATTAGGTAAATCCACCCATTTACAAAGCAGATGCAGAACAAAAGATTAAATTTGTTAACTAGTGATACCATACTCAGAAAGATGAAAATTGGTATGAAGCGTCAGTTTGATATGGAAACTTTAACAATGTGACCCCACTAAGATACCTCTAAAGTTTTCGAGTAATTTACTGAAAACTGAATTTGAAACAAAAACATCCTTATTTGTAGTAGATTGAGCAGCAGTTTTGTTAATGACAGACAGTTCTGACGACAGCACTTGATTACCTCAATTAGATAATGAAGACATAACAAGTTTCAAGACTTTGATGCAAATACCAAACAATACAGGGTCTCTTAAAGATGTAGATCAGAGGTCATGCTCTAATGTCAGTCCAGTTCTAAATCTTTTATGAGGCAAAGTGTAAACGCAGGCGAGCAAAAACTTTTTTCTGTTATTAAATCCAGCTTAACTTCATTCACACGAAAATTACAAAGATGGTAAATTGTTTCATGAAAGCATTATATAATATGTCTCCGAGAAAGCGACCATTTAGAGGCTACTACCGGGACATAGAGCGGATGACGGCAGGTATTCCCTTCGGCCGTCCGCTGCGCCCATATATAAATACGGGCTGAGAGGCTCTGAAAGACTTCACTTTGCACCCAGCTGTCAATCGGTCCGCGTCACTCAAACGCCTGCTTACGCGTTGCCTAGGATGACGTCACAGCTATGCTGCTGCTAAGCACATGTTTTTGGCACAAATGAGAAGTGAACTCGCGAGAACTGTACGCCGTACTGGAAATTTGCGGAAGTAACTGTCTGTGTGCCGCCCGTAATGTTAACAAAACCGCGTGATAAGTGGAGATATTATTTTCCACTTCTGTGGAGAGCAATTAGCCTTGATTATTAAAAGTCAGGGCGAAAGACCATTTAATGGGAACTTACAGTAGATGTCGCCTCTGAACTGGTCATAGTGCTGTTTATGATAGAGACATTATTATTATCAGGATTATTACTATGTTTTGTGTGTGAACTTTTCTAAATACAAGTGAATCAGAACGCAAAACTTCTGCTTATAATTATAATTGCTCATCAAAATGCCTCATGAATGTTCGATCGTTCTGTAAGGGCTTAAAGTAACCCCTTTGATCAGATGAGCCGTATTCAAATGGTTCAAATGGCTCTGAGGACTATGGGACTCAACTGCTGAGGTCATTAGTCCCCTAGAACTTAGAACTAGTTAAACCTAACTAACCTAAGGACATCACAAACATCCATGCCCGAGGCAGGATTCGAACCTGCGACCGTAGCGGTCTTGCGGTTCCAGACTGCAGCGCCTTTAACCGCACGGCCACTTCGGCCGGCTGAGCCATATTCAGAGGTTGTGTACTCGGGCTCTGGCGGTTAGGTAGCAACGACTGCCGATTAATTTCTCATTATTGTTCCCAGAACCCTACTGAAGTTGCATGTAGTCATCTTTAATGAGTTAATAAATGGCCTTTTATGATTTTAATTATTTCGTTCACTACGGCATTAATGTACAAGATTAGGACGTCAACTTATAAATTATGTAACACATGCCTGCAGATACCCTGAACACCAAAATCACCACATCCGTTTTCCTGACAGGGGAATTTTTCTTTCACAAGAATGACCGAGGACTGGTGTACCAGCAACAGTTCGTCTGGTGTCTCTTTGCTCTGACCTTCGCCTTTCTCCATTGAACCCTTTCATCACGTTATCTTTGGCAAAACACTTCCCTCCAATCTTTTCATCAGGTTAACTTAGGGAAACTCTCCTCCCTCCCCCCCCCCCCCCCCCCCCGCCCCATGGTTTGTACCTTATCCAAAGTTCCAGAAATCCATGAACAACACTCAGTATCGTTCAGATGTAGTCTTTACAGCAGAATTAGTATCTGTTATCCAAAGCCCTCCATTACGATCGCACTCGTACTAACGAAAATTTCGTAATCTGACTAAGTAGCCTACAGGACATAGGCCAATGAAGAGTGAAACAGTGGGCATTAGAGAAGAGCTAATGCTTTTACCTCCAGCTCAAGGTATAACCCGATACCACGCTCACACCTCTTGGGAAATTGGTTTGGAATATTCAAGGTAAGGATGTAACCTAATTAATATGTGTCATGTGTCAAGTTAAGACCTCCTCTAAGGTCACCCATCCACTATGTCGGTTCTAGCCCAGAAATCAAGGTCATCCTCCCCTCTTTGATTTAGGGCACTGTGATTACTTAAAACTTTAAAATAGTGGGAATCCTTCACTCTTACCCTCATGTACTCTTTCTTCAACGCTCTCAGGCTAGACACTTTTTGAACTGGTATATCAAGCTTCTTGCATTGTGGGCTGTGCGGCGGAATTTAACTGTTGACAGAGTGGTCTGAACGTGGAGTTTCCGCCATTCTATCCAGTGGTAGCCGATAAATATGACAGTCTCTCCTATAAGGCATCATCCTCCTCCAAATTGGTCATGGGAATTGCAAGTTTTAGATCTCAGGGAGAATTCATCCCACAGCATTGTCCCTGACAAATAATTGAAATTTTTAGAACTAGAGTCATATGAGCAAACAGCGCGATAAGTTACAGTATATGGTACGCTTTATTCTGTGAAGGTACTTTCGGAGGCAGTGAGGTCATCTTCACAGGGCGTCACAAGAGCTATAAGACGCCCTAAATCTGTGTGTACCACAAAGGAACAATGCTTCTGTTGGTGGGCGTTTTTAAGCTTTATGAACTCGTTTTCCATGCTAGGCATTTACACAAGTAGCAGTTCGCGGCTTAAGTGATCATTTAGACGCTTTGCGCCGTAGTCTTTTGACCATAGGGAGGAATATGGGCGCGACATGTTTTTGATGCAGGTATTGTTTCTCCCCCTCAGAGAATAACAACGAATGTATGTGTTTGGGTGCTGACCAGCTACTTTTGAAAAGTAAAGCGGTCTGATGACGTTATACTTAACATCATTTTTGCTCTACATATAGTTCCCTTCTTCTTCTGACTTGCTTTCATCTTCCTCCATGTTCTTCATGAACATCAACAGATATATAGAGGTGCTATCTTTCAAATGTAAGAATATCCTGAAGTTTAATGAGGAATGTCATGCAGTTACAATGCTTACAAACTTTAAATGTTTGGTATACAGTCGTAAGCTCAGGAAAAATACTATAACATCTCTCGCAAGTAAGAAGCAATCATGCAAAGCATAATTTGTCAGCGTCATGAAGATTTTGGGTGTTGATGCGGGTCTGTTTAGCAGCAATATCCTTTGGAAGAGACATAATTTGGAGACCCGTTTCTTCACAGGTCGTTAACGATATGGGGGGGGGGGCACCTTTCCAAAACTGGTAGACAAACTTTTACGAGATTGGTAGGCTCTTCGTAGCGTGCAGCAGAGTCGCCTCTACCGGTATATGAGGTCTGGTCCCCAAAAGTGCCGCAACCATGGAGTAGCTCAAAGCTGACGTGTGACCATGGAGTAGCTCAAAGCTAACGCGTGACGTGTGACAGCAGTGAGCAAGATAGCCATGAACGACATGATGGTCAATGCAAAGATAAACATGCGGCTGATGTGCCTGAGTGTGGTGAAAGCGTCATTGATGGGCAGAGCTGAGGGGAGTGTGGTACTGAATGTGCTCTCGCAAGACGTAAACAGGCACGGGAAACGCATTCTCAATGAGTCTAGCATTCTCAATGAGTCTAGGCGAAAGCACGCCTCTGGCCGGTCCCAAAATTTCTGCACGGAAGAAGCGATATCACTGATGTCATTCTACTGGTCTAGAGAGAAAATTGGGGAGGGTGTTGAGCGACATATTTTAAGTAATACTGTTGGGCTAGATCAGGGGAGCGGGATGACATTGATTCTGGGGACAGAAAGGGCACAGTGGTTGGGTGATCGTGAAGGAGTCCTTATCTTGACATATGTCACGTATTAAGTTACATCCTGACCTTGAATATACCAAACGAAGTCGCCCAAGAGGTGTGGGTGGGGCATCAGCTTAACCACGAACTAGAGATGAGACCCTTATATGTCATCACATGCCCTCTGTTCCACTACCACAGCGCTGTCCTAGTGACGCACTGATTTTGTTCATACAAGATCGTCTTTCTCGCTCCACGATACTCGCAGTTCCGTTTTATTCCTCTGGACACCAAGTCATATAGCAATTCCTGGAAAGGACCTTGCAGACTAATTAACAATGGAAGCTATCGATATGGATATCTTGTTGACGAGGAAATGGTGATCCGACGTCCTATTGACACTGTGTCTTCAGCTTTTGGGGGCGTGGAAGGTGTGGCTCTATGCTTTTCCGACTACATATCGAGTACCACAACTTCGCTGCTTTGCGGCGAACATTGAAGCTTGAGAATTCAGTGTCACTTCTGTTTGATGACGACGTCCAAGCGTGTAGATCTGATTTTACATTTTATTTGAAGACCGTGGATTATATTAACTCATTTAAAACTTCTCACCATGGTATCGTCGCTTCGTCGCTTTTTCCCATTCTCTTGTGTGAAAATTCAGTGAGTATTCTACTGCCTATGAGGGACTGTCGGACAGGTTCGGAAGTTGACACCGTGTTGGGCTCTTTGGCTGGGTCAGACCGGAGTAGTACTACTACCTGATGGCAGTTTCTTACCTTTTTACGTCATGATGCAACGAATATCAGGTTGGCAGTTCCTCCTTTTTTCTCCTGGAAACTTCGTCAGCCCTTGTCACTTGGCAGAATTTCAGTTTCCCACAGATGTTTCAATATTACTCATTCTGCTCTAGTGATGTTGGATCTTAGCATTGCCGTCTTGGTAATTGCTCCAAAGGTTTCATGTCCAACCGCTTCTGCTGCTATCAGTGGGAGAGAAGCTACAACATGCGTTACGGAAGTGATGGACTCTGTAATTGGTAGAATTTTTGGAGTTTACGCGAAGAATCAGAAAATTTTCACCGTGTGGACTCGAATCAAATGATATTCGATCTTTTGAATAACGCTGTATACAAATGTATAGATATAGGCCGGCCGGGGTGGCCGAGCGGTTCTAGGGGCTACAGTCTGTAACCGCGCGACCGCTACGGTCGCAGGTTCGAATCCTGCCTCGGGTATGGCTGTGTGTGATGTCATTAGGTTAGTTAGGTTTAAGTAGTTCTACGTTCTAGGGGACTAATGACCTCAGAAGTTAAGTCCCCTAGTGCTAACAGCCATTTGAACCATTTTTTGATAGATGTAGATTTTACTGATAAAATCTAGAGGAGGAAGAAAACTCTCTTCAGTGACTCAGACTAGCCATGTAAAATCATTAAGGGTCTTACACCCACGCAGTAAAGCCAAAACGACTATATGGCCTTCTGAAGGTACCCAAGGTTAGTAATATTGGCACAGTTACATACCAGCTGTCAAAATACCTGAAACGCTTTGTCAGCGAATAAATGTTGAAGTGCGAAAACAACATTCGCAATTCTGTTGACTCTGTACATCGCCTCAGACAATTCTGGCTCCAGGATACAGATAGCATTCGTCAGTTCCGATATAGTCTCCGTGTTTACGAGAGTGCTATTATCTTATTCCGTGGAACTAACCACGAAGACGTTCGACGACTGTTTCACGGAACTTTTTATGCACACTGTGACATCAACTTATTTCCTATTCGCCAGTGAATATTATGAACAAACCGATGGTCTGGCGATGGGCAGTTCGTTATTGCCCGTCGTAGTGAATCTATACATGGAACACTTTGAAGGAAAGGCAATAGAATCAGGCAAGTTGAAACCTACTAAAATGAAACTTCTTGGCAGATTGACACTGTGTGCCCGACCGAGATTCGATCTCGGGACCTTTGCCTTTCGCGGGCAAGTGCTCTACCATCTGAGCTACCGAAGCACGACTCACGCCCGGTCCTCACAGCTTTACTTCTGCCAGTATCTCGTCTCCAACCTTCCAAACTTTACAGAAGCTCTCCTGCGAACCTTGCAGAACTAGCACTCCTGCAAGGTTCGCAGGAGAGCTTCTGTAAAGTTTCGGAGGTTGGGAGACGAGGTACTGGCAGAAGTAAAGCTGTGAGGACCGGGCGTGAGTCGTGCTTCGGTAGCTCAGATGGGTGCCGGCACGGTAGCTTAGCGTGTTCGGTCAGAGGGTTAGTTGCCCTCTGTAATAAAAAACTGAGTTAATCGATCAACAACGAACTTAAACGGATGTCCTTCGATGTCCGCCCCGAGCAGACACAACGAACGAAAGCGGAAAAAAAAGATGGTAGAGCACTTGCCCGCGAAAGACAAAGGTCCCGAGTTCGAGTCTCGGTCGGGCACACAGTTTTAATCTGCCAGGAAGTTTCATATCAGCGCACACTCCGCTGCAGAGTGAAAATCTCATTCTTGAAACCTACTGTTTTTTTTTTGGTACTTGGCCGACATGATTGTGGTGTTGCCACTTGGGCCACAAAGGTTTCAAGAGTTCCAAGGTTTCAAGAGTTCCACGGACTGATTTATGTCTCCAAGTCCCCAGCCATCATCATCTGCCACGCAGAAACTAGGTGCTAAAGACTCTGGTCCATAGAGCTCAGTTCAGACAAGGAGAGCCTCGCCGGAGAATTACACCTACGACAGCTGTTCCGAAGGATTGGGTAGACAGAGCATCAAATTCAACGAGCGATGCAGCCAAAATCAAGAACATCTGAGAAAGAGGCTGAGACTAAGACCGAGGACGATAACCCAAAAATCGCTTGTATGCCTTATGCTGGCCCAATTTTCGGAAAGAGCGATAGACTCCAACGGAAACATGGCATCCACCGTATTTCACTGCCTTGGATAAGATGTATTACCTGTACTGTTCAAGACGGCCTAGGTCTCCGTATGCCGAATGTGCAGCTCATTCCATGCGAATGGTGCATGAAGTCAGAACAGTTGAGGAGAGATGAAAAGAATATCAGTGACACATCCTACTAAAACAACGAAGCAGATCAGCAGTTGCTGAATACGCATCCGATATAATGAAGAAATAAAGTACGATGAGACCACTATTATAGTGCAACTGCCAAATTTCTGGGACAGCATAATTAGAGAGTCCATCGAAATAAATATTTCACAAAATCTAATATACAGGGATGGAGGTTTCAATTTATTGAAAGCCCGCCGAACATTACATCCATCAAATTTGGGGAATGCTTAGACAATTTGCACTTCACTATTAGTGCGTACTCTGTAAAACAAAAGAGTAATAAAGGACACACCTGGATGCCCAGAATCGAACTCCGCTGCAAATAGCGGCGTGAGACTAACAATAGCTCACAGTCTGATTTCAGTCCAGGCAGCGAGTACACATAACAGCAAAACTCGCAGCACATAAAGATGACCGCTAAGTCGATCGTCGAAATATTGAGCAGGAAGTGGAAGCAACAACTCGGCAGGACACCCGGAAACTTACTGTTAACTAATCACACCGAAATAACCGAATTATAGGTTAGAGATGTCAAGAAATAACTGGTTACTGACTATTTTCAGTTACGATAATACCAGTTTATCTGTATTAGGCAAGTTTCATAACTGCTATCTGTTTACCAGATTTTCGTACTAATGGCACGCAGCATCTGATCCTGGATGTAAAGGACAGAATGACCATCTGATACTCCTAGTTGCATGGAAATAACCCGTTCTTTCCATAGATTTCCAAATACTCTGAGATCTTTGGAAGGCATACGACAAACTTGGTGCAGCAACAATGGCTTTCCAGACCAGTCGCCGTCACAAAGAGGAAGAGCTGAGTGAAACGAATTTCGTAGTTTCAGTCACGGATTCGGTTGACTGCAAAATTCCGAATTCATTATTAGTAATCCCGTGCCGAATGGAGTATTATTTGAAATGTCATAAAAGCCCATCAGTCAATCACTGTAATTGGATTAATTTCGGCGGGCTAATGGATATCACCGTTGGCACGCCTGCGTTGAGGATCATCGGTCGGAGGGGACGAAAAAATTTCTTCATCCACATTTTAACTAACTTACGAAGTACACAAGATAACGATAGTTCAGGGCCATTATGTTTGAATTTAAGCTGAAGCCACACTGGCGTGGAGCCACACTAATTATCACTCGTTCGGAGTTCTGGCACCCAAACATTTGTCCCAAACTGAGCACGAAGAGACGATGCCGCCGTTCCAGGCCCAGCTAGCATTAACAATTCCGCCTCCTCCCTCTGTCATGTTGGCTACGGGAACATTTTCTTAACTGTGTGTGAACTCTACGGTGCGGTGTTCGATTTTATAAACGATACAGAGAGCCGCTCCGTAATTCCATCCGGGTGCTATTACTGGATGTTTTCACACAGCAGACAGCAGAAGTGTGGAAGTGACAGCTGTTTTGATACTCAAGTGTTGTCTTCCATTATCTTGAGAATAGCCTTGTCTTAAGAGCGTCGTGATGATTCGCAATAGGAAGCTTGCAGCAGCCACTTTAGTTTCTACAGTGCAATCACGCCGTTGCACCGTAAGCATCCGGTATCGCGTATCCACCGACTGTAATATGACAAGCTTTGCCATTTAGCCCCTGTAAATGTATTCATATTACGGTACTTATGGTTGGTTGATTAGCCTCTATTAAACATTTCTCGGTCTCTCTATGGACTATACAAATGTCTGTTTAATTTTTATTGTTTTTCGAAGTGTTTTCCATTTGATTAATCGTCCTACAGCAAGGCAGCAGCTCGTCGTGTCACTCAGAATTGTGTGTGAACGCTAGAAAACACTGTGACACATTTGTGTCTTTTTCTGCAATATAATCAATTTCAATCGCATTTACTGACTATCACAGATCCGTAGTATTCCCACTGTCACTTTTTCTTCAATGAAATTTTCTATTAGATGACGAAACTGCCGCAAAAAAGAAAAGCCCGATGTCTTCACGATAGGGACAGAAATTCAGCAGGTGAGTGTAACTTCCTGTGGTATAGGAAAATAGTGATAAGCAGTACATCCCCCATTCCAGCAAACATAACACAACGTACGTTGTTAGAATGTGTGGATTACTCTCAGTTCTGTTACACGTGGTGTTAACTGTCGTTCTACAGGGACAAAATACTGAATAATTCTGCTGGCAATTTATAGAAGATCGAAAATTTGTAAGTTCTCATTTCGATTGCCCATGCGGTTGCTTCCGACGCGAATAAAAGGAGGACTAGCGATCAGTTCACGTACCTTTCAGTCTTAGACAACGAGTTCACCTGTTTTTTTCTATCCTTGAAAAAACTGTCAATTTTTCAGTTGGTACGGTTATTAAGTTCGTGATTTATGTCTCCTGGCAGCTTGTCAATAACCTTTGAGTCACAAGTTGCATCCCATTGTGAGCTCTTATAATTATTCTCATTATCTGCAGCTTTGTATGTTTCTTTTTTTCGCAATTGTGAATAAGGAACTCTTGCAATGGAATGTATAACATAAAGATTTTTCCATAACCTTTGTGCGATATTCGATCGCCAACTTCGCGAAAAAATATTTATCCTCAGTAAATTTACTACTCTGTTCCTTAATATAAATGGTTCAAGAGAATTACATGCATAGGACAAGAAGGTTGTCACGAGACAAGAAGACAGTACATGACTATTTATGCAAAGGACATACACATTTCTTACAGCAAAAATACCATAAAATATAACACATTACCTTCAGTTGAAGAAAAATACGGTGTCTAGTTTAGGGTAGCCTATAGTTAGACAGCTAACAGTCAACTGATACGAAAAGAATAGTTTTGACTGCGGTAAGTGTAAACGCTGAAAGTTCATCAATCCTAGCGGTGACACCACAGATGCGTGTTACCGATGAACCGTTATGAGGGAGCTTTGAAATATGTCAAATACGTACATACACTCCTAGAAATGGAAAAAAGAACACATTGACACCGGTGTGTCAGACCCACCATACTTGCTCCGGACACTGCGAGAGGGCTGTACAAGCAATGATCACACGCACGGCACAGCGGACACACCAGGAACCGCGGTGTTGGCCGTCGAATGGCGCTAGCTGCGCAGCATTTGTGCACCGCCGCCGTCAGTGTCAGCCAGTTTGCCGTGGCATACGGAGCTCCATCGCAGTCTTTAACACTCGTAGCATGCCGCGACAGCGTGGACGTGAACCGTATGTGCAGTTGACGGACTTTGAGCTAGGGCGTATAGTGGGCATGCGGGAGGCCGGGTGGACGTACCGCCGAATTGCTCAACACGTGGGGCGTGAGGTCTCCACAGTACATCGATATTGTCGCCAGTGGTCGGCGGAAGGTGCACGTGCCCGTCGACCTGGGACCGGACCGCAGCGACGTACGGATGCACGCCAAGACCGTAGGATCCTACGCAGTGCCGTAGGGGACCGCACCGCCACTTCCCAGCAAATTAGGGACACTGTTGCTCCTGGGGTATCGGCGAGGACCATTCGCAACCGTCTCCATGAAGCTGGGCTACGGTCCCGCACACCGTTAGGCCGTCTTCCGCTCACGCCCCAACATCGTGCAGCCCGCCTCCAGTGGTGTCGCGACAGGCGTGAATGGAGGGACGAATGGAGACGTGTCGTCTTCAGCGATGAGAGTCGCTTCTGCCTTGGTGCCAATGATGGTCGTATGCGTGTTTGGCGCCGTGCAGGTGAGCGCCACAATCAGGACTGCATACGACCGAGGCACACAGGACCAACACCCGGCATCATGGTGTGGGGAGCGATCTCCTACACTGGCCGTACACCACTGGTGATCGTCGAGGGGACACTGAATAGTGAACGGTACATCCAAACCGTCATCGAACCCATCGTCCTACCATTCCTAGACCGGCAAGGGAACTTGCTGTTCCAACAGGACAATGCACGTCCGCATGTACCCCGTGCCACCCAACGTGCTCTAGAAGGTGTAAGTCAACTACCCTGGCCAGCAAGATCTCCGGATCTGTCCCCCATTGAGCATGTTTGGGACTGGATGAAGCGTCGTCTCACGCGGTCTGCACGTCCAGCACGAACGCTGGTCCAACTGAGGCGCCAGGTGGAAATGGCATGGCAAGCCGTTCCACAGGACTACATCCAGCATCTCTACGATCGTCTCCATGGGAGAATAGCAGCCTGCATTGCTGCGAAAGGTGGATATACACTGTACTAGTGCCGACATTGTGCATGCCCTGTTGCCTGTGTATATGTGCCTGTGGTTCTGTCAGTGTGATCATGTGATGTATCTGGCCCCAGGAATGTGTCAATGAAGTTTCCCCTTCCTGGGACAATGAATTCACGGTGTTCTTATTTCAATTTCCAGGAGTGTATTTT
Organism: Schistocerca americana; assembly: GCF_021461395.2. Lineage (NCBI taxonomy): Eukaryota > Metazoa > Arthropoda > Insecta > Orthoptera > Acrididae > Schistocerca > Schistocerca americana. The sequence goes on along the minus strand of NC_060120.1, from coordinate 869,452,456 downwards.
AAGTAATAATTATTGGAAAAAAAATTAAGCCTAAAATTTATGATGTCGATTGTCATTGTTTCTAGAATTTTTTCTGTAGGATCTTCTCCAGATAATTAAACAGTTTGCCGTCTGCAACGAAATGATATTTTCTGAGGTTCGTTGGCGGCGATTTAGCAGACCACTTTATCTGTAAATGTAATTTTGTAGTGTGAGATAATTTCGCGTCCATATTTTGCGGTTGCTTGTAGATCTTTTCGGTTCTGTTATAATCTGCATGCTGCAGAAAAACACGGTGGCCGAGCGGTTCTAGGCGCTACAGGCAGGGACCGCGCGACCGCTACGGTCGCAGGTTCGAATCCTGCCTCGGGCATGGATGTGTGTGATGTCCTTAGGCTAGTTAGGTTTAAGTAGTTCTAAGTTCTAGGGGACTGATGACCTCAGAAGTTAAGTCCCATAGTGCTCAGGGCCATTAGAGCCAACTTAACTTCTGAGGTCATCAGTCCGCTAGAACTTAGAACTACTTAAACCTAACTAACCTAAGGACATCACACACATCCATGGCCGAGGCAGGATTCGAACCTGCGGCCGTAGCGGTAGGGCGGTTCCAGACTGTAGCGCCTAGAACCGCTCGGCCACCCTGGCCGGCTAGTCCAAACACGGAACTTCATAAAACACATTACTTATTTTGCTGTTGTATACATAGTTGACATTCGTCTGTTTTCGTACTCGTTGTAGCGCCTCATTTGTGCTCTGTTTACTTTCTCTCTGTCTCTCTCTCTGTCCCCATCACCTCTCCTCTTTCCTGCTCTCTCTCTTTCACGCTGCGTGTGGTCATTTTGTAAAATGTTTGTTTGTGTTAACAGTGTAGCGGTCGTTAGTGTACTAGTAGAATCCACAGAATATGTTGTCGGCTGCGAACAGTGGTCGGAGGATGCATTCAAATGGTAGTCAAGTAGTATACTGAATTTTACGGTCGTCTGTCGGAATAGTACTGAACAGAATTTCGCAAGTAGGGAATGTCGTTAGAGACTTAAGTATTCATCTAAGTCAAAGATTCATCTTGTTACTCTAATTCAGTAATAACTTTCGACAAAGGATACAATAAAGTAACGACGACACCCAATACAGTTCGTGAACTCCACCCAACCGATCACCAAATAAAGCTAATGATCAAAAAGCCTATGATAAACGAAGTGAGTGAATAGAGAGCTCACAAAGGCTATGAGGTTACAATGAATAGGTGACCCATTTAGTTGATACTTGTTATTGTGTGAAGTTGCGCTGTAATGGTAGTTAACGTAACTGACATTGGTATAACGGAAAATACACTTCCTGATGTCTGTGCTGAGGACGTAAGTTATATTAACAGGGTTCAGAAATACCGAGAAAAATCTGTGCTAAATATGTTACAGATCGTACGTTAAATAGCAAATTAGTTTTTTGTAATCACTCTCCTGACTGGTTTGATGCTGCCAGTATCGATTTCCTCTGCCAGTCTCTTCATCTCAGAGTTGCATTTCTTAGTCTCTGTTTTTACTCTTTACAGCTCTCTCAAGCACCAAGAAAACCATTCTTTGATGTCGTGAAACATGTCCTGTCATCATGTACTTTATTCTTGTTAACGTCTTCCCCACGTTCCGCAATTCGCGGATTCCACGCATAACCTCCTCATTTCTTCTCTAACCGTCCACGTAATTTTCAACAACCTTCCTGAAGTATCATCATAGTGATGAGTGATCGAAGACACTTTAAAAAGAATAACTTTATTAACAAAATGAAACTGAATTATATATACACACACACACAACAGAAACTTCTCTCCTATGATGTTGTCTGTGATGGTGCTACGCGGCGAACCCTGGAGTCATGGTTTGCGGCGGCGCGAAGACCTGGGACGTTATTGAGCCAGTGCTGTCGGCGTGTGACGGCTGTCGTGCTGCTGGTGGAGACAAGGACGAATTGGGCCGTGTCTACCGACGTGGAGCGCTGAGACAAAACTGCTGGTACTGCCGACTTGAGGCCCATGGTCCGGCGGTGGCCTAAACAGTCGAGAACGGATGGATATCCGCGTGGCGCTGCGAGGGCACGTGACCTGACGTGGCAAAATAAAACTCTGCCGACAGTGCTCTCTGCTGTGACAGACATGCTGCGTGTCGGCGAGGTTCGTCCCCAGCCCCCGCCCCCTCCTCCCACACCTCGCAGACGCGGTGGAGGCGACGTGTAACTATATCGTAAAGAGCACGGGACATACGAGGAATTACACTGATAAGCTAAAGAAACTGGCACACCTGCGTAATATCGTGTACAGCCGCCGAGATCAAGCAAAAGTGCCGCAACATGACGTGGTATGGACTCGACTAATTTCTGACGTAGTGCTGGAGGAAACTGACACCTTGAATCCTGTAGAGCTGCCCATAAATTCGTAAGAGTACGAGGGGGTGGAGATCTCTTCTGAACACCACGATTCAAGGCATCCCAGATATGCTCAATAATGTTCATGTCTGGAAAATTTGGTGGCCCGTGGAAGTGTTTAAACTCAGAAGAGTCTTCTTGGAGCCACTCTGTAGCAATCCTGGTGTGGGTTATCGCATTGTCCTGCTGGAACTGCCCAAGTCTGTCGAATTCACGAAGGACATGAACGGATGCAGGTGATCAGACAGGATGATTACGTACGTGTCACCTGTCAAAGTCGTATCTAGACGTATGAGAGGTCCCATATCGCTCCAACTGCACACGTCCCACACCATTACAGAGCCTCCACCAGCTTGAACAGTTCGCTGCTGACATGCAGGGTTCATGGATTCATGAGGCTATCCATACCCGTATACATCCATCCAACCAGGCAACATGTTCCCAGTCATCAACAGTCCAATGTCAGTATTGACAAGCCCAGGCGGGGCGTAAAGCTTTGTGTCCTACAGTTATTAAGGGTATACGAGTGGGCCTTCGGCTCCGAAAGCCCTTATAGATGATGTTCCGTTGAATGGTTCGCATGCTGACACTTGTTGATGGAGCAGCACTGAAATCTGTAACAATTTGCGAAGTGAAGTTAAAATCTTCTGGGTTATCAGGCTACTGCAGTGTTCAAGCAGTAGTGGACACCAGAAGATTCTGAGGAAGATTCGAGCAGATCGGTCGAAACGCCGATCATTTTAGAGGAAATATGACGCGGCCTAATAACCTAGAAGATTTTAACTTCAGTGACAACGGCCACGAAAGCCTGTAGACTTACATAATTTGCGGAAGGGTTGCACCTCTGTCATGTTGAACGATTCTCTTCTGTCATCGTTGGTCCTGTTCTTGCAGGATCTCTTTCCGGGAGCAGCGATGTCGGAGAGTTGACGTTTTACGGGATTCCTAATATTCACGGTACACTCGTGAAGTGATTGTTCGGGAAAATCCCCACTTCATTGCTACCTCGGAGATGCTGTGTCCCATTGCTCGTGCGCCGACTGTAACACCACGTTCAGACTCACTTAAATCTTGATAACCTGCCATTGCAGCAGCCGTAACCGATCTAACAACTGCACCAGACACTTGCTGTCTTATACAGGGTGTTACAAAAAGGTACGGCCAAACTTTCAGGAAACATTCCTCACACACAAATAAAGAAAAGATGTTATGTGGACATGTGTCCGGAAACGCTTAATTTCCATGTTAGAGCTCATTTTAGTTTCGTCAGTATGTACTGTACTTCCTCGATTCATCGCCAGTTGGCCCAATTGAAGGAGGTAATGTTGACTTCGGTGCTTGTTCTGACATGCGACTCATTGCTCTACAGTACCAGCATCAAGCACATCAGTACGTAGCATCAACAGGTTAGTCTTGATCACGAACTTGGTTTTGCAGTCAGTGCAATGTTTACAAATGCGGGGGCAATAGCCGTGGCGCGGTACGTTTGTATCGAGACAGATTTCCAGAACGAAGGTGTCCCGACAGGAAGACGTTCGAAGCAATTGATCGGCGTCTTAGAGAGCACGGAACATTCCAGCCTATGACTCGCGACTGGGGAAGACCTAGAACGACGAGGACACATGCAATGGACGAGGCAATTCTTCGTGCAGTTGACGATAACCCTAATGTCAGCGTCAGAGAAGCTGCTGCTGTACAAGGTAACGTTGAACACGTCAGTGTATGGAGAGTGCTACGGGAGAACCAGTTGTTTCCGTACCATGTACAGCGTGTGGAGGCACTATCAGCAGCTGATTGGCCTCCACGGGTACACTTCTGTGAATGGTTCATCCAACAATGTGTCAATCCTCATTTCAGTGCAAATGTTCTCTTTACGGATGAGGCTTCATTCCAACGTGATCAAATTGTAAATTTTCACAATCAACATGTGTGGGCTGACGAGAATCCGCACGCAATTGTGCAATCACGTCATCAACACAGATTTTCTGTGAACGTTTGGGCAGGGATTGTTGGTGATGTCTTGATTGGGCCCCGTGTTCTTCCCCCCACGCTCAGTGGAGCACGTTATCATGATTTCATACGGGATACTCTACCTGTGCTGCTAGAACATGTGCCTTTACAAGTACGACACAACATGTGGTTCATGCACGATGGAGCTCCTGCACATTTCAGTCGAAGTGTTCGTACGCTTCTCAACAACAGATTCGGTGATCGATTGATTGGTAGAGGCGGACCAATTCCATGGCCTCCACGCTCTCCTGACCTCAACCCTCTTGACTTTCATTTATGGGGGCATTTGAAAGCTCTTGTCTACGCAACCCAGGTACCAAATGTAGAGACTCTTCGTGCTCGTATTGTGGATGGCTGTGATGCAATACGCCATTCTCCAGGGCTGCATCAGCGTATCAGCGATTCCATGCGACGGAAGGTGGATGCATGTATCCTCGCTAACGGAGGACATTTTGAACATTTCCTGTAACAAAGTGTTTGAAGTCACGCTGGTACGTTCTGTCGCTGTGTGTTTCCATTCCATGATTAATGTGATTTGAATAGAAGTAATAAAATGAGCTCTAACATGGAAAGTAAGCGTTTCCGGACACATGTCCACATAACATATTTACTTTCTTTGTGTGTGAGGAATGTTTCCTGAAAGTTTGGCCGTACCTTTTTGTAACACCCTGTATAGGCGTTGCCGTTCTCAGCGCCATATTCTGCTCGTTCACATATCTCTGCATTTTAATACGCATGCCTATACCAGTTTCTGTGGCGCTTCAGTGTATTTGCTGTTTATGAGTGTAGTATACGCACGTCCTGCTAGCGGGGCAGCTGACCGTACGGCCTGACTGGTGCGCAGGCAAATCGACTACTAGGCAGATACACTTCTATAGCCGCACATCTAAAACTATCGACTTTAAGTCGTTGACTCCCTTCCATGTAAGGTTGTGCTCCAAACTCACAGTCTCACAGACCTTTTCCTCAAACTCATGGCCGATGTTCGATACTAGTAGACTTCTTTTGCCAAGACATGCCCTCTTTGCGTGTGCTAGTCCAGCTTTTAGCCTTCCTTGCTTCGTTCATTATATGTGTTTCACTTGAAAAGTAGAATAATTCCTTCACTTCGTCTGATGCGTGGTGCCTAATTTTGACGTTAGGTTTACCGCTGATCTCGTTTCTGCTACTCATCATCACATTCGTCTACTTTCGGCTTACTCAGGATCTCATAATAATTTTAATTTCATTTACCAATGTCATCAGTGAATCTTGTTACTGATATCCTCTCACCTTGAATTTTAATTCCACTTTTGAACCTTTCTTTATTTGCGCTATTGCTTCTTCGACGTATAGACTCAACAGTGGAGAGGAAAAACTAAAACCCTGTCTAAAACACTTCCTAATCGGAGCACTTCGTTCATGCACGCATGATATATAGCTCCGCTTTCACTAAGGCTTACACATATTACCCTGATGATTTCGAATAATTCGTCCCATGTCACATTGTGTGCGCATTATCTAAATCGACAAACCTTATGGAAGTGCCTTGTTTCTTCATAAGTCATGCCATCATTATGAAGCGCAACGTCAAAGTACCCTCTCTGGTAGCTTTACCTTTCCTAAAACCAAAGAGAGCAACGTATAACAAATCGTCAGTTTTCTACAAAAAGGAAGGAAAATAAAGTAATGGAAAATTTCTGTGGAACCTCAATAACGATTCCACTCCAGACAAAGTTCTTGGTAACCGTGTTGAATAAAAATATTAGCAACGGATTACGTTGCATATCAGCTATTTTAATGATTTCAACAACTGAAATTCTTGTGGAGAATTCCCCGCGTTTTGCAATAGCATTTGCAGTTCACTGTCGACGTAATTTACTAGAGACACTGTAGTTATGTACAGTCATAACAGAAAACATTTTTTTCTGGAGCTTTACCTGTAATGACGCTGTTTCGAAATTTGTTTGTATACCACATACGAATGATCATGGTTTATTTTTCCATTGCCCCACTGAAGATACGCTGCATTCTTCTTCAAACCATTCTATGAAAATATGGAAAGTTATAATTTATTTTTGTTTTAAATTCTGCAACCGTAATTTAATTTTCTTTTGTAATATCCTGGCTGTGGGATGTGTGTCAATGAATGCAGTGATGAAATGAAGGAAACGTGTGTTTCAGCTAGCTGTTTGGTAGGAATGCGACGTACGGTGAAAATGTTGGAACATATGGGTGGAAACAAATGTGAGATTAGAGAAATGAGAATTTTTCGTGTACAATGGCCGCAGTAAAAGGAAAAGTTACATTTTCAGAGTAGAAAATATTTTTCATGTAACGTTTGCGGAATAAAATCTTGCGCGTTAACATACTTACCCGAGAGGTCGTAATTTTTGATACTTCTTTGATTACCGAACAGAATATCCCATAATCTTTCGTATTCTTTTCATTGTGAGTGTGCAGTACCATTTGACGAAATTAAAAGTTTTTCTTTACTGCCTGAAACGAAGGAGGTACTGCTAGAAAGTTAGTTAAAAATCCAATTATTAACTGTTTCAAGCCTCCATTCGGATTATAAAATATTGACTCGTGTGAATACAAAATTGAAAGTTGAAAATTAAAAACTGGACGGGAATGTCGTCATAACCGCGCAGCGTTATGGGCTACAGCTGGAATGTACAGGGTTAGCGACCCTTAATAAGGGAGGGCCAGGGTAGGGGGAGCTGCGACTGCTTCACGTGCCGTCGCCTGCCAACTCATGGGGCCCTTGCCCTCGTACAGTCAGTTCATTATTTTAGCTCTAATTCAAGAGCTCACGTTTGTCTTTCTCTTAAAATTTACCAAAGTACTTGTTGCAGAGTGGAGACAATTATTATTTGTGTTATACGTGGCTCGCTCGGAAATGGACGATTCATTGATGAAAAAAAATTCGTAGAGGACAGGTGGCTGTGATCAGGTTTCATTAATTTCTATTTACTTCTTACCGCTTACGCGTCACTCTAAAATTTCACTTCCTAGGTACGGACGACACGTAAGAGTCAGACAATTTCGGCATTCTGATCTGCAACAAGAGTTTGATGTAACAATTCCATATATTATACAGTGCTTTTTGTCTGCAATAATTTGATCAAAACTTGCCCTAAAAAGATCATTCAAGAGCAGCATTTACTGTTTGAAAAATGTTGCTTAACTCATAACGGTTTTTTCACGCAAGAGAAGGTGAAGCTCATGAGATGGAACTTTCCCTTTTCCAGAGGACGCAATAACTATAATATGTCATGTTAATACAGTTTTCTGAGGCCTCTTATTAAGAGTCACTCATAATGCGATAACAATCAAATAGACGTCAGGGGAGTGTTAAATCTCAGTGTTCCACGTTAAACACGAACTAGAACCGATAGACCTTGTTGTGGTTTTGAATCCGAAGGCTCCTTTCAAGTAACTCACCACGTTAGTGTATGCTTTTAATCTCTGCGTAACTTCTGCAGCCTACATCACTCGAACCTGTTTGCTGTAGTGAAACCTTGGTCGCCTTCTAAACTGTTTGCTCCCCAACACTTCCCTTCATAACAAACATAACTACATGTTCCTTGATGCCTCAAAATTTGTGCTGTCAACCTGCCCCTTTTCATGGTCAAATTGTAACAGAAAGCTCTTATATCCCAGATTCGATTAGTTATCCGATTAGTTATCTACTCATCCAATCTTAGGCATTTTTGTGAACACTAAATTTCTCTGTTTTGTTAATCATCCGCATCACTTTACCGTATAAACTAGATTTTAAACTGAAAAACATTTCTAGGGGCAGAAGTGAATATTGTTGGTTATGAACTGCAGGTTAAAGCTGAAGAGGTTGCAAGAAGGTGGGAAACTGAGGCAATGGAAAGCGGACAAATCAAAAGAGTCACAAGTAGTTCAGGATTTCAGAAGGAGCATTAGACAGCGATTGAGTGGAAAAGGGGAAACGAATACAACAGAAGACGAACGTGTAACTTAAAAGTTGAAATATGAAGGGAGTAGAGGGTGAAATAGGTAAAAATACAAAACCAAGCAGCAATCCTTGGATAAGGCACGAGATACTGAATGTAACTGGCGTAAGAAGAAATATATAAAAATGCAGCAAATGGTGGAAACAAAAGGCGGTGTAGACAGCTAAAAATTAAACTAACATGAAGTGTAAAAGGCCGCCTACTGGAAAACTAAAGCGACATTCGGAGGAAAGAGAATCAGCTTTATGAAAATCAAGAGCCTAATGGCAGACCACTACTAAGCAAAGAAGCTGAAGCTGAAAGATGAAGCAGTATACAGGGTGTTGGGGGTATAAGTAGAGATAATGTGATCATTGGCACCTTAATATGCACCCACTTCACTGTGTTAGTTGTTTTCTCTCTGCGTCTAACAGTCTATCCACAAACAAGTCAAATAATTTATTACCTGATGTTTTCTGCACTGTTGTAACTGCACCACTAAGTGGACTACGCCTGTCAGTATAGAAAGACCGTTTTGAGTCCACGTGTCCAAACTCAGCACCTGCCCTAGTTCCCAAATGAAAATACCCATTAAAGGTTGCTCTTGCCACGTGTACTTGGAGGTACTAACGAACCTAAAAACATACTGCTCCTAATAGCTATAATATTAGTCTGTAATTAATGTAAATACTGATGTAATGTTGTTCAGTACACTGTCTTCAGTCACCAATAAAAATATCTGCAATACACGTAACACTCTCTATGGAAGGCTACGTAAGGGTAAAGGACGCGAAGACAATACCGTAGTAAGAGAAAAAGAAGAAGATGAAGATGGGAGATATGATACTTGTAAAAAAATTTGACAGAGCATTGAAAGAACAAAGTCGAAGAAGGAAGGAAGATTAGAGTTAAACATCCTGTTGACAGCGCGGTCATTAGAGACAGTGCACAAGCTCGGATTGTGGAAGGATGGTGAAGAAAATCGGCCTTGTCCTTTTCAAAAAAATCGTCCGATTGCAGTGATTTAGGGAAATCATGGGGAATCTAAACAGGTGTGTTAGATGTATGACATGGGCCAAATATGCTTAGACTTTACTTCCACGTGTGTGAATATTTCCGGACCATAAGTTAATAAGTCGTGATTTAAAAATACCGACACGAATTATTGAATTAAGAATGGATAAGCTGGTAGAAGCCCTTTCTTGGGGAAGAGTAGTTTAGAGTAGTTTGGTTTATACAGAAGTGTAGGAATAAGCCAGGCAGTAGTCAATGTTCAGATGTGTGTGAATTCCTAAGATACCAAACTGCTTAGATCATCGGTCCCTAGACTTACACACTACTTAAACTGACTTATGCTAAGAACAACACACACACCCATGCCCGAGGGAGGACTCGAACCGCCGGCGGTAGTGACCCTTTACTTATGTAAGAAGAAACGCAGACGTACATATTATATTTAGAGAAAACTTTTGAGAAAGCTAACTGCGGTTGATAATGGAATCAAGACTAAAAAAAAAGCAAGACACTTTCACAGGATTTATCGATCTAGGGAAAGCTCAAAATGGTTCAAATGGCTCTGAGCACTATGGGACGCAACTGCTGAGGTCATTAGTCCCCTAGAACTTAGAACTAGTTAAACCTAACTAACCTAAGGACATCACAAAAATCCATGCCCGAGGCAGGATTCGAACCTGCGATCGTAGCGGTCTTGCGGTTCCAGACTGTAGCGCCTGTAACCGCACGGCCACTTCGGCCGGCCTAGGGAAAGCGTTCGACCATGCAAAATAGTGTAGGATGCTTGAAATTCTGAGAAAAATAGGGGTACGTTATATGGAGAGGCGGGTAATATACAGTATGTACAAGAAAGAGGGACTAATGAGAGTGGACGACCAAGAACGAAGTACTCGGATTATAAAGGGTGTAAGATTGGTATGTAATCTTCCCCATCTACTGTTCAATCTGTATATCGAAGAAGCAATGATGGAAATAAAAGAAAGCTTCAGGAGTGGAATTAAAGTTCAAAGTGAAGTGATATAATGATACAATTCGCTGATGACAGTGCTATTCTGAATGAAAGTGAAGAAGAACTACAAGATGTGCTGAACGGAATGGATAACCTAATGAGGACAGAATATGAACAGAGAGTGAATCGAAGAGAGACGAAAGTAATGATAAGTAGCAGAAATGAGAACAGCAAGAAACTTAACATCAGGATTGATGGGCACGAAGTAGATGAAGTTAAGGAATTCTGCCACCTAGGCAGCAAAATAACCAATGACGGACGGAGCAGGAGGACATCAAAAGCAGACTAGTACGGACAAGAAGAGCATTCGTGGCCAAGAGAAGTCTACTAGTATCATAGGCCTTAATCTGAGGATGAAATTTCTGAGAATGTACGTCTGGAACTCTGCATTGTAGGGTAGTGTAACATGGACTAAGGGAAAACCGGAACCGAAGAGAATCGAAGCATTTGAGATGTGGTATTGCAGAAGAATGTTGAAAATTAGGGGGACGGATAAAGTAAGGAATCAGGAGGTTCTGCGCAGAATCGGAGAGGAAAAGAATATGTGGAAAACACTGAGAAATAGAAGGGACAGGATGATAGGACATCTGCTAAGACATGAGGGAATGACTTCCATGGTACTAGAGGGAACTGTGAAAGGCGAAAACTCTAGAGTAAGACAGAGACTGGAATACATAAAGCAGATAATTGAGGACGTAGTTTGCAAGTGCTAATCTGAGATGAAGAAGTTAACACAGAAGAGGAATTCACTGCATCAAACCAGTCAGAAGACTGATTACCCCCCCCCCCCCCCCCCCCTCACACACACAGAGGAAAAAAGAACTGTACAGTCGTTGAAATTCTGAAGTTAGCTGGGATAAAACGCAAGGAGCGGAAGGTTATTTATGTCCTGTATAGAAACCATTCTGCAATTGTACGAGTCGAATCAAATTCAAATCAAGCAGTAACTGAGTAGGGAGTGACAGCGTTGTATCCTGTCCGCAATGTTATTCAATCTGTACACTGAGCAAGCTGTAAAGGAAACAAAATTTGGGAAGGGAACTAAAATTCAGGGAGAAGAAATAAAAGCCTTGATGACTGCCGATGATACTGTAAATATGTCAGGAAAAGCGAAGAACTTGGAGTATTGGTTGAATGGAGTTGTTATAATTAATGAGTTTGTACGTAAGTTGTTGTTAAGTTTTTAAGTTTAATTTATGATTTAGTTCACAAGTCTAAATAGAAGGTCCAGGTGAGGTAGCAGCTCCTGTGAATAAAGGTCAGTCGACGATAGGATGACTTCGCTGTATACAATGCGAGCCGTAATAGTTAAGAGGGAAGCTCTCGTAGCAGAGGCGTGAAATGGTGTTGACCATTTAGCAGACTCGTCCGCAGCATCTCACATTCCTATTTCAGCACTTACTATCGTAACTGAAATCTGGATCATTGATAAAATGAGTATTCGATACAATTTGATTTGAATCTGACCAGCTGTCTTTTATTTGACTCCTTCCTGTTGCCTCTTGACAATTCCTTTTCCTTTCAATTAACATGAATGTAACTGATTTTTTTATATCTCGCTGACACCGTTCTCCATGACTTTTTCAAGATAGATAGATACAAAGCCAACAACTCACGAAGACATACATAGACATTTCACGCCTTCTCTACGAGAGCTTCCAGTTTCACTATTCTGGCTCGCACTGCACATAGCGAAGCCCCTCCGATCGTCCACTAAGCTTTCTTCACAGGAGGTGCTACCTCACCCGGAGCCTCTGTTTAGACTTGTGAACTAAATCATAAATTAAATTTAAAAATTTAACTTCAACTTAAATCTCATTAATAATCAGGGAAAAAATATGTAAGAGATAATTCACCTTTCAGTTACTCGCGTGCCTGCAGAGGTTTTGATGTTCATACAGCTGCTTCTGTTTGGAGTATTCCCCTGAAGAGTTTTGAACAGCTCATGCTGATCTACTTGATACCAGACTATTCTTATTTCATTTGATGACAGCCCAAATACTCAGAATTAAGCACAAAATTAATACAGGTTGAACTTCGATACTTTTAGATGGCTGGTGAACTGAGATATAAATAAGTGTAGTGTTTCAAAGAATTCTGTGGGTCACCCAGTTAGTCTTATTATTATTATTATTATTATTATTTTCATTGCTTGTTGTGGTAATCAGTCCGAAGACTAGTTTGATCAGTTTTCCACGCAATTCCATACCTAAAATACATCCTGAGGCATCAAGGAAATGGCAATTTTGAAACGGAGGAAACGGAGGGAAGTGTGCGGTGAGGAGAGGGAGGGAGGGGGAGGGGGGGGGGGGGGGTAAAAATTTGAAAATTAAGAGGGAGACGAAACCTTGATTACAGTAAGCAGATTGAACTAGATGTGGGACTTCAACCGCCAATCTGCACTTTGATGTAGGTCTTTTTCCGATTTCGCAAAGGTGATTTGGAGAGCTATAGTTTTAAAGAGATGGTGCTCTGTTATCAAAGACGCGTGTTGATGAGTTGTTAACATCTGACACACTTCCTCCTCCATCTCTTTAAGTAAGGAGAAACTGCTAAATATATTCTATAAAATTCTTCAGGGTTTTTGCAGCGCTACCTTGTAAAAAAGAACTCATCCTCAGCTGCTCTCCTAGGTGGATTTGGGTAGGTCAAAAACGAGCAACAGCCAAGGATAATTTGAAAATTGCCCCAGGTGTCCAAGACATCTGAACTTGTACGGCTACACTATCTTCTTTTGCACAAATTTAAAGTTAGCGTAACAAATTAAAATTCTGAATAGTTCTCAATAGCACTTTTCCTTCGAAATACTTCTTGCATATTCCGCTGCTAGAGTAAAAAAGGAAAATTTCAGTTTCGGTATTTGGCACGGCACCGTATCGCACAGTGGTATCTTTCCAATTAGAAGTATTTTACAGGAAGAGATTGGGGCAGCGACACTGAAAGCACAGGGGAAGGGAACTTTAAGAAGGAGATTAGCAGTTAATCGCTGGTTTTAATAGACGTGCATTTGACGCTCCCTGCCGTTGCAGAGAGGGCTGTAATCGGGAGATCCACCCCTCACTGTATCTCTTCCCTCGGTTCCGCATGGAGCCCTACCGGTCGCCGTTAAAACTTGGTTCCTCCTGACGACATTCTCTGGGAACGTGACCGGCACCTGCAAATTACGCCAACCGGCATAAGCCGTACGGTCGTTCTCAAACAGCCAGCTCGTGAGATTTTTTGTACTGTCTAAGTGCCAACATTAAGTTGCACTACGATGAAATACGTTTAACATAAAAGCACTTGGTAAAAAAAAAATCGGTTAAACAAAATAATACTGCGGTTCCAGTTTCACTTAACACGAATTAAACGACGTTAACACGAAAAGACTCCGCTGTCTGATTCCTGCAAACTGGTTGTCTACCAGAATATCAGTTTTTTTTACACTGTACAAAGTATACAGTGAATGTTACAGCCCAAAACACTTCAGCTTTTGAGTCTGATGACAAGAGTGTTGAAATTAGTGGATTTTGGTTTTTAAGCACAGGTACTACGAATTTAATGACAGAGAAATCACTCGATACGAAGTTGTCGCTGTTAATGCAGTTGATCAAAAGTGGTCGAAAGTGGAAATTTCAGACGAGAATTAGAAACAGAGATGAAATTGCGGTGATATCGAACCATGGGGAAAACGTATGAGTATGGCGAAACTACGTTGTTACTTTGGTTCGAGCTAACTAGATCTCAGAATGTTCTCATATCAGAACTTTTATAGTACGAATTGTACGCAAATTTTGGCTGGTTGGGACATTTAAAGAAAGAAAATGCCATCGAGTAAGATTACAGATTTATTGTCGTCTACGCTGCCTTAATTACTTAAACACTATGAAGTGAAATATTTCTTCAACATCGATATATTATTTTACCGTTGCTAATCGAAGAAAAATTTTATAGTGTTCTGAGCGGGAGGTCTCTAATGAAAGAATCGATGTACTGCTAGGAGTCAGTTGTGTGAAAGCGTGGTGTCTGTTATTTCGGACACCACACGGAACCCGCAGCTGCGATACATAATTTGTTAATTAGAGGTGGAGGTGGGAAGAACGGAATAGAAAGAGAAGGGATCACTGAAGTCAGCTGCATCGGGAAATTACGCGGAATCAGCAACGAAGAGCGAAAATGTGTATCTGATCGGTATTAAAGGCAAGCAGGAGATCCCGGATTCGAATCTTGGTCCAGAACACATTTTCGCTCGTCGCCGCTGATTCCGCGTAATGTCCCGATACAGCCGACATCGGTAATCCGTTTCTTTCCTTTCCTTTCGCCCCACCTCCACCTTCAGCTACCATATATGAAGGATTCAGTTGGGTGGATCTGAAGAACTAACCTTTTTGTCAATGAGAAAAATTTTAAACTGCGTTTTTTGAAAATGTAAGGACATTAGGAATCGAATATACGGCAACAAGAGCGTCGTGTTGGCAGTTTTTTCTAATGCTTTGTTTACCACAAAATTTGTTTAAAATGGAATAATACTGTAGTCCCTTGAGTTTCATGTTAAACGTACTTCACTGTAGTGTTGCACCCATAAAGATTTTTTTAAAAGCTTCTGTTTTTTGTAGTAATAAAATTGCTTTAATTGTTAATTCATCATAATTACAGCCCATTATCTGGGAAGATAATGTAGGTCATACAGCTTACAATTTTGTGAGTAGTAATAAGCTACAGTGGCTCAAAAGAAAAACGTTTTTTGTAAGTTGCACATTAAGTTTTTTTAATTGTCTTTTCGCCTTAATTACAAAATGGTTCAAATGGCTCTGAGCACTATGGGACTTAACATCTGAGATCATCAGTTCCCTAGAACTTAGAACTATTTAAACCTAACTAACCTAAGGACATCACACACATCCATGCCTGAGGCAGGATTCGAACCTGAGACCGTAGCAGTCGCGCGGCTCCAGACTGTAGCGCCTAGAACCGCTCGGCCACCCCGGCCGGAGCCTTAATTACAAGCATCGTCAGTGTGTGTCCTGAAATATCAATTTCAATGGGAGGTTCTCGGTCACGCTCCATACAGTCCGGACCTCTCTCCCTGTGATTACGCCATTTTTGGTTCCCTTAAAAAGGCTCTGAAGGGCAAAAGATTCATCTCGGAAGACGACGTAGAGCTACACTTGCGGAACTGGTTAACATCGCAGCCCCGGGAATTTTATGAGGCACCCATTCACCGCCTTTTGTCACAGTGGGACAACTGTCTCAACAGCCAGGGTAAATACTTCTAATATACAGATACTGGTTTCTGTAACTATGCCTCCGGTTTGTTTCTCTTTGAACGCGCCTTATACTTAAAGATCAGCGTCTAATTCATTATTCATAAGCAAAGTAGCTTTCCCTGGTTGCAAACTGGTTGAAAGGTTGCATTTTTTCTTTATGTCTCAATTTTATTGTGTGTATAGTGTCATTTGTTTCTGTAAGTGGGGCCAACTTTCAAAGATTTTGCTTTCAACTGTTTTTTCTGTGCAAATGAAAAAAAGTGCAGCACGAAAAAAAGTTTTTCTTTTGAACCAATGTAACTTATATATATCTCCTGCGAAAATGTCCAGCACACGGTACTTGTAATAATAAGTGTATGTATAAATTATTTATTCAGGCTACTTTTTAAAAATGATAATACTACAAAAAAGTTTAGTTCTATAGTTAGTTTCAATCACTGCGAAACTACAATAAAACCGCTTAATCAATTACCCAGCTGCTAATACTACTGTTGGTATTACAGATTTTGTTCTGTTTTTGTTCATTTATTAGGGTGCGCATTAAGTGCAGATAATTGTTTCCGCCACGTGATCTGGTCTCATACTGCCCCAGTCAACAGCCACACTGAGCTGTTGAGGAACAGAACTCGTTCCACAACGATGATATTGATTACTACTGATGAACAGTAAACGATGGTTCATATCGATAATATTATATTGAAGCTACAGACGGCACTTTTAAACAATAGTCGGAAGGCACTTGATTACTTTTCTCTCCAGATGTTTGCCGGGTCGTGGTGAATGCTGATGTCACATCATTTTAACGGTTAGTTCGTATTATTCTATGATTGAAATTCAGGAACAAACTGTCTTTTATATTCTCGTGTTTCGTTCTTATCCAGGCGCGAGACAGATTTTGGTGTGCATAAGCCACGTACTCATTTTATTATTTACGGGCGACTTCTACACTGGAATTGAATCACAAACTTTCTAAACCTCTAGTTTTTCTTTCGTAGAAGCTTGATACTTCGGTAGCTCAGTCTTCCGGTCTGTTACAACGGTATTAAAAACTGTTATCGTCTTGTGACAAGTAAAGAACAAGTACATAATCAGATTCATCATTTGTATTTTAATCTTAAGTGACTGAAGTGAATATTGAAATACTTGCTTCCTTGCAGGTAGGTATCACTGTTCTTCTATAGTTACATTTTTACTGTATATGACGTTTTTCGCGTTCCTCAGTATTTCCTTCTGAAGAATACTTAAAAGGGTTTTAATAAACCTTTCATTTTGCAATTGATTGGCTGTTGACCATTTCTACAAGAAGATGTAATATTTTATTTTAGTAATGGTCATACAATGCGCAGAGATTAAGTAACGTTTTGTGTTTCTATATTTTACTGTAATTTTTTAGTTTGACCTCTTTAAGCTGATGGAGTGTCGCCATAGACCTTACAGGTTTTGTTTTGGGGGGGGGGGGGGGGGGGGAGGGTCAGAATTTATGAAAGATTTAATGCAGGCTACTGTTATTCCCGGTAGAGGGACTTGCTGACGGTGTAGTGTATCCCCGAAACCGGTCGCATTTGAATAAAGAGATTCAAACACACGGCTGAAGGTGTTACCGTTAATTCTCGTATAATGACCAGCCACTGCCCCACTCTCCATCCGAAACAGAAGTTTCCATGACTTATTCTCCCGCTGAACCTCTTCATCTAAGAGTAGCACTTACATTCATGTACCTCGATTAAATGTCTGGATACATTCCAGTCTCTGTTTTACCAACGCAGTTATTAACACATGTCCCATCATCCTATCGCTTCTTTGGTTAGTGCATCCCACATATTCTTTCCCTCACTATTCTGTGGAGCACCTCATCTTCATTATCAATATAAGTAATTCTCCGCACCCTTCGGTAGCACTACATTTCAAAAGCTTCAGTTATTTTATTTTCCAGTTTTCGCATCCATGTAGTACTGTGTTCAGAAGTATGGTCTCACTTTGGTGAATTAATGATTGTGTAAGGTATGTGAATTTATTAACACTATGCCGTCCGGCGACACCACAGTGGTGTCGTGCGCGAAATAGTGGTGAACGGCTGGTGACACCACAGTGGTGTCGTCAGCATGGTATTGCGCAGTGGCCGGCGACAGCACGTTAGTATCTTTTGCATTCTGTTGGTGTTTTGTTTAGGTAACAATAAGTTACACATGTGAACAAGTGTTTTGTTTTTATGAGCACTTGTGCCCTTTCATCATGGCGGATGAAAGAGACAATATGATTATTTACGATAAATGCGCGGACGTCTTGTCTGACGTTCCGGACGACTTGGCCGATTGGGAAAAAGACATTGGATAAAAAAAATGAAAGTGTAGCAGAATCGTATGAAGATAGTGAAATACGTCCAAGAAGAATTCGGCGAACGCTACGATTGCCAACTGATTCGGCTGAATCAGACGAAGAAGGCAGTGCACAGTGGTCAGACTTTGAATTACCGAGGACCAATAATAAATTTGAAGGATTCCCGGGTCTAAACATATTTTCCAAAGATACACAGAGCTTCAAGGATATCGTACAATTATATACTGGGAACGATCTATTTGAATATATTAGCAACGAAACCAAAAAGTACTGCAGTCAAAATTGCAATAGAAGGAAACTGGATTAAAAAAAAAAATGCCAAATTTGTCGACGTTACGGGACCCGAACTTAGAAAACGGTTTGGGCTTGCTTGCTTGTAAGAAAAGCAAGGACCAATGATTATTGGTCAACGAATTCGTTGATAGACACACTGATAATTCGTAAAACGATGTCTCGCAACCGATTCAGACAAATATTATAATTTTTACATTTTTCCGACAGCAACAATAAACTGGATAGTGCCGACCGGCTTGCCAAAGTGCAATTCGTAATTCATCAGGGAACCTCTGTCATGTTCCACTCTTAGGACGTAAATTCGGCCAGAAGTTGGAAACACTGTGATACAAGACTCATCCGAGCAGCTGACTTTCTCCCATTTCTTCATAGTCCAGGTTTTATGGCTTCGGACCATGTCTTCCTGTTATGGGCACTTGCATCACTGATGTCTGGTTTTCGAATTCCAGCTCGCCGTGCAGTTCCCTGCTTATGGAGTTCCCATTGTATTTTTTTTTATGCGAACGGTTTCGTGAGTGTGATATTTAAAAAAATGTTCAAATGTACGTGAATTCCTAAAGGAGCAAATTGCTGAAGTCATCGGTCCTTAGGCTTACATGCTACTTAAACTAACTTATGCTAAGAACAACACACACATTCATGCCCGAGGGAGGACTCGAACCTCCGGAGGGAGGGGCCGCGCAATTCGTTACATGGCGCCTCAATCCGCGCGGCCACTCCGCGCGGCTGCGATATTCAGTTCTACAGCTTTCGTCATCTTACTTTTCGTCATAATCCTTTTCAACCGACGGTCTGTCACGATCACTCAACGCATATTATCGCCCGAGTTGTGACTTATTGGACGATGTTTTTCCGCTTTCCATGCATGCGGGACAGATGCTCGATGCGATTCCTCTCGAAACAGCAAACACTTGGGCTGCCTTAACTATGGAAGCATACGAGCATGGCGAGCCCCAACAATTTGGTGACGTTGGAAGTCATTTAGCCCCGAGTTAATGCACTAATAACTACAAAGAACACTCTTCTGGCCATGACTGGCTCGTGCAACATATTGAGGACGCTGTATTGATTCCGTTCGAGCTAAAATAAAACAGCGCGATATGGACGCTTGTCTATCAGCTGCAATTATGTTTAAGCGTGCACTTATCTGGGTGTTTCCATCTGTAAGTTACCCCACGCAAACACAACCAAAAATCATTCGTGTTTAACACATTTCGAAATGAAAAAAGTTATCCATTACTTTTGAGGCTTGACACTGGTTCAGTATAGCAAATCCCGTTATTCACTATCTGGTACGTACCAAATAGGCGTGGTTTGGGTGTAGTAGTCTATATTCTAGCTCATTTCATCTCAGCTCCAGTCCAATATTTCGCTAACTTCTTCAGTTTTCTTCTTGGCTGGTTGCGTAATTAAAATAACGTGTGTAATCGTGCTACCAGTTCGTTTTTCTTTTTGAAGGTGTAATTCTCTGGTCTAGTCGCTAGGGTCGGAAGGACGGCAATTCAAAGCCTCGAGTCCACACTGGTTTCGGTTTTATGTGGTTCCGTAAACCTCTTAAGGCAGACAAATTCGGCCTATTTCGTTCCCTATCCTCTTCCCAATCGCAGCTACGTCTCTGATGACCTCGTTTCTCTATTTTTCGATGCTGTTTCATGACGTTTGTGCTTAATTTGGTCAAGGTTTTAATCAGTTTTTGCTCAAGAAAAACGAAGCGGTGTAATTATGAAACTTCAGGTATTGATCGAGAGCGTCACGAACGTAGGACCATTATTGCAATAGTTTTATAGCAACATATGGGAATTAACCAAAGCCATTGATGATAGTTCTTTATAGCCTAAGTACAATATCTCTGCACTTCTTCTCCGCCGTCCCTAAGGTCGCCCTTCACTAATATACTACGACCAATCTGTTTATTTAGTCTGATCTAACGAGAGTGACACCCTTCGGTGATAAAAGTGTTCGTTTTCATTGAGATTGCTTTAAACAGGTTTTGAGACGTGCTATTAGAATAGAGGAGATTTGGCGTAACTTGCTAAGAGAATGACTAAATGTACAAAAAGAATATAGAGTATAACTTATTGTGGTAATTTAAATGAATTATGGTAATTTATATCATTTCAGAAAGTAATTTGCGTATATTCTTCATATTAAAAAGAAGTCAAATAAAGAATGTATAGAATGGAGAATAATATGAAATAGTCAGGTAATGTGGGATTGAGGGTCAGAAATGAAAGTAACAAACGACATTTGGCAAACAACATGATGTAATGAAATTTTAGCGATGTGTCCATTAAGTATAATACAATTCACAATATTTTTGTAGTTTGATATGGCAACTTAGTTTCATTTATTGGACTAATCACCAATATGATCTTGCCTCTCTGCGTCAGCATAATGGAGATGGACTCACAGATTACAAGCCAAACATGTAGCATAGTTGTCTTCCGGTACAGCTGATGCTACGAAGTCCATATCAGACGGTACATCGCACTGGAAAGGTTCATCGTCGCCATCTTTAGAAGTAAATTTAATTTTTTTGAAAAAAATTCTGTTCCTATTATTGTTAGTATGTTTCTGTTTCTCGCGTTTTACGTTTCGTCCTTAGAATCTATGTACCCTCTGAGCTGTTGCTTAACTCTTGGTTCGACATCTAATCGACTTTTGGATGGAGAATAAGTTACTATAGACGATGTCCCAGATTTTCTGTCTCTATTAGACATTTTCTTTCAATGGTAGTGATATCTCAAAGGAGAGGTCCAAAATTTTTGATGAAAGAAAAGTGGGTGCATAAGAACATTTGGAAGAAAGGTAATAGTTGCATCAGAACTTTCAGATGTTCCTTATAACTAGAGAGGTCACCGTAAAAAAATATCCTTCCTGTAGCTAAATAAAAAATCACCACTCTGGCAGTCGGTCGACCCTCACTACACAATGACATGAGTGTCCTCAGAGGTTGTGTACGATATTCCCACTAGGAACTACGATATTTAATATTGCCAGACTGTTCCAAAATACTCGAGTCTCTTGTACGACTATCAGACTAGAGAAAATACGGAACAGAAATGGAGAAGATTGTAGAAGACATACGCAGTTCGCTAGAGTTTCGTTGAGTCGGTGTGTGTTTGTGTGTTTGTGTGTGTGTGTGTGTGTGTGTGTGTGTGAGAGAGAGAGAGAGAGAGAGAGAGAGAGAGAGAGAGAGCAAACGATGTACAAATTTCAGTAGGAGACTTTTCAGTATACGTATATGTACTTCGGAAAACATTATTCACATAATTTCGAATGTGAACGTAATAAAATGAATTGACAATTTGTTACTTCCTCCTACTTCCTCCAACATAAATCTCGCTTAATGTTTACAAAATTTGAGAAATTGTGACTTAAACAGAGTGATTTCAACAGCTCCCCCTCCCCGCTTGGAGGGGGATCATTCAAGCATACTACGCACATTCCGACATACATGTCGTGGTCTTTTTCTGGGTACAGATACAGGATCTTTGTTTTAACTTGAGACAACCAGATCTCTCGAAAACAACGCATCGTACAGAAAAAAACATTCTGGATAAAAAGTTAATATTAGTAAAGGAAACATCTGTCTGCTCCAACTCGCTGTGTACTCACCACCCCTCCAACGTGGGTGGGGTCAATTTTGCATCTTCAAGTGGGAGCGTTCCATATTATTGTATATTCAGTTTCCACATCAAAAATACATACTGTTTATTCAGACCACTGTTTTCCATTCGGGTGGATGGCGCTGTAACCGACAAATACCAAGTTTTCCTTTTGCAACTGAGAATCGACGTATCTGATTAAACATTTCTTGAACGATGTTTATGTAAAATTTGAAATTTTCCCGGCGAATCAACTGTTCAAAAAGATTTCGGGATTTCAGCCGGTCAGCGTAAACTTCATTGCACGATATTTGGGCTGGACAACTGCCAGCCATCTTCAGGTGAGGCGAACGAGGACTGACGAAGACGTTCTCCACTCTGTCTTAAATAGTGCGTTGCAGTCACGGAGGCAGAAGGGCCACACCTCCCAGCAACAGCGCCCTCGCTGGTGGAACTGCAATAAGCTGCCGTCGGATTGTCGCTGGCAGCAGCTATCGAAGTCTTCTGACGTCTTCGTCTCGAGCAAATTTCGAAGATTGCGGGATTCCGCGCGTTATTCAATTGGTAACCACTGTACCGGTTCATTAGATTTCCCGCAATGCGTATTTCAACTGATTCTTTGATAATGGCGTCCCAAAAAGTTGTTGGTGCGGGATAAATCGAAGTTTTGTCGTACTCCATTGAATTCCCGTTAAAAATACAATGTTCCGCAACTGTAGACTTATTGGGTTGCAGTATTTGAGTGTAACGTTGATGTTCTGTACAACGCTCGTCACTGTACGCGTTGTCTGTCCTATATAGGCACTTCAAATTGACACGGTATTTTGTTAATTCCCGGCTTCCGCAGTAACAAATCATCCTTCACCGATCCCAGCAAATTCGAAATCCTAGAAGGCGGGAGGAAAACCACTTTCACATGAAAATTCTTAAGAATCCTCTCTATCTTGAAGGAGACATTTCCAATGAAGGGAAGTAAATCTAGGGACTTGGCTGGCGCATTCTCCTCTTTATCCACTTCCCGGTTCCTGGCTCTAGTTGAGAACTAGAGAAAGATGGCTGCCTTCCATTCCTGGATGTTTTGGTTAAAGGGAAGAGTGACGGCACGGTGGGACATTCTGTCTATCGTAAGCCCACGCACACTGATTTGTATTTGCATTCTTCAAGTTGCCATCACCCATCCCAGACCATGGGTATACTTAAAACCCTTGTGCACAGGGCACATACGGTGTCGGATGCAGAGAATTTGCCTAAGGAACTTGCGCATTTGAGGACGGTGTTCAGAGACAATGGGTACTCGACTCGGCAAATTAACAGGGCCTTCTCAATTAGAGCCAGGAACCGGGAAGTGGATAAAGAGGAGAACGCGCCAGCCAAGTACCTAGCTTTTCTTCCCTTCGTTGGAAATATCTCCTTCAAGAGAGCGAGGATTCACAATAATTTTCATGTGAAAGTGGTTTTTCAGATTTGCTGGGATCTGTGAAGGATGATTTGTTACTACGGGTAGGATCACAAAATAAAAACGAAAAGTTATACTTTTCACACATAGAGAAGTTAAAATGAAATTAAAATTGTTGTCTACATTCAGTGCAGTACCATCGCCTACCGCTGCATCTCTTACATTAAGAATTCCAGGTTGGCAGTATTTGAATGACAGGTTGTCAGTTTGCTGATAACTAAAGATGGTTAACTACACTGGATCCATAGGTTCCCTTATTAGTACATACCGAAATGCCTTTACCTGACTCAGAAAACTCGGTTGTAGCCATTTTTGCAACAAAAAAATCTTTATTGGTACTGAGAATCAAACCAGAATCCACCACTTGTCTGAGAGATCCGTTGACGCTTCATAGACCTGTGGATAAAAGTCACAACAGACAGCAGTCATGAACTTTCGCAACAACTTGAATCCTGTAGCTCTCAGGATATATAATATCTCAATCCATCCTGTAATGCCTTCATTCTCAGCTCCATGGTACATAACGTGATCAAGATCAAAAGCAAGTTTAAACCTAGTCATGGATTCGTAATTCAGTTGACATAGACGAAAAAAGTTAAAATACATACAAATCTCCCCCAACAGCCAACTAGTCTCTTTTGATGTTAGCATCTTATACACTAATATACCTGTTCAGGAGTGCCTAAACATTCGCATAGACTTACTGCATTAGGCGAATCAGGAATTAACCTGGTTGTGACAAATGACACAAGGTTAGCTATACAAACTTGTCTAACACAAAATTATTTCCGTTTCAATGGCAGGATACACAAACATCAGTTCAGCCCTTACTGAAATCTTCACGTAGAATTTTGAAAAACAGTTCTGTAAAATAATCCACTCTGTTCCAAGGTTGAATAATGATTGAGGTATGTTGATAGTGTGTGGTGCATATGGACAGGTGCTACTGGACAACATCAAAAATTCCTCAAGCAGCTAAATTGTAAACACAACAGTATACAATACGCAATGGAGTTCCGTCAGACTTCAAGTAGAATATAGTAATTCCAATCCCAAAGAAAGCAGGTGTTGACAGATTTGAAAATTACCGAACTATCAGTTTAATAAGTCACAGCTGCAAAATACTAACGTGAATTCTTTACAGACGAATGGAAAAACTGGTAGAAGCTGACCTCGCGGAAGATCAGTTTGGATTCCGTAGAAATGTTGGACACGTGAGGCAATACTGACCCTACGACTTATCTTAGAAGAAAGATTAAGGAAAGGCAAACCTACGTTTCTAGCATTTGTAGACTTAGAGAAAGTTTTTGACAATGTTAACTGGAATACTCTCTTTCAAATTCTGAAGGTGGCAAGGGTAAAATACAGGGAGCGAAAGGCTATCTACAATTTGTACAGGAATCAGATGGCAGTTACAAGAGTCGAGGGATATGAAAGGGAAGCAGTGGTTGGGAAGGGAGTGAGACAGGGTTGTAGCCTCTCCCCGATGTTATTCAATCTGTATATTGAGCAAGCAATGAAGGAAACAAAAGAAAAGTTCGGAGTAGGTATTAAAATCCATGGAGAAGAAAATAAAACTTTGAGGTTTGCCGATGACATTGTAATTCTGTCAGAGACAGCAAAGGACTTGGAAGAGCAGTTGAACGGAATGGACAGTGTCTTGAAAGGAGGGTATAAGATGAACATCAACAAAAGCAAAACGAGGATAATGGAACGTAGTCGGATTAAATCGGGTGATGCTGAGGGCATTAGATTAGGAAATGAGACACTTAAAGTAGTAAAGGAGTTTTGCTATTTGGGGAGCAAAATAACTGATGATGGTCGAAGTAGAGAGGATACAAAATCTAGACTGGCAATGGCAAGGAATATTGATCTAAGTGTCAGGAAGTCGTTTTACTCCGGCCGGCTCTGGAAATGGAGATACTCAATAGATGCACTAGTTGAAAATACTTGATCCTACAAAATTTCACTGTATCACATATTTATCTTTGTACCTGATGATAGCATAATAGCCAGAAACCGATTTGTCAAGTAAGTAACAAATACTGTAAAATATTACACTTGTGTTGTGCGTTTTTTTATTCATTACATGAATATTCCTTTCCTTCATCGTTCATGAATTTTGTGTGTCACTTGGTGGCTAAGTGGATGTGAGGTGGACTTCAAATATTTGAGGGCTAGGATTTTTCCTCCCAAGAATCCCTTCTTTCGCCTACGATAGCGATTTGTATATATGGAAAATGCCAAGTTGCACCGTGTTTCCAAGTCCACGATAAACTACATGTCGCTCTAGAAATGACTCGTTAGTCAGCCAAGAGGGCAGAGGAAGGCCGGAGCGTATGACCTGCAGAAGGATCACGCTTAGAGAGGAACTGTGGTTCCCGTAACAACCTTCCGTTGTGAAGAGCTTTTAATTATCCCAATCTACAATTATTTTTGTATTTCCAGTATGAGATCATGCGATAACACTGATAAATTCAAGTCTTTCTCATGCTTAGATCTTTCTTGTGTACTCGTATTGCATCTGTGTCTTGTTCCTGATTATGCAGAAAGATTAGGTCAACTGCTCCAGTTTGACTTCTTCCGGTCAAGTATCCTTGTCAATCGTAACTGGAAATTGGTTGAGTTCCTAAAATAATAAAAAAATTGTATGTATAGTTGCTATTATTATTATTATTATTATTATTATGTTTCCCGCCAACTGTACGAAGCAACAAGGCATTTTAACATTTATACTGTCGATGCTACAAGCAGATGACGTTTTATATTGTTCAGACTGACACCAGCTGAATGGTTCATCAATACTGAAATGTCTTCTTCGTTTTGAATTTCCCATCTAGAATTTTTAGAAAATTGTGTATAACGGTAGAGTATCGAGTAATAACATTTAAATAAGGTTTTCTTAGGCAATACAATCTATGCAAACCAAAAGTGTCGTTAAGTATTGTTAGTGGCCAGGTAAACAATTTTAACTGCCTAGGTTTTGACTTGGCCTATGACTATGACAAGAATAGCAAGTATCAGTGGAGTACTTGTATTTTTTCCCAATTTTACACTTAACTTTCGGAAAGTACCGTACCATGAAGAGTCTCGAGAATGGATAGCAATTCCATAAATTACTTCGTAACCGAATACTGCTTTTTTTTCAGCTGCTTGTGTAAAGTCCTGCCCTAACCGACAAACCACAGTATGTGAGGGAACGCAGAAAGCAAAGGCCGTTCCACCTGCTCAGAATTCCTGTCTAGAGCCAACCTCTTCATCTCAGAGTACTATTTGTACGCAACATCGTCAATTATTTGTTGAATGTAGTTCCATTTCTATCATTCTACACAGTTTTTACTCTCTCTAGCACCAACGTATATATTTTTTAGTGTATTAACAAATGTCCTATAATTCTTTTTGTTATTCTTGCCAATGTTCCCTGTATGACTCTCTCCTAGTTGAATCTGCAGAAACGCGCCTCATTTCTTATCTAATAGTACACCTAATTTTTATCATCCTTTTGTAATGACGCAATTAAACTTTTGCTTGTTTTCTTTTCGAGAGATTCCAAAGTCCATTCATTATTCACTACCATACAATGATAAACCTCACGCCTACACAATCAGAAATCACTTTCTCAATTTAAGGCCGATATTTACTTCTAGTAGACTTCTTTCGGCCATAAATGTCCTCTTTGTCTCCGCTAGTCTGCTTTTTACACCGACGGAAAAAAAAAATCGCAGCACCAAACAGGAGTTGTGCGACGTAAACGAATGATTAGCAGGAGTGTTTCTACATCTGAAACATGATGTCAGTTCCAGTCTAAGCGATTTGCATATGAGTAGCGCCACTACGGGAATGCAAATAAGGTTTGCTTTAAATACGTGCTGTAACACTCGTGAGCGTTAGTTACCTTTGAGACTGGACGTGGTGAGCTGATATTAGTCAAAAATGCCTTGAAGACGACAAAGGCGTCATTATCGACACCTCACTGGTTTTGAACGAGGTGTGTAATAGGGCTATGAGAAAATACTTGGCAGGAATGTACCTGTGGTGTGCGTACTGTAAGACCTTCGGTACACACACCATCAGATTATTTGACTTGTCGCTCTAACAAAGTAGGCGAGTGTCAGCAATATGTCTCGTGGTCTTATTGTGGCGTGTTTATCTTCTGCCGTTAGTTCAGACGATAGAAATGCCACTTGCACGCTTAGAGTAGCAGATTGACGGTGACCAACTTTAAACAGAACTTGATTAATTTTTACACACATTTATTAAAATAATAAAAAGCACAGACATTACATAACTTGATTCTGCATGCTATTTACAATTGACAATCTGAAGTTCCTTTGGTCTTGGTATGTTAATCTTATTCTCACGTATCTCTGATACTTGACAAAGTGTCTATACATTTATCTTCATGGCTATGTACAGGAATATGATAATCTTCTTAGGTGCAGACTGAAACTTGACTGTAGACTGGTACAGACTAATGCAGACTGGTACAGACTGGTGCAGACAAATGCAGACTGACTGATCGGAGGTCTGTACACTCGTTATAATACCTTGCGTGTTCAGGTATCACTGCGCGAGTGTGATCCACGAGGAGAAAAGGTTCTACGTTAGCAGCAATCTCATAGGTTGCGTTACATATTAATACGTGGATCAGCAGAAGCAGAATTTGGTCCTTCTCTAAGGCAGCGCCACTCGTATTGCGGAGACGGACGAGCGCTACACCTGCGCTGTTGTGCTTAGTGGGGCGCGCTCTAGTGGTAAAGTTGTGTATGCACTGACTACGCGGAACTATGTACACAACAGTACCCAACGAACATGACTGCTGACAGTGGTTGTAATTAGAATGTGCGGTCGGAAGAAGACTGGACTCTGGACGTCCACTTGGCACCATCGATGGGGATGACCATCATGTTCGGCGTATGGCTCTGGCGCATTGTGCTGTATTTGCAGCAGCAATTTGAGCAGCAGTTGCCACCACAGTGATACAAGGAACTGTTACGAATCGGTTACTTCAATGACAGCGCCGAAACAGACGACCTGTAGCGTGCATTCCACTAACACCAAACCACCGCCATTTGCGAGTTCAGTGGTGTCAATCGAGAGCTCATTGGAGGCAGGTTGGAGGTCTCTTGTGTTTCCTGAAGAGAGTTGGTTCTGCTTCGGTGCTAGCGGTGGCCGTGTGTAGGTTAGAAAAAGGCTAGTTGAGGGCCTACACCCATCCTTTCTGTGTGTTAGAACACTAGACCTACACCTGGTATTATGGTGTGGCGTGCAATTCGTATGAGAGCAGGAGCACTCTCGTCGTTATCCCAAGCACCCTGACAGTGAATTTGTACGTCAGTCTGATGATTTAATTCGTTGTGCTGTCAATCAACAACAGCATTCCAAGGGATGTTTTCCAAAAGGATAACGCTCTACAGAACGTCGACATATTGCCTTGGCCTGTATCCAATCGAGCACATATCGGCCATCGTCGCACGACGACCCACAACGTCATCCACAAACGGGATTAACTGACCCCATAATGACCGATCTTGTGCACAGGCATGGAACTCCATTCCACTAAATGTCATCCGGCACCTGTACAGCACAATTCATGCACGTTTGCATACTTACATTCCGGCGGTTACATCATTTAATTCGTTACGAAGACAAACGTATTCCAGAAACTTCATTTCTCTATATTAATTGTTTTATAGTGTTGCAGTTTTTTTAGTCAGTATTTAATTTGTTGAGATATTCTGTCAGGTGTCATTTTTACTTTACGGAAGTAAATTTCCTCCACTTCTTCTACATCTTGGTTTCCAGCTTTGACGTTAAGTTTATCAATAATCCCACTTCAGCTACTCCTCATTACTTTCGTTTTTCTTTCGTTCACCCTTAGGCCACAACGTATGCTCATTGGATTCCATTCTATAAGTACGATTTAGATCAGTGAATATTACCATTAACATCGTCTCACAGTCAATTTTAATCCCACTCCTGAACTGTTCTTTTGTTTCCCTAACTGTCTTAGAACCTTTGAAATACAAGCATTTCGTCTCCCATCCTTATTTTTCGCCCTCGGTTGTTTTACAGATTGAGTAATGCACATCTTTCCTAATGCTTATCTCTGTCATCCTGCAAAATTTGAAAAATCTTGAACAAATGTCGACCGCGTTTCTAAGTCTACAGACCCAATGAAAGTGTCTTGATTATCCTTAAGCCTTGCTTCCATTACGAGAACAGAGTCAAAACCGCCTCTCTGGTGGCTTTACTTCTCCCAAAGCCAAACTAATCGGCGTCTAAGAGGTCCCTAAAGTTCTTTTCCATTCTTCTCTATTTATTCTTGTTAGCAACTTGAAAGCATGAGTTGTTAATCTGACTCTGCGATAATTCTCACACCTGTGTGTCCTTAATATGTTCAGAATTGTATGGACGATTTTTTTCGAGTCTTTCGGTATTTCTCCATACTCAAAGATTTTAAAAAGAAATAGTTTCAGGAGTAATTTGGTTGCTATTCTCCCAAAGATTTATAAATTCCGGAACAATATTATCTGTCCTTTTCGCCTTATTTGATTCCATGTTTTGTTCAACTCTGATTTTAACACTGGCTCCTCGATGTCTTCTGCATTGACTCCCATTTGTTATTCTATGACTGCATGAGACAGTTTCTCCTTATTAGAGCCCTTCAGTATACTAATGGAATGTAGTCGAATTAACTCAGGAGAAACTGAGGGAATTAGATTAGGAAACGAGACACCTAAAATCAGAAGATGAGTTTTGATACTAGGGCAGCAAAATAACAGATAATGGCCAAAGTAGAGAGGATATAAAATGTAGACTGGGAATGCCGAGAAAAAACGTTCCTGAAGAAGAAAAATTCGTTAACATCGAAGACAGATTTAAATTTTAGGAAGTATGTTCTGAAGATATTTATCTTGAGCGTAGCCACGTTTAGAAGTGAAATATTGACGATAAACAGTTAAGATGAGAACAGAGGCATTTGAAATAGGGTGCTACAGAATAATGCTGAAGATGAGACGGATAGTTTACATAACTAATGAGGAGGTACTGAACAGAATTGGGAGACAAGAAATTTGTTTCAGAACTTGACTAAAGGAAGGATCGGTAAACTGAACGGGGGGGGGGGGGGGGGGGGGAATTGTAGAGGGAGACCTAAAGAGGAACACAGTAAGCGGACTCCGAAGGATATAAGTTGCAGTAGTTATTCAGAGATAAATAACTTTGCACAGGAACAGTTAGGAGAGCTGCACCAAACTTCGGACTGTGGGACGGACGAACCACAACAACATACTAAAGCGAGGCACTAAATACTGATATCAGCAGACTGTATTATTATTATAATAAAACACTTTTGCCGGCCGCGGTGGTCTAGTGGTTCTAGGCGCGCAGTCCGGCACCGCGGGACTGCTACGGTCGCAGGTTCGAATCCTGCCTCGGGCATGGATGTGTGTGATGTCCTTAGGTTAGTTAGGTTTAAGTAGTTCTAAGTTCTAGGGGACTGATGACCACAGAAGTTAAGTCCCATAGTGCTCAGAGCCATTTGAACCATTTTTTTTGGAAACACTTTGTTTATTGGATTGTAATTATTATAAAAATCGTATCCATCTGTGGCACGTTAGACCACAAGCAGGAGGGGCTAAAAAGTGAGTTACACATTATTGTTGGAGCTAAGTAACGTTTGTTAAATGTTGCACTACACTTCCAAGTGACACAGATGCGTTACACTATTTTTCAGCTTAGTTACAATGTCTCTGTGAAGAACGGTCGGGACTTTCAATTCATATCCGCTGGTTGGTCATGGAACGATTCGAGAGCCGCTGTGTGAATGTCATCGAATGTTCTCATCATCACTGATAAATCACTCCTCCCTCCCCATCCACCCCCTCCCCCCCAAACCCCCCGCCGATGTTCTCTGAATTTGCCGAATAGATGGAAATCTCTTGGTGAAAGATCTAGCCTCATCAATCAGCCTCAAACTGTTGGCTGTATTTCACTGCGGCTCGAAGTGACTGCGTTTGGTCGACATACAGCAGAATTTAACGGTGAATCTGTGTTCAGTTTAGATGATCGGCCGGCAAAAATCGTAGTATCGCGTGCACTTCAGCTTCGGATCACGTTTCCAGCTGCCGTGCCACTTCAGTCGCATACTGTGATGCACCTGTTATCCGTACTGCAGTAGATCTGTTCCTGTCGAAAACTTGGTGCATCTACTCCATTCAGACAGTACGGTCTGTTGCTGCGCATTGGTGTTAGCGTTGTACGACATGAGTAAGTTACTTTCAGAACTCACTATGTAATTTGTGTGGTTGGTGAAGTTGCGGGCGGGGAGAGGTGGATGGGACAGGGGGTGGTGGGGGGCGAAGGGGCAGGGGATGTGGAGGGGAGGAGGAAGACAGTAATAGCTGTAACGTGTACAGAGAATGGATCAAGAAAAAAAAAGAAAACGAGCGTACCACGGCAGTGCCAGGAAAAGATGGGAACGATAAGAAACAATAGTCGGGGGTATGAAGCAATATATGGTATTATACAGGAAATGAGGAAGAATTGTTAAGTTGATTCACTGCTAGGAGATGCTTTCAAAGTACTTATTTCACGCTAATGACATGAACTAGTTTCTTGCGCTCTACCTAGTTACTGTGGTTGGTTTCTGTTCAAGAAGGAAAATCAGTGGCACTTTATTTTCGTCACAGCAAAGAATCTCCTTTCATGTAGGATACGGAATTACGCCGGCGCTGCTAGCTTTCAACTGAAGCGTGCGAGAGACCTATAAATTACGAACGAAGTAAATCAGCACAGTTTCATTAACGTGATGTAGTTCGACACATTTAATGGCGAGCGTTCGTCTCCAGTATAAATTTGGACAGAGAGCTACGACAGTATGCTCTGCAGCAGTACATTTGTCGGCGAAATAAAGCTAACGAGGAGCAGGCGCGGAATTTATTGGCCGCTATTTCATCAAAGCTTTAGGTGACGTAAGATCTATTTCCCTGCTGCTCTTGTCTCGCCACACGATATTAGAGTCAGTCAGCTCCACTAAAAAGTGACATTTATCCACAGAGTTAAACCCATGTGCGTAGACTGCAAAAATGTAATAACACAAGTCCTCCAAAAACGCTGTCTGTTCTGCTGCGACTCTGATTACATCTATCTCTTAGTATATCAGTTTTTAATATGAACATGTTCTTTCGTCGCTTCTTCGTAGACCACTTTGATACTTAAAGGCGAATAGCTAATAAGATGCATTTTCAAAAAATGGCTCTGAGCACTATGGGACGTAACATCTGAGGTCATCAGTCCCCTAGAGCTTATCATCATCATCATCATCATTTATGACTGATTATGCCTTTCAGCGTTCAGTCTGCAGCATAGCCCCCTTAGAAAATTCCTCCATGATCCCCTATTCAGTGCTAACATTGGTGCCTCTTCTGATGTTAAACCTATTACTTCAAAATCATTCTTAACCGAATCCAGGTACCTTCTCCTTGGCCTGCCCCGACTCCTCCTACCCTCTACTGCTGAACCCATGAGTGTCTTGGGTAACCTTGCTTCTCCCATGCGTGTAACATGACCCCACCATCTAAGCCTATTCGCCCTGACTGCTACATCTATAGAGTTCATTCCCAGTTTTTCTTTGATTTCCTCATTGTGGACACCCTCCTGCCATTGTTCCCATCTACTAGTACCTGCAGTCATCCTAGCTACTTTCATATCCGTAACCTCAACCTTGTTGATAAGGTAACCTGAATCCACCCAGCTTTCGCTCCCATACAACAAACTTGGTCGAAAGATTTAACGGTGCACAGATAACTTAGTCTTGGTACTGACTTCCTTCTTGCAGAAGAGAGTAGATCGTAGCTGAGCGCTCACTGCATTAGCTTTGCTACACCTCGCTTCCAGTTCTTTCACTATATTGCCATCCTGTGAGAATATGCATCCTAAGTACTTGAAACCGTCCACCTGTTCTAACTTTGTTCCTCCTATTTGGCACTCAATCCGTTTATACTTCTTTCCCACTGCCATTACTTTCGTTTTGGAGATGCTAATCTTCATACCATAGTCCTTACATTTCTGATCTAGCTCTGAAATATTACTTTGCATACTTTCAATCAAATCTGCCATCACAACTAAGTCATCCGCATATGCAAGACTGCTTATTTTGTGTTCACATATCTCAGTCTCACCCAGCCAGTCTATTGTTTTCAACATATGATCTATAAATAATATGAACAACAGTGGAGACAGGTTGCAGCCTTGTCTTACTCCTGAAACTATTCTGAACCATGAACTCAATTTACTGTCAACTCTAACTGCTGCCTGACTATCCACGTAAAGACCTTTAATTGCTTGCAAAAGTTTGCCTCCTATTCCATAATATCGTAGAACAGACAATAACTTCCTCCTAGGAACCCGGTCATATGCCTTTTCTAGATCTATAAAGCATAGATACAATTCCCTGTTCCACTCATAACACTTCTCCATTATTTACCGTAAGCTAAAGATCTGGTCCTGACAACCTCTAAGAGGCCTAAACCCACACTGATTTTCATCCAATTGGTCCTCAACTAATACTCGCACTTTCGTTTCAACAATACCTGAGAAGATTTTACCCACAATGCTGATTAAAGAGATACCTCTGTAGTTGTTACAATCTTTTCTGTTTCCATGTTCAAAGATTGGTGTGATTACTGCTTCTGTCCAGTCTGATGGAACCTCTCCCGACTCCCAGGCCATTTCAGTTATCCTGTGTAGCCATTTAAGACCTGACATTCCACTGTATTTGATGAGTTCCGACTTAATTTCATCTACCCCAGCTGCTTTATTGCACTGCAATCTATTGACCATTTTCTCCACTTCCTCAAATGTGATCCTACTTCCACCATCATTCCTATCCCATTCTACCTCGAAATCTGAAACATTACTGATCGTATTTTCACCTACATTGAGCAACTCTTCAAAATATTCCCTCCATCTGCCCAAGGCATCCACAGGATTCACCAGCAGTTTTTCTGACCTGTCCAAAATACTTGTCATTTCCTTCTTACCTCCCTTTCGAAGACTTCTAATTACACTCCAGAATGGTTTTCCAGCAGCTTGACCCATAGTCTCCAACCTGTTTCCAAAGTCTTCCCAAGATTTCTTCTTGGATGCTGCAATTATCTGTTTGGCTTTGTTTCTTTCTTCAACATAACTTTCTCTGTCTACCTGAGTTCTAGTATGTAGCCATTTTTGATCGCCTTCTTTTTCCTTCTACAGGCTGCCTTGACTGTGTCATTCCACCAAGCTGTTTGCTTCATCCTACTTTTACACACTACTGTTCCAAGACATTCTTTAGACACTTCTAGTACTGTGTCCCTGTACCTTGTCCATTCCTTTTCCAATGACTGTAATTGACTACATTCAACTAACTAGTACCTTTCTGAGATCGCTGTTATGTACTTGTGCCTGATTTCCTTATCCTGAAGTTTCTCCAGTCTTATCCTCCTACATATGGACCTGACCTCCTGCACTTTCGGCCTCACAATCCCAATTTCACTGCAGATTGAATAATGGTCAGTGTCATCAAAGGATCCCCTGAATACACGTGTGTCTCTCACAGCCTTCCTGAATTCCTGGTCTGTTATTATATAGTCAATGACAGATCTGGTTCCCCTGCCTTCCCAAGTATACCGGTGAATGTTCTTATGTTTAAAAAAGGAGTTTGTGATTACTAAGCCTATACTGACACAGAAATCCAAGAGTTGCTTCCCGTTCCTGTTGGCCTCCATATCCTCTCCAAATTTACCCATAACCATTTCATACCCTTCTGTTCGATTTCCAATCCTGGCATTAAAATCACCCATGAGCAGAACACTGTCCTTGTCCTTTACTCTAACAACTACATCACTAAGTGCCTCATAAAAACTATCCATCTTATCTTGATTTGTCCCTTCACAATGCGAATATACTGACACAATCCTAATTTTCTTGCTAGACACTGTCAAATCTATCCACATCAGTCGTTCGTTTACATACCTTATTGCAACTACGCTGGGTTCCATTTCTTTCCTGATGTAAAGCCCTACACCCCATTGTGCTATTCCTGCTTTGACTCCTGACAGGTAGACCTTGTATTCTCCCACTTCCTCTTCTTCCTCACCCCTAACCCGAATGTCACTACCAGCTAAAACGTCCAGCCGCATCTTACTTGCAGCCTCTGCTAGCTCTACCTTCTTCCCGGAGTAACCCCCATTGATATTAATAGCTCCCCATCTCATTACCATTTGTTTGCCAAGTCGTATCTTAGGAGTCCCTGGTTTGTCAGTTGGAGGTGGGACTCCGTCACCTCCAAAGGTCCGAGGCATTTTGCTCTGATTGTTGCCAGCATCATATTAAGATAAGAATAATGTCGCGCGACGACGGCCTCCCGTCGGGTAGACCGTTCGCCTGGTGCAAGACTTTCGATATGACGCCACGTCGGCGACTTGCGCGTCGATTGGGATGAAATGATGAAGATTAGGACAACACAACACCCAGTGCCTGAGCGGAGAAAATCTCCGACCCAGCCGGGACTCGAACCCGGGCCCTTAGGTTTGACAGTTTGTCGCGCTGACCCCTCAGCTACCGAGGGCGGAGATGCTCAAGTTCTGACTGTGTGAAACAATTAGATACTTTAAAACTAGAGATATTAGCAACGAAGAAAATACGAGGTGCCAAACCAGTGTGATCACCTGTTTGGAAGTGCGTTTATCCACCTTTGGAATGAAATACAGCAGCGATTCTTTGTGGCATGGACTCGAAGAGTCCTTGGTTTGTTTCCGGAAGTATATGGAACCAGATGTCTCCACAGTTCCTGTAAATTAGGGTATGGTGATTTTTGGGTGCAGGGCTGCCACCCTTTAGCGCTCCACATATGTTCCACATGGTTCGGATGAGGCGAATTTGGTGGCTCAGATGTGAACGTCAATTCTCTGTCATCCACCTCAAATCAGTGTGAGCACGATTCTGTCCTTGTGACACGTACAGTTATCCTGCTGGAAAATACCAATTGGAAAAGATATCAAGCATGAATGGCTGCAGGTTGCCCGCAATAATGTGCACATAGTCCTCAGCTGTCATGGCGGCGTCACTTATTACTAAAAGCCAACGGATTGCAGGGTGAGTGTCCCCCACGGCATAACACTGCCCGTCCGTGACCCGGTGCATGCTTCTAACAGCCGTTCAACTGGGCTGCGGTGTATCTGGACATGACCACTGACCTGATGTAACAAGAAACATGACCACGCGACATGTTTTCATTAATCCACGACCCAGTCTCGATGTTTCCGTGACCACAGCAATCGTTATTCACGAGATCCTTGGCAGAACATCGGGAACACATAGGGTACGTTTGCTCCAGAGCCCAGTGTTCAACAATACGCCTTCAGCACGATTCTACTTTGTCGTCAGACCTGCCACAGTTGCCGCCTATCCTACTTTACTGATTAGGCAAGCCACGGTCCTCCACGTGTTATGTTGAGGCGTGCAAGCCCATCGTCTTGTCGCCTACTCGGGGTTTCACCGTCCCACAACCAGTTTTTATAGCATGAAACCTTTACTAATGAATCTGTAAATAGCTGGGGTGCTTACATTTGGTGACTAGTTTCAAATCTTATTGGTTGATTTTCAAGCCTGGCCTACTGAGGCTGCACTGAAAGTGCCTGATGTTAGTAATGAAGTGCCAACACACGCTTTATAGAATGTTTGCTGAATAAATGTCACAATTCACACGTGTCTCTTAGCAAGTCAAAATCAAACCCAGTTCTGATTTTCACCCCACACGTGCCTCTTAGCAAGTCAAAATCAAACTCAGTTTTGATTTTGACTTGCTAGGAGGCACGTATGGATTCTGACATTCAGCCTGCTAACACTTCATAAAGCATCTTTTGCCACGTTGATGTTCATTGTTAAGACCAGGCACTTTCAGTGCAGCTTCAGAAAGCCAGGCTTGAGAATGAACCTATAAGATTTGAAACTAGTCGCCAAATGTAAGTACTCCAGCTATTTACAGTTTCGTCGATAAACGCTGTATGAAATTTAATAAAGTTAATTGTTCTATGTCAAGAAAATATTGGAACTGGATAAAAAAACTTCTATAGACTCTCATGCCTGTTGCACGCGAACAGGCGACCAATTTCGCCCTTTCAGTGGCGGTCTTTCTCAGGGCCATAACGCCAAGCTGTTTCTCAAAATTGCTTGTCAGTGAATATCCCCTATTTCCGGGCAGTAACGTCTCATGAGTGATTTCCCATTCGTCTGCACTCCGCTTGTATACTTATCTCACAGCGTCACGAGTCCGCAAAGGCAAAAGATGGCATTCGCTGTGGCGGTGAGTGAACCATCAATACAAGTATGGTATTTCAAATCAAATATTCATCATCATCTTTTGTGTTAAGCATGTTACAGTAGTTTGTGGCGTAGTTTGGTACAGTCATATAGGAGAAGAGGAATACATGCGCATTATATGTTCGTAGACTTCCACGTCTAGAGTCAATTTGAGTGAAATGATAGAACAGAATCACAGCTGAAGGTGCGAAGATTGTCTCTGGTCAGACAGACCATGACAGAGAGAATAACAACCACACAGGTAAACAAGAAAGTTCGCAAAATTAACAAGACATTGGTTGGGAAAAATGCTATCGCCATAGTGGCAGATAAAGGGAATAGTTTGCTCGTTATCAGTCGAGACGATTTCCTATGCCAATGTTATCGTAAAGTTAAATATCGTTCCAGCTAACAAATGTAACGCCTTAATTAGAAAAGCAGTAAAGAAATGTGACTATCTTTTCTGAAAAACATGTATAACAAATCTTGGTTATGAACACGCACACCTTACTTGGTCAGCCCAAAGTCCATAAAACTGGTA
Organism: Schistocerca americana; assembly: GCF_021461395.2. Classification (NCBI taxonomy): domain Eukaryota; kingdom Metazoa; phylum Arthropoda; class Insecta; order Orthoptera; family Acrididae; genus Schistocerca; species Schistocerca americana. The sequence continues at coordinate 869,414,257 of NC_060120.1, read as the reverse complement.
TTCCAGTTCGTACCATTGTTAATTATGTAGACATCCCTGCCTATAAAGTCAGCAAAAGATTTGATACACTGATTAAACAATATTACGTTTTCAAAGAAAACTACATCGTTAAAAATTCCCTCGAACTAACAGACAAAATTAAAGACCACTGCTTTCCTGCTAATGGTCAGTTTGCATCTCTTGACATAGTTAATTTATCTACTAACATTCCCATTCAGACGCTGTTTAAATCTCTGAAGAGTATCTCCTCCAACATAGTAATACTAGTGCAGAAGAAATTAACAACATCAATAGCTTATTTCGTCTGATACCTTCCTATAACAATGCCAAGTTTAACGATGAATTTTTTTCACAATTGGAGGGCATTGCCATGAGTAGTTGTATAGAGACCACACTTGCTTAAATTTTTGATAACCATTTCGAAGGTCAATTCATTAAGAAATTCCCCGCCACAGTTAATAACATTGAGTGTTACGGTAGATATGTGGGTGACACGGTAGTGTTATTTAGAGGATCACCTAATGACATCGACATTAAGTTAGTACAGTTCAGTAGTATGCATACTAACATTAATTCCGCCAGGGAGTCAGGAAAACAACACGCAATTAACTCTTTGGAACTGATAATACAGAACTATAATGGTGTTCATAGATTAGGCATCTATCGTAAGTACACTTGCACTGATAATGCGATCAACAATAATTCCTGCCACCCACGAACCTACAAGAAAGCATTTTTTCCATTCTATGACTCACAAACTAATCAGTCTTCTCATACAAAAAATGAAACTGGCAAAGAAATAGCGATCCTTACACATACAGCAATAAGCAACGGTTTCATTGCACAAATGATTGATAAAATGTTTGCTACAAATTAATAACAATACTACTGATGATATCTGACTGCAGGAAGAGGAAGTAGATAAAACTAAATATTTGGTCCTAATATACAGCGGATCAGTTTCTGAAAGAATAGCTGAATGATTTCGTAACACCAATGTAAGAATAAGCTTGCATGCTGACAACACATTACGTCTGACACATGTCATACTATGCAATAAAATAAACTTTGCATACAATCTGGAGTTTATAAAATCAACTGGGATGAATGTGATAACTTTTATATAGATCAAACTGGTATAAGTTTTAACATTCGTTTTAGAGGATACAGTAACAGCAGTGTTAATTGTAAATCATCCATATTCGGAGGACGAGGCACGAATTAAGTAACAAAGGAAACTCTTTAGAATTTTTCCATAGAATCGGAAAAGGAAGACAGCTCGATTATGTAGAAGACATCGAAATTTAGAGGGCCTTTAGAGACCAGTCAGAATATATTTTGAATGAATAGACTGACGTTAAAAATACGGAATTCCTCTACTGCTTCAGAAAAACCTTAAAATGTATTGTGTTTCCGAGTAAATGTTGTAGACCATGCAACGCTTATTAGAAATTAGCACCTGTTTCTTTCTTACATTTGTGTATTCGCAGCCCTTTTTTACGTATGTGGGCCGCTACTTTCATCTATATCTCAGATTTTAGAGTCTCCTCGTTACTTGTATTTTGTGGGTAACGTTTTATTGTGACTTGGTAGTCACGCCATTTTTCTATCTACTTTTAATCTGTATTGTCAGCACTATCTGTAGATGATACGGAAATTAATTGTTAATGTAATTTCACCAATTCTCGAATGTGTGTGGTATACGGAAATGCAGATAAATTCACACCATCACATGAAACTGCTCTTACACAGCCACGTCACAGCTTTTATATTATTAAGTGGGTTACAATATCCCACGTAAATTTCTCTGAAATTTTCACTTGCAACGTTTGCTTACTTCGTAGTTACATGAGTTATATATGACGACTGATTACTTTTGAGAATGCTTGAAAATGACCACGTGTCGAAACTGCAAACACAATAGATAAAGTTATAGCCCCTAACGCGGAATTATTTCATTTATAAACTGTTTGCAGTGGTTTTCTTCAGAGTGATTTTTTTTTTAAATTTTAAAGCCTCGGGTTCTTGCACACTGCCGTCTCTCGTGAACGTTAGTCTGTAGTCACCCGCTGATGGCCTAATAAACCTGATATAGTTCCGAATAAGATAAAAAACGATTAGCGGTCCATGACGCACTGTAAGTGCGAAAATTTTAGACTAGGTTTGACTATAGAGGTTATGAACATCAATTGAAAACACAAATTTCTGTAACTAGTCACAATTTATTATTATTAATACTATTTGTTTCCAGGAGCTATAACTGCTCTCTAGATGTAAGTTAATGCGACATGTATCTATTTATAGTACACGGAACTTTTTGATTACCTGCCACCCATTCTTTCATTGGTCGCAGGCTTCTTTTCCAGCCGTATTTACATCTCAACACTTTTTTGTGACGTAAAAACGACAAGACGTCATGCCGTATTAATTTCCATAAATTGGTCAGACGATGGAGATGTATGACTCCCAAAGGAGAAAATAAAATGCGACCCGTTACAGTCGTTTGTAGTTTAAACAGGAAAACGTATATTGGTTGCTTTTCAGCCATAACCATCAGACTTCCTATCTTGAATTTTCAACGCGATATCTCCGCCGCACGTGTTATTATTTCTGGACCACCTTGATTATCAGAGAGTTAAAAATATTTCCAGTCGTTGCATAGCACGTGGCGCAGAGGACAATTGGAGGCAGATTTTCGAAATGGGCAGAATCGCGGAACATGTTAAGGCTAAAGTGGAAATTGATCATTTTCTCATAGTTATTACAAGGTCCTTGGCACAAGATGATAATCCATTGTTCTGGCTACTATTCAGTACTTAGCGTAAGCGGTAATAAGTTCGTTTAAATATTATTTCCCCTTTCCTTGGCATTTTCTGTTTCATCAACTTTCTCAGATCTAATAGGAACTGATAACACAAAAAGTGCAACAACATACACACATCAAAAAAGTTTTGCATCACCACGGTTCAAGGAACTCCTGAAGATAGATGTTGACTGTGGATATTGTATCACAGACACAGTCCCTTTGACTGTTTAGAGATGTCACTAAACCCGCACAAATATGTAAACAACAACGCATGAACAGTGCCTATTAGACGGAGGGGGTACGGCAGCAGATGTTCCAGTCATTCCACCAGGAAGGAGGCACACGGCTAGTGTTGTCTGGAGTTCAACCATGCCAGATGGTCAATACCACGGTTCAACTGCGTGCGCGTTGTTATTTTGTGCCACGAAGGGCTCTCAACAAGGGATGTGTCTAGGAGTCTCAGAGTGAACCAAAGCTATGTTGTTAGGACATGGAGGAGATACAGAGAGACAGGAACTGTCGATGACATGCCTTGCTCAGGCCGCCCAAGGGCTACTACTGCAGCGGATGACCGCTACCTACGGATTATGGCTCGGAGGAACCCTGACAGCAACGCCACCATGTTGAATAATAATTTTCGTGCAGCCACAGGGTCGTATTACGACTCAAACTATACGCAATAGGCTGCATGATGCGCAACTTTACTCCCGATGTCCATGGCTAGGTCCATCTTTGCAAGCACGACACCATGCAGCGCGGTACAAATGGGTCCAACAACGTGCTGAATGGACCGCTCACCCCCCGACTGGCGTTACGTTCTCTTCACCGAGGAGTGTCGCATGTGCCTTCAACCAGACAATCGTCGGAGACGTGTTTGGAGGCAACCCGGTCAGGCTGAACGCCTTAGACACACTGTCGAGCGAGTGCTGGACGTTCCCTGTTGTTTTGGGGTGGCATTATGTGGGGCCGACGTACGCCGCTGGTGGTCATGGAAGACGCTGTAACGGCTGTATGATACGTCGATGCCATCTTCCGACCGATAGTGCAACCATATCGGCAGAATTTTGGCGCCCCCATCGTGCACATCTCGTGAATGTGTTCGTTCAGGATAACGACATCGCTCGACTAGAGTGGTCAGCACGTTCTCCAGACATGAACCCAATCGAACATACCTGGGATAGACTGAAAAGGGCTGTTTATGGACGATGTGACCCACCAACCACTCTAAGGGATCCACGCCGAATCTCGGTTGAGAAGAACTGGACCTTGATGAACTTGTGGATAGTATGCCACGACGAATACAGGCATGTCCGCAGCTCGTGGTCGGGCGGTAGCGTTCTCGCTTCCCGCACTCGGGTTCCCGGGTTCGATTCCCGGCGGGGTCAGGGACTTTCTCTGCCTCGTGATGACTGGGTGTTGTGTGATGTCCTTAGGTTAGTTAGGTTTAAGTAGTTCTAAGTTCTAGGGGACTGATGACCATAGATGTTAAGTCCCATAGTGCTCAGAGCCATTTGAACCATTTGAACCAATACAGGCATGCATCAATGCAAGAGGACGTGTTACTGGGTATTAGAGGTACCGGTGTGCACAGCAATCTGGAACATCATCTCTGAAGGTGTCGCAGTTCGGTGGTACAACATGAAATGTGGGGTTTTCATGAGCAATAAAAAGGGCGGAAATGATTTTGTGTTTATCTCTATTCCAATTTTCTGTACAGGTACCAGAACTCTCTGAACTGAGGTGATACAAAACTTTTTTTTTTTAATGTGTGTATTTCGCAAAAGAGAAATGTAGAGCTGGAAGTGGTGAACACAGTTGATTTCACTCATGTAGCTACGGATCTGCGATCTCAGATGGAATCAATTGCTGTGGTGTCGAGAATACCGGCGGAGCCGGAAGCTTCATCTTATGGTCACCTGGGCTATACATTTCTCATCTTGTGAATTAAAGCGCTGCGTAGTACATTTACCGTGACCAGGCCTTCTTAGCCGGAACTGCAAATAGAATGGCAAGGTCGTTTTGGGGTGCAAATGGGATTTCTTTCTTGATGGACTTCATTTAGAGATCTCCAAACAAACGCCTACAAGTACGAAAGCGAGATAGGTTCGAACATAAAGTACGCAGACGAGTAAGTTATTACTGTACAGTGAACTGCCGATCGGTTCGAAACAAAATCCTACTATCTGTCTCTACAGAAAGAGAAGCGCTCGAATTATACTAGGCACTGACAGCTGGTGTAAATCGTAAAGTAAACAGAGAATCAAAGACCATACGGTAGATACGAAACTTTTCACTAAAAAAACTAAAATAGTGAACATTGATAAATACTAAACGCTGCAGGGAAAGGTAAGATAGAGTTCGCAGAAAAATGTTTATTTCAGAGCTGCAGACATACTTTGTCGGCGACCTTGTTCATTCGTGAGACAGAGAGGATATTAAATGCCTGTTTCCAGATTAATATTGAGTTCTTTGACATTCGGGAAGCTTTCTACGGAATTATGTAGTCTAGATAAGCAACATACCAATTTACGGGAAACCACCCCACGTTTGTGATTCAGAACGTCATAGCGCAGCGCGGATTTCTTCCGTCCGGAGAGAGCTGTGAATTTGGCTCTCGAAATTAAGCAAAAAATAAGAGAGACCTTTGACAGTGGGCAGCAATATCTGGTTAGTGTTTATCAGAAGCAGCTATGGACGGTAGAATTTATTTTCTCTGCACAATCCTTTAGGCGTCTTCTGTGCTTCCTGTTATGCGGAACGCCGGTCGTAGTGGCCAAGTGGTTCCAGGCGCTTCAGTCCGGAACCGCGCTGCTGCTACGGTCGCAGGTTCCATTCCTGCCTCGGGCATGGATGTGTGTGATGTTCTTAGGTTAGTTAGGTTTAAGTTGTTTTAAGTTCTAGGGGACTGATGACATCCGATGTTAAGTCCCATAGTGTTCAGAGGCATTTGATCCATTTTTTTGTTATGCGGAACAAATCGTTTTCGAAGATTATTTATGTGGCTTATTGGTGTGACTTGTCCGTAACAGCAAGAAAAACATCAGGTGTTTAACACAGTTTCAACAAAGAAAATATATTCAGTCGTCCAAATGGCTCTGAGCACTATGCGACTTAACTTCTGAGGTCATCAGTCACCTAGAACTTAGAATTAATTAAACCTAACTAACCTAAGGACATCACACACATCCACGCCCGAGGCAGGATTCGAACCTGCGACCGTAGCAGCAGCGCTCGGCTCCAGACTATAGCGCCTAGAAACGCACGGCCACTCCGGCCGGCTTTCAGTCGTCCACTGAGAAGTAAATACTTTGTATCATCTGAACTTACAGAAAAAGTAAGTAGTTTGGACGGATGAGTTTTGTTTCACGCTGTTTCTAATTTTCTGCCGAGATAAGTTCCCAAGAGAGAAACGTGACGGGGGTTCGATGGGTGATTAGGACAGCCATATCATGGTATTCCGTGAGCCCCATGGTGGCTCTGCAAGTTCGCGTTACTACCATTTTGGCCAATCAGCTCCATCCCACGGTACAATGTTTGCTCCCCAATGCTGATGCTATTTTCCAAGACGATATGGTCACTGTTCACACAGCTCGAATCGTCCATGACTGGTTTTGTGAGCACGAGGATGAATTGCCTCATCTCGCCTGGGCACCATAGTCACCAGATCTCAATATTACTTAGCTTTAGTGTTCTGCTTTGGAGACAAGGATGCATGTCCAGTATTCACCTTTATAATCGTTACCTGAGCTGGTCATTGTTTTCCAGGAAGAATGGTGTAAGTTTCCTCTGGAAAGCATGCAGCAGATATATGCCTCCGTTCGACGGCTGGAAGCTGTCTTGAGTGTAAACTTTTTTCTTAGATCGTGTTATTTCATTGTGTGCTGTGTTTCTGGTGTTTCCAAGATTTTTACACTCTGGTACTCTTAAGCCTCAGAGCGATTTCTCCTTTACTTTTGGGAGGGTTGCTGTCCCAAATAGCAACCCGACTGCTCCAACAATCGGATAGTAGACGTATCCTTGTTGGGAGAGCTATTCTACCAAATGGTAGTGGAGCCATTCCAAAGTATGGCAGCAGTATCACGTGGATGTGGTCGCGTTACAAACCGGACATCCCCGTGTAGCCCATGCGTCATACTGGAACGCTACGGTCCCAAACGGAGAGCAGCTTAAGCAAGAGATGAGATCGCTGCTAATCGTAGATACGTGTAGCAGCCGTTCTGAGTTGGACAACAGCTCCGCCAACTTTCACTCACTATATGAACGCTTGCATTTATGAAACTGTATGACCTAAGTAACTAAACTATAATTAGGAACGAAAATTACTGACACAGAAAAGCGATCTACTTCGTTTCAGCATGTTTTTAATTTAGCAAAAATCGGAAATTAATTTTGAAACCATATTCTAGACGAGCAATTAAAGCAATTTTTCAGTCTATTAAATGCTTATTAGCTAACACCCGGCAGCAATATTACTATATAAAAATAATTACTGAAATTATTTTTCGTCAGATAGTGTTCGTCCTTGGCCCCAGAGGCTCGATGCTTCGGTGCACTTATAGCACAAGAACATTAATAACATTAGTCTCTTTTTAAATACTTGTACTGTCGTATTGCCAAATGAACGTTTATTGCGGAAAGTCTCATTGCAGATGCGTTTAAAACAGGCAAGGATAGCTTCATGGTTAGAAGCGAAACAAAAACCGTACTAGAACAGTTAGGTAGCAGAAATGGTAAGCAAATCCTGTACCATATGTGAAAACTAGGTGCGTTAGAGCCTTTAGTGATGAACATGTTGAGCCATCTGATAGTGAAAATTTAAGAGTACTGTAAAATCACTGAGTTTTTCGTTTTTTTAAAAAAATTTAGAATATATGTGAATCTTGTTCCACGTCATATCGTGCAAATTATTCATGGAACACAGAACTAACTAACTAGATAATGTCTAGTGAAAGGGTACGAAAAAACTGAACATTTGTAGACAGGGAGGGCGTTATGACTGAAAACGACATCAGGTTAAATTAGTCTTTTCAGTTAATATATACAACGAAACGCCAAAGAAACTGATATAGCCAAGCGTATTCAAATACTGAGATATTGTAAGACGTCGTGGTCTCCTGACCTTCATTGCTTACATATTCCGCCCTCAAAATCATATTCCGATCATCAAGACGCTTCATTCGAACCCAAACTCGATAAGATAAAGTCAGTGTTGTATGAATTCATGTGAAAGATATGCAAATAAATTGCGCACTGAGGTTGAAATACTCGAGGCTGGCGTACACACACACATTCAAGACACGACGGTCACAAAAGCTTTTAGTTCGGGAGAGGCAAACCGCACACCAGGAGGCCGATCCCTTCAGAGGACGAGTCAAGTTATCTACACCTGCCGGCGACTGCCCATAGAGCAGACAGCGTTTGCCCGAATGAAAGGGAGAACAACCCTGTGTTTGGCTTAAAAGCAAATTCCGCTACATTGTGTGGGAGCTCTCAGCCTACGCATTCTTTACAAACATGGCACGCAGTTTCAGAGGTATTCACAGGGAGACAGCAAACGCCAAACGCCAATGCTACAGATTTCCGAACTGGTCGTCTTAAGCGAAACGTCAATGTCCCGTTTTAGAAGAGCAATGCTGATTGGCAGACGATATTCATGACGCCTTGAGCTGAAGGAGTAATGGAAGAGACCGAAAGATATACCTCTTCACGTCTGACGTGGAGAGGGGCTGTTCCGTTGTCGCTCTTCGAGCGAGAACAGGTAACGAAAGCGTGTGCGCTCGTACGTGTACTCAAAGAGCGAGGAACAAGTCTCTCCTCAGTACTTGACTGGGAGAGCACCTCTGTCGAGAGTGAATCAGAGTGCGACTCTGTATTGAGTCCTTGCGATTAAGTGTTGTTCACCGTGTTGGCTGCTACACTTATTGTGCGGTATGAACGGACAGGGTTATAGTTAAATGCCTGTGAACGAATTTTTGAGTGGCATCGCGGGGTGGACTGGTTATCTGACCGGTGTACCACGCCAATAGTTAGACTAGGGCGAATATGAGCCCTAGACTTCATCAAGGCATAGGGAGAGTTTGATTGGTGAACGTCAATCCAGATAGAACGAGAGCTATCTTATTTTTCAGCAGCGAGCGGCGCAGACAGCAGTCATCGCAGCTTACGGTATTGTGCACTATAGTTCTTGAGAGCCACATATTTCCTACACAACAGCACACTTCACTGCATTTCACACGCAACTACCTCGACTGTAGCTAGCAACATTCTAATGGGTAATCATTCGCAATATGTCAACAGGGAAAATACGACACTGCGGTCGGCAACTCCTGTATACGACAACAAGTTTCTGGAGCATTTGTTACATCGGTTACTGCTGCTACAATGGCAGGTTATCAAGATTTAAGTGAATTTGAACGTGGTGTTATAGTCGGCGCACGGGCAATGGGACACACCGTCTTCGAGGTAGCGATGAAGTGGGGATTTTCCCGTACGACCATTACACGAGTGTACCGTGAATATCAGGAATCCGGTAAAACGTCAAATCACCAACATCGCCGCTCCCGGAAAAAAAAGATCCTGCAGGAATGGGTTTATGGCGACTGGATAGAATCGTTCGACGTGACAGAACTGTAACACTTTCGCAAATTGCTGCAGGTTCCATTGCTGGGCCTTCAACAAGTGTCAGCGTGCGACCGATTCAGTGAAACATCGTCGATAAGGGCTGCATGACACAAAGCTTTACGCCTCGCCAGGGCCCGTCAACACTGGCATTGGACTTTTGATGACTGGAAACATGTTGCCTGGTCGGACGAGTCTCGTTTCAAATTGTAGCAAGCGGATGGACGAGTACGGATATGGAGACAACCTCATGAAACCATGGACCCTCCATGTAAGCAAGGGACTGTTCAAGCTGGTGGAGGTTCTATAATGGTGTTGGGCGCGTGCAGTTGGAGTGATACGGGATCCCTGATACGCCTAGCTAAGACACATAAGCAGGCATCCTGTCTGATCACCTGCATCCAGTCATATCCATTGTGCATTCCGATGGACTTCAATTCCAGCACGACACACCCCACACGTCCAGAATTGCTGTAGAGTGGCTTCAGGAACACTCTTCTGAGTTTAAAAACTTCCGATGGCTGCCAAACTCCCCAGACATGAACATTATTGGGCAAATCTGGAATGCCTTGCAACGTGCAATTCAGAAGAGATCTCCACGCCCACGTACTCATACCGATTTATGGACAGCCCTGCAGGATTCATGGTGTCAGTTTCCTCCAGCAATACATCAGACATTAGTGGAGTCCATGCCACGTTGTGTTGCGGCTGTTCTGCGTGATCGCAGGGGCCCAACACGAAATTAGGCAGGGGTACTAGTGTCCTTGGTCCTTCAGTGTACTTGGAGTGCAAATGTAATAAAAAAATACTGAGTTCTAGGAGATGGAGAAATGCAGTTTCAAGCCTAAAAGAGACTGCTAAAACTGAATAGAGAGACCACAAAAATGTAGTTTGCATAAATGAGAGGAACGCTGAGAGACGTTTATCAGTCACAGCACAGGAGGAGAGGCACTCAGTCGTTATCACATCATTTTCATCGGTATCAGTAGTGATGCACCATTAGACTAAATCTACCAAGACAGTGAAAGATCCGATCACTTGATAAAACGCTTCTATCATTTTCAAGTAATGTAATGCAAACTAGAAGTCACTATGGAATTAGCAACGACACTACTTCCAAAAACGACGCCAGTGCCACACGTGACGGCTCAAATTTATTGAGGTTTAGGGGCTCGAGCAGAAGAAAATAATCTAGTGAATAGGATTTCCTTTTCTTTCCTTCACCTGTTCAAACTTCAGCTTCTTTTTCTATGATGTCATAGTCTATGGGACGTGAATACGTTCTTTGCATATCTTTCCTTTCCTTTACCTATACCATAACCACTATGTCGATCTGACTGTGGGAGGATAGTGCTTAATTTAGTTGGTAATGGAGAATTCCAGAGAAAATAAAATAAAGACTTATGTAAAACAAAAACATTGAGTAGGACACATGAAGTAATGAACTGGGAAACAAGCTAATGTGAAAGGACAGGAAGGGAGAAAAATCAGAAACTAGACAATATTTTCGTTATGGTCCGATGCTACAGTTTTGCAGAGTAGTTTCTGGAAATAACTTCATATCGAGAATGATTACATATTCAACACATTTGTGATAGATGCGCACTTCCATTACCGCCAGATGCGGCAGCTGTCTCATTTCTCCTCCCTAGGGGCCAAAGTTTACTGCAGTGAAACTAGCTGACTGGGAGTTTTACTGCTTCTCGCTGGCCTGCCCTTTAGAGGGAACGCACCCTCGTCGCTGAGTTACTGCCGGGATTCGACTCCTGTGACGTAGTGCCGGGCACTCCGTACTTATCGCTTCATTATTCCTGCCAGATTTACCGGACCGTTGCGCGTCCTAACAGCTTACTCTGTGGGTTCTGCTATCAACCGTCTGTACGCATTAAGGCGATCACTATATGAGCATGGAGCAGGGTATCGAAAATACGAAAAGGAAGTACTGAGGACATACTAGATAGAGGAATTGGTTTTCGAGTTATTATCCCAGCAGGCAAATACTGTGTAAGTCAAATAACGTCAACTTTTCACATATGCCAGGACATCTAAAGCAATGGTCTCACTGAATGAGCTTCCGGTATTAACCGATCTTTATTTATACCTATTCCTGAGAACTTAAAGGTACTGGAAAAAGATTTATAGCAGGCTTAGCTCTTTCGGAATATTCTGTAAACTTATATTTATTCTCTTCATCTAAATTAACTGCTCAATGTCAGTGGCACTGTAAACAGGTAACCCAGCGTCCATGATAAATACGGCTGGTATACAATTATTCCAACTATTCCCATTATTTTTACCTGTCACACTTCACAAACCCCACTTAAATCGCTGAGGGTGTTAATGGTGTTTCATCGCGTTAGTACTTTCTGCCCGATAGTAAGCGGTGTATGTACCACTTTCAAAATACGTAGCGCAATTCACAATTCAGCAAATTTTTATATGTCGCACCTGCTGTAAAGGTGCGCAACAGTATTTTTTATCAAGCAGTGAATCAATTCTGTACCAGATATGCTGGAACACACACACACACACACACACACACACACACACACACACACACACACACACACACACACAAACGCGCGCCCGCGCAAAATTCGTATTTAGAAGCCTTAACAGAGCCGTGAATTTCCAAAACGACTTAAGTCCACATTTTCATGTTTTTGACTTACGAGTACAGCAAAGTTCACTTGCCCAACTAGCATCGTTTAGTACCAAAATGATTTCAATTCGCATCTTCTGCAGATTTTTTTTCAAAAAGATAAAATTCGTGTTTACCAGCAAAATAGCCTCACTCTAAAACTCAAGTGGTTTTACTTGCCAGGTGTCCAGTTTTCTCCTCCGTTATTTCAGGTCCTATTGTGTTTCGTCTAGTGTTAAAGAACAGGGCTGTTTTGTGACGGGTTTGTAGGCCAGAATAAGAGCAACACTGTTCTCAAGTTGCTAATGGCTGTAAGTGCTTAGAGGCATTTTTTACATATTAGACTTCTTTTACCTGTCAGAGGGCACACTTTTCTGCCATCAGAGAGGGAGTTTGCAGCAGTGGAAAGAAGACCGAGGGTTGGGGACAGTCTGTACACAATGAAGAACGCGTGGACCACAGTTAGCTCTACAGGGTGGGAAAAACTATCTTTACCCTCTATATCAAGCAGCGTAAGCCACTAAACTTAAATAAACAATACAAACGACAGTTCTTGAGTTTTCTTGAGCTACGAACCGTTACTTATCTAAAGGTCATACTGTGCTTCGTCACTCTCATGGTAAAGGATATTACGTCCAGTGCTGTACGGCATTTTTCGGAGCACTGCTGATGTAACTCCAGTGAAAGCTTGTCTCATATAATCTTTCAGGTCCTCAATGGTAACGTAACGGTTTTGTGAATCGCTACGCTTTATGAACGTGCTTGCCTGACCAACACGAAGCGCAGACCCAACCACGTCTGATATTCGCTATGGAAGTGCATAAAAGGTATCGTTCCACAAAAAGCGATAGCACTGATGGCCTGGAAAACTGCCGTTAGACAAGGTTTCACTCAAGTTGCATCAGTAATGCCCATAAAAATGTCGCGCAGAACCTGGCAGCGGATTATCTTTTGCCATAAGAATGGCGGAAGCGGACTAATCGTTTGGACTGGTAACGGTTCGTATCTCAGGAAAACACTTCCAAAGAACTGTTGTTCGCATTATTTATTTGGGTTCAGAGATTTGTGTTATTTCCCTTGTAATTTACAGTTGTCGGTAATCTGAATATGTTTTTGAATACACAAAATGCATATTATAAGTCTATTGTCGTATAAGAAGCACAACTGAACATAATTAGAAAAACTTCTTCCGTCCTGATTTTCCATAACAAAATCTGAACGTGGAGAGGGTACAAGGCAATATCTTTTTTAATGGCAGTTTTAAGTAATTCACTTTCACGTATGATATCGTACAATAATTTAGTGTAGTATTTGCTTGAGTAAGACAATAAACAATTTTTGCTGTACAAATCTACCCTTACGGACCTATACCGTTTTGCAAATTCATGATTCAACAGTAAATTGCAGAACATAACAGAGCTAATATGAAAGGAGCCCAAAAAATCAATCAAAACAGAGCGAAGTAATTGAAACCCTAAAAACAATAAAGGTAGTGGATAATACTCTGATACAGCGGAGCGTCTGAGATGGTCTCTCAAAAAAATAAAAAAACTAAGTAAAAATAAATCCGCGAAGAAATCCGGAAAAGAGATAAAATCCCAGGAGAGTGGAAGGTAGCCTTGATACGTACAGTACATAGGACAGGAAATAAACAAGACGCTAAGAACTACAGAGTAATTTCTTTGCTACCAGTCGCATATAAAATATTTTCAAGATTCCCATATATAGAGTGGAAACAACCCTGGACAGCTACTTAGGTGAATATCAGGGTGGCTTTATTGGGGGCAGATAATGTTCTGAACAAATTTTTATTCTGAAGTGAATTTTTCGCCACAGATTACTGACTCAAAAGATATTGCAGCAATGTTTTCTGATTTCAAGAACATCTTTGGTGCTATCACAGAAACTACAAATAACACTTTCGGAGACTTTGGGGTAAAGTCTAAATTAGCAAGCCTGTTTCCTACATCTTTTACTGCGACGTATCTGAAGTGAAATGTCTGAGTCACAGGTAAAAAATTTAAGGGTCTTTGAGAGATTATCCAAGAAAATTATTGCAAAAAATCTGCTACACGAAAAGCGCACATAAAATGGGGATGGTATATAGTATAACTGAAGACTTTTACAATAAAAATTCCTATCTAAAAATGGAAAAATAAGGCAATACAACGCAATTGTGAAGCCAAACTGTCCATAAGCAAGCGAATGTCTAGCATTAAACTATAATTAGATAAATTAGAATGCATCACTATGAGAATTGACTAGTAGCAAGTGTACCCAGAGCTACTTTCCGCGCAATCTCAAAACTATTTCCCTAGTCTCCATGAAACTAAAATAAGTTCCCACCGCCCTCGTCTCCCTAACTGACACTCGGACTAAGCTCCAGCTTGAGACGGATCACCGTTAACGTACTTTGCGTAGCTAAGATTAACTGTAAGCAACGAATCTACAGTGCATTGAAGATTCTAGCAGAGAAATATCTGATAAAAATTAATTCCAAGATATGAAACTCTGTGTCGTTAACATGACGCTATGTAAATTTGATTCGTTTGTTTAGTGACGGCTAGGCTTAAGTGACATACAGATGTATTTCAGCGCTCTTACTGTTTAGCAATCAGTTTTACAAGTTAGTTTTGTGTAATTAATAAGATTACGAAAACATAAACAGTGAACTGCTTGTATTAGCAGTCTATTATAATTTGCTGGATACGTCTGCAGTGTTAAACAGCATCCATGTCCTGAAGACGTATGTAGAAAAGGTGCATCCCAGGTAAACAGATTTTGTTCGGGGAAACGGTATCAAATCAGCACCCAAGGTAGTAGAAGACGTAAATAGCACGGAGAAAATAAATACGCATGGGAATGGGACAGAATTCGGCATCTCCGAGAAATAAACATCGCAGGTCAGCAAATAGGAAACGGCATATTAACTAAGCGAACATCTCTAGAAGAAGAAATCGGAAATGAATATTCATTAACGACAATATACGACATTATTGTACAGTAATATGGGGAAGGCCTGACCCTAAAAAAATAAAAAAAAATTGGAAATTTGTGGTAAGGTCTTACGGGACCAAACTGCTGTCATCGGTCCCTAAGCTTACACACTGCTTAACCTAACTTAAACTAACTTACGCTAAAGACGACACACACACCCATGCCCGAGGAAAGACTCAAACCACCGACGGGGGAAGCCGCGCGGACCGTGACAAGACGCCCTAGACCGCTCGGCAACCCCGGGCGTCTGCCTGATCTAAAAATCGAAAATATGAGAAAGGCATATCATGATGAAATTGTAGATATCAGTCAAAGAAAATTTTGACAGCAGAAGGCGACACAACCATGAACTCTACAGATATGTGGAAAACATCACAGACGCCATCCGTAACAGGACTACTACCCACGGCCACATTGCTCTTCCGCATCCGACAAGACTTTAGTAGCCAAGTCTTCCGCTAGTTTTTCAGAACGTGCTCTAAGAGCTCGTTGCTTTCCAAGAAAAACCAAACTAAAAATATCAGAACGGGATGAGGGAGAAATAGCGTAAAAACCGCTTGTGGGAGTGGTGGATTGCAGTTGAAGTCCAGGCACAAGGAAACGGAAAAGCACAGTTGAATTAAGATAGTCCGTAGATGGCCAAAACGACAACAACATGAAGAGATAAAGAGACTCTTGAATCACACTAAGTCATCCACCAGTGATATTCTAGAAACAAAATTAAGTTCGAAATGTAATGAAGACTTTGGAAAGATTCCCCTGACTATCTAGCAAACACCGGATATATGTGTACGTAGCGGAGCATCTCGTGATAGGAGGTACCTACATGGTATATAATCCGATTAAAGAAACTTCTAATGAAACAGCGACTACTGAATAGATTTGAAACAAAGCAAAAGGCTGTTGGCAGGAAGATGGTAAATGAAATGCCTTTGGCAATCAGAAGTGCAATACATGAAGCTTTTGACGATTACCGTGGCACAATCATACCGAAAGAACGCTTTCAGTGTGATCGATGTTAGTTTCCAGACTCTCGTGGATGACGCAAGAATCAAAACTGAGGGATGAAAAGCACAGCAGAAATGCTGAACTCCTTTACTGAATGTTGCTTTACCAGGAAAGATACAGAATACAGTTCAATTATCACACGGCTGAAAAAATGAGTGGTGCACATATTATTAATCAACGCTACTGCTATCGCCCTGCTGTGGCAGACGGGTATACAGTTTCATCAGCAACGTGGTCCACATATCATTCAGGAGGAGGGTTTGAAACTCACTGGTATCTGGATTCCAGTGCTGAGAAAGGTGGGAGCAACATTAACATCAGATGACAGCAGCCGACAACGGCCAATTGCACTCGCTGGAAAACGTGTGGCTTCACGCCTTTATGTACACGACACACGGAAACAAAATTTTACTGCACTCATTAATGCTCCCAAGGTGATATCCTTCCTGTGATGTTCAAGTACAGCAGTATCAGGGAGCTACCTTAAACAGTCGCGTCGACTGAATATCTAGGCATAACGTTGCAGAGAGACGTGAAATCAAACGTGCATGGAAGGGCGAATAGTTGACTGGTTTATTTGGAGAATTTTAGGGAATTGTGGTTAAACCGTAAAGCAGACAGCGTATAGAACACTAGTGGGACCCTTTCTTGAGTACTGTCCGAGTTTGTGGAATCCCCAACAGGTCGGTTCGAAGGAAGACATCAAAGCAATTCAAAGACATGCTGCCAGATTTGCTACCGACAGGTTCGATCGGCACGTAAATATTATTACGGAGATACTTAATGAATTCAAATGGGAATACAGCCTCAAATCGTTAACGTCGATATGCTGCAGGATTTTGGAATATATACACTACTGGCCATTAAAATTGCTACACCACGAAGATGACATGCTACAGAAGCGAAATTTAACCGACACGAAGAAGATGCTGTGACATGCAAATGATTAGCTTTTCAGAGCATTCACACAAGGTTGGCGCCGGTGGCGACATCTACAACGTGCTGACATTAGGAAAGTTACCAACCGATTTCTCATACACAAACAGCAGTTGACCAGCGTTGCCTGGTGAAACGTTGTTGCGATGCCTCGTGTAAGGAGGACAAATGTGTACCATCACGTTTCCGACTTTGATAAAGGTCACATTGTGACTTTCGCGATTGCGGTTTATCGTATCGCGACATTGCTGCTCGCGTTGGTCGAGATCCAATGACTGTTAGCAGAATATGGAATCGGTGGGTTCAGGAGGGTAATACGGAACGCCGTGCTGGATCCCAAAGGCCTCGTATCACTAGCAGTCGAGATGACAGGCATCTTATCCGTATGGCTGTAACGGATCGTGCAGCCACGTCTCGATCCCTGAGTCAACACATGGGGACGTTTGTAATATAACAACCATCTGCACGGACAGTTCGACGACGTTTGCAGTAGCACGGACTATCAGCTCGGAGACCATGGCTGCGGTTACCCTTGACGCTGCATCACAGACAGGAGCGCCTGTGATGGTGTACTCGACGACGAACCAAGGTGCACGAATGGCAAAACGTCATTTTTTCGGATGAATCCACGTTCTGTTTACAGCATCATGATGGTCGCATCCGCGTTTGGCGACATCGCGGTGAACGCACATTGGAAGCGTGTATTCGTCATTACCATACTGGCGTATCACCCGGCGTGATGGTATGGGGGGCCTTTGGTTACACGTCTCGGTCACCTCTTGTTGGCATTGGCGGCACTTTCAACAGTGGACGTTACATTTCAGATGTGTTACGACCCGTGACTCTAACCTTCATTCGATCCCTGCGAAACCCTACATTTGAACAGGATAATGCACGACCGTATGTTGCAGGTCCTGTACGGGCCTTTCTGGATACAGAAAATGTTCGACTTCTGCCCTGGCCAGCACATTGTCGAGATCTGTCACAAATTGGAAACGTCTGGTCAATGGTGGCTGAGCAACTGGCTCGTCACAATACGCCAGTCACTACTCTTGATGAACTGTGGTATCGTGTTGAAGCTGCAAGGGCAGCTGTACATGTAAACGCCATCCAAGTTCTGTTTGACTCAATGCCCAGGCATATGAAGCCCGTTATTACGGCTAGAGGTGGCTGTTCTGGGTACTGATTTCTCAGGATCTACGCACACAAATTGCTTGAAAATGTAATCACATGTCAGTTCTCGTTTGTCACCTGCATTTCTTCTTGGTGTAGCAATTTTAATGACCAGTAGTGTACTTTGTGTTCGAACATTATGAATTACCTCGAAGAAAACGGTCTATTGACACACAGTCAACGTGGGTTTAGAAAACATCGTTCCTGTGAAACACTACTATCTCTTTGTTCACATGAAGTGTTGAGTGCTATTGACAAGAGATTTTAGATCGGTTCCTTATTTCTGGATTTCCGGAAGGCTTTTGACACTGTACCACACAAGCCACTCGTAGTGAACTTGCGTGCTTACGGAATATCGCCGCAGTTATGTGACTGGATTTGCGATTTCCTGTCAGATAGGTTACAGTTAGTAGTAATTGACGGAAAGTCATTGAGTAAAACAGAAGTGATTTCTGGCGTTCCCCAAGGTAGTGTTATAGGCCCTTTGCTGTTCCTTACCTATATAAACGATTTGGGAGACAATCTGAGCAGCCGTCTTCGGTTGTTTGCAGATGACGCTGTTATTTATAAACTGATAAAGACATCAGAAGATCAAAACAAACTGCAAAACGATTTAGAAAACATACCTGAATGGTGTGAAAAGTGGCAGTTGACCCTAAACAACGAAAAGTGTGAGGTCATCAACATGAGTGCTAAAAGGAATTCGTTAAACTTCGGTTACACGATAAATCAGTCTACTATGTAATCTAAATTTCGTAAATACCTAAATATTACAATTACGAACAACTTAGATTGTAAAGAACTCATAGAAAATGTTGTGGGGAAGGCTAACCAAAGACTGCATTTTATTGGCAGGACACTTAGAAAACGTAACAGACCTACTAAGGATACTGCCCACACTACGCTTGTCCGTCGTCTTTTAGAATACTCCTGCGCGGTGTGGGATCCTTACCAGATAGGACATCGAAAAAGTTCAAAGAAAGGCAGCACGTTTTGTATTGTCGCGAAATATGGGACAGAGTGTCACTGAAATGATACAGGATTTGGGCTGGAAATCATTAAAAGAAAGGCGTTTTCGTTGCGACAGAATCTTCTTACGAAATTTCAATCACCAACTTTCTCCTCCGAATGCGAAAATATTTTCTTGACACCGACCTACATAGGGAGGAACGATCACCACGATAAAATAAGGGAAATCAGAGCTCGTACGGAAAGATATAGGTGTTCATTATTTCCGCGCGCTGTAGAGATTGGAAGAATAGAGAGTTGTGAAGGTGGTTCGATGAACACTCTGCCAGGCACTTAAATGTGATTTGCAGAGTATCCATGTAGATGTAAATGTAGACGACGTTGTTTTTGCGAGACACTATAGAGAAAATTTAGAGAATCGGAATTTGAGGCTGAATGCTGAACGATTCTGCTGCCGCCAATGTTCATTTCATGTAAGGACTACTAAAAAAGAAATTTGGGATTGTACAGAGGCACAAAGACGGTCGTTGTTCCCTCGGTGCAGTTACGAGTTGAATAAGAAAATGATTAGTAATGGTATAAGGCGGCCTCCGCTACGCACCGTTCGATAGCTTGCGGAGTATGTATGTAGGTGTAGATGCAAAGAAATACAAGGGTGTTAGGTCCCTTGACCTAGGTAGCCAAGAGCAGTACACAGTTCGTCACGTCCAGTAATGTTGATTTAAAGAGAGTGAATCTCCATACCTCTACCGAGCGAGATGGGGCAGTTGTTACTCGTTGCACACTGGACTCACGTTCGGGAGGGTGGCGGTTCAAATCCCCATCCGGCCATCGAGATATAGGTTTTCCGTGATTTCCTATGTCGCTCCAGGCAAATGTCAGGATAGTTCCTTTGAAAAGGGCACAGCTTCCCCATCCTTCCGTTATCCGAGCCTGTGCACCGTCTCTAATGACCTCGTTGTCGATATGACGTTAAACATTAATCTTCTTTCTCTCCTTATATCATTCTGAAAGGCATAATCCGTAGAATTCATATGAAGCTGTGGCACCAGAAACTGCACAAATTGTGTACAGGTAACTGTTTGTTGAAACGCTTAGCTCAGTGCATAACTATTGATCGCACAATTGCTGTGCTGACATGGCACATACAGTACCACACCAATTTTCGGCGAGTCTCGTTGACGTTCAGTTACACATGAAGGCTTTTCTGTACCCCGTATTCGACTGTTGTGCCACTTAAGGTTGCCAGTAGCGTTCATGGTTGCCTCATTGCTAAAGAATGAGACTTGCAGCAAATTTTTCTTCCTCTATGAATTTCTACAGTGCCATAGCATAACTCGTACGTTTAACGTAGTCCTCCTGTTTGTATTACCATATAATCTAAGTTACGTAAGGTTTCCTTTCCAGCTGGGTTTTGAAAAGACGCCAAGACGTTGTTAGTGTCATTTGCAGCTACCTATTGGTTTGTACGCCGATTTTCGTGGACAATGTTCAAACGAAAGGCGAATCCCTTCAACATTTTGTGTTGATTCATGTGGCTGGCTAGTACACTGCACAAACACCCCGTTTCTTCTAACAGTCAACAGTTAACGGCTTCTGAAAATATTGATGGTCTTCGGATGTACTTCATTGTATCGCTGAAGAAATCTTAATTGCACTGCGAAAATGGAAAGAAAACTGCTAAATTCTGACACACGGAATGCCGTGTATATGGGATCCACCATTTTTCACTTATGATATGGAACTTTTTATTTATGCATCGCCGTGCATGCCCTTGATTCCGATTCACTACACATGCGTAGCGATCGAAATTTTGAGATGTCTTTTCCATTTCCTGGAATTATGACGTATTGCTAAGCATCAAATAGTTATACTCGCCCGTAAAGATGAAAGATTTTGAAATACCCCGCACAGTGACTTAAAGGACACTGCTCATGTAGTGAGAGTGGGAGAAAGCGAGAAGGTAGTGTGTGTGTGTGTGTGTGTGTGTGTGTGTGTGCGCGTCAGGGAAAGAGAGAAGGAGCGTGAAGGGGGGGGGGGGGAGAGTACGAGAGGAGGAACGTAATAGAACGAGATTAACACACTTGGAGCATCCTTTGTCCACTAATAAGACATGGTAGTATGATAGCAGCACATAAAACGCAACAAGGGAACTAGCACGGCCATTCTTTTCTAGGAATGTGACCCAACGCAACTCTTTGAGCGTGTTGTGTGGACGAGGGATAAAAGTGTGATGCAACATTCCAGAGCGTTCATTTAACAGCTGTTCGCTAGCCCCTCATCTCTTCGTTATCTCGCAGCCTTGCAACTCCCGTGACGACAGACACGCAGTAAACCCACTTTCCCCTTATTACCAAGAGCCTGACCGTCGCCGT
The DNA here is from genome assembly GCF_021461395.2 of Schistocerca americana. Classification (NCBI taxonomy): domain Eukaryota; kingdom Metazoa; phylum Arthropoda; class Insecta; order Orthoptera; family Acrididae; genus Schistocerca; species Schistocerca americana. The sequence continues at coordinate 869,392,734 of NC_060120.1, read as the reverse complement.
ATGGGTGCGTCTTTTTTTTATTGCCTGGCTTATATAGCTCGCTGGACCCGTCCACATTTTCACTTACTCTGGCGACGCATGGCGTCAGTTTTACTGCCCTCAGTTTATTGCGTCTGAGGCGAAAAGTCTCGAGGAACACTTCTGCGGAAAATCGAAGCCATCTTCATTACGGAAAGTGACTGACCTTTCCTGTACTTTGCGCACTACAGTTTTTGGGCCTGTCGCTTCTCTCACTCGATGACATATTTTGCAAACATGTAATTGCTACCTGGCGCTATTTTTCTTGTGGTGGAAATGGGAGTGACATTAAGTATAATCCCTAGACTGTCATGTGACTAACGAATTTACTTGCGACGTGCCTGCCGCATGCCATTGCATAAATATGTACTTCCCTAATTTCGTCGCGTTAAGATCAGTCAACGTGTTGAACAGTATAACCACAGACACACAATCAGTTGGGAGCTACCATGTTGTCGCACGTCACTGCTTCCTTTCCCACTGTGCGTAACGTTTTCAGAACGGTCGTAACATTTTCGACTTTGTAGCTGTTACAACAAGTCCAACAACCTATGCATTACCGGAAGTGTAGCACATTTTAAAAATGTTTATTTACTGCAGTAATCAAAGTTGATTACACATAAATTATTGGTTTCGGACAACGTCGCCCATGGAGAGATCATGATGAGCAGCTGTGGTATACTTTCGGTGAGACATGGGAGAAACAATGACAACTTGAATAAACGCTAAAACAGTCTTACATACGCTTACGAAAATAGTATCTTATTGGTAGGAAATGTTAAAAAAACCGAGGTTAAATCACATAGTTAGCTGCTACTTTCTTTTTACTTGCATCTGTTTTACATTCTTTCTTTTTCCAAACATTCTAAAATTTTTGACAATTTTTTCTTTTGTTTAATAGCTTCCTTCACCTTTACCGTTTTGGTTCTAAATAAGCCATTTTTTCTTTTATTTTCCCCTAGTAACATTGAACCGCGTGATTCCTTCTGTAGACCCATGACGGTTTAGTACGTAAATGAGACGCATTTTTCTCGTAATATGACTTAGTTATTTTTGTTATTTGATTGGTTTTCTTATCCTTATGATGAACGAGATATTTGTCTTTAATCTCACATTACATTATGTGGATACCTGTATGGTTGCTGTACCTTACTCGGCTATAGAATATTATTTGGAAACTTTATTTTCTAAATCATAGTGTACTCTGATAGTCAACATGTCTTATGCATATAGACTTACATATGAAAATGGTTCTCAGTATCTGAAATTGTTCCGATGAAAAGAAAAGACTTACATATCCTGTTCCCCATTTTCCAATAACTGTTGGTATCTGGTGATTGAATTTCACTTATTGTTTTGAACGTGGTCACTGTTTTAGGCACAGTGCATCCCTAAGAGCAAATCACTTTTCTGTGATGAAATTCTGTCTTTCCACATTTATGTCGATGTCTTTTTTGATAGTTACCTCTAGGCAATTTACCTTCACGATTTTTGTTACTTTATCTGATTCCAGTCGCAGAACTTTCTTTACCTAGTTATCTGTAGTATAATTGTTGTTGTTGCTATTATTCCATACGCTATTAGTAATACCGGATCTATGTATAACAGTATTAATACTGTCAGAATCTAGTGTACTCACTTGTGACCATAGTAAAATGTGCACGACTGTGGTATGTGATGCATACAGTGTTTAATCATTTATTCGACGTTCTTGATAACTTATTCCTTCCTTTTCTGATTATTTCAATTGCGTTCGTTAGTAAAACAATCCTAAACCTGCTGTCGCAACTTACTTTCACGACAACGTGTCCACTACAGGTATTTGAAAGTTATTTTTGGTGTCAGTAATTCATTAATAACATTCGATTCGTTTTTACCAAAAAAATGTTCAAATGTGTGTGAAGTCTTATGGGACTTAACTGCTAAGGTCATCAGTCCCTAAGCTTACACACTACGGAACCTAAATTACCCTAAGGACAAACACACATACCCATGCCCGAGGGAGGACTCGAACCTCTGCCGGGGCCAGCCGCACAGTCTGTGACTGCAGCGCCTGAGACCGCTCGGATAATCCAGCGCGGCGTCGTTTTTACCTTTGTATTTGATGCCTCGTGTTTTGTAGATGGCTATGAAATTCCATGGTCAGTCAGTTATGGTGTAATTTTCCGAGTCGTTTTAAACCTAGCGTTTCAATTTTCCCGTAAGGGAACTTGATTTAATACGCGAGAGAGAACGTACGAGCTCCTGTGAAGCCATTCATGACTTTATTGCTCCCTTGATCATCCTCTGGGTTAGTGTACCCTGTGGTTGGGGAGGGGGGCTATATTTGATAGAAAGAAGGGTATTTGTGTATGTCTCCCTGCCTGAGCCAAATTCTCAATGTTACTCGATGCTCCCTCCTGATTACAAAACAGATACAAACCTTGTCCTGTCACAGCAATACCATCACTGAGTAGTATGCCTTAGGTTAGTGGTCATCAAGAGCCAATACTGACACTGTGTGGCGACACATCGGGCCGCACATCTTCCGATCTTATTATTTACCAGCCTTTTCCCCACGGCTTCCTCCCCTCCGCCACTATCCGAGCCTCCTCCCCTCTCTCTCTGTCCATCTCTTCCTCTCTCTGTGTCCATTCATCCTCTTCCTTCTCAATGTTAATCACCTTCTTCCGTCCTCTGTCCTTCCATCTCCTGCCACCCCCCCTATCTTTCCATTTCCTCCCCTCCACCTCTCTCTGCTCAACTGTGCACATTAATACATACAGTTCCTGAAAGGCATACCACTACTACTCTGTCCGACATGAAAGACAGACCACTACTACTCCGACATAACACGCTTGTTGTGTAGTGCAGCCTACATGGCAGGGGCTGAAAAAAAATTACGATTTTTCCCTATCTCCGCTCCTACTGGAGATAGAAGGCTATAGACCCCACAGTGCTGAAGCTCGTAAAATTTGCTGTTTCTGTGCCAAATTTTTGTTGAAATCGCTCTGGAGGTTTTGGAGAAGAAAGAGAGAGAGAGAGAGAGAGAGAGATTGGTAATGTACATAAATTAGTATAAGTCCAGAATAGACTAGCTATAGTAAAAGTGTGACAAGTCGGCTGCTGGTATCCAAGTACTGATAGCTAAAATTTGGCGCCATGTGGAACACTTCGTGATGACTGTACTGTTTCAGACTGCAGCCACCCTCAGCGACCTCAGCGTTTTGGCACATTAATTGCCTGATGAAGTGTTGTTGTGTTGTCTGTGTGAGTGGATGATAAATTGGTTAATAACTGTATTTGTACTTATATTTAAATGCATTATGCACTATGAGATATATTGATAAATTCTTACTAAATATTTTGAATGTAATTTTTTTCTAATGATTGTGGTGTATTACAAAAGCCTTAAATAAATTTTATATCCATTGACACAGATATGTACCGCATTCGAAGATGATCATCTCTATAACGTTCATTCACGAATCTTTGCTATTTCCACTTCAAATTTATATCATAGCAGCTGATCGGTAGGAGTTGTGCAGGCCCTGCTTTGTCAGTACTGGAAGACAAACAATGAAACATTGCCCCCATCACGTTCTGTAACGTCGCATTGGCTGTGCTATGTAGCCATCGGCCCCTGGCTTAAGTGGCCGACTTTACTGTAGCCAAATTTAACAAAGTCAATTAATAATAACCCCAACTTAAAATTTTACTGTCTCTGTAACTATTCTTTTTTGTTAACGAGCAGGGTCCAGTTTGACGACCACTGTCTTACATGACATACCAAATTAAGATAGATTTTTACAATGTAGTAAATTCAAAATCATAGAGGGAATGACAAATAATAGGCCCCATGCTCGGCGCCAACATGGAACAAATTGAAATTGACATGGAAATTGCAAATGATAGGCCACACGTAAGATGCCAAAACGTAAGGAGTTGAAAATCTGACAAGCAAGGTCATAGTGAAAGCGATTATTAAAGGAGTAAAAGAAGGAAACATGTACGTTTATCATCATATCAGCGATACAAATATAATTTTGGCAGATTTGACTAGGCATAGAGAATTCAGTAACTGGGCAAGCAGGAGGGAGAGTGGACTATCTCACCAATTGAGGGAGTCACTTTTTACATGAAGGAGTGTGCGGTAGGTGAGAGATGCGTCGAACGTCTCGTTGACGTGTAGTGACAGCTTTCATCTTCCAAGTTCAGTGGCTTCGAGGCGACATCATGAGCAGCTCGACAGCTCGTTCCATCTGCTGAGCTTACTGACGGCCACTTGTCTTAGTCCCGCAGGTAGCAATTATCGCCGTTCCTTTGTCTGTGTTGCCGGAGACAGTTGTCTCGCAGGAGCAATGTTATCGTCAGGTTAACTCCTGAGGACAATAAGGACGATGCGTATCCAGTCACGTGCTTCGCCAGTATGATTGCCTTTATTGCAATGTTACTAGGTAGGAAGATTTTTTTTTGAATAGCAACCATTACTTTTAATGTACCGTGCCCCACACTGTAGAAACGGAACACTTATAGATTTGCTCTGTTGTCCGTCCATCCGTCAGTCTGTCTGTCTGCCCGACTGTTAAGAACCCTTTTTCTCAGGAACGGGTAGGCACATAAAGTTCAAATTTATATCACATATTAAAGTCTACGGTCCCTCAACGGTGTAAACATTTTAAGCTTCTAAGTCACTTCAACCACGAGATGTTGCCATATACGTCACATATTTTGATACTCGACAGTTCACTCATCAAAACCTATAGGGTGGTCTCGTTGATCAATAATCACGAAATTTGGCAAGAAGCTAGGTTTCACAATACAAGCAAAGGAAAAAATCCGACAATTGTTAAAGACACGAACAAATATTTCTTAGATGCTGTATGTTCGCCTTTTACAACCCATTTTTCTGTGGAACAGGCTAGCGTATCAAGATCAAATTTACGTCACGTACTAAGGTGTATGGTCCCTTGGCGGTGGAAAAAAAATTAAGTTTCTAAGTCTATGCAATCACAAGACTTGGTCACTTACGTCACATATTTTGATACTCACAAACTCCTTCATTAAAGCGTAAATTGTACTTCCTGTTGATCTAGAATCATGAAACTTGGTGAGAAGCAAGGTTTCACAGAAAAAGTATAGTAAAAGCTATCAAACATGTTACATTTTAATTGTATCACATAAAAGCATCTTTTCACTATTTGAACTTATATTGCATTCATCATCCATCAGAAGCTTAACAGAGGAACATTACTGCATGAAAACAGAAAACGTTAGTTGTAATCATGTTTTAGTAAGTAAATAAAAATGAGTTATTAAACTTTCTACACTCCTGGAAATGGAAAAAAGAACACATTGACACCGGTGTGTCAGACCCACCATACTTGCTCCGGACACTGCGAGAGGGCTGTACAAGCAATGATCACACGCACGGCACAGCGGACACACCAGGAACCGCGGTGTTGGCCGTCGAATGGCGCTAGCTGCGCAGCATTTGTGCACCGCCGCCGTCAGTGTCAGCCAGTTTGCCGTGGCATACGGAGCTCCATCGCAGTCTTTAACACTGGTAGCATGCCGCGACAGCGTGGACGTGAACCGTATGTGCAGTTGACGGACTTTGAGCGAGGGCGTATAGTGGGCATGCGGGAGGCCGGGTGGACGTACCGCCGAATTGGTCAACACGTGGGGCGTGAGGTCTCCACAGTACATCGATGTTGTCGCCAGTGGTCGGCGGAAGGTGCACGTGCCCGTCGACCTGGGACCGGACCGCAGCGACGCACGAATGCACGCCAAGACCGTAGGATCCTACGCAGTGCCGTAGGGGACCGCACCGCCACTTCCCAGCAAATTAGGGACACTGTTGCTCCTGGGGTATCGGCGAGGACCATTCGCAACCGTCTCCATGAAGCTGGGCTACGGTCCCGCACACCGTTAGGCCGTCTTCCGCTCACGCCCCAACAGGCGTGAATGGAGGGACGAATGGAGACGTGTCGTCTTCAGCGATGAGAGTCGCTTCTGCCTTGGTGCCAATGATGGTCGTATGCGTGTTTGGCGCCGTGCAGGTGAGCGCCACAATCAGGACTGCATACGACCGAGGCACACAGGGCCAACACCCGGCATCATGGTGTGGGGAGCGATCTCCTACACTGGCCGTACACCACTGGTGATCGTCGAGGGGACACTGAATAGTGCACGGTACATCCAAACCGTCATCGAACCCATCGTTCTACCATTCCTAGACCGGCAAGGGAACTTGCTGTTCCAACAGGACAATGCACGTCCGCATGTATCCCGTGCCACCCAACGTGCTCTAGAAGGTGTAAGTCAACTACCCTGGCCAGCAAGATCTCCGGATCTGTCCCCCATTGAGCATGTTTGGGACTGGATGAAGCGTCGTCTCACGCGGCCTGCGCGTCCAGCACGAACGCTGGTCCAACTGAGGCGCCAGGTGGAAATGGCATAGCAAGCCGTTCCACAGGACTACATCCAGCATCTCTACGATCGTCTCCATGGGAGAATAGCAACCTGCATTGCTGCGAAAGGTGGATATATACACTGTACTAGTGCCGACATTGTGCGTGCTCTGTTGCCTGTGTCTATGTGCCTGTGGTTCTGTCAGTGTGATCATGTGATGTATCTGACCCCAGGAATGTGTCAATAAAGTTTCCCCTTCCTGGGACAATGAATTCACGGTGTTCTTATTTCAATTTCCAGGAGTGTATATCTACATATGGAAACTGAAGCCCCCTGCTCTCTTCGTTTTGTATGTCCGGGTTAGTCTCAGGAATTCCCAGGACCAGTATCTTGCCAGTACCGACATGATAACATGCAACAATCGTTGCATCCCAGGATGGATGTAGTACGAGGGTCATTCCAAAAGAAAACCACACTTTTTTTTTAATCCATCTTTTATTCTACATGTTTGAAAGTTTTACAGTGTGTAGATACATCCTTCAGGAATAATGTGTTCAGTGCTCCACATAATTTCCATCCCTCGCAACCGCCTTACGCCATCTTGGAACCAGCGCCTGTATACCCGCACGGTAAAATTCTGAACCAACCTGTTGGAGCCACTGTTTGGCAGCGTGCACAAGGGAGTTATCATCTTCAAACCTTGTTCCACGAAGAAAGTCTTTCAGTTTCCCAAAGAGATGATAGTCACATGGAGCCAGGTGAGGACTGTAAGGCGGGTGTTTCAGTGTTGTCCATCCGAGTTTTCTGATCGCTTCCACGCTTCCATGGTTTTTTGACTGACATGTGGCCGTGCATTGTTGTGCAACAGCAAAACATCCTGCTTTTGCCGATGTGGTCGAACTCGACTCAGTCGAGCTTGAAGTTTCTTCAGTGTCATCACATATGCATCAGAATTTATGGTTGTTCCACTTGGCATGATGTCCACAAGCAAGATTCCTTCGGAATCGAAAAACACCGTAGCCATAACTTTTCCAGCAGAAGGTGTGGTTTTGAATTTTTTTTCTTGGGTGAATTTGCATGATGTCACTCCATTGATTGCCTCTTCATCCCTGGTGAAAAATAATGGAGCCATGTTTCATCACCTGTCACAATTCTTCCTAGAAATTCATCTCCACCATTCTCGTACTTTTCCAAAAGTTCGCTACATACCGTTTTTCTTGCTTCTGTGTGAGCCACTGTCAACATCCTGGGAACTCACCTAACACAAACCTTTTTCAGCGGCAACACTTACAGTATTCTGCAAACACTTCCTTCCCCTATCCCAACGTAGCGTGACAATTCGTTCACTGTGATGCGTCTGTCAGCAGTCACCAATTCGTTAACTCTCTGCACATTGTCTGGAGTGTGTGCAGTACGAGGCCTGCCGCTGCGAGGACAATCCTCAATATTGCCATGCTCGCTTTCATCACGTAACCTCCTTGCCCACCGATTAACTGTACTGCGGTCGACAGCAGCATCTCCATACACCTTTTTCAATCTCTTGTGGATGTTTCCCACTGTCTCGTTTTCACAACACAGGAATTCTATGACAGCACGTTGCTTCTGTGACGGCGCCAATCACGGGAACAGGTTGAACTAAGTTTGAAAACAAGTGGGAAGGATGTAAAACTTTCACATATGCAGAATGAAAACTGTATTTTTACAAAAATAGAGTGCATTTCTTTTGGAGTTACCGTCGTATATATAATTAATTTTGTACGGAACCCTCAGTGCGCCAGCCCACTCGCAATTGCCAAGATTTTTGATTTGGTAATCCATTTCCTCTTTTGAAGACCTCTTCAAAAACGTTTCACAACGCACCGTTTACATAAGCATGACGCCATCAAATACGTAATAACTTCGACAGTGACTCTCATATGCTAGTACACAGCGTAGGTAATCAGTGTAATGTGACGTGTCCACTTTCCGGAGTTCACATTTGTAAGATTTCCAGTTTATTTTTGGTATTCAATGAAAGTGATGCGAGCTCTCTTTTAATTCTATGTGGAACGCTCTATATTTGTACAATGGATATTTTTCACGTCACGGAGGTTCTGATTACAAGCAATGTGGTAATCGATTATCAATAACATTGCCGTTGGCAGCAGCATTCAACGACAACACAGACATAAATTACTAAACTGGCAATACCCTACACAGTTGGTGTCACTGAAACTAGCACTTTAGAATCGCAATATGGCGGTGAGCGCAAAGGACGTGTAAACAGCAGTTTATTTGCTAATTTTTTTTTTTATGGGACTTAACTGCTGTGGTCATCAGTCCTCTAGAACTTAGAACTACTTAAACCTAACTAACCTAAGGACATCACACACATCCATCCCCAAGGCAGGATTCGATCCTGCGACCGTAGCGGTCGCGCGGTTCCAGACTATAACACCTAGAACCGCTCGGCCACTCCGGGCGGCTATTTGCTAATACTACAGTCGTAAGAAATGGGGATACACTGATATAGCTACGTTACCTTTAGATATTTGACATAATAGTCAATACATGTGTCGTGTTTGGCTGTAATTTTTCGTTCAGAAGACGGAAGATACAAGGAACATGTCTCAATGCAAGCCTAACTAGAAACATCTTACGTGTTTTGGCTTTTGTATTGTATGTAAGCCTAAATAATTACATTACAGTTTGTCTGATCTGTAATACCAGCAGTGTTTAAATAGTTATGTATATTGTAACGGACTGAACAATTCTCGTATTAAAAGGCGCAGCTTTACGCGTTTTTAACCAGTTTTAATCCACTTAGGATATTCTTCGAATAGTATACTCGTTATGAAAATTCTCCTATAAGTAGAACGTGTCATTTGCCGTTGATAACAAGTGTCTTTATTAATTTGAGTGTTCTTACGCAAATTACAGTTTTCTATAAACGTGTATAAATGTAGCTTGATGTTCTTGTCATAACACGACTCTACAGTGTATGTGTTAAACTCAACTGGTACGAAAGTATTTACTCAAACGCAGGACTTGTTTTGACCACCTCGCAAAGCTTACGACGTCATTTCGTTTCAGAAGAGCGTAGTGGTACCATACACAAACTTCCAGACGCCGCCATCTTGCCTCACTAAACGACAGGCTTCACTAAAAGATGGTCTTTTGTGAGTCTGGTAATGTATGTCTGTGAGTGAGAAGTAAATGAGACAGTCAGGTGTTGGTCACGCAGCTGTGTAGTCTGGAAATAATGCGCAAAGCATAGAGCGCTAAATACACAGGAACTGTTTTGAGATATAATTTTCTCTAGACTGATTTGAGAACTGCGCAGATATTGAGGTGATGTCGGCCCATTGGTAGCTCGCGCGGAGTTTATGATAAGTTTGTGAAACGCAAATCTTCGGTGATTTTTCTTTACCGATTGGGTTGGTTAGTTTGATTGTCAAATGATTCAAATGGCTATGAGCACTATGGGACTTAACGTATATGGTCATCAGTCCCCTAGAAATTAGAACTACTTAAACCTAACTAACCTAAGGACAGCACACAACACCCAGTCATCACGAGGCAGAGAAAATCCCTGACCCCGCCGGGAATCGGACCCGGGAACCCGGGCGCGGGAAGCGAGAACGCTACCGCACGACCACGAGCTGCGGACGTTTGATTGTCGAGACGTGATAAAACGAAGTTATCTGTTAACATAGCTTGCACTCAGAGTTGTAGATGCAACACTCCTTTACCATTTCAATAACGTATCTCATGGCAAAGTAGCATTTTTGAGTAAGCGATTTTCTTATAGACGATTGTAATTGTTAAAAAATCAAAGTATCGCATTGTAGTTTTTGAATGCTAGTCTCTTCTACATCACTCAATAAACGCAATATCTTCCACCATCTCCTCACAAATTTTTATTATCTAGCCATGTGCCGCTGCACTGCACGTCGCGGAAAACAGTTAGACTAAAGTAACATATAACGTGCTTAGAATAGCACGGTGTTATGCTTTCCTTTCTTTAGCTGGTTGCTGATGCGCTGTATTTTTATGTTCACAATTTTCGAGCAGTGCGGAGTTTCCGTTTCCTCATGTAAGTAACAAAAATTTGTTGTTGCCAGTTTTATACCACAGGCAAGTAAACAGGATCATTCGCAGTTGGGCACGGCATTTCAAAATTATCATCGTGGTCAGTTTAGGTGAAGTTGATTACAGATCTCATTTCTTATGCTTACAGTCTTATTCTTACAGAACAGTGTTACATTCCCGTGTGTATCATTTAATGTTTGGAATTTTATTTAGTCAGGGTGCGTACGTACATTTATATGGAATTTTAAGAAAAAAACGTTTTGGACATTCATACTTTCAACATCTGATTGGTAGTTTTATGTAGAATTTTTTTCTGTTAGTTTTGTGTTTGGGACTATAAGTCACACGCTGTGACTCACTTACTGTAGAACTGTTCACTGCACAGCGCAATATTATGTTTTCTGATGATTTCTGGTAAAAGTTAACTGCAACACAGTTACACAGTTTGAGACATTTGACGACTCTTATCAGATAGCTTTAACGCACGTCACATCTCTTGCATTGTTCAAGTTCACATCCAACATAGACATACACGATATTTAAGAATAGAAAACAAGTACAAGTTGCACAGTAAACAAATGGAAACCGGAGAAAAATTCTCACCGAAAATTTAGTCGACATTCTCCAGTTGAAGATTTAAAACAGAGGTACTGCTGGTCATATAAGTGTAACGAACCAAAGTTACAAGGAAGGGAATCATTTGGGGTAATGTCTCCTGGTAGCTAAACAACTTTTGGTGAATACATTTTCTTTAATTTCTCCCGGACAAAAAGTTATTTAATGTGGCCAAGATAAGTGGAATACAATTTATAGTTAATACCATTTATGGTTAATAAATACTCCTTTTTTGTGGCTGTCTACATTGGAGTTCAATTTTCGCATTCTGTACGTGTGAATTTTAGCGATTTGTTTTCTAAGAAGCTTGTATCCTAAAACGTTTCTAACCCACAGGTGACAGGCGAGAACTGTCTACCTCCTGTGCACTTTTCGGGTCGAGGTCGAATCGGAAACAGATTGCAAAGAAAAAGAAATGGAATCTCAATGGAAAGCTCCAATATTGAACCAGGATGGATCAGCGAATGCAGTAATAAAGGAAGAAAACGTACTACAGGTGTGCTCTACACAGCAGTGGTTTTCAGACACGTCGATAAAATTTACGTACTCACAGTGTAGCCTGTGGCTATTAAAACAGAGATTCAGATTCGATGATCTGTCAAATACATTCCCAGTTCACTCATGAGGTATTTGGAAGCCAATGAAAGTAAAGGAGAAGCCACTGCCGGCCCCTATCGTAAAGAAAGCGAAAGCTCTCTTATATACCGCTTAGAAGCGGAGAGCGAACTTTCTGTGTCACGCAAAGCCACGGATATCAGGTGTAACCCAACTTAGCCCATTAGCATCGGAACCATTTCCCGGCTCACTTACTTTAAGATTCTTTCTTACACACGCGATATCTTACCGAGCAGCTGCAGGCGAACAACTGAAACTGTACCGTCTTCTCAGGGTGCAGCAGCAGTTGGAGAAACGCTCAAACTCAGACGCCTGATTCCCGAAGAAACGATGAGGGAGAAATGTAAAGGTACTGAGAGATACGTTGATAGGATACTGTAGATAATTTCTCGGGCATTTTTCTAGTATTTGAGGGTCATGAACGCGTGAGCGCTTTTGTACTGTTTGAAATTATATGCGTGCAATGTCATCAGAGATGCTGTGTCACTTGGAGACTAGCTTGGACCATCTTTGCAAAATGCGCGCAAGGTAATGCGCGCCGTTAACCGTGAGGTGAGGAGACACAGCAGTCGGCAGAGGTGAGAGGAGTGTCATGAGTAGCAGTACAGCACAGGCCGAGTAACATGGTTGCAGATTTGTTCTGAGGAAGTGGAACATGTCGATTTACTGATTAATTATTGGAGATGAGGAAAGAGAATGAAGCATTCTGAGAAGAATATTTTGTTATGATTATTTTAATGACTAATAGAAGAGAATTTAATTCAAGGTAACTGATTTTAGATTTTTCACTTTACTGCTTCAGTTTGTAGTTGCGCATTCTTGGTTCAGACATCCAGAAACTTGGGTATAGCAAAAGATAAATAGCCTTCCGTAATTTTCAATTGGAATTTGGAGGAAAAAATAACTGTTTAATATTTGATGTCTTCTTAGGATTTGGATTTTTTAAAGTCCTCATTTCATCATTTTTTCACTTGGTATTAGCTGCATTTGTTGCTGTAGGTACACTTTTCTTCATAATTAAGAGAGATTCTTCGATGAATTTTGCACAGCATACAAACCATACTTATAGGTGTATGAAACTCTAGAATTTCCTAAATCTGTTAAAAACTGTGGTAAAAATTGAGGAAATTAACTATAAAATTCGAGATTTCTCTAAACACGAAGTTTAAAACGTAACAGCCCATTCATTTTTTCATAGATTATATAAATTCTAATTTCATACACCTGTAAGTATGGTTTGTAAGCTGTGAAAATTCATCGAAGAATCTCGCTTACTTATGAAGAAAAGTGTACCTATAGCAACAAATGCAGCCAACAGTAAGTGAAAAAAATCATGAAATTTCACATTTAAAAAAATTATTTTTTCGTGTTTTTGAAATTCCACTGCTATGAGTGTGAATCCTGACTCCTTCCTGGTCATGCTGACAAAGTTTTATGAATTTATTTGTAAGAGTGTAGACAGTGAAAATTAAAATGTCCTGTGGTGCCTCTCCTTTTCGAAGTCGGCCCGCTTGACGCCCTAACCCCCGTAAGTAGTTCTAAGTCTAGGGGACTGATGACCTCAGATGTTAAGTCCCATAGTGCTTAGGGCCATTTGAACCATTTTAATCTCTCCCTGGTACAGGAATATACGCAATGAAATGTGCGAGTATAGGATGTAGATACATGGCTCACACGTATGGAAGTTTGAGTCTGGCCGTGAAGTGTGCTCGGATAGCCTAAGGCGGCCGCTCGCGACAACTCGGAAGGCAGGGTTTGAGTCCTGGTCGGGCACAAATTTTCAATGTCGTCATTTCATTATACAGCTGATGGTTATCCATATTCGCAGCACCGAATACATTTCATGTATAACATTAAACGTGTCTGCCTTGGTAGCTGCGGGGTCAGCGAGGCAGTTTGCTAAGCGAAGTGGCCTGTGTTCGGCTACCGGCCGGGTCGGAGATTTTCTCTGCACGGGGATTGGATGTTGTGTCGTCCTTCACGTTCGTATCGTCTGTACTGACATGGCTGAGTGAGAACGAACCGAATGCAAAAAAAGAAATTAAACGTAATTATGGAGAAGTAAAATGCAAAGGTGTTAGCTTATACGTTGGCGGTAGGAACCCTCAATTAGATCCAGAATGATAGGTGTACGAAGTAGAAGCCTTTGTCCAGAAATGTGAAAGAAATCGATCCATTGACGCTGTCAGAATGCGACAGAACACTGAGCAATCTGAGATCAAAGCAGTCATGAGAAATTTATAGTGCGAGGGAACCTCAAAAAGTAATTTACACGTCTACGCTAAGACCGTTGCTCAACATGGTGGCACATATCAGAAAAGATCACACGTCCTGGGTTCCCCGCAGGCAGAGCCTACTGTGGTATGGTTAATAATAGCACCACAGTGTCCGAACGAATTGCCGCGGAAACCGGAAACGTATTCCAAAGATGAAGTACGTGGAACAGTATGATTCGTATGGACAAAACGTCCAAATTGCACACATATTCATCACGTAATTCTGGCGATATGTGGATTAAATGCAACATCGCCTCCAGCCGTACTGAAATAGTGTCAGCAATTTGACTATGGTCGCACAGACGTAGGTTGTTGTGATAGGGAAGGAAGCTGACGGTGTCAAGCACAGTCGACAATGCCCAGGTAATCGAGGAACTGCTTCTTCCGGCGAAGAGGACCTTCACACAACACACATGGCTCCGCGACCAAAGACCTAATTTCTATCGTCGAGGAAATGGCCGACTGATAGAGCGTTACACCATTGTTTACAAAGGCTTTGTGACTGTATTGAAAAAGCTGATGCCTAATTGTCACTTCTTTGTACATGTAAGTGTAAACCAAAATATCACAGTTGTAGGAACAATTACTAGTAAAGTAAGACACGTACAAGGATTTACATGTATTTAGGACGTTAGATGAGAGGCGGTGGCGTATATCACAGAGGAACAATAACATTTATGCCTAGGCAGAAGCATATAGAACAAATGATGCTCAAATTTAAAGGAATAGTTGCCTACATACTGGGTACCTACTAGAACAGTTCTCACAGGATCCTCCATGATACACAGTCGCTGTAAGGGAAATGCTGCGTAAGAGGCATAAGATACCAGGTGTAGAAGTATAACTACATGACTGTTGTTTGAAACTGATAAACAATATTTTATTCAAAATAATTTCCATTGCTATTTAGACATTTCTCCCACCTATCTGGCAGGCTATGAATGACACACCAAAAAAAGAACAGTTCTTTTTTTAAGCGAACCAGTTAGCGACCCATTTTCGTACATTTTCATACAATTGAAGTGCTGTTCAGGGAGAGGGTGTCCCAGTGCTGCAAATAGATGATAATCTGACGTAGCCAAGCCTGGAGAATAAGCCGCATGCCCTAGTATTTTCCAACCGAACGTCTCGATTCTTTCCCTGACCCTTTTTGCTGTGTGTGATGGGTTTTACTATGTAGCAATATGCCTTTGGATTGCTTTTTCCATATTCTGGCCGTTTTTCACGTAATGCTCGATTTAAATCGATCATTTGCTGTTGGTAGTGGTCAGTGTCAACGGTTTCATCAGGTTTCAGCAGCTAATAATAGATGACACCATTCTGATCCCACCAAACACAGTGCACTGTCTTCTTTCCAAAGCGATTTAGTTTTGCAGTGGATGTTGATGGTTGTCCTGAATTCGTCCATGATTTACAGCGCTTACAATTCTCAAAAATATCCTTTTTTCATTACCTGTCATTAATCGATGGAGAAACGATTTTCTGGTATCTGGCGACCAGCATTTCACAAGTGGACTTCCTATTTGCTTGCTATCTTTCATTCAGTTCAGGCGAAACCCATTTTCCCACTTTCTGCACGTTTTCCGTAGCTTTCAACCGAAGGGAAAACGGCTGTCTGCGTCAGATTGAATTGTTCTGCGAGTTAATGTTGAGTTTGAGTACCATATTCATCAAATAAGGCCTGACTTCGTTGTCTTCGAACTTTTAGGTGGCTTTACGCTCTCGTCGTTTATCTTGTCAAAATCACCACTTTTGAATTTTTTGAACCACTCGAAACACTGTGTTTTCCCAAGAGCAAGTTCGCCGAAAGCTTCGACAAGCATTCGATGCGATTCTGCAGCAGTTTTCTTCAAATGATAAGAGAAAAACCATTGCTGTCCGTAATTCGTAGTTCGTATGCACAAAACTCGACATATTTACGGATTTCAAACAGATACCGATGTATGGAACTTGAGTTACTGTGTGTTGACATTCGGCGTCATCCGTTACAGGAAGCTGCAGACGCGGCCTGACGGGCCCTACACTGACGAATAGCAACCTCTATAGGGAAATTCTGGTTTCATAGTTCTACACCTGGTAAACCATAGGGCCCTCGATAGGCAAGGCTAGCGATCTGGTGGGCCAGGACAGAAGGCTCACATCCTATGATACGAAGAAGTCATGTGTTCATGCAGCAACAGGTGGTTGTGCATCGTGTTGCTGAACAATTGCGTCTGGGTTATTGTGCAGAAATGGTATGGTTTCAGGTCACAGGATGTCATTCACGTAGGTGACAGACCAACTGTGATTTGTGGTTGACCCAGCAGCACCTCCACATCATAAGCCCTTGAGCTGGCGCTGTATACCTTGTGCGATTGCAGTCACTGCGATGCTACTTCGCCTGTATGCGTCGAACCAAAATGCGGAGACCATTTTCAAACAAATGGAATTCGTCCGAAAACACTGACGCCATTCCTGTCCCCAGCGACGCGTTCCGTACACCATTGCCGTCTAGCATGTTCCTGCACATTCGTCAACAGTAAACGGAGAAGTGGACGACGCGCACTAATTCATCCCCTAATAAACGGCGACGGTTTGTGACCACCGATAGTGTACGATGTGATACATTGTTCCGCTGTTGCGTCGAAGCCGAGGAGGACGCAAACCTGCCCTGCAATCCCATTTGGATGAGGTGTCGATCTTCTCGGGGGTGGTCTGGTTTGTGCACCCTGCCCTATCTCGTTGCGTTCTACGGTCTTCCGTGAACCATTCTGCTCATACTCGTTTCACTGCCAAAACACTTCGTTCCACACGAGCAGCAGTTTCCAGGATGGTTGCATCACATTCTCTCATGCTAATAACGCGCCCTCTTTCAAACTCACTCGTCTGATGGTACGGTTCGCGCATACGTCTGCGAGGCATCCTGCACGTCTCCTCAAGTCACACTGATCCATTACCTTCAGTTCATATCGACAACGAGAGCCACAGGCACATTTTACCGGTAGGTGGCGTTACGCCGCGATGTCGATGTTGTTCTTAACCCGTGGACCGACATGGTTCAAATGCTAATCATTTCTCCGGGACACATCAATGCACATGTCCTGTGAATTAGAACGTCCTCTCAGTAGTTGTTCAATGACTTCCGTTTTTTCTGAACACGAGTATATGTAGAGCCTATTTTGCTCACGTTTCCTGAAATCAGTGTGACATCGGGATCAAATTTAAAAAAAATTAATAAGTGTGCTTCATATCGTATTTGCAAGATAACAAAATAGGTTTTAGTTCTGAAACACTGTTATGAACTGAGTTTTTATAATATTTGAATACAGACGGAGGAAGAAGCTTACGTCATCACAATTTGGCAAGTTGGGAGTTGAAAAGTGGTAGCAAGAAAGGAGGAGGATTATGATATAAAGTCCTGCCGTTAATGAGAGTCGTAGAGACGGAGCAAATACTCGCATTGGATGAAAGAAATTGTAAGATGTCAGGCAAATCCAACACCTTCCATGAAAACCCTGACATGATAAGCAAATCCAGTAGTATGTCACATAGCTCCGAATAAATCGAGACATTAAATTAACCAAAGTAATACGAGTAACGAGTGAGCAAATGGAATACTACAGACTAACACAAGAATGCCTAAATGCATGTCATACCTTCCCACCGTGAGACAGACGCAGTTCCAAGGGGAGAAGCGAGAACAGAAGCCGAGAGCAGAACCGTGTTAAGCTGGAAGGCCCTACGATAAGGGACAGACGGACACCCACGTCGCCAGCTAACCGCTAGGACGACACCACCCGCAAGTTTTTAGCGTGAGACTTTTTCGCATCTCTGTCACGTTAGGACCACCCCCCACCCATTGTTAAAAGCTAGAGCCCTCCAGAAGAACAGTATAGATCTTACGATAACACAAAAAGGGCTACACCACCCGCTAGTTTTAGCGTGAGACTTTTTCGCGTCTCTGTTACGTTGCAAACTTTAAAAACATTGCCCCACCATGAAAAGTATGAAGTTTCTCATTGGATGGACAGAATTTTTGTAGGCGGAGCTTAAGGTTAACATTGAGACCCTGATTAGTCAGATGAAAACACAGCCAGATAGTTTTTTTTTAAACCAACTTCGGTAAGTTGTAGTAAGGAGTTGCTTCCGAGAGGGCGAGCTGGACGGAGCTGTGCTGCCCGCCGCCCCCTGACGAACACCGACAAGGTAATTAACGCACGCGATGCCGCATAACAGCTCATAAAGCTTCACTCAGAACTGCAGAAGTCTCATCTGTTACACCCCCTTTACGTAATACTAGTGTCGATCGTCAATTAAAGCTCATGGTGTTCACATTTTCCACTTGAAGTAAAAATCTGAAACGCGATGATTATTCTGTTATATAGTTATTGAGAAGCCACATCAGCCACTGTTATTTACGACAAGTTAGGTAAGTATTTAAAGATAATTGAGTGTCACTGTAGACCATTTTGATAGTTTTCTCTTTTGTGAAACTTAATTTAAACCTATATTATAGATGTGATATGGCATAGGTCATCCTTCGATCCATTGTAGAACTTGGAAACCCATTCAGGGAATATTCGTTCACATTTTTGTTGAACACAGTTGGTTTTTGGTTGGCTCTGAGCACTATGGGACTCAACTGCTGAGGTCATTAGTCCCCTAGAACTTAGAACTAGTTAAACCTAACCAACCTAAGGACATCACAAACATCCATGCCCGAGGCAGGATTCGAACCTGCGACCGTAGCGGTCTTGCGGTTCCAGACTGCAGCGCTTTTACAGTTGGTTTTTACCATCCTGTATTAAAACATTTGCGTTTATCAATAGTGCAATTTATAAACAATGTTTTGTGAGTAGAATAAAATTTCCAATGGTAAACTTAACTGCTTTTTCGACGTTATTTTACCAGCTAACTAAAAATGGGAAAGCCTTGAACCCCTTCCACTGAATTTAGTTAGTATTAAGATTCTTTTACAGGGAGTGCAGTGGAGCTGACGCTGAAATCATTAAGTATTTGGTTATATCATCGCTAGTATCACTGAACTCTTCTGAATTCTACATGTTATGTGTGGTCTGGCGTCTCCTTACCAGCAACAGGTCCCAGGTTCAAACTAGTCAATTCCCTAAAAAAAAAAAAAAAAAAAAAAAAAAAAACGCTCAGAGCGTCGTTGCGCGAAAGTGGTAGGGAGACATGATATAGAACAGACAGACACCACGCAGAATGTTTAGAAAATCTTATGCAATTTTTCTCTTTGTGGTAGACAACATGCTGACTGTCATTAACATGTTTATTGACATGTTTATTGCCTGTCTTTCACTAATACTCTTATAATAATTGTAATATTTCTGCAGAACTGCTATAGAGGAACAAAGGATGGTGTGATGTCGATAGTCGACCGATGGAGAGCAGGCACTCTGACAAAAGTGCAGGCAGAGTCATGAGCGTTATAAGTACACTTTCCTCACGGGTATGCCACGCGCGAAAGAAGAATATACAACTATTGGTTTTTGTTCAACAACCAGCAGGTTAATATGGTGCTGCATGCAGTAGAAGTGGGAGAGTGGGGCCGGCCGTTGTGGCCGCGCGGCTCTAGGCGCTTCAGTCCGGGACCGCGCGACCGCTACGGTCGCAGGTTCGAATCCTGCCTCGAGCATGGATGTGTCTGATGTCCTTAGGTTACTTAGGTTTAAGTAGTTCTAAGTTCCAGGGGACTGATGACATCAGATGTTAAGTCCCATAGTGCTCAGAGCCATTTGAACCATTTTTGGGAGAATGGCAACAGTTCCACGTCGCCTTTTCCGAGTGGGGGGCGGGGGAGGGGAGGAGGGGAGACTCCGAAATTACTGTTTTTTTCATATACGGATGAGTTGGTCAGTTTCGACACTTCTCATACTACGAAAACTGATTTAAATTTCAGGTAAGACGGCAAGTGCCCCCTCTTGACCTCCCTTACGGACGGCTATGGACGTGAGGAATTTTTATTTGAGAGAGTAACTGGATAACGATAGTGGCTGCTTCCATCTGGCATGTATCCAGCAGAAACAACGAAAGTATTACAGTTTACAAACTGATTGTATTATCACAAGCAATGTAATGGCTGTGCTTCAATACTGATTGGTATACTACGTCGTCACCGCCACCACCATCTAGCAGCACCCAAGGTTGGAAGACAACGTTCGGCAATCAGGAGTAAGGGGATTTAAACTTGGAACTGAGCATAATTTCTTGACTTGCATTTTTTTATATGTATCTCTGTTTTAAAGGCTTCGCAGAATTAGCGTTTAGTAATAACTAACTTCTACAGTAACTGAATTCGTTGTTCCCGTACTCGTTGTTGGTGCCAGTATTCACGTACTTTGCTTGTATACGCAGTCTTAAAATTCCCATTCGTGTCATTTTACACCATTTTGTATCTACGTTGGTATGTTCTACCGATTGAACTTGCGCTTTGCTGTGATGAACAGATGTGATTAACAGCTGAATACGATTTCTGATTTATGGTATGTTTTTTATCCGCGTTTGCCATTAAACGCATTATCTTACTTATTTTGGGGGATGTGGCTTGACACGTGTGCGTTTTGCACAGAAGAGCAGAAGAAACTGGTATAGGCATGCGTATTCAAATATAAAAATATATAAACAGATAGAAAACGGCGCTGTGGTCGGCAATGCCGATATAAGACAGGAAGTATATGGTGAAGTTGTTAGATCGGCTACTGCTGCTACAATGGCAGGTTATCAAGATTTAAGTAAGTTTGAACGTGGTGTTGGCGCGCGATCGATCGTTCAAATGGTTCTGAACACTATGGGGCTTAACATCTGAGGTCATCAGTCCCCTGGAACTTAGAACTACTTAAACCTAACTAACCTAAGGACATCACACACATCCATAACCAAGACAGGATTCGAACCTGTGACCTTAGCGGTCGCACGGTTCCAGACTGAAGCGCCTAGAACCGCTCGGCCACAATGGCCGGCGCGATCGATGGGACACAATATCTCCGAGGTAGCGATGAAATGGGTATTTCCCGTACGACCATTTCACGAGTGTACTGTGAATATAAGAAATCCGGTAACACATCAAATCTCCCAAATGGCCGCGGCCGAAAGAAAATCCTGCGAGAACAGAATCATCGACGACTGACGAGAATCATCAACGTGACGGAAGTGGAACCCTTCCGCCAATTGCAGCAGATTTCAGTGATGGGCCATCAACAAGTGTCAGCGAGCGAACCATCATCGATATGGGTTTTCGGAGCCAGAGGGCCGCTCGTGTACCCTTGACGACTGCACGACTCAGAGGTTTACGCCTCGCCTGGGCCGTCAAAACCGACATTGGACTGTTGATGATTGGAAACATGCTGCCGGGTCGAATGAGTCTCATTTCAAATTGTATCGAGCGGATGGACGTGTACGGGTATGGATACAACCACATGAGTCCATGGAACCTGCGTGTCAGCAGGAGACTGTTCAAGCTTGTGGAATGCTCTGTGATGGTGTGGGGCGTGTGGATTGGCGTGATATGGAACCCCTCATACGTCTAGATACGACTCCGACAGGTGAAACGTACGTAAACATCCTGTCTGATCGCCTGCATCCATTCATGTCCATTGTGCATTCTGACAGACTTGGGCAATTCCAGCAGGACAAGGCGGCATCCCACACTTCCGGAACTGCTATAGTGTAGCTCCAGGAACACTCTTCTCAGTTTAAACATTTCCGCTGGCCACCAAACTCTTCAGAGTTGAACCACTTCCGCGGCCACCAAACTCTCTACAGATGAACAATATTGAGCATACCAGGGTTGCCTTGCAACGTGCTGTTCCGGGGAGATCTTCATCCATCATACTCTTACGGATTTGTGGTCAGCCTTCCAGGATTCATGGTGTCTGCTCCCTCCAGCTCTACTTCAGACATTAGTCGAGTCCATGCCATGTCGTGTTGCGGCACTTCTGCTTGCCCGCGGGGTCGCTACACGATATTGGGCAGATATACCAGTTTCTTTGGCTCTTCATTGTAAATCAGTCATGTTGTAAGTGAAATTTACGTATTTAATGAAATATTCGCGCATGCTGCACCGCTCACGATTAGTACTTACTGCTCTGGCTAATCAAAACACGTTAATTTTCATTTGTGCAAGGTAGTTTGAATGTGACGTCGAGGCGGAGAAGGAAATTTGTGTTTACTTCCTGAAACATCTACCTCTACATCGGTCCTCTTTTCTCCCGTTCCCTGTTACACACACGAACGGCGCGTTGGAAAAATCATTTCTGGTAAAGCTATATCTACATCTACGTGGTTACTCTGCAATTCACGTTTAAGCTCCTGGCTGAGGGTTCATCGAACCATTTTCATGCTACTTCTCTATCATTCCACTCTCGAATGGCAAGTGGGAAAAAGGAACACCTAAATCGTTCCGTTCGAGCTCAGATTTTTCTTATGATCATTTCTCCCTACATAGCTGCGTGTCAACAAAATATTTTCGCATTCGGAAGAGAAAGTTGGTGAATGAAATTTCGTAAATAGATCTCGCCGCGAAGAAAACCGCCTTTGTCTCAGTGACTGCCACCCAAACTCGCGTATCATAGCAGTGACACTCTCACCCTTATTGCGCGATAACACGATACGGACTGCCCTTCTTTGCTCTTTGTCGATGTTCTCCGTCAATCCTACGTGGTGAGGATCCCACACCATGTACGATATCTGATTTCTGCATCTCCATCTATAGGTATGAATAAAATATGTGAAATCAGAACTCGAACAGAAATCTTTAAGTGTTCGTTTTTCCCGCGCTGTTCGAGAGTGGAACAACAGAGAAACAAAATACAGCGCACACTCCGCTGCAGAGTGAAAATCTCATTCTGGAAACATCCCCCCCCCCAGTCTGTGGCTAAGCCATGTCTCCGCGATATCCTTTCTTCCAGGAGTGCCAGTTCTGCAAGGTTCGCAGAAGAGCTTCTGTGAAGTTTGGAAGGTAGGATACGAGGTACTGGCAGAAGTGAAGCTGTGATGAGGGCTCGTGAGTCGTGCTTTCACAGCTCAGTTGGAAGAGCACTTGCCCGACAAAGGAAAAGGTCCCGAGTTCGAGTCTCGGTCCGGCACACAGTTTTAACCTGCAAGGAAGTTTTATATCAGCGCAGACTCCGCTGCAGAGTGAAAATCTCATTCTAGTAGAGAAATAGCTTGAAGGTGGTTCGATGAATCCCCTGCCAGGCATTTAGTTTTGAACTGCAGCATAAGAATGTAGATGTGTATGTAGACTTCTAATTTCTCAACAGTTTTCTTATCGTAATGAATGATGAAGCAAAATGATCGCATTACACTGATGGCCAGAAGTTCAAATGGTTCAAATGGCTCTGAGCCCTATGGGACTTAACATGTGAGGTCATCAGTCCCCTAGAACTTAGAACTACTTAAACCTACCTAACTTAAGGACAGCACACACATCCATGCCCGAGGCAGGATTCTAACCCGCGACCGTAGCAGTCGCGCGGTCCCGGACTGAAGCGCCTAGAACCACTCGGCCACCCCGGCAAGCATGGCCAGGAGAGCTCACCCGGAGAAGCTCGGCCGGCGAATTGGAAGTCTGTCCAGTTGACGCTACACTGGGCGTCTTGCGTGTCAATGATGATGAAATGATGAGAACAACACAGCACTCAGTCCGCGAGAGAAGATAATCCCTGAACCGGCCGGGAATCGGACCAGACCTCCATGCATGACAGTCAAACGTGATGACCAGCTAAAGGGGCGGACATCTCGTCGTGATCATGCCGCGAGACGAATGTGGGAAGAAGTAATATGTTGCCTGACTCTTCACGGAAGGTAAACTTCCTTAAATTCAACAGTAAACCTTTCCGTGATATACAACGCCTCTCTTGTAGTGTCTGCCACTGGAGTTTGTTTAGCGTCTCCACAACGCACTCCGACCGAGTAAACGATCCCGTGACGAAAGGCATCGCTATTCCTTGGATTTTGTCTCGCTGTTCTATTAATATTACTTGGTAAGGATCCCAGATGATGAACAGTACTCAAAAATTGGTCGAAGGAGCGTTTTGGAAGCCAGTTCTGTAATACTTCCGTTGTTTCTGCTGGATACATGCCAGATGGAAGCAGCCACTATCGTTATCCAGTTACTGTCTCAAATAAAAATTCCGTAAAATAACCGCAATGACTTTCAATCTGGCGTCTGGTTTTCCTATTAATTGTTTATTGCGGTCGTTTCACATTAGGTCGCACCGTATGGTTACTTCTAGATATTTTGCCTTAGTTACTGTTTCAAGTGATGTGTCGCGTTTAGTACAATCGAACAACACGGATGTTTTCGCACTTTTACCCGCAATACGTTACATTTATTTACATTAAGGGTCAAGTGACAGCCCATACACCAACTGATGACCCTCTGCTACAGACTTCTGGTGATGCTATTTTGCTACAGACAGCAGTATCGTCTGCGAATAGCTAAACGAAACGTCGAGCGTTGTGCACTAAATCAGGCATGGCTTATCTTTGGTGACCCACGGGCCCGCTTCATGTGCATAGTTAAGCTCGTGGGCCGCTGACAAACTTTGTTGGTGAATAACGCTGCGAATAATTGTTAAACTGTATTTCTCAATACTTAATTTTCCAGCTTTCTCTATTTAATAGACTAATAAAACCTTGTCATGAACCGACCATCGCAGTCGTTCCATCAGTACAAACATCAGCGAGTTGAATGCACTGCAGATTGAACGTTTCGATCTTTCTTTCCCTTTTTCCGACATATCTTCACCAGTAGTGATTCCTTGTAATAGCTCTATTGCTAATAATTCTTTAGTTATATTGCTCTGCGCATCTGCATCACGAACAAAAGTTCCTAACTAAGCTGTGTTTGACAAATTAGTGCTCTCTTCCAAACTGATCGCAATTGCTTCCAATGTCAGAGCACGACCACACAAACTTCTTTAATGCCATCAGCCATCGTACCATTTCGACGAACAACTGTTCGTCTTTATGTACTTATTTGTTCGACTCTTTTTTTTTCATCGGGACATCTGCAATATCTAAGAGGCACCATTTAGGAATTCGACTTAAGTAAAAGGTTTTATCGATTTGTCAAATTTTCTACTTATTATGAAACTGGCTATAACAGAATTGTCGCACTGTGTCATCGATTCGGCAAACATTTCCTGTTGCTTATCCAAACTGGAACTGGAACTTAATATTTCAATTTCATCTTTCTGTTGTTAGTTTGCAAGCTGATGTTGAATTATGTGTTGCATAGATAAGTAATGTTTCACACTATATTCCTGGACAATAGATAGTGATTTACTACACGTTAAGCAAACAGGATTATCTTTGTACGTGATAGAGCAATAATCCTCCTACCATTTCTCTTGGAATTGCCGACGTTCAGCATCTAGGTTTTTCTATATTTATTGCCAGACATTTTGCAAATGAACTCAGTGGAACCACTTGCACGGGATTAAGAAACAACAACAACAACAACAGAAATTTACGTGTGCACAGACAACAGACAACCAATTTGTTCACCAAGTTACGGCCACCTACCCCTGTTGTTCAAGTAGGCACAGTTCGCGAGTAACGCCATTGTCGCCTACTATCAACGTTTATAGCCTGTCAATGTGCAGCATAGATGTAGCAGTAAACAACATGTTGTCAGTACTGATCCAGAGGCGAAAATTATCCTCCCCGCACTTCTTCAAGGCAGTGAACTGTACCCCCGCTCTCCGCACGCAAATGAAGACATGACCCATATCTTCGCGCGAAGACTGGGAAGTTATTTCTCTTTAATGTTAAAATCCAGCTGCGGTGAAATGATGCCGTACGTGCGAAGAGTAAGGAAAGCTTTCACTGGTCTGTGTCGTGAGCTAGAAACCCGAGGGTAGTCGAGCGTTCGAGAAACTACCCCAAAATACGTACCCGGTGGAGTACAGTGCGAGCGCCACCCCCCACCCCCCCCCCCCTCTTCCTCGCCACTCGAATCGAATTTCTTCCTCGGGAAATACTGAAACGTAACGTCAGTGCGATAGATCATTAAATTTTAATTAGTAGTCACCTTCTAATACTCCCCTGCGGCGCTCCAGCAACTACATTTGTCGATTTTTCTCGTTAAGAACGTCGTGTGGAGATGCCTCTGCAAGGAAATCCTGCGTTGAATCATAAATCTGGACAAATACTCGGTAAGCTCATATTTTGCTCACTAAACGACAGTGCAGAACTGTGTCGAATGCCTTCCGGAAACCAAGGACTACAGCGTCAGTCTTAGCGCTCTGAATCTCATGGACGAAGATAACGAGGTGAGTTTGGTAAGTATACAGTATTTTCGTTCTCCAGAACTTCACAATGAGTGAACAAAAAACATGACTGCATAATAATTACTGTTGTAGGGAAATCACGGAAAACCTAGATTTGGATAACCGGATAGTGATTTTAAACCGCTGTCCTCCGGTATGTGGGTCCTCTTGTGACGGGGCAATTTGACCTACGTTTAGTGTCTGTCTCTATATTGCATTCTTTTTCTGTCAGTTCTCTATTTTTTGTTTTACATTCCATTTTTGTGTTGTGGTGAATCTGTGTGATGTATATCTGTGTCTTTTACATGTACATGTAATTTCGCTGCAATTTCGCCAGTTTTATTGAGAAGAGTACTGTTTATCGGTAAGAGAAAATGGAAGAGTTTTGTTCAATGAGATTTGTAGAAGATATAAGACGATTAGACATTTGTATTCCCAATATATTTATTCTGTGGCTTGTAATAACCAGTAATTTAGAGAAGATGGAAAATTCGTAGGAGGAGAAGATCGCAAGACGAGGAAGAAGCAGAAGGAAGAAGATCTGGAAAACAGAAATGATTGGGGATGATTCATAGCAGAAGACGACACAATATACTTTGAATATACTAGACCCTCACAACGTGTCAGAGACAACCAGGGGTAAACTGGAATAATTTAGGTACGCCAAAAATCATCCCTCAGTATAAACAGATGTATTTAAAAAGAGACCTGAGTTGTGTTATGCTGCCAGAATGTATACAGTGAACTATTATCGTTGGTGTAGTAAACTATACTGCATGCTTAGATGCAGGAATGATTGACATTGTATCTATAGCTCAAATACTGTTTGACATTGAGAAGTACGAATAAACTGGCGACCTGTATAATAAAGAGTATGTCAGTCAGCTGTCCAAGGTTAATACTGTGTAGTATTTTCTATGATCAGCAGTAGGCAACGTGTTTTCACGTTTTACGGTGGAGCAGTGTGCTCTGACAGTGTGATTCTTCGAAGCAGACTTAGCAGTGATGTTAGCTTCTGGAGTCCAATGATTTATGGAATTTAATATGGCTGTATTTGCTCTAGATCAGCGATCAACGAGACAACGAAGCGTCGGCACCAAAGATATCGCAGCGGTCATCACAGGTAGAGAGCCGCTAGAAACACATCTAAGAAATCACATGGTCAATATTAACTGGCATTTGTCAGCACGAAATTCCCGAATGCAAATATTTAAAGTGTGTCACATGGATTCATGGCAACTTCCGATATACCTCTTTTTACAATTGTTTCGCAGTAGCTCAGCAGATTAAAATTACGTAAGTGCTATAAATGACCAGTTTGATGCAATGACTTTAGATAATTTTTCACATTACGAAGAGTTTTTACATCGTGATTTACATGGAAGACACTAGTTTTGCGTGTGAAGAACGGTTTTCTTTCAAAACTTCTTAGACGGCTTAATCATTTTATTGATACTTTGCAACACTGCCTACCCACATTCCCAGGGACATTTATTACCACATCAATAGTTAGTCTCATATATTATTGAACAATTTATGTACTTCTGTGGATATCTTATATGTATTCGTTTTATGTGTGATGTCTATGTTTTGTGTCGGCGACCGTCATCAAACGAGTCGTCGAAGTGCAGAGTGCAGAGAAATGACAGATGTTTATTTGCTTTTAGGTCCCCGTAGGACAGGACGCATAGTTGGGCTGTAGCAGTATCTTTTCATATAACAGTCTTAACTGAACGGAGACAGGAAGATGAACCAGTTAAATGGAAGCAGTTGCGAGCGTTACGTGTGCCAACAGCTGCTTGAGAGTACGTGAAATTAAATTACGTGTCTTGAAATTGTTCAGAGTTCAAAGGTTGTCTTTAGCGATTCACGTAGCTCACTATTCATGGTAATGGGCTCTGTAGCATGGCGATGTAGACCTCGAGAATCCCGTTGAGCTTTTTGAAAGCAGCATGCTACGTCAGCACTGAACTCGCTTGTGTTCCACACTTATTTTACGCTACAGGACTACTCGCGCGAATTTGGGAGCTATAATAACCACTCGGGGATTTGCTTCTGCCCACACGGGATTACTGCATTAATTTATTATCCCACTCTATATGAATTCCACTGCAGTAGTAAATAAAAAGCAAAGCGTTAAGTGCAGACACCTGCCGGTCAATATAGTACGTCCCTAATACTCTAATACTGCAGCAGAATCAAAGTGAGCGTAATATGTGCAGAGCCAAATACGGCAATAGGAACAGAGCAATGAACGTCGATAATGAATGCTGGTCATCTCAAAACAATCAACGGGAGTAAAATGGCCTATATCTCAATAAGTACGTGTGTCTGGAGACACATCTATTGGACTTTATTCCTAATTTTGACCGGTACTGCTCCTCTGTAAGGACGTAACATATTTATTTTTAAATATACTCTACATTTACACTGTCTGACAAAAAAAGTGAAGTATCCAGATGATGAAGAGAAACGAAATGAAACTTCATGTGTTGAGAGGGTACGTGATGTTTTTTCAGTGTCAAATGTACAAAGAACTTAATATTAGATTGCAGCCAACTGACCTGGATACATGCTCTGATTTGGTTGTGAAAAAGTCATAAAGCCGTTATATCCTCTCCTGAAGCAAACTGGCCCACAGCTGTTGAGGGACCGATGGCCATTGCAGTCTGGTCCCTTCAACCCCCCCCCCCCCCCCGCCCCCACCCCACCCCCCGCTCCCCCCCACAAACTAACCAACCACCAGTTGAAACTTCCTGGCAGATTAAAACTGTGTGTTGGACCGAGACTCGAACTTGGGTAGCTCAGTTGGGAGAGCACTTGCCCGCGAAAGGCAAAGGTCCCAAGTTCGAGTCTCGGTCCAACACACAGTTTTAATCTGCCAGGAAGTTTCATATAAGCGCACACTCCGATATAGAGTGAAAATTCCATTCTACAACTAACAGCTGTTGGAACTGGTCCTAGATGTCCTGGATATTGTCACTGGAACAGAGTTGACGTCCGAGCTGGTCGTGGCATGGGGAGATCATGCTGCCCATGGGAGTACTTCAACATCATGGAGACATTTCATGGAGAAACGTACTGTATGTGGACGAGCATCGTCCTTTTCAAAAATGGCAACAGAACATTGTCATGTGAGCGGTGACACTTGACAACGCAGGATGTTCTTTTACATATCATACTTCCATAAGCGTTTCCCCAACCATTAACAGCCAAAATAAGGTTATACCCGCTGTGCGTCTCCAAAACATTTGAAGAACAGCACCTCTCCCCAGCAAACTACCGTATTCAGCGACGATTGTCATGCAGGATAGTGCGGAACCAAGATTAGTCGCTGAACACGACAGTATTCATAAGCAGTACATACTTCCCGGTCACAGAAGTATTGCACGACAGCCGCGCTAGTGTGGTGTTCACAGCAGCCTAAGCGTGAGGTGGTAATTCCTCAGTCTGGCTACTGCTAGTCTCCTACCAGTACTTTGGAATGCCACAGTATGTTGTAGGGAGTCCATTCCTTGTTCTCAGATAGCATGCGCACACACTGCTAACAAAAGATGCTGCTTTCGAATAACCCAACAGGATTCTCGAGATTTACGTCGCCATCCTATGGAGTTCATCTGCACTTCTTCTTGGTGTAGCAATTTTAATTATATATATATATATATATATATATATATATATATATATATATATATATATATATGCAGATTATGAACGGGTATTCATTGGACAAATATATTATACTGGAACTGACATGTGATTACATTTTCAGGCAATATGGATGCAGAGATCCTGAGAAATCAATACCCAGAACAACCACCTCTGCCGGCCGAAGTGGCCGTGCGGTTAAAGGCGCTGCAGTCTGGAACCGCAAAACCGCTACGGTCGCGGGTTCGAATCCTGCCTCGGGCATGGATGTTTGTGATGTCCTTAGGTTAGTTAGGTTTAACTAGTTCTAAGTTCTAGGGGACTAATGACCTCAGGAGTTGAGTCCCATAGTGCTCAGAGCCATTTGAACCATTTTTAGCCAACCACCTCTGGAAGTAATAACGGCCTTGATACACCTGGGCACTGAGTCAAACAGAGCTTGGATGGCGTGTACAGGTACAGCTGCCCATGCAACTTCAACACGATACCACAGTTCATCAAGAGTAGTGACTAGCGTATTGTGCCCAGCCAGTTGCTCGGCCACCATTGACCAGACGTTTTCAGTTGGTGAGAGATCTGGAGAATGTGCTGGCCAGGGCAGCAGTCGAACATTTTCTGTATCCAGAAAGGCCCGTACAGGACCTGCACCATGCGGTCGTGCATTATCCTGTTGAAATGTAGGGTTTCACAGGGATCGAATAAAGGATAAAAAATGGTTCAAATGGCTCTGAGCACTATGGGACTTAACATCTATGGTCATCAGTCCCCTAGAACTTAGAACTACTTAAACCTAACTAACCTAAGGACAGCACACAACACCCAGCCATCACGAGGTAGAGAAAATCCCTGACCCCGCCGGGAATCGAACCCGGGAACCCGGGCGTGGGAAGCGAGAACGCTACCGCACGACCACGAGATGTGGGCAATAAAGGATAGAGCCACGGGTTGTAACACATCTGAAATGTAACGACCACTGTTCAAAGAGCCGTCAACGCGAGCAAGCTTGACCGAGACGTGTATCCAGTGGCACCCCATACCATCACGCCGGGTGATTCGCCAGTATGGTGATGACGAATACACGCTTCCAAAGTTCGTTCACCGCGATGTCACCAAACTTGGAACTATCATGATGCTATAAACCGAACCTGGATTCATCCGAAAAAATGACGTTTTGCCATTCGTGCACCCAGGTTCGTCGTTGAGTACACCATCGTAGGCGCTCCTGTCTGTGATGCAGCATCAAGGGTAACCGCAGCCATGGTCTCCAAGCTGATAGTCCATGCTGCTGCAAACGTCATCGAACTGTTCGTGCAGATGGTTGCTGTCTTCGAAATGTCCCCATCTGTTGACTCAGGGATCGAGACGTGGCTGCACGATCCGTTACAGGCATGCGGATAAGATGCCTGTCATCTCGACTGTTAGTGATACGAGGCCGTTGGGATCCAGCACGGCGTTCCGTATTACCCTCCTGAACCCACCGACTCCATATTCTGCTAACAGTCATTGGATCTCGACCAAAGCGAGCAGCAATGTCGCGATACGATAGACTGCAATCGCGAAAGGCTACAATCCGACCTTTATCAAAGTCGGAAACGTGATGGTACGCATTTCTCCACCTTACACGAGTCGTCACAACAGCGTTTCACCAGTCAACGCCGGTCAACTGGTGTTTGTGTATGAGAAATCGGTTGAAAACCTTGCTCATATCAACACGTTGTAGGTGTCGCCACCGGCGCCAGCCTTGTGTGAATGCTCTGAAAAGCTAATCATTTGCATATCACAGCATCTTCTTCCTGTCGGTTAAATTTCGCGTCTGTAGCACGTCATCGTCGTGGTGTGGCAGTTTTAATGGCCAGTGGTGTATAAATGCTATAATTGTTTTAACTCAAAGGAAAGGAAAGTGCGTAAACTAATTTTGCTGCTTTTTTTTGTCTAGTGATGAGTGAAATTTGAAATCTTCGGTACACATTACTGGAGAAAACACATGAAACTGCATTAACACTTCACCGAAATCTATAACTTTAACACGTCACAAATGGTTAATGCGGATTTCACTTAGCAGTGGTCGCAACTCTCTGGATAGCGCCGATAGTTATGGAGACTATCTTAAACATTCCTGGGTACTGTGGCTCAGCGATGACACGAGTATTTTTCTTTCGAAAGCAAGCCAAATAATTTCAATCAATTACGTTTGTCTGACGGACAGAATTCAAGCTTGCCTTTGTCTCTGTCTGTTTCCTACAGTTAATAAAATATTCCGGGCAAATATTCCGTGCTCGAATGGATGTCTAATTTATCTAAAAACCACCTTGAGCAGTTAAACAGAGAACCGAGTCGTGGCGATAACATATTAGACCTTCTGGTGACAAACAGACCCGAACTATTTGAAACAGTTAACGCAGAATAGGGAATCAGCGATCATAAAGCGGTTACTGCATCGATGATTTCAGCCGTAAATAGAAATATTAAAAAAGGTACGAAGATTTTTCTGTTTAGCAAAAGTGACAAAAAGCAGAGTACAGAGTACCTGACGGCTCAACACAAAAGTTTTGTCTAAAGTACAGATAGTGTTGAGGATCAGTGGACAAAGTTCAAAACCATCGTACAATATGCGTTAGATGAGTATGCGCCAAGCAAGATCGTAAGAGATGGAAAAGAGCCACCGTGGTACAACAACCGAGTTAGAAAACTGCTGCGGAAGCAAAGGGAACTTCACGGCAAACACAAACATAGCCAAAGCCTTGCAGACAAACAAAAACTACGCGAAGCGAAATGTCGTGTGAGGAGGGCTATGCGAGAGGCGTTCAATGAATTCGAAAGTAAAGTTCTATGTACTGACTTGGCAGAAAATCCTAAGAAATTTTGGTCTTATGTCGAAGCGGTAGGTGGATCAAAACAAAATGTCCAGACACTCTGTGACCAAAATGGTACTCAAACAGAGGATGACAGACTAAAGGCCGAAATACTAAATGTCTTTTTCCAAAGCTGTTTCACAGAGGAAGACTGCACTGTAGTTCCTTCTCTAGATTGTCGCACAGATGACAAAATGGTAGATATCGAAATAGACGACAGAGAGATAGAGAAACAATTAAAATCGCTCAAAAGAGGAAAGGCCGCTGGACCTGATGGGATACCAGTTCGATTTTACACAGAGTATGCGAAGGAACTTGCCCCCCTTCTTGCAGCGGTATACCGTAGGTCTCTAGAAGAGCGTAGCGTTCCCAAGGATTGGAAAAGGGCACAGGTCATCCCCATTTTCAAGAAGGGACGTCGAACAGATGTGCAGAACTATAGACCTATATCTCCAACGCCGATCAGTTGTAGAATTTTGGAACACGTATTATGTTCGAGTATAATGACTTTTCTGGAGACCAGAAATCTACTCTGTAGGAATCAGTATGGGTTTCGAAAAAGACGGTCGGTGAAACCCAGCTCGCGCTATTCATCCACGAGACTCAGAGGGCCATAGACACAGGTTCCCAGATAGATGCCGTGTTTCTTGACTTCCGCAAGGATTTCGATACAGTTCCCCACAGTCGTTTAATGAACAAAGTAAGAGCATATGGCCTATCAGACCAATTGTGTGATTGGATTGAAGAGTTCCTGGATAACAGAACGCAGCATGTCATTCTCAATGGAGAGAAGTCTTCCGAGGTAAGAGTGATTTCAGGTGTGCCGCAGGGGAGTGTCGTAGGACCGTTGCTATTCACAATATACATAAATGACCTTGTGGATGACATCGGAAGTTCACTGAGGCTTTTTGCGGATGATGCTGTGGTGTATCGAGAGGTTGTAACAATGGAAAATTGTACTGAAATGCAGGAGGATCTGCAGCGAATTGACGCATGGTGCAAGGAATGGCAATTCAATCTGAATGTAGAAAAGTGTAATGTGCTGCGAATACATAGAAAGAAAGATCCCTTATCATTTAGCTACAAAATAGCATGTCAGCAACTGGAAGCAGTTAATGCCATAAATTATCTGGGAGTACGCATTAGGAGTGATTTAAAATGGAATGATCATATAAAGTTGATCGTTGGTAAAGCAGATGCCAGACTGAGATTCATTGGAAGAATCCTAAGGAAATGCAATCCAAAAGCAAAGGAAGTAGGTTACAGTACGCTTGTTTGCCCGCTGCTTGAATACTGCTCAGCAGTGTGGGACCCGTACCAGATAGGGTTGATAGAGGAGATAGAGAGGATCCAGCGGAGAGCAACGCGCTTCGTTACAGGAGCATTTAGTAATCGCGAAAGCGTTAGGAGAGAGACGCTCAGTAGCTCGGTACGGGCTTTTGTTGAAATTTCGAGAACATACCTTCACCGAAGAGTCAAGCAGTATATTGCTCCCTCCTACGTATATCTCGCGAAGAGACCGTGAGGACAAATTAGAGAGATTAGAGTCCACATAGAGGCATACCGAGAATCCTTCTTTCCACGAACAATACGAGACTGGAATGGAAGGGAGAACGCAGCGGCGCAGTAAACGGAATTTAGCTGCAGCCGCGGTGTGAAATGGACACTCAGAAGCAACGATCCCCCTTGAAAATGTCCTCCGCAAATGGTGGCGAAACGTTGGGTTTAAATGCAAAGTCCAGTCGACCACAGCATAATATCGCTGACGATTTTATTAACTGTGACATTTCCGACGATGAAAGTTTACATATCTCGTTCCTGTTAGACGCTGCTCCAGTGAGGCTGTACATTGTACAGTTATTTCAGGCATAGTGTGTAGAGACAAGCACAGCTTTTGACAGTAATACAATATTTTTAATACAGTTTCAGTCGCCACATCTTAAATGCATGTAACGATTTTTCGACTTGTACCACTGATCATAAGGCGGTTTGCGTGTCGTTACTCGTGTTTTAGTCGATGCAGCACTTGGCGTAGAGTCATTCGTACAATCAGTAGTTGTCATGCCTCCGAGTCCTCCAGGACGGCTTCTTGCACTCGAATGCAGTTTAAAAAAATACCCGATACCATTTGTTGTTGACGCAGTGTCCGGAAAGAAAGGAAATTGTAACGAATAGCTTAGGACTGGTGGAGTGCGACTGATAACGTTGGAAGATAGAGCAACCAGTGAACTTCATGCATTGAACGTAATTTTTTACGAAGAAAATATTAATTCATGCTCAAAAGTAACCTCACGCTTTCGTCGGTTTCAAGTTTGGAAACAGACGCCACTTTAGCAAGTTTCGGTAACATGATTCGCGCAGACAGCTTCTTAAACGAACTGACCGTCTTCCATTCGTCAATTTCAAGTGAAAAGGAATGTTTTTACGAGTGAAACTTCTGCTTTTAACTACAGGACAATAACTTAACAGTAACAAAAGAATAATTTATTCCTCTCAATTCAGTAGAATGAGTAACCCAAACAGATCTTCCTTTACTACTCCTTCCTGGACGGCGGATAAAGTGATAAACTCAATAAATATTCACAACAACAGTCACAGTTTAGTTCTAAGTAATTAGTTTCTTCCTTATCCTTTCGCAGGTGAAATTATTCAGGCGAATTTAGAACCAATGAAAATGGTACATTTCAAAATCCATTTCATAATTCCGCCAACCGCTATTCATAATATGGCCGAGCAAGCGAGCTTCTCACACAGGACTTCCCAGTTCAGCATACGTGCCTGTTGTAAAGTTAAGGTTTTTCTGCGTTATGTGGTGTGAATTAACTTTTAAAGACTAATACAGAGATGATTTAATGGTTTTATTAAAAAATTTTGAAATGAAACGTATTTTAAACTAATACTACAAGAATAGATAAAGGAACCAGTTAATATAACAAACAGGAACATAAGCGTTATGTATGATAACATTTGTAGGTACATGTACTTTGTACAGATTCTATTCGAATTGGTTCTTGCTCTTGTTCTCCTAGCCTTTAGTCATCGAGTGAAATGGAAATAGTACAGTGGAAACACTCGTTTAGCGAAACAATTTATCCTACATAAATTAATGTAAAATACGGCATGCGTTCCATGCAGAAAAAGTACTAAAAGTGTTATCTGATTCATACCATTTAACAAAGAAAATTATACATACAGCATTATGTACTTTATTATGCACGATATGTAACTAATTCTTTTCTTTTTTGTTTCTGCCGACGCTTCAACACTTGCCGAAAATGCGACACAGCATTATCGTCAAATAAATTTCTAGCGCGCGTAGCCACTGCTTTATTGGGGGGTGATGATTTTCAATGTACAATGCAGCCGATTCCCATGTCTTCAGCATTTCTCTTACTGCGCCAGTAGACTGCTGCTTTGCTGTTACCGCCTCCTCCGCCTCCTCCTCTGAAGAACTCCTTTCCACAATTTCGTGCTATGACACACACTGCAACACTATAAGCTCTTCGGTGGGCCTTTCTAGGCTGTTTTCTTCCACAGGCTCATCGACATCATTGTTATCTACATCTGGTCCCATTCTCTTGGCCAAAGACACAATCTCATTGACTACAGGCTCGACAGGTACATACTCAAACGCTTCTGAGTCACATTAGACAACGCACTCCAGCCAAAACTTCTTTCAGGCAGAAGTAAGAATTCTCTTGGTAACCCCTGCCTACGCCTTTTCGATCATCTTGGCTCAGGCAAGGAAGTCGAAGTGATATTTCAAAACTCTCTGAGAGTGAGATTGATAGCTTCAGTCAGCTCAAAGCAATGCTTTAGTGTAGAGCTTCTTAAAGATAGAAATAATCTGCTGGTCTTAGGCTGCAATAACGGAGTGGTGTTAGGATGCAGAAATTTGATCTTTATGAATTGAAATTCTTCAAGGAGGTGGTCTCGTAAGCCTAGAGAATGGACAGGAGTGTTGTCCAAAACAAGTAAGACATGGTGTGGCAGATTCATTTCAAGCTTTTTTACCGAAGGACAAAACACTTCATTGATCGAACCACAAAAAAAGATCACGTGTCACCAAAGCCTTGTTGTTGGACCTCGTCATTAGATATAACTTTCTCTTCTTGACTTAACATTTCTCGAAGGCTCGTGGAATTTCTGTATGGTAAACGAGCAACGGTTTAATTTTCAAATCGCCGTTTGCATTGGCACAGAATAGCAGCGTGAGACGGTCTTTCATTGGAGTGCGACAGGGCTACTCCTTCTCCTCTGCTGTTTTAAAGGTACGCTTCGGCATCTTTTTAGAGGATAGACCGTCTCGTCACAATTAAAAACCGGTTTCGCCAGGTACCCCTCAGAATCTACGAGCATCTTGAAGTTGCTGATGAAGTTCTCTGTTGCGTTTGTGTCAGAGCTGGCTGCTTCGCCGTGCCTGACAACGCTGTGGATCATAGTATGAAGGCTTTCACGACCGGATGACATATCTTCTGGTAAACCTTGCGGGATGTAAGGTCGTGGTCCACGAAACTCTTCAGCTCCTAACGTTTCGTCCAGTGCTTCGCTGGACATCTTCAGAGGGGTGTTTCTCCTCCGGTGAGTCTTGCCGACAAGACTCACCGGAGGAGAAACACCCCTCTGAAGATGTCCAGCGAAGCACTGGACGAAACGTTAGGAGCTGAAGAGTTTCGTGGACCACGACCTTACATCCCGCAAGGTTTACCAGAAGAAACGCTGTGGATGCTGGTTCTTCTCCTAAACTTCTCGAACCACCCACGGCTTCCCTTAAACACTTCTTCGCCAGCTGATGATCCTGGCGTCTTCTTAACGAGGTCTGCGGGAATCATTATCGCATTCTCACAACTGATGTTCTCGTTAATAGTGTCGCTTTGCAGTTGCTTTTCATTTATCCATATAAAGAGCAACCGTTCGACATCGTCCAGAATACGAAACCGTTGTTTAGATACTCTTGTCACTCCCTATGATGCATTTATCTCCTTAATTGTGTCCTCGTTCTTGAGGATACTACAAACAGTTGATGTAGACCGATTATAGAAGCCTGCTAAATCAGGAACGCTCACACCGCGTTCGCATTTTTCAATGATTTTGCATTTCATTTCTAAGGTCATTTTCTTTCTCTTATGGTCGTCTTCTTGCGCCTTTATCCTCGAGGACATTTCGGCGAAGGTTATTAAAATTTTTACCCAAAAAATCACTGTAAATACAGGTTTAGAAAAATGTATGATCACAAGATGTACTAAGATGATAGCAGAAAGAGCGCTAAACCCAGACTACAATACGTGCTAAAGACATTGTCATTCGCTTTGCGAAACATCGCCCGTCAAGCGAGTCCTTTGTTATGGGAGGTGCTCATTAAGTGAGGTTCCATTCTAATGGAATGGGAAGGAGTCTCGGGAAAAGAGAAGCACTATAATAAAACAGAGATAAAACAACTGAAAATCTGAAAGATTACTTAAATACAATCTAAGGTATGAAAGAATCTAATTTCTCGTCTCGGAGATATTGATGACATTTTCCCGGGCGACTTTATGCACATAGGTTCGTTTAGCATACTCCTTCAGAAACTGGAAGTTTAAAGCAATTTTTTGCATAATATTATACTATAGGAGTTTCCATTTACCACCCTTTAAAATAGTACGTGCACTTACCTGGTTGTTCTACGGAGGTAGAATAAAATATGAATAAGCTTAGCAAATTCCATTAGTGATAAGAAGCTCCATACGTAATGGCACCCAGGACATTGAAGGTGACTGCGTTAAATCAAAGAGAACGTGCATACTGCCTTCAGAACAGGTGACGGTGATAAGGCACAGAGGTGACATCTGGGACCTCAGCCTTAACAACACTCAGATTTTTTACGAAAAACCACCTTACCAACAAATATTGTACTATTACAGTCAAAATATCTTGAAAATTTACAGTGCTAGGGAGAGACAGATGGAACTGCAATACAATTTGTACGGATGAGGGAATGAGGTTGCAGCACGATGCAGTCCGTGGCAGTAGTTACACGCATGTTGCCCCTGCACCAGCTACCTGTATTAGGGCGAGATATTAAAGTTATTTAAAATACTGTCAACAGATCACAGACGTAGCTTCAGCAACTTCGCCTTGCCTGTCATACCGTTTGAAGTGGAGATATTTGCCATATACGGTCACATTAAATTGCAGCACAATACACCATGAAGCGTGATAGAATAATTTACTGTCGTTCTACGACCGATCACAGAATAGCCGTGTACATTAAGTTACGTTCAAGGCTCTGAATATTTTATCTTGTCGACGTTGGCAACGCATTCGGAGACATTCACCAGGAAAGCGTGAGGGACTAGTCTGAAGGAAGGGCGAAACTGACATTCACTTTAATATTCGTAATGTACCATTGCGAGGGTGGAACGTAACTGGCACGAAAGCGAGGCCATACCAGTCTCGATGCTAGAGAACTGAGAAGCCTGTTTTGAGGTAGAGGTTACGACTAAAAGTAAAATTGCGAATTGTATATTCTGCACAAAATAATTAAAGTAACTCTTTTGAAACCCCGTCTTTTTCCTCCATTGCGAAACAGAAGTGTGAAATTTGGCTCAAAGGCGCCTACTATCTTCCTCTATTATGGTGCAAAACCGTCGCTCCTGTCACTCTAGACCTCGGCGACGCATAAAACCGGAAGAAAGACCAGGACTGAGTAGTTCATGTTCATTGGGTTAATGATGTCACATTGGCACCAAATTTCACCACAACTATGCCCAACGCCACCGTGGGCGTGTCATATGACCCCTTCCGCCATTCCACCTTACATACATCTCACCCCATCGATAGAGTTCAGAACTGTATTGGAATCACGCGGTTTTCCTATTGGCGGCTGGCAGAAACATATCAAACACACCAGCGATCAGAAGTGACATGAGAAGGCCTAATGAGGTTTTCATCTACACACATTTCGCGTTCGAAAAGCTTACAGTGCGGTGAGATACCCCATCGATGCTCTTGAAAACCTTTGTCACTGCTGACATCTTCGCCCTCCCCCCCCCCCCCCCCAGATCGATTCCACCATCATTACCTGAAGGCATGTGGGGTTGCAGCCCCACTGACGTGATCTGACTTCTTTGGTGAGTAATGCAGCAGCTTTCTTTGCTCGCAGGTACAGGGTGGAAACACTAGGGACCGTTCGAAAACATTCAATAAAATTTGAAGGTAATCTGAAGTAGAAAATGGTGTCTACTTTTTTTCACCCCCGCTGTTTCGCACCTTCCTGTCTTTTGACCACGACAGGGGGAAGGAGGGGGGGGGGGGGGGGGGGAGTGCGACGCTGACAGAATCAAAAATAAAATGGCAAAGACGAACAGTACAGTTGGCAACAGCCTTGGTGCCACCCGTGCGCCTCCGGGAAAACGTTAAAAATGTACCTGTAGAGAAACAACCCTTCACCGATTCCTGCAGGCAAACAGCCCCTTGACACCCCCAAGCGAGTGGCGCCAAGCTGCTGCTCTAGAGCCTGCTTGAGGGTATACAGTATCTAAGTGGTGCTGAAGGAGTTGTGTGTCTACAGGCTCCAGTAATCGATCACGTCTCTGTACATGTATACTTTTAAACTGCTCAACACAGGTGCCTGGTTGTCACCGAGGGTGTTCCCAAAATGGGTGGAATTAGAGGGTTAGATGGACCATTTGCCATTTTTTCACGCTCGTGTCGATGTCGCGCCACAGAAGGGCTGATAAGGCAGGAAAATACTTTGCTGCTTCGGATCTCATCTGATGGGTTTGAATGGGCCCTGGTGGCTGCATCCTGTACATCAAAGAAAAAAATTGCGATTTTGCATAACTCCGAAGGGTCAGATCACGTTCAGTGGGGTTGCAGACCAATGATGTCCTTAGAGAAGGGTCGAATCTTTCGTGGGTGTCAGCAGTGGCAAAGGTTTTCTAAAATGCAGCCCCATAAACTGTCGTTTACGACCACCAAATATGTGTAATGTACGCCCTTTATGCCGCCGCCATTTGAGGCCTCTCGTGTTGAATCTAGGCGGCAGGGCGTCTTAAACGTTTTCCTAGGTCGTACAGAAGGAAACCGAATGATTTCAACATTGGACGTCGCACTTCTGAATTCCATCGCCGAGTCGTCGAGAGAAAGGGCAAGATGTGGGTAAGGGGGAGGGATCGTGACGACTTTCCCATCGTGCGACACGTCCACGGTGGCATTGAGCAGAATACTGGTGAAATTTGGTGACAATGTGACATCATTAACATACTTGAAAACTCACATGAACTTCGGAGCTCTGGTATCGTTTCCCATTTGTCGACATCTTAGTGTCTGAAATGTCGCCGATCCCGAGCGTCACGTAGCAGGGAGCCACGTTTTCGCATCAAGGCATAGGCAGGTTGTAGGCACCTTTCAGGCGAATTTAGCACTTCCGCGTCGCAATGGGGGAAGATGGAACAGTTTCAAAAAAGTGACTCCTTAATTCTCTTGCGCATTGTAGAGAAAAGGTACAATGCGGTTATCAAGAGCTGAACCGAAGTTAACGCAAATACGTTTATTTTATCGTCACAATCGCAATTGCTAAGTGTAATGGAAACGATCTGGCAACAGTTATGAAGGAAACTGCAGCTTCCGGCTGTTCTTCGAGCGAACAGATCTGGCCATGGCGCCTGATGCGAGTAGGAGGTGGGGGGCTGGGTGATGGAGGTGAGGGGCATCTGTTTGCCCAGAGAAACTGTCCGGCACTTCGCAGCAAAGATGTGTTGGTTTTTCGTCGAAGGAGCCGTTGTAAAACAGGCGCCACTCTTACCCACATCCTCGAGAGGAGAGAGAAATTTCCGATAAACAGAGGAACTCTGGGAAGAGAGTATGGCCTGATACTTACAAGTAAACCTACCCAAGTGATACACATCGATTTTGATCGGCTCTGAATATGTTGTAGAATAGTGGAAAATAAGACACTATGTTTAATATTTTTGAATGAATACGACTGAAACGATGACAGACATAAAAAACTTCAATTAAGTGTAATATGATTTTTAATGTACGTTGCAACGGTGCACTCATACTTGTTGAAAAATAAATTTTTTTTCAAAATCCTCTCCCCGACACCATTTTATTCTTCATTTCGACATTTGTGTAATAGCAAAACGTACAGAATCGTTAGTACATATTTAATCACATATAATGAAATGCTATTTGAAAGATCCAATGTCAGAAATAAGCTAGAAATTTCTCTATATTGCCGTACACATACCTGACATGTGTCTGCTTCAATACCAATTTTCAGGCTGGATCGTCTTCCCAGATAAATATATTTTACATGTATATTCTACTACACGCGCACACACACACACACACACACACACACACACATATATATATATATATATATATATATATATATATATATATATATTGCGTTTTTCTGTTTTCAAGTTGTAACGTTTTCAGATTTAACTGTGTTTCATTTGAAATTGTTTGCACATTGTTGATATAACGTTGTTTTAAATCTGTACAACAACAACAAGGAGCCACAGAATAGTTCGCGTCAAAAAAATACTGTGTGGGAGGGGATTTTTTTTTAAAAAATGACGTTTTAGACAAATATGGGTGCACCATTGTAAAGTACATTAAAAACTACAGAGATTTTATTTGAAGTTTTCTTATGTCTGTTACCGTTTCAACGATATTCATTCAGGAATAAAAAACTCAATTTTTTTTTTCACCGACTTAACGGCCGTGTGGACAGGTATAAAAATGTACAGTATGTGTCTCTTTCTTTGCTCTGCACTGCAACGTACCCAAAGCCCACCAAAATAGTAGTGTATCCATTGGGTAGGTTTACTTGTGACGGTTCTCAATTACTAAGGCAGTTTGTGATCTGAAGAAACAAGAAGTTTGATAAGAAAAAAAGAAAAAGACTCCTACTAAAGGAAGATGTATCTTCTTTCCTCCTCCTCCTCCTCCTCCTCCTCCTCTTCTTCTTCTTCTTTTTTGGAGAAATGCAGATAGCATGAATATTTTGTAAAAGGGTGGAAGATGTAGTTGTCTGATGCTGGCGGACTCTTATTAGATCAGCTGAAAAAAATGCGGAGAGTGCAATACAGACGCCAGCTTGCTAAACCCACTGAATTGGATCTCACTCTAGGGTGCGCTCTAATAGCGGAAGGGCGCGCTCTAGGTGGTCCATAGGATCGGATGAGTACAGCCGAAGTTGAGTAAAAATACTATGGAAGAGCAATAAGACATTTGTGTAAGTACGACGACTTTTAAATGTAGGTAGTCTGCTGACATTAATTTAACTGTTTAATATTTCGACGTTTTCTGTCAATATATGAAAATAAATTTATTTAAATATCAACCAATGTGTACTGTGTCTGTCGGCAAGACAGTATCCTCATACATTGTCGCAATGTGTATTAAACTACTTGCAGCTGACTATATATTCAGTGACGAAGGTTCGTTCCTTGCTTTGACTTTGACAAGAACAACATCAGCGCTTACGTTTTCCTTTATAGGTAGTAAATCCTAGTGGCGACCCTCTTATACCATATCTAATTTGTTTACATTATATACGCGAGTTACCAGTTGATTTGCAAACAGAGCTTCGTTTACTATTTAATTTAGGATGCTGTGGGACAGTATGGAAATAAATGGAGGTACTACCTGTAACGCCGCTACCCTTTGGATGCAAAAACGAAAAATATAAATCTAGTCCTCACACCCCAATACAAGCCCCAAGACCAAGATCCAAATTGCATGACCAGTCGCAAGTAGTCTGAAGAGATATAGAAAAGAATCTTGGTAGCAAGGTAACTTAATGTTTTGAAAAAGATTAAAAAAGAAATAGAATCCATTGGTTTCAAGATAAAATAATAGTAGAACGCAAAGTAGTAGACTTGTAGATCACGGAGTATAACAAGTGACCTCAAAGAATACTCCTTGTGAGTACTCTTTGAGGACACTGCGAAATACAGAAGCTAAAGTTGTACATTGTTAATGTGCTTCTGGTGCTTGCCTTGTCATCTCGTAACTGAACTTTTGCGCTCGTACGTAATATTGGTAGGCGATACGAGATGGTTTGTTAAATTCTGAACATTTGCGAACTGCTGAAAATGAGTAAAAACTGAATGAGGTAAATCAGCAACTTTGAAAATATCTTTGAAGTAATTCAAGCTAGCAAAATAACCGAATATATTGTCTTGATTATTATCAACGGAAGACTTAACTTAGACCCAATGCGATAGACAATTAATAGTTCAATAGTAAGTGATGAATAGTGTAAACTGTGGGGAATATACCTTAACTGAGTTAAAGCAAATAGCGTAATCTGGATCTTGCTGTAAACTCTTTGGCTGGATTTACGTAATTAAGTCCACCCACCTGAAAGAAAGGTTACTTCTTTAAGACAATGCTAGGATGTGCATAGACTAGAATAAACCAACATAAAGTTAATTTACAGTGTTTGACATATCTTTCAACTCATTTAATATTACGTGCTCATGAAACATTTATCTGTACGACAACATAGATTATCAACAGAGCGCAGCAT
The DNA here is from genome assembly GCF_021461395.2 of Schistocerca americana. Taxonomy (NCBI): domain Eukaryota; kingdom Metazoa; phylum Arthropoda; class Insecta; order Orthoptera; family Acrididae; genus Schistocerca; species Schistocerca americana. The sequence continues at coordinate 869,348,438 of NC_060120.1, read as the reverse complement.
TCATAGATATTCTTTGGCGCTCTAGAGAGTTATCGTACTGATTCAGACTTTTTAGCTCACGTGAATTGTAAACTTTCATAGATAAATTCTGGATGTATAGAGACTGTAATCATGATTAGGGCAATAATCTCAGTTTGTATGCATCTCCGTGTAGCTAGGCTCGTACACGTCGGGGAGCAAATATTCATCTGAGTAAGGCGGTACAATTAACACGCACTCGGCGTAAATACAGTGCAGCAAGACAATTCTTTTTTGTGACTTTCCTCGCAAACATTCTACTGCAAGCTAGCCGGAGCCTGAGCATCATTTATTAACAGACAATCAATATAAAAAGGGGAAGTTGCATACCCTAAGAAAGGAACTGGCACTGAGAAAGCCAGAGCATAATCAGCTCCCACATTCACATAACCAATGACAAGAAAATGACTTAATGGGAGAAATAAAGCCTCATGATTGGCCAGTTTGAAGCGTGTTTCTTGGCAGAGCGAGAAGGAGAGTTCTGGTCAGCAGGAACAACCACTTGGTTAGCTGATCTGGAAAGAGAAAGACGAGTTGAAGACCGAGGACGAAAGCGTAAGATATAGGCTGTGACTTGAGTCATTTTGACAATCAGAGCTGTTGAGTTTGCATACTAATCTGCGATTTCGTTGAGATACTTAGTACATTAATTTTTGTAATAGTTACAGTGACTGAATGTATGAGTTATTCAGTTTACAAATATCTTGTGCTACACCCCTGACAATTTATTCCATTGAGCTAAGTGTATAAAACGGTAGCGTGATGAGCATCTAAATTATAAATGTATTTCATTTTCAGTTTATGGTCCTATTCTGAGATGTATTTCGATACGGACCTTGCAAAAAAATCTAGTACGGTTAGTTCAGGTTTCCCAGCAGTCTGTCCCACAGTCACACCGCGAAAGCCGATTTATTTACTGCTAGTGAGATAAGCGTGTCTTTGTACTTACCTATTGCTATTGGTGCACATTCGACTGCTTGTGGTGCAAGTGCGAGGTTCTACTTACTGTAATGATTGCTTCTGAACCACACATGTCGCTGTGGAAATCCCATACACCACTCTGTCGCTGCTGTATCTAATATTCGACTTATAGCAAAGACAAAAGTTATTTCACATTACATCGCAGACTACTCGATATGACAGCTAACAGTCTACGTTCCTAATGATAAAACTCTGCTACTGATGCACAGTGGCATGCACACTAGGAGAAACGCCAGACTTCTGCGAGACAGCTAACATTATACATTCACAGAGCCGAACCGTGGACGAGGCGATTTCGTTCACTTGTCAGAGAGGCGCATCACAAAACACAAAGTATAAATACAAACGCGCTTTCTATGCAAATACACAGTTAATTTCATGCTGTTATATGAAACCTCTATAAACATGTCAGTCTGTAGTTGTTGATGACGTCATGCAAAAAAAAAATGCGTGTTAGAGGGACTTTTGGCTGTGAAAGACGTGTCTCTTACCGTAGGCGTGGGACTGCTGCAGGCCTGGGGTCCCGTGGTCCACCGTGAAAGTACGGGGAGACCTCTCCAACAAGCAAACGACAATGCCCAGACCACACAGCATTCGGGAACACTCTACGCACTGGGTGGCGTGCCAGCAAGTCCAGGCAGCTAACACTGATCTCTCGCAGGAAACACATACAGAACAGTACTTCAGACATCGAACACCAACATGAAGTTAATTTACATTCATCATTCGAATTCATACACAGCACGCTTAACTGCGTTTCGGGGAAAAACTGCAAATGCGGCTGTTTTAACATTCAGGATCAACATGCAATTTTAGCGGTGCACTTACATAGTCGCATGCACCAGTAAATATTCCACAAAACATAACACTCAGACTCATTAGATACAGTCACTACAAAAAACTGGCCACCGATCAGCTGTGGTCGCAGCCCAGTAGGCCGTACATTACGTTGTAACACATTCTAAATGACGCTCCGTGCATCCTGCACTACGACTGCACTACTCTGCAAAATATTTCGATCTTTTTCTTTTTTCAGCCACTCAAAAGAATTTCAGGAATATGAGAAAAATTAATGTATGACGCACCAGATGCATATTCATATTTCGACATGTCACAATATCCTTTATTAACTGTGCTAAGAGTTTTGGAGTATTATTTTTGTATGTATGGACAATTTAAGGTTAAATTATCTGACGATGGAGTATTAATCTTCCAAACTAGTAGCATTATTAAGGAAAGACATTGTGGCTGAGGTAGAACGTTATTTACTACACGAAAAACACTGCCTCAATATTCTGCATATCTCCACAGTCAGAGTTTGGTTGCAACGGAGTTCATAATTTGAAGACCATGCTGGAAAATGTTCAAAGATTAAAGCCAACATTATTATAACCTACAAAGGTTGCCAGAAACACATTAGATATCCCCATAACTTTTTACGTCTACTTTAGATATCTGTCAAACGTAATCACTCTGTCGCACTTAACTACACATCACTGTCAAACAGAATCAAAATTTTTGGTCGAAGTACGAAAAGAAACTATACTAACTTATATGAAGAAAAGAAATAGTTTAAGGTATCGAAAAGTAAATGACCACGCCCAAAGACGGCTACATTTTGGTGAATGAATTGTTAATGGTGACAGGGCTCAGCGATTACTTTTCGGGCAACCTTGTAGAGGTGAAAAATTTACGTGAATAGTAATGAATATAGCAATTAATACTCTCAAAGTACGTATCTACATTTGACAGCAATGTCATCTACGTTATCTCTGCTGAAACGTAATTGCTGGTGGCAAAATTTAGCGCACATAAATTCCTGGGCAGCATTCAAATTCAGCCGTTGTACATTAGAAGAGGTTTCAGCAGGCGAATATGACTGATGAACTCGTTGTTGGGTAACACGCCTGGTTACTACGGAAGATGCCAGCGGAAGGGACAGGTTCCTATCATATCCTTAAAAGTCGTAAATCGATGAGATAATTTTTGAAAATCTTAAAAAATAACGATTTTTGAGAAAAGAGTTCTTCGGAATTGTTTATTCTACTTTTTAATGATGGCCACCCATGATAAAGAAAAGATATACTCGTGTGTTTGTGGGTGATTCGGGTTATTATCGCTTATGTGTGCCGATGTTCTTGAACAGAGTCCTGATCAAAGAATGCTAACCAAAACCTGTCCTCGAATCTCTCAGTGGTTACCCACTTTCCCGATATTCGCACAACTCATCTAACGGTTAATATTGTTTTCAAAACTAGATACGTAGAAACCTCTTTACATACACAGTGGAAGCCGTTACAAATGGGAATGCAATAGGAAAAATGAATTTATAAAACACATCTGATACAACGGATAGTCCGTGTCTTGAGATGATCTCACCCGGAAAGAAGTATAAAATTCCCTAAAAAGTTGAGAAAAAGAAAGACCACTGGCTCAGACAACGTCAATGCTGAACTTTGTGGAAAAATGGTGACACACTACTGAAATGGCAAAAGTTATATACACTGCCCCCCCCACCCAAAAAAAATAGGACACCCTTTAAGAGTTTGCCAACTAACTCAAAATTTATTATAATACAATAAATGTGGACTACATGAAAGGATTACATTTACATATCAATATCTCAAGCAGTTCCGAGATACCAGGTGTAGAGCCATGTTGAAACACCCATAATAGTACACAGTGTAGTCTCCACAAGTGGCAATGCGAGTATGCTATCAATCATACAAATGGCAAATACTGACTTGGGATATGTTGTTACACATCTGCTCGAGCTGTTAACATAGCCCTGTAATAACTGTGTGTGGTCGAGTTGCACAGGTCACTTGTTCCACACAGGTTCGATTGGATTACATTGTGCAGTTGTGGTGGCTAGCTTAGCTGCTCCAAGTCTTATAGAGCACTTAAAATTTCATGGTCAGTGGGGATGAGCGTTATCCTGATCGAACGCCACTGCAACTTCCTACTGCAAGAACGGCAGGAGAACTAGTCTAGCAACATGCTGCACCTATGTTGCACTGGTCACCATTCCCTACACAAACAACAGTAGCTAACGGGAGTTGTAGCATATCAATATGCAGAGCATAAGACCATGGCAGGTGTGGGGCCAGAGTGTCTCAGACGAAAGCACCGTTTGGGACAGTGCTCACTAGTTACACTGGACCCATGAATGACTATCATTTGGATGCAAGCAGAAGCTGCTTTCATCGCTGAAGTCCGTGGCATGCCATTCCACCTTCTGTAGCACCAATCGAGCACTACAAGTCGATGCTGTAGTGTGGGTAGAAGATGGGATAGAGCTGTCGTCTCACCAGTTAGTAACTAGTTCGTAACAGTTCATGTTGAGATATCCGTGGAGAATTCGAATCTGAGGAGATCTGGCAACAATGCAGAGTGCCCTCGATCTCTTCTAGCCTCATTACTCACTTGGTTTTATATACACTGTGAAGCTGCACGATCTACCACTGCTGTTCTTACCATATGACAGTCTTTGAGGGCGTCTGTGCTATGTGGACGCCAAAAACTTCATTAACGGGTCAGAAAATTCTCAGGTGTCTACTGTTGCCAGCATCAGTCCACAACAAATGTATCATGTCCAAGTTGTGCGGCAGTTCCCCGAAACGACCATCCCACTAGTTGAAAGGCCACAATTTGACCCCTCTTAAACTTAACGAAGTTGGCTGTAGGAAGTAAGAGTTCTTCTCTGTGGCATAGTGCCTGCTTCCTCTACACACTTACACTCTACTGACCCTTACGGCCACGTGCGTTCGTTTCCAAAGGGTAGACACAGATGGCGCACTGATACTTATGCCGCTGCACTATCTGCTGGGCTGCTGGCGGATGACATTTAAACCATTATTAGTGCATCTACTATCCTTCAGGTGACATATTATGCCATCAGATCAAAACAGATATCACCTTTCGGTGTGTTCTAATTTTTCCCCCATCAGTGTGTAACAAGCATGTGCGGTAGAGAAGCGTCCTCAAAGAACAGATACTTGCTAAAATTGCATCGGCGTGCAAGACAGGGAACAGAATGAATTCAAACAATTATGGACGGAGTAAGTTCACTGAACACAGGATATAAGCTGTATGCCAAAGCATTACAACGCATAAAGAAACATTACGGAGGTCCTCTTGAACGAAGAACAAACTGCTTTCCACAAAGCTCGGTCATGTATCGACGCTGTATTCAGCACACACAAATGATCGAGAAGCTTTGATAACTTAATTTAGAAACACACTTTGTATTCACTGATTACGCAAAACCTGTCGACAGACTTGTAATAAAAAAGCTGCAGGGAATATTTTTCTCACAGTAAAATTCCAGTCCATATCACGGAAACTATAATTAACATGTACAGATGCACCGTCGCTCTAATAGCAACGACGACGAGTTTGATAAACCGATAATAGTATACCTAATTGTTGGACGAGGCTACAGCCTGTCCTCTGTTTTGATCACTTTACATTTTGACAGTATCTTTTGAGCATGGCATCCAGAAGTACCTACTGGATTCAGCAGAATCAACAGAAGAAAATGATTACACTCTCATTCATTGATTACCAAGAAGTTTTATAAGCCTCAGAAGAAGCTTTCACCGACAAATAAAATTTCTGAAAGGTGTAATTGCAAAATAACGACACCAAAAATGTGGAAGGAAACATTCATTTCGATTAAAAAAAAACTGCCATCGTTAATCTGAGATAATAGCAGGTCACTCAATTCACATACTCGATTCTTATGTCGTCGTATAAGTATGGGTGAAACAATGAATATAGCAAAATGCATAGAACAATAAGGAGGGCGCTAGAAACCTAGGGAAGAAGAGAAACACAAAAAAGTTCTACAAAACAATGGACGGCCCAGCTCAGATATATGCTAAAAAAGCAGAGATCAGTCTCAGATTCTAGCTACAGCAATGATTTACGAGCGGTTAAGGTCCGCTCCCAAGCAGTCTGCATACGAAATGAAGATACGAGAAAAGAACTAGATATATATTCTGTATGGGTCTAGAGTAGCATCTTTGACTAGCTATAAAAACATTCAGGGTGTCGGGTTCGAACCTAGCTATTGCTTAATTTTTGTAACTGAAATCGTCAGCAATTAACGGCAGAACACTTCCGTCATAAGGAGCCACCCTCGTTCCGCCAAAAGCCTGGTGAAAGAGGGCGTAAGAGCGGGCAGAGAGGTTCGGTGTACTCTCTTGCCTTTGGGTTCGGAAATTGCCCCCTAAAAGACAGAAAAATTAGCAACGATTATGCAGAAATCAGTGAAAAGAACTTGGCATGTGCCCTGATATTGAGAAAATGTCATTATGGTCTCTCCACTGGAAAAAGATTCCGGATTAGTCCCACGTGGATCCCCGGCAAGATATTACCAAGTGGGAGGTAACTATAAGGAAAAAGTTCAATAAACTACAAAAGGGCAACGTTCTATGATTCGCTGCGTGGCATGTTACCAGAGTGAATGTGGTAGGGACGCTAGAAAACCTGAAAAGGGAAATGCAAAGGCTCGATCTGGACCTAGTTGGGGGACAGTAAAGTGGAACGAAGGATTACTGGTCAGAGGAATACAGAATGATATCACCAGCAGCAGAAAATGATGTAACGGGAATAGAATATGTCGTGAATAGGAAGGTAACGTAGAAATTGCTAGGTTTAACCTGATCAGAATCGACAACAAACCAAAACCAATAATATTTCACATATATACACTGCCGTCACAAGCAGGGGACGAAAGTAAAGAAAGAGTATACGAGGGCATTGAACGGGTAACTCATTACGTTAAAGAGAGAGAGAGAGAGAGAGAGAGAGAGAGAGAGAGACCGAACTCCTCATCCAGGCCATGAAAGCCCAAGGGATGTCGACCGTCCGCCGTGTCATCTCCTGCCTGGCGGTGTCATGCATTTGCAGTATGAAGGAAAAAGCGGTCAGCACACCGCTCTTCCGGCCGCTTTACTGACTTTCCAGACAATGGAGCCATTACTTCTCATTCAAGTATGCTCTCAGTTGGCATCACGAGGCTGAGAGCTAGTCTTATGTCCTTCCACCAAGGAAAAAATTCTTGCCAGTTCTGGGAATCGAACCAGGATCCTTACATGACAATAATCTACAGACCACACAGCTGTCGCTGCGGTATGTAAGGAGATGCAATATATTAATAATCTTGGGAGGTTGAAACGCTGTGGTTGGTGAAGGAAATGAAAACGGTGTTAAGGAAGACTACGGACAACGTAGTAGGAATGAGAGAACAGAAACTAATAGACTTCTGCAGTACAACTGGCAATAGCACATACACTGTTCAAAAATCACGGTGGGAGGGGGGATGTGGTATACTTAGAAAAAGCCTGGAGTCTAGGGAATCTTCCAGCTGGCAGACATCATGGCGAGACAGGCATCAGAAATCAGTTATTTGATTGTAAGGCGTGTCTAGGAGCTAGTATAGATCCAAGCAACAGAAAATTAGCAACGATTAAGAGTAGGTGTAAGTTTAAGAGGACGGACAGCAAGAACGAAAATGGAAAACTTGGAATACAGGCGTACTAAGAAATGATGAGAGATAGTTCTGGTATTGCCCTTGATAGGGGAAGCAAGGCTTTAAGAAGCCAAGACACGTTCATAGTAGTTTTCATCCTAGAAAAAGCGTTAGATAGAGTAAAATTGTGCAAAATGTTCATGTTTAGAAAAAAGTGCAAACAATAGATAATGACAAGTAATATATAATATGTCTAAGAACCTAAGACTGGAAGATGACGACGAAATGCTAGGATTAAACTGGGTGAGACAAAGATGCAGTCTTTCTCCTCTACTGTTCAATCTGTGCATCGAAGAAGTAACGAGCGAAATAAAATACGAGTAGTTTCAGAAGTGCGATTATAATCCATGGTGCAAGTATATCAACGATGAGATTAGGTGATGACTCTGCTATCCTCAATAAAAGCGAGGAAGAAAAGCAGGAAGTACTGAATTTAATGAATAGTCTACTGACGTAGAATTTGGACTGAGCATAAGTCGAAGAAAAGAGAAAGTAACGAGGAGTAGCAGAAATGGGATTTGTGATAAACTTAACATGAAAACTGACGAGCAAGGAAGCAACGAGTATGTAAATGGCAGACCTGCAAAGGCAAATATGGTATTTCTGGCCAAGTTAAGTCTACTACTATCAAAAATAATACTTAATTTGAGAAATAAGTTTCTGGGAATGTGCGTTTGGAGCATACCACTGTATGGAAGTGAATCATGGGCAGAGGGAAAACTGAAAACAGTATCGAAGCGTTTGAGATGTGCTTTGTCAGGACGATGGAAATCAGTTGGACTGATAAGATAAGAGGCGAGGATATCGTCTTCAGAATAGGCAAGAGAGGATCATACGAAAAACAATGACAAAAAGAAAGGAGAGGGTGATAGGACGTAAGGATATAACGTCCATGGCATGATGTAGAGGGTAAAAACTGTACAGAAAGTGTGAGATCAGAAAAACATTCAACAAATAGTTGAGGACGTATGGTGCAAGTGCTACTCTTAGTGAAGGAGAGCACATAGGAGATCGACGACCAGTAAGAGAAGTGAGACCTCAACAAAGAGTCAAAGATGATGGATATTGAAATACATGGTTCACACACCTGTTAAATATTTATGAAAACTGGGCACCAGGGTTCGCTCTACGTTATATTACTTCGTAAAATCGCAGTGTGGGATGTCATAGAAAGAGGTGGACTGACGAAGCGAACGGGTCAGACGACATAACGTCTGAGGAAAATGAAAAGAAAAGCATTTTTGGTACCAACTTTTGCGAATAGAAAGGAAACTTAGATCGTAAGAAAGTCAAACATATCATGCATATAAAGAGCCGCAATGCGTTTTCTGCAACATGGAGTTGATTTATAGGAGAAGATTAGTAAAGATATGATTAAAACAAAACATTTGGAAATATCTGTAAACGAAAGAGTAGTAGCTAATCTTCGATCTAATTGGGGAAAAAACATATATTCGAAGACTGACGTACTACCTAAGATATAGTACGAGTATAATGTAAAAGAAAGAAGTAAATATAAGAAGGAAAAAATTATGAAATCACAAAAGTCAATAATATTGTTTATCTTGAAGGTATAGTACAAAAGTAATGAACCAAATTTAAATAATTTCAATTTACTTCTCCTGAATGATATCTACAGTCAACAATGAATCATCCTTAATTGTGCAAAAATCCCCATTGTTGGACATTTGTCCTTAGATGTTGTACTATCGTTGGATAAAATTAGTATTTCAATCAACATGTATACTGGCTGTCAACTGATTTAGTACCTATTCATTGCAATAGAAAGAAGGAAAGCTATTATGGGGTTAATAACTTATGGTAAAACTTCAGGAGGACAAAATTCAGTCTACTGTTTGGTTGGTTGGTTTGGGGGGAGGAGACCAAACTGCGAGGTCATCGGTCTCATCGGACTAGGGAAGAATGGGGAAGGAAGTCGGCGGCGTCCTTTCAATGGAACCATCCTGGCATTTGCCTGAAGCGATTTAGGGAAATCACGGAAAACCTAAATCAGGATGGCCGGACGCGGGATTGAACAGTCGTCCTGAATGCGAGTCCAGTGTGCCAACAACTGCGCCACCTTGCTCGGTCTACTGTTTGGAAAAACTTTGGCTGTACTGACTACTGAAAATCTCGTACAATTTCGAAAAATGCAAAGACACTGAAATTATTTGGATGATATGGTAGCATCACGTACAGTAACTGAAAGATAAATTGTATTGGTTAGAGAGGGAAATGAAATACTCAGAAAGAGGAAGTGCTGCTGAGGATTCTCGCTGATGGTAATAATACTCGATTTGCGAAGTATACGACATTCAAAGCAAACTCTTGGAAAGTTCGTCGCTTAAGGAAATTTCGTGATAACCTTTAGCTGTCAGCAGAAACATCTATCTCAATGGATTCGTTTCTTTAATATTGAAAAATAAAAAGTTTCAGCATGTTTAAAGTGTGTACCATTAGATACTGTGTAGGTTGTAGGTACCAAAGCAGACTCAACTGAAGAGGTAATGGCAGCATACTTTTATCAGGACCTAGGATTAGAATCTTTTTTGAATCCTTGTCACTCGTCCCAAAGGGATCTGAAGCAAAACATATGAATTGTCTGTGTTTCTCTATCATTATCACCTTTCGTGACGAGAAAATAATGTCACATAAGACCCCATATTATTCTCGAAACGCGTACGCGACGTTTGGTCAGGCTACACGAACACAGGTGGTGTAGTAACTTCCAAGTCTCTGATCCCAAGGGCATGGCCACATTCAAGCAGCGGAATGCTTCCTTCAGTATCTATGCTGGAAGTCGCTGTTAGCTGCCCACTGCAGGACGGCGTTTCCGCCATGACACTGTGGCCATCATCAGGAGCCTCCCCGACGAGAGGGAGACCTTCAACCTCCACACAGTCGTCTACGGGGTTATCGTCGCCACTGGGCAGAGACACGAACGGTTCCGCATCGGAAGCGGGATCGCTGGTGACGTCGCCGGAGGCGACCGGTGAAACAGTCTGCGTTTCGGCCGCCGCGGTGGCGCTCTCGTCGGCGGCCAGCACGCGGTAAGGGACCTCGTAAAAGTCGTCGGCGCGCATTTCGTTCCTGCAGCGCTGGCAGAGCAGCCTGAACTCTTTGGCCGCCACCGCCTCCCTGAGGTTGCGCTTGGCCACCTCCAGCAGCGCCCTCCTGTCGCGCGGGGGGAACGCCTCCTCGTCGGCCCCCTGCCTCGATCCGCAGAAGTTGGGAGCCGTGGCCGACCTGCGCAGTCCGTACTCGAGCTCGTTTGCGCTGCTGGCCCCCTCGCTCTGCGGCTCGCTGCGGGGTTTCCTGGGGACGACCCCCTGCGTGCCTGGCGCGCTCCCGCCCTTGGAACTGTCCGACGAGTCCGACGTCTGCTTACTGAGCCTGTCGGTCCGCCTGCACCTCTGTATGGCGCACCTCTCCTCGCGGAATATTTCGATATCTTCGAGCCTGGCGACAGACTCCCTGGCAGACAGGTAGGGGGGTTCCACCTGCGCCGCGCACTGCACCTGCGACGAGGAGTATCTGTCGGACGCGTCGCTGTCACACACGGTGACGAAGGTCTCGTCATCCCGGCCAGAAGCTACCCCGTGGCCCACTGAGGCCAGTCCCGAATAGTAGCTGGCCGTCCTCAGAGAACTGAGCGAGCTGTGTGGTGGCTGGTGCTGATGGTGTACGTGGTGGGGGCCGTAGTAGTGGTAGCTCCCCCTCGGAGGCAACATGTCCCGGTAACCCGAGGAGAAGTCGCGTCCGCGCTGGAGGAACTCGACCGCAGGGTCGCCGTCGACGGTGATGGGGCGACGGCAGGTGGGGTCCGGCACCTGCTTCTGGCAGGGCTTCCGGAAGGACACGACGAGGGGCCGTCGGCTGAGGTCGCTGCTGGTGTTGCTGGACCTGCCGGACAGCACGGAGTAGACACGCCACCTACCTTCCCGGTTCCGCCGGCGACCCAGGTACCGTGCCAGTGTGTCCTGGAACACCATAATACATATGTGCTGGTCACCATTCCAACACTATTTCCGGACAGACATGTGGTAACGAAAACTTAACATCTTACCAGAACAGCCACAGTGGGTGTAACAAAGAGATAGAGCCAAAGTTATATGCATGTGCATCTGGAAATAATATGTTTACATGTTAGAAATGTTTATAACTCTTCTCTCTTTCCTAGCTTTTTCATGATGTAGTCATTTATTTTTTTATAATGTCAAAATGTGTATTAAAAAGAGGAAGTAATGGCATTGCGAGGAAAATAAAAAGTCCAAAAAAATCGAGCAAGTAAAACGTTTTTAGCGTTCCATACCTAAATCGGTAAGAATGGAACTCTTATAGATCACTTCGCTTCCGTCTGTCTGCCTTTTAAGATACCATTTACGCAGGAACGGACATAGGTATCAGGTTGAAATTTAGGTCAGGTACTAAGGTCTATGCTCCCTTACTGGGGGAAAAGTATTAAATTTTCTAAGTCAATTCAATCAAAAGATTTGACCCTCTGTAAAGACCCATATTTCTCAGGTGCGGGTAGTGGTAAGCTGAAATTTATGTCAAACACTAAGGTCTACAGGCGCTTGTGGTGTAAATAATTTAAGGTTCTACGTCAATGCAATCAAAGGATGTGGCCATATATGTTAAACATTTTGATATCACAAACTCACTCATTGAAACCTGTCTACATATATGTCGAGCGTGTTGGTCTTAGCGGCAAAGAGCGTGCTAGAAACTGAGAGGTCACAAGATCGATTCTCAGTCGGACAAGCCGGCCGCTGTGGCCGATCGGTTCTTGGCACTTCAGTCCGGAACCACGCTGCTGCTACGGTCGCAGGTTCGAATCCTGCCTCGAGCATGGATGTGTGTGTGATGTCCTTAGGTTAGTTAGGTTTCAGTAGTTCTAAGTCTAGGGGAGTGATGACCTTAGATGTTAAGTACCATAGTGCTAAGAGCCGTCAGTCGGGAAACGAACGTTTCTATCTTTGTTTTGACCTAACCTTTACTTCTGAACAATGTCGGGAGTCATCAGAAACAATATGCGTTTGGAACCCACACTAAGCTGGAGGTCCCATTTCTCCAGTTGGATAACTGAGGTCAGTTAGGAACACACAAGTTCCCAGAGGTCCGTCCAGTATAAAAACTTGCACCAATGAGCCACATGCAATTATTATTATTATCTACATTGAGCAGCCAGAACATTACGACCACCTGTCCCATAGCCGGTATGTCCGCCTCTGGCATGGAGCCGGGCGAAGTGGCCGAGCTGTTCTACGTGCTACAGTCTGGAACTGCGCGACCGCTACGGTCGCAGGTTCGAATCCTGCCTTGGGTATGGATGTGTGTGATGTCCTTAGATTAGTTAGGTTTAAGTGGTTCTAGGGGACTGATGACCTCGGAAGTGAAGTCCTATAGTGGTCAGAGCCATTTGAACCATTTTTTCTGATATGGAAACAGCGGCCACGCATGGTGGCATCGAAGCACTCAGGCCTTGGTAGGTCGCTGGAGGAAGATAGCACCACATCTGCACGCACAAGACACCTAATCCCAGTAAATTCTGGGGAGAGGGGCGAGGAGCCCTGACGCCACGTTCAGTCGCATCCCAGATGTGTTCTATCGGATTGTAAGATGTCGCATTATCTCGTTGAAAAATGCCACTGCCGTCGGCAAACATGGTCGTCATGAAGATGTGTATGTGGTATGCAACCAGTGTACGTTACTCCTTTGCCTTCTTGGTGCTTGCATGATCTGGATACCCATGTGATTGTTTCCTTTAGCATAATTGAGCCACGCCAGCTTGTCTCTGTCCCACAGCATAGCTGTAAAGGAACTGTTCTTGAAGACGACAGATTCGCGCCCTACAATCGACATGATGAAGAATTTATCGGGGTTCATCAAACCACTGTGCTAGCGTCCAGTGCCGATGATCACGTGCCCATTTCAGTCGTAGTTGCGGATATCGTGGTGTTAACATTGGCACATGCACGGGTCTTCGGCTGCAGAGACCCATCGGTAGGAGTGCTCCGTGCACTGCGCGTTCTGACACGTTTGTTCTCTGCTAGAATTAAAGTCTGATGTTAGTTCCGCCACAGTTCGCTGGCTGCCCTGTTTTACCAGTCGGCCCAGCCTACGACGTCCGACATCTGTAATGAGGGGTGACAGCTCATCCCCACGACGCCTCGACGTCGATTCACTTTGGCGCTGAAGACATTCACCATAGATCTCCCCAAACACCCGATAAGTCGTGCACTTTCTGAAATGATCATGCCGAACCTCCGGGTCATTACAGTCCATTTTCGGTCAGACTAAGATAGATGGCGCTTCTTCCCCATTCTGGACACGAACAGCACGCTCACTGACACTACATGCGCCGTGCATGTCTCTGACTAGCAGTCATTCCTCGCCAGGTGGCGCTGGTATCGCCTGTACGGGTTTGTATTGATAGTAGATCAGTGGTCATAATGATCTGGCTGATCAGTGTGCACACATAATTAAGTTTGCACGAATCTTCAGAGCGCGAGCCCTGTACACATCTGTTCGGTTTTAACTTTGATTATGATAAAGATACAAAGAACAAGAGAGCAAAACTTTGAGGTGTCTGCGGAACAACAAAAAGAACATTAGACGAAAAGAAACTAAAGATAAGCATCTGAAATTCTGTAAAACACCAACTGCTCCATAGCTGGTCCCAAAACTTAGGCTTGGATGGCAAACAAGGAAGGCATAAATTGAAGAGTGATGTCAGAAACGAAATTCCTCACTAAAATTAAAAAATAAATTAAGAGACGAAGGTATTAGGAACGAGATGAAAAGGTTCCCAGTAACACAAAGAAATCAAAACAATGAAGAGTTGTAAATACCCTCTTAATTACATCTGAATAATTCCAGTCAGATTGTAAATAAGTTTCAATGATAGATTAACGACAAGATGTGGACAAATGCCCCGGCTTATACATTCTGCGGACCTAAATCCACTAGAAGTTTATTCTTGAGTATGAAAACCTGAAGTAAGACGCAGAGTGTCTTTGGTTTCTGCTTTGGGGACGACTGGTAAACCATACACAGTTCTTCAGGGATAACTGGCTGCTTTCAGGATTTAATGTGACTGGCAAGGGTGGTTTTAGAAGTTGTGACAAATGTTGTTCTGTGACATACGACGCCTGGATTATTTGATTTATGATATCTTTTTACACAGAAAGTGATACATCCTTCATTTGCAAACATTTTAAGCATATTTAGGGATATGTAGGTCCCTCGTACACGGATGCTGCAACTGCGTGTAAAATAACATACCATGAATGGCTATAAAAGACATAGGTATGTCATTCAACCCTCAAACACAGTTTATGCTTCCTGCATTTTCATTCGTATCTGTTTATGATGGTATAAGATGAAGTTAATCATTATTACTGTTTAAGTATTGATGGTAGGAATCTATAAGAGAATCAGTAACTGCCAGTCAGAGAACTCAGACAACAAAAAAAATGGTTCAAATGGCTCTGAGCACTATGGGACTTAACAGCTGTGGTCATCAGTCCCCTAGAACTTAGAACTACTTCAACCTAACTAACCTAAGGACATCAGACACATCCATGCCCGAGGCAGGATTCGAACCTGCGACCGTAGCAGTCGCGCGGTTCCGGACTGCGCGCCTAGAACCGCGAGACCACCGCGGCCGGCTCAGACAACATACAGAAAACATGCAGAAAACAATTGTCGTTTTTAATAAGAGGCAAATGGACGGGCAGAGTGCCTCAAAAATTTTCGGTGTTCTTCGAGCTTCTTGAAGGAGGAGGGTACAAGGCAAATTGTAGGATCTGATAAAGGTTTAGGTCAGTTCTAGCAAAGGCTTCCAAGAGACAGAAACTGAACTACTACAGAACATTAAAGATACTGAATTGAGGTTACTTCGTCTCACATTGAATGATGGAAGGAAACTGATATTTGAGTTAGCCCAGAGGAATGAAATTGACAATGGTGATGATGATGATGATGACCACGATGACGATGATACCCCTTGCCTATATTGTTATGATGTACTTAATCACTCTGCACAAAAAGAGGCATGGTTCAGGTAAATTAGCTGCTCGAACTAATGTGTTGGTGTTTCATGAAGGCCAAATATGCTAACATGTGACGTTTTCAAATAAATATAATATCTGAGGGAATCATAAGACTATATCATTTTGCTCGCCGACTATCATGACATGACATTGTGTAAGCTTTTTAATAGTAAATTGTAATAATGTTGTTGTTGTTGCGGTCTTCAGTCCAAATACTGGTTTGATGCAGCTCTCCATGCTACTCTATCCTGTGCAAGCCTCTTCATCTCCGACTAACTGCTGCAACGTACATCCTTCTGAATCTGCTCAGTGTATTCATCTGTTGGCCTCCCTCTAAGATTTTTAATCTCCAGGCTGCCCTCCAATACTAAATTGGTGATCCCCTTGATGACTCTGAACGTGTCCTAACAATCAATCCCTTCTTCTAGTCATTTTGTGCCACAAATTCCTCTTCTCCCCAATTCTCCTCATTAGTTACCTGATTTAACCATCTAATCTTCAGCATTCTTCTGTTGCACCACATTCAAAAAGCTTCTATTCCCTTCTTGTCTAAACTGTATATCGTCCGTGTTTCCCTTCTATAGATGGCTAATTCCATAAAAATACTTTCTGAAAGGACTCCCTGCCAGTTACATCTATACTGGATGATAACAAATTTCTCTTCTTCAGTAAAGCTTTCCTTGCCATCACCAGTATACATTTTATATCCTCTATACTTCGACCATCATCGTCAGTTACTTTGCTGCCCAAATAGCAAAACTAATCTACTACTTTTTCTCATTTCCTAATTTAATTCTCTCAGCATCAGCTGATTTAATTAGGCTACAATCGATTATCCTTGTCTTGATTTTGATTATGTCCATCTTATATTCCCTTCTCAAGACACTATCAATTCCGTTCAACTGTTCTTCCAAGTCCTTTGCTGTCTCTGACAGAATTACAGTGTCATCAGCAAACCTCAAGGTTTTTATCGCTTCTCCCTGGATTTTAATTACTACACCAAATTTCCCCTTTGTTTTCTTTAATGCTCGTTCAATACACAGATTGAATAACATCGGTGATAGCCTACAACCCTGTCTCACTCCCTTCACAACTACTGCTTTCTTTTCGTGTCCCTCGACTCTCATACTTTCTGTGCAAATTGTAAGTAGTCTTTCACTCCTTGTATTTTTTCCCTGCCACATTCAGCATTTCAAAGAGAGTGTTCCAGTCACCATTGTCAAAAGCTATCTCTAAGTCTACAAATGCTACAAACGTAGGTTTGCCTTTCCTTAATCTTTCTTGTAGGGTAAGTCATAAAGTCAGTATTGCCTCGCCGGTTTCTACATTTCTATGGAATCCAAACTGATCTTCCCGGAGGTCCGCTTCTACCAATATTTCATTTCGTCTGTAAAGAGTTTGTGTTAGTATTTTGCAACCGTGACGCAGTGTATTAAACTGTTATTTCGGTAATTTTTACCCCTGTCAGAACCTGCTTTCTTTAGAGTTGGAATTATTGCATTCTTCTTGCAGTATGAGGGTATTTCGCCCGTCTCATTCATCCAGCTCACCAGGTGGAAGAGTTGTCATGGCTGGCTCTCCCAAGGCTATCAAGAGTTGTAACGGAATGTTGTCTACTCCTGGAGCCTTGTTTCGACTTAGGTCTTTCAGAACTCTATCAAATTCTTCATGCAGTATCATATCTCCCATCTCATCTCCATTAATGTCCTTTTCCATTTCCATAACATTGCCCTCAAGTACATCGCCCTTGTATAGACCCTCTATATACTCCTTCCACTTTTCTGCTTAGGACTGGTTTCCCATCTGAGCTCTTGTTATTCGTACAGGTGATTCTCTTTTCTCCAAACGTCTCTTTAATTTTCCTGTATGCCGCATCTATCTTACCTGTAATGATACATGCTTCTACATCCATACATTAGTACTCTAGCCATTCCTGCTTAGCCATTTTGCACCACCTGTCAATTTCATTTTTGAAATGTTTGTATTCATTTTCGCCTCATTCATTTATTGCATTTTTATACTTTCTCTTTTCCTCAGTTAATCTCAATATGTCTTGCGTTACCCAGGGATTTCTACTAGCCCTCGCCATTTTACCCACTTGATCCACTCCTGCCATCACTATTTCATCTCTCAAAGCTACCCAATCTTCTTCTACTGTACTACATTCTCCTGTTCTTGTCAGTCGTTCGCTAATGCTCCCTCTGAGACTCTCTACAGCCTCTGATTCTTTCAGTTTATCCAGGTCCCATCTCCTTAATTTCCTAAGTTTTTGTAGTTTCTTCAGTTATAACCTGCAGTTCATAACCAAAAAATTGTGGGCAGAGTCCACATCTGCTCCTCGAAATGACTTGCGATTTAAAACCTGTTCCTAAATCTCTGTATTACCACTGTATAGTCAATCTGAAACCTTCCGGTGTCTCCAGGTCTCTTCCACGTTACAAACCTTTTTCATGATTCGTATGCAAAGTGTTGGCGATGATTAAGTTATGCCCTGTGCAAAATTCTATCAAGTGGCTTCCTCTTTCATTCCTCCCTCCCATTTCACTTCATATTCACCTTCTATATTGCCTTCTCTTCCTTTTTACAATCGCTCATGACTATTAAATTTTTCGTCTCCCTTAGCTATCTGAATAATTTATTTTATCACATCATACATTTCTTCAATATCTTCATCATCTGCAGAGCTATCTGGCATATAAAGTTGGACTACTGTCGTCGGCGTTGGCTTCGTCGCTACCTTAGCTACAATAATGCACTCACTATGCTGTTCGAAGCAGCTTATCTGCTTTAATTTTTTTATTCATTATTAAACCTACTCCTGCATTACCCATATTTGATTTTGTATTTACAATCCTTTATTCACCTGACCAGAAGTCTTGTTCCTCCTGCCACCGAGCTTCACTGGTTCCCACTATTTCTAACTTAAACCTATCCATTTCCCTTTTTAAACTTTCTAACCTACCTACCCGATTAAGGGATCTGACATTCCACGCTCCGACCCACAGAACGCCAGTATTCTTTCTCCTAATAACGACGTCCTCCTGAGTAGTCCCCGCTCTGAGAACCGAATGGGGACTATTTTACCTCCGGAATATTTTCAAAAATGGTTCAAATGGCTCTGAGCACTATGGGACCTAACATCTATGGTCATAAGTCCCCTAGAACTTAGAACTACTTAAACCTAACTAACCTAAGGACATCACACAACACCTAGTCATCACGAGGCAGAGAAAATTCCTGACCCCGCCGGGAATCGAACCCGGGAACCCGGGCGTGGGAAGCGAGAACGCTACCGCACGACCACGAGATGCGGACTCCAGAATATTTTAACCAAGAGGATGCCATCACCATTTAACCATACAGTAAAGCTGCATGCCCTCGGGAAAAATTACGGCTGTAGTTTCGTCTTGCTTTAAGCCGCTCGCAGTACCAGCACAGCGATGCTGCTTTGGTTGATGTCACAAGGCCAGTTCAGTCAATCATCCACACTGTTGCCCCTGCAACTACTGAAAATGCTGCTGCCCCTCTTCAGGAAGCACACGTTTGTCTGTCCTCTCGACAGATACCCCTCCGTTGTGGTAGCACATACGGTACGGCTATCTGTATCGCTGAGGCATCAAACCTCGTCACCATCGGCAAGGTCCATGGTTCATGGGAGGAGGGAGAGGGTAATAATGATATAAGGTATAAATCCTTGGTATGATATAAGGTATAATACAATTTTCTTTCATGAGTCCCTGTGTAGTTAACAGTTTTTAAGTCACTTACAAGCTTATGATTTTAAAAAAAATGTACCCACTGTAGCATTTTCCCCTCATGGTATACTATTTTAGGACACATTTCTCTACGACGTCATAGTGGTAAAAGGGCTCATACTGCGAAGTTTTCTGTATATCTGACTCGATATTATAATCAATGAAATATTATCACACTCCGTTTCAACTCGCGAAGTTTCGTTTCCTCCTCCTCTTCTGCGTGCTTGATGATTTTAGTTAGGGAGTGTAACTTCCACGGATGTCACTGATTGCGGTTGTTTCGAGATAAACGCTCGCAGATGGTCTCTACGTGGTTCCCACTGTAGTGAAGCGCGCGCTTTGAGCGTGCGGATCTGCGGTGCTCACCTTGAAGGCCTCGCGGAACTTGTGCGACATGATGTGGTAGAGCAGCGGGTTGACGGTGGTGCTGAGGTAGTACAGCACGCCCGACACGTACGTCAGCGTGTTGTACAGCACCACGGTGAGAGGACTGCGCGTCGGGGACTCCCCGTAGATGGCGAGTAGCCGCTGCGCGTGGAACGGCGCCCAGCAGATGAAGAACGCCACCACCACCGCCACTGCAACACAGGGGCTTCTGAAGCTCGCCGAGATCTCTACAGATGCTCTGTCCACGGCCACGGCTCTCGGGGCGTTTTATCGTATGAAGCCTAGCAGCTAGCGGTACCACTGATGTGTGGTAGTGCGGCCTGGCCACTGCCCTGTAATCACTGAAGTTGCCCGATTTCTTAGTGCATAAACGCGGACTGTCTCATGTATCTATAGGGAATGGTGTACATCTCGTACCCATGCAACCCAGTGTAAGAGCAGTCGTCGAAAAATCTCCTATGCGACAGGAACAGAAAGCGAGTGACATTTCGTGTTCAGGACAAAAGGAATCGAACTTCACAGGAAATGCTACTCTCAGAGTATGCAGATCCATCTTAACCGGTCTCCGAGCGCTCAGCGCGAATTGGCGACAACCTCCCCCCAACCCCCTCTCACACGCCTGCTCTGATTCCCTGAGTGCCATCCAGAGCCTCAGTGATCCGCATCCGGTTCACCCTTTCGTGCACCGGATCCAACGCTCTCTTCAGCAGCTGGCGGACGACGGTTCTCCGGTTACCTTAATGTGGGTTCCTGGCCATGTCGGCATCCCCGGGAGCGAAGCTGCAGATGCCGCGGCCAAGGCTGCGGTCCTCCAGCCTCGGACAGCTTCTTGTTGTGTGTCTTCATCTGATTTTAGCAGGGTCATTTGTCAGCGCATTTTTTCGCTATGGCATGCCGATTGGGCTACACTTACTGACAACAAGCTTCGGGTCTTGAAACCTCTTCCCACGGCTTGGACGACCTCTTCACGCCCTTCTCGTCGCGAGGAGGTCGTTTTGGCCCGGTTACGAATTGGATACTGCCGGTTCAGCCATCGCCATCTGCTGACGGCTGCGCCGGCGCCGTTCTGTCCATGTGGGCAATTGCTGACGGTACGCCACGTTTTAACGTCCTGTCCGCATTTTAATACACTGCGCGTTGGTCTTGGCCTGCCATGTACTCTGGTTGCCATTTTAGCGGATGACTCAGGAGCAGCTGCTCGCGTTCTTCGTTTTATCCACTTGACAAATCTGTCTAAGGACATTTAGTTATGCTGTTTTCTTTTAATCCCTTGCCTGTTAATGTGCTTTTTATAGTGTTGTCCCTTTTGGTTGCTGTTTTAACCTTGTGCCTCACAGTGCATTCATAACTTAGTGTGGGCGCTAATGACCATTGTAGTTGTGCGCCCTAAACCCACAAAAAAAAACCGCCCGCTCCCTCCACCCCCCCCCCCCCCCATACCGTCAAGAAATTAAAGAAAGATCGAAATGGTAATAACATCGAAACCCTTAGCTACCGACAGGTGTTGTTGATATACATCAATGGGGACAGCTGAAAATGTAAGCAGGAGATCCCGGGTTCGAGTCCCGATCGGGGCACACATTTTCAGCTGCTCCCTTTGATATATATCAACAACATCTGTCGGCAGCTAAGGGTTTCGTTTAATTATCATTTCATTTTAGAGGAGCTGCACGGTCATCAGTGGTATCTGTTCTTTTGGGAACAGATACCGTCTTCATATAAAAAAGATCGATTTTTCAAAAATTTGTTCGTTTCTGTTTCTGTAGAGTTTCATGTATAAAACATACATGTTCAAAAAAATGTAAGCCATGTTATTTGGTGTTAATTGTGCCAATGTGCAGTGCTACACATCTTCACACACAATTCTTCTGTCTCACGTTACTGTACTTCGCTCAATGGAATTCAAACGTGTATATTTTGAAATGGAAGCCATCAAAACTATATTCAGGGCAGTGGAAATTACAATGTCCTGTGGTGCCTCTCCTCCTACCAGTCGGACGATTTGACATCCTATCCCCATAAAAAAAATCTCATAATTAATGCTGGTTGGATTATTTGTGATTGGGAGAATAGGAACTCTTCAGAAAACTTGCACTATTTATCTCCTATTAGCTAATAACTTACCCTTTTTTCTGATATAAAATTGAATATGGGAAACTTAAACCAGTAAAGACAAGAGACAGGCAAGACAGTACACATTTGTTCAATCCTTAGGTTCCAGCATTTTTTTCTCTCTAATCTTGCTATAGCACTACGTGTCGTGCTTTCCTTCCTGCGAAAGAATCTATTACCTCATCAAAGTTCGTCAAACGTTTTGCTACACGAAAAATCTAAATGTCCTTGTCTAATACTGAAAAAGCTGGTAATACGAATAGTACCCAAGACTGCTGTGGTTTGTCAATTTCATTTTGTCTGTTTTGTCACAGTCTGCTAGATAAAACTAAATATGCCTTTCTAATATTTCAGCAGTTGTAACACACGCCATGTCATTTATATAAATAACACGGCAGAATATAATTCAGGAAGCACCAATATCAAATGCCTGCTAGGCTTACTACAAGCCAAAAGTTTTATGTTAGGAAATAGTTCCACATTTCATTCATACGCTCCAATTTTTCTAGCTTGAGGTCAAAAAGTAGTAAAACGAAATTTTTATATAAATTTGGAATCGTCATATTCTTCCATATAATTTGTGTGATGTCCCTATTTCTTCTCCTTCCTCGTTCTAACAAACATTATTGTCATCACTAATCCTGTAACTATTCCTGTCAGTGTCAAAACTTTTTCTCCTGTTAGCTTCACTAACCATGCCAGAATCGCAGGTTCAGTTATGCCGCGTTCATTCTCCTTTTAGGTGTTATTACGTGTTCGAACAACGCGTTTCCCCCACCATTCCGAGTATAAGTAACTGGCTGCTAACGGGGCACTATATAACTGACCCTTAGTAGCGCAGCGATATGACAAAAAATTTCTGTCAAAATTTCATTTGATTGGATACACCTAGCAGATAAAATGTAATCTTTCTTATCTGTTATTTCTGTTAGTCGTTTATTTCCTCTCTTGTAGTCTGAATCTATGGATTTCGCTATAACTATAAAACCGGTACCGGTTATCATTCGCACACCCAATCAACCACATAAACAAACAGCGATTGGAATTCACCCGTTCGGATTTATTCGGCTCAGCTTGTATAGCGCCGTCCCATTAGTGCGGTATACAATTTTATTTCTAGATGCGCGGTCACTCCGCGCGGCTAAAGGCGCCGTGTCATGGATTGCGTGATCTCTCTCACCGGAGGTTCGAGTCAACCCTCCGGCATGGGTGTGAATGTTGTTCTTAACATAAGTTACTTTAAGTTTAGTTTAAAGTAGCGTGTAAGTCTAGGGACCGATGGCATCAGCAGTTTAGTTCCTTATGAATTCACACACATTTTTTGAGATGCGACGGGGATTCCCCTGGCAGAGACATCATGTACACTATGCACGCATTCAAAAATGAACTTATCATTCGTTCAGAAATCAACTTAGGATGTGTTAAAAAATGTTCAAAAACAAACTGGGATGCGTTTCAAAATCATACCAATAATCGATAGACCACCATGCTCTGGAAGCGGGGCGCTTTCTGAAACTAGGCCTTTCTTTCTTCAAGAATATGTATTTTGCGTCCTGCTGGAATTGCCGTCCCGGCAGGTACCGCGGTTTGCCTCTCCACCCCCGTCCCGCTCCCCCTCAATCCGAGTCTGATGGGCATTTGGCGTTGGGATCTCGCAAAAGGCCTCTGCTCACTGCAGAACATAAAGCTGAACATCTTCAGTGGGCCAAACAAGCCGGAAAGTAGCTGGCTGTAGACATGTAGTCTATTCTGAAGAGTACAGAGTTTGCTTTTTTTTCCAAATGGTTCAAAGCGTCGAATGCAAAGACTGTCCAAAGAGATATTTAACCTCCAGAGCGTTTAGGGTATAGTTGTGGGGTTCACGCCGGAAGTCGTTCTATGGCCTTTTGGGTGTGTTTTTGGTACCATCGTAAGCGGCAGTCAAATTAAAACCGAAAACCCGCCAAAACGGGACCATGGAATGGTTCCATCCAAAACTAAGCACCACATGCATTAAGACATTTAACCCCACTGATAGATGAGACGATTCATTCCTGTTTCGTGGAAAGTGGTCGGCCACTGACGAATCCACAACCGCATCCACTCTTTCACTGCCTCGTTCGACTGAGATCAACGTCCATGCATGACTTCTTCAGGTTGCCAAGGATGTGAAAATCACACGGTCGAATATCCGGACCGTACTGATGATGTTGCAGAGTTTGCCGAGCAAACTGCTGAAGCGTGGTCTTTGCCCGATTGGCAGTGTCGGGGCTGGTGTAATCGTGCAACGGGATGCTTCCTCTGGTCGTCGAGTTCCTCGAGCACACAGCCACAATCAATCTGCAGCTCGTTGAAGGCACTTTGCAGAATCTGCGACACTCCATAAAGCAAAACGCCCAGGAATGTTTGCGGACGGAATAATCGGGTTGCACGACAACGCCTGCCCCCACACTGCCAATCGGACGAAGGGTACGCTTCAGACATTTGGTTGAAAACACGGCAACATCTTCCGTGCAGTACGGATCCTTCACCGTGTGATTTTCACATCTTTGGCGAGCTGGGTAAAGACATGCGCGGACGTCGGTTTCAGTCGGATGAGGTAGTGCAAGTGTGGGTGCGATTATGAATACGTCAGCGGTTGACTGCTTCCTGCGAAACAGGAATTGATCACTATGTCTCGAAGTGGGATAAATGTCTTAATTCGTGTGATGATTACTTTTCAATGGAACCATAGTCCCGTTGTGGAGGGTGTTTATTTTTCATTCGCGTGCACCTCATATTTGGGTCTACTCCCTTAAGTTACCGTGAACATGAATCAGGATGTTAATTTCAACATTCTCGGTGACACTTTCTTCTTTTAAGAGGTGACCAGAGGTCTGGTGGCATACGTTCCTGGTTTCACAAACACTCAGACCTCTTACCGCACTTCTTTTAGCACAATACCTCAATGCCACAGAAAATATCTGGCACCAGTTGGAACATCAGATGAAACGCTGCAGTCAACACGTCCGCAATTTTATGGTTCTTATAATGAATGCATTACGTGTATTAATATCCTGGACGGCGAGTGTTCATCGGACACAGGGCTACAATCAAGAGTGCTCGAGGGAAGTGCCAGGAACTCTCGTTATACATAAGCGATCTGACGTATAGCATGGGCAGCACTCTCCGAATGCTGATGACGGTGCTGTGTAGGGGATAGTGTCATCCTTCAATAACTGTAGGAGAATATAGGATGACTTATTTGGTGTGATGAACGACAGCCTACTCTAAATGTCGAAAAACCTAAATTAATATAAATAGTTAGAAAAAAGGAATTCTGTTGTTGTTGTGGTCTTCAGTCCGGAGACTGGTTTTATGCAGCTCTCCATGCTACTCTATCCTGTGCTAGCTTCTTCATCTCCCATCTCCTACTGCAACCTACATCCTTCTGAATCTGCTTAGTGTGTTCATCTCTTGGTCTCCCTCTACGATTTTTACCCTCCACGCTGCCTTCCAATACTAAATTGGTGATCCCTTGATGCCTCAGACATGTCCTACCAACCGATCCTTCTTGTCAAGTTGTGCCACAAATTTCTCTTCTCCCTAATTCTATTCAATACCTCGTCCTCAGTTATGTGTTCTACCCATCTAATCCTATAATGTTCGAATACAGAGTTAGTGATGCGCTGTTTGGCTCAGTCATCTCGATTGAATATCTGGGCGCAACGTTGGAAAGTGAGATGTTGCTCAAACGTTTCACTAACGTTAGCCGCATTTGGGCACTGGAATGAATCAACTGTAGCAGGCGAAAATTTGTGCGAAAGATGGACACCGAACGCAAGCTGACAACTTAGAGCCTCGATCACCGGAGCACACTTGCCTGCCTGTTACGCACTACTGACGTAGAGCCACTTATCCAAGAATCCGTTACCCGCAGTTCCTGATTCCCATAAGATATGGGCAATGGTGAGCATCGACACTGGAAGAAAGGATCGTTGGTCGTTCTCATCATATATACAGGGTGTTCATTTTAACTGAAGGCATTGAAATATCTCGAAAACTATACATCAGAACAAAAAAGGTTATACCAACGTTCCTCCAAGAACCGACGGGATATTCCACAAACATTAGTTAAATTTAATTTAAAATGAAACAAAATACTCTCAACCCAACAATTACAGCAAGTTACGAACTACTTGATACAAAAACTATTGCAGAATTTTTTGTTAGTGTTTCGTGAGATATCCTTTCGATTCACTGCCTCGATTCTTTACGGCATGGAGTCTACAATATGTTGTGTATCATCTAGCTGCTTCTTGTTACAGGGATTCCGCCGTGAAACCTAATTTTCAGGCTTAACCACAAGTTTTCAATCAGGCTGAGGTCACGTCAAGTTAACTCACTAATGGGATGGTCAGCAAATCATTTATTATTGATTCTAGCGCTTAGACAGGGCGCACAGTCTTCCTGAAACATGCACTGATTTTCCTTACCTTGAAACAAATCAGGAACAGAGCAGACAGTTTCAGCATTATGATATCATATTTTTACTTTTTGGCGTTAATGTTGCTCTGTAACACTTTTTGCAGGCGGCCAAAGCTATGTCTTTTCCCACAGCCCCCCACACCAACTTATAGGTTGCTTCATACTGGCAGTGGTGCACTCACAATAACACGTCTATACGTGGTCGACGACGAACGAACTTAATTCTATCGTCCCCAATGATCCTGAACTCTAAGTAGCTATAACCCAGTCTTCTTGTGTCCACTCCCTGTGTGTATTGCATTGGTTTCTGTCTCTTCATTTTGTACAGGTAAGAGTTACTACTCGCTTGCATAACATTTTCACCAGTTTCGTCTGACCATTCGAGCAGAACACTTTAACCACTGTCTATAAGATGACATTTGCATCTTTTGCGGTACGCCGACGATCATGTAGAGAAAAGCGGCAGATTCTATGACAGTACTTGGTCAGTTAGTATTGGCCTTCTGTCGGTTCTTCGAGCAGTATTCGTTGACCCAACTTCTTCATACCGCTGGCAGATTTACCTCAAATGCAGCTTCGTATACTTCCATCCATACTATTTGCTATATGTGCTTAAGATTAACATTCTTCACGGTGTTTTATTGCCTTACTCCTTTCAGTTGGTGACTAATCAGCGCATTTCGGTACAGGAGACATTGTTTGCAGCACAGTCTTCCATCTCAATTCAGCTCACTCTGAAGAAATTTTACACTTCAACAACAATAGTGGATTGCTCACGTTACAGGTACAATAGAGGTCAGAACGGGTTTTATCACCAGATAAAGCAACAATAATACGCATTTACGAGGTGCGACAATAAAGTAATGAGACTTATTTTCTTTGAAAGATGTGGCAACCCTGCAGGCTTGCATAGACACGATATCTTTGACCTTGGCCTATAAGCTGCTTCTAGTCCAAGCGGCACATCGATGCAACTGCTCAGTCGTGAGTTGTGCTGTAATACGTTAACACGCGTTTGTGTCTCTCGTCACGGAGATGGAACCGCATAATACTGCACAACGGTATGCCATTTCTTTTTGCATTAAATTGGGTGAAAACGCAACGGTAAGCTTCAGAAGGCGTTTGAAGAGGAGGTTATGTCAAGATCTCAAGTTTTTCGTTGACATAAAATGTTTAGTGAAGGCAGAACGAATGTTGAAGATGAAGATCGCAGTGGACGACCATCAACCTCACGGATGGATGTCTACTTGCCCAGGGTGGGTGAACTCGTTTGATCTGATCGAAGATTATCCGTGAAAATGATTGCAGAAGAACTGAACATCAATCGAGAAACAGTTCATCTAATAATAACTGAAGATCTTGGTATGAGAAAGATTTGTGCAAAAATGGTCATCAAAAATCTCACACCACAACAGCGAGAAACAAGGAAAAATGTGGCAGCCGATCAGTTAGAGCAAACGGAAATCAATCCAGAATTGTTGAGCCATGTTATCACTGGTGATGAAAGTTGTTTTTTTCAGTATGATCCAGAGGTAAAACGCCAAAGTTCGATATGGTGCTCAAAGGGATCACCCAGACCAAAAAAATCTCGCATGTCAAAGTCAAAAGTGAAATGCATGCGTGTGTGCTTCTTTGATTCCAAGAGAATTGTTCATAGAGAGTGGGTGTCTCCTGGTCAAACAGTTAACCAATATTACTACAAAGAAATTTTAGAAAGACTTCATGAAAGAGTTCTTCGTATCCGAGCCAACTTTGGATTCTGCATCACGAAAGTGCTCCATCCCATACTGCTCTGTCAGTACAGCAATTTTTAACCTCATAACAAATTTCAGTACTACCAGAGCCACCTTATTCACCAGATATCGCTCTTTGTGACTTTTTTCTATTTCCAAGAGTCAAAACGGCGGTCAAGGGACACTATTTTCAAACGACACAAGATGTCCAAAAAGCTGTGACGAGGGTCTTGGAGGATATTACAGAGTATGATTTCCAGAAATGTTACCGTCAATGGCAGAAGCGTTGGAAAAAGTGAGTGAAATCAGAAGGGAACTACTTCGAAGGAGACAACACTAAACTTGACTAAAACGGTGAGCAACATTTTTTTTTTCACATCAGTCTCATTACTTTATTGTCGCACCTCGTATTATGTTACGCGTCGGAACAGAACAAATAATAAACTTGCTTTGCTGGTGCCTAAGCATGTGAAATACAGTCAAGTATTTAAATCGTTGTCAGTTAAGGTTATACGTTTTTAATAACCATACAACATATCCCATTTTCTAAATACAAGAAGTATTTAGTATTCATATCGTAGAGCCGTGCTGTGACTTGAAAGGTCGTGATCGCCTCACTAGCGGGCATGATATCTTTGGCCAGAGGGTGCGCACGCGTGGTGAAAAGAGGCTTTAGCTGACTATCTCTTGATGTCGAACCGGCAAGGAGTGAGGTGACGCTAGCAGGAACCAAGCGGCTCGGTGTGCCCTGTAGCTAACACGTGACGTTCTTGGAGTCCTTAGTTCGGCGTTGTGCTGGTCCGTCGAGCATGCTAGGCGTGTTTTGGCGGAATATGGGGAAGAGACTGTTAAAGGATCAGTTCGACAGGGCCGCAAGGTGCCGGGACACGTCAAACCGTCACTGTTGCGACTGTGACTTGTAGTGTCGTTTTGGTTAAGCTCAGTCTTCCGTGAGGAAAGTCTTTCTGCTGTGTTTTTTTGTTCTTTGTTTAACGCCTTCATCTTGTTACATGTATTTTTAATGTGTTTGGTCGTTTGTAAATTCAACGAGTGTTACTGACGGCCTCCAAATGGTTCAAATGGCTCTGAGCACTATGGGACTTAACTTCTGAGGTCATCAGTCCCCTGGACTTAGAATTACTTAAACCTAACTAATCTAAGGACATCACACACATCCATGCCCGAGGCAGGATTCGAACCTGCGACCGTAGCAGCAGCACGGCTCCGGACTGAAGTGCCTAGAGCCGCTCGGCCACTCCGACAAGACGGTCTCCGTGCCTAGCATTTGGATTTCACTACTTGCTTGCGACGGCCGTCATCTTGATATGCGTCTTAATTAAACTACTTGTTGGATTATGAATTTAGTGAGAGTTACTGCCTTCGTGCCTAGCTTCTGAATTTCACCGCTTGTTTGTGACCGCTCGAGCAGGAAGTATTTTCTGGGTGATTACCAGCAGCTGTTATTTGCCTTACTTACGGGAAGTGTTCTGTTTGTGACTGTCATTTAATATACATACTGGTTCTCGTTTTTTTGAATTCTCATTATGAGAGATAGATCGCTTTACTTAACCTGCGAGGAACTGCAGTTGGTATACCGCTTTTGGACGATTATGTGTACCTTTTCTCTTGTTTTTAAAATTGCTTTTTAAGTGTATTTTAGCTAATCTGGTTTGCTCTGAGGGGCTATTGTGAAGCGTCCCGGTTCACGGTGGTCTCAATCTATGATTTTTAGACACTTCCACTCTCGGAGTTTCTCTGGGAATTTAGTGCTCGATTATGCGACATTTACTGTTCTCGGAATTTCATGCCTTATTCAATGTATCTACTATTAATTCCTGTTTTGCGTTAAAAAATGGTCCAAATGGCTCTGAGCACTACGCGACTTAACTTCTGAGGTCATCAGTCGCCAAGAACTTAGAACTAATTAAACCTAACTAACCTAAGGACATCACACACATCCATGCCCGAGGTAGGATTCGAACCTGCGACCGTAGCGGTCGCTCGGCTCCAGACTGTAGCGCTTAGAACCTGTTTTGCGTCTTCCCGAGGTTAAGTAATTTATTAATCAGCCTTTGCTCCTGCTGAGATTCAATTTAAATGTAACTGGCTGCTCCTATAAGAGTACTGTGTCTTAATTACATTAGCTGCTGTTGTCGGTAGGGGGGAAAATGATCTTGAATCTTACGTTTTTCTGTGTTTTAAGTGAATCTGTATTTTTATGTTAACAGTATTTAGTACCGTTCTTGTAACTCCCACTCGCCCAGTCCTTCCTCGTCCAGATTCAGTGAGTGCGTACCGGCGTGCGCCAGTCACCATCAAGAAAAAGACACGTAATCCATTAATCTAATATACTACAAGTTACGTACATCTCGTGATGTTAAAATGAATGAACAATACAATAAAGTTTCTAGAATTAATGCCACTACTGTGATTGTGTTGTGCTTCAGGAAAATCGATAGAATTATGTTTATCGGAAATTATACTTGTATAGGCTACATGACGAGTACGTCTAGAACGCAGCACGGAAACAGCGACGTATTTTCGTGTCGGAGGTGCAGTACTGGTGGAGACAGACAGCAGAGTGGCGGTGTCGCACTGTCGCGGCTATTGCGGCGCTCGGCCATCCCCCCTGTTAGGCGCCGCGGCCGCCGTGTTGCGATCGCTTATACAGGCCCCTCTCTCCCTACATGCGGCCTACGCCTCGCCCCAATCACGCCAGAGGGGCGAATTCGGCGCCGATGGAGCGCTGCCGGTGCGGCCGAGGACCAATCCGCATCTGGACGCGACATGTACGTATCTGCCGTCCCATCTGGACAGGGGCGCCTTTTCTCATCTCGCCTCGATACATCGTGTCCGGCCCACGTCAGCGCGGCGGGGGATTCTGCTGCGGCTACCGTGCCGGCAGTGAATGCTGCCACACCCCGTCGCTCGTCCCTCGACAGCTGTAATAAATAATGCAGTCGAATCCGTCTTGTTACAGGCCGAGCCACTGAGCTGTAACAAGGTGCCCAGTGGAGGCGCGGTGCCGATGACTCTGGTATACAAGGCTTCAGCCAGAAAAAAGCCTGCACGCCCCGGCCTGGTTTCGTAGTCCAGTGTGTTTTCAAACGAGTAACGTGATCAAAGTCACTACAACCGTTAGTCTCTGGTCATAAATGCAGAGTGCTTTGAGTTGAAATACGAAGCATTCGGTGTCAATGATTTCATGCAGGTTTTCCTCAAAATACGTAAACATATACTACTGGCCATTAAAATTGCTACACCAAGAAGAAATGCAGATGATAAACGGGCATTTATTGGACAAATATATCATACTAGAACTGACATGTGATTACATTTTCACGCAATTTGGGTGCATAGATCCTGAGAAATCAGTACCCAGAACAACCACCCCTGGCCGTAATAACGGCCTTGATACGCCTGGACATTGAGTCAAACAGAGCATGGATGGCGTGTACAGGTACATCTGCCCATGAAGCTTCAACACGATACCACAGTTCATCAAGAGTAGCGACTGTAGTATTGTGACGAGCCAGTTGCTCGGCCACCATTGACCAGACGTTTTCAGTTGGTGAGAGATCTGGAGAATGTGCTGGCCAGGGCAGCAGTATCCAGAAAGGCCCGTACAGGACCTGCAACATACGGTCGTGCATTATCCTGCTGAAATCTAGGGTTCGCAGGGATCGAATGGAGGGTAGAGCCACGGGTCGTAACACATCTGAAATCTAACGTCCACTGTTCAAAGTGCCGTCAATGCGAACGAGAGGTGACCGAGATGTGTAACCAATGGCACCCCATAACATCACGCCGGGTGATCCGCCAATATGGCGATGACGAATACACGCTTCCAATGTGCGTTACCGCAATGTCGCCAAACACAGATGCGACCATCATGATGCTGTAAACAGAACCTGGATTCATCCGAAAAAATGACTTTCTGCCATTCGTGCACCCAGGTTCGTCGTTGAGTACACCATCGCAAGCGCTCCTGTCTGTGATGCAGCGTCAAGGGAAACCGCAGCCATGGCCTCCGAGCTGATAGTCGATGCTGCTGCAAACGTCGTCGAATTTTTCGTGCAGATGGTTGTTGTCTTGCAAACGTCCCCATCTGTTAATTCAGGGATCGAGACGTGGCTGCACGATCCGTTACAGCCGTGCGGATAAGATGACTGTCATCTCGACTGCTAGTGATACGAGGCCGTTGGGATCCAGCACGGCGATCCGTATTACCCTTCTGAACCCACCGATTCCATATTCTGCTAACAGTCATTGGATCTCGACCAACGCGAGCAGCAATGTCTCGATACGATAAACCGCAATCGCGATAGGCTATATTCCGACCTTAATGAATATCGGAAACATGATGGTACGCATTTCTACACCTTACGCGAGGCACCACAACAACGTTTCACCAGGCAACGCCGGTCAACTGCTGTTTGTGTATGAGAAATCGGTTGGAAACTTTCCTCATGTCAGCACGTAGTAGGTGTCGCCACCGGCGCCGCCAACCTTGTGTGAATGCTCTGGAATGCTAATCATTTGCGTATCACAGCATCTTCTTCCTGTCGCTTAAATTTCGCGTCTGTAGCACGTCATCTTCGTAGTGTAGCAATTTTAATGGGCAGTAGTGTAAATACATGGGCGTATTGAAGGAAGTAAGCATTTCTAGGGGCCAGTCCAGTACAGTTTTAAATAAGAAGAAAAATCAGGATAAGAAATTCCTCGACAACTTTCACCAGTTATACAGAGTGACAGTTATTGAACTATATGAAAAATAAACGTAAATTAGTTACAATCTACGGCGCGCACACCCTTTATTCAACACGTAAACGTCAGTACAGATATTCGGCTCTAGGTTATGACATATTCGATATGTCTGGCATCAATGGCGATGAAGTGGCACAGACGAAAGCGAAATTCTGCATGACCCGCTGAAGTGTCGGAACATCGATGGTGTCGATGACCTGCTGAATGACTGTTTTCAGGTTTTGGTGTTTTTTATGTACACCTTGTCCCCACAAAAAGGAGTCGCGTGTGTTCAGATCCGGAGAATATGGCGGCCGAGTGGGGCCCCATGCCAATGGCCTCTGGGTAACCCAGAGCCAGAATGCGGTCCCCAAAATTTCTCCTCCAGGACATCACTCTCCTGCTTCGATGGAGTCGAGGTCCGTCTTGCACGAACCACATCTTGTCGAAATCAGGGTCACTTTGAATAATGTGGATGAAATCATCTTCCAAATCTTTCACTATCGTTCGATTTCTCCGCGCCATCAACGAATATCGCACCGATTATTCCGTTACTGGAAACTGCACAACACGCAGTCACCCGTTGAGGGAGAAGAGATATCTCGATTGCGAAAAGCGTTCTCTGTCCCCAAAATGTGCCAAATTTTGATTATTGACGAACCCATCCAAATGAAAATGGGCTTCGTCGCTAAACCAAAACACACAAAGCGTACTAATTCGCATCATGCCCCGCGGCCAACGGCGTAGTTTGAACGTCGTAACGCAAACCGTTCAGAAGTTACGACAGTTTTTTCACAAAGTTCAGTAATTGTCACCCTGTATGAAGAATTCTTACAGCACCGTAGAGCTCAACAGCAGGCATTGCTAGATCGAATTTGTCGAAAATCCGGACTTAGGGACTGATCGTTTGGAAAGTCTGCGGAATATGGACCTAAAATCCGGGCAAAAAAAGTACTTGTTTATACTTTCTTAAAGTTTCTAGTTTGAAAAGTCGTTATCGAAACTCAAACAGATGTCTTGAAGCTACCTTGTCCCTTCAGTGCAAAGCTTATTGCCTCATGGTACATCGCAGTAGATATTGTCAAGGTTATGCAGTGCGTTGTTAGTGGATATCATGCTTATTTCCAAATTTGTGGAAACATAGTAGATTGGAGAAACAAGAAGAGCTGTAAGGTCGATGCCGTTTATTGTTCTAATTTGTAACAAGGCATGGAAGTTCATTATTATGTGCATATTTGCACTTGTCCAACATAAACGAAAATTACAACAGTTTGAAAATGGATGTTTTATTAGTTGTCCTGATATCTATAACTCACAAACTTGTCTACAAAAAACTCATAACAGAAAAAACCGCTCATTAAGGGTTAACATGTGAAGAAACAAACGCACAGTAAAGAACGGTACGCTTTGCGTTTCTGAAGAATACTAATGAAACGTTATTTTGTTTATTTATTTAACCTGATCTCAACAGAGCCATCACGCCCTCTCTTACATCGGACGACGGTTTCACACATACAGTGCATTTTTTTATATCATACTTACCTATGCTTGTTACTACATGTAATTAATACATCCTAACTAGCAACTTGGTTCATTCAAACTGTTTGTATTTACTGTGTTTTGAAAGATAAACATGTTATATGCGTATTTCAGCTATGAAATCTTCACGGGTTATCAGCCGAGTGGCGTCGTCTTCTAGTCGCCTGAAGATGATGGATACGCAATCCACTGAAACGTTGCAACTAGAAGACGACGCCAATCGGCTGATAATCCGTGAGGATTTCATAGTAGAAATATGTTGTCTAAATGGCTTGCGTGTCGTGTCTCTACTACTGAATGAACTGAGAATGCCGATGTGTGTTGTGCACACATTGAAGTCAGCTGCCTTCCAAGTCTTGTTTCGCAATTCAAACGAAAGTCCGGAACGAACAAGTTCTGGAGGGTGCGAGGGGTGGTTACCACCATGGAATGAAAATACTAGTTGGCATACCAAAAGACATTGTGGGCAGTCAGTGGAGGAGAAGGGGAAGAAGTTGAAACACTATTCAGAAACAACTGTCTGGCAATAATAGTACAACGATGGACTTCACGCGGCTGGGTCTTTTCGAAATGTACAATTCGGGCTTACACTGAGACGCTTTCATTTATCGGCTGAGTTAGATAGTTAGTTTCATGTTATGTACATCATTTTAATGATTCTTTTACAGAAATGTTGTGAAACGAGTCAGTTTGCAGAGTATGTTATACACGATTCGTGTAAACATTGATTGATCGCTACCTCCTGGTAGTCCGTATTCTAACTCTCTTGGTCTCATCCACCGACGCTTTCACAAACTCGTTTCGGAACTTTAAAGTTATCGATAATTTTTGAAGTGAATACAACTTTATATTTCTGTTAGCAGTGCCCAAAAGACGGGACATCTGACGTCCAGTGTAAGGATTATGCGGGACATTCCGTGAGAATCTAGGCATCTGGCGGCACTATGACCAGCGTTGTCTTGCTCATACAGGACAAATGCAGGCACTGTGCAAATAATTTAGAGGATGCGTTAACCCTAAGGTATGTTTTAAATATGTACTAGCTAAATACCGCAATATTCTGTTACTTTATTGTAACTGGTAGACTATAGACTGCTATAGCTCATGTCGCTTAAGTTACCCTCCGCTCCCTGTCCTATATGTACGCTATTAAACAGATATAGAAACTTATGACACTTGTGCATATCACCTTACTTTCCTCTGAATATCAATATTTGCCATTGCAGATATTTCGACGATGAAACAGGTAGCAAGTGGTCCAGTAAGTTACTACGTCTACCGTAACTTATATTCCGTTCAGTCACTGCTTCAAGTTATATATGAGGTATCGAAGAAGTAATGTTATTTTATAAAGTCCTTTTAACAGGGCACTTCGCCTGAAGCCAAAGTTGCACAATAGAAGGAAATAGAATTTAAACTGACAATTGCTGGAAGCACGAAGTCGTTAAAAAATTACGGAACTGTCTGCCCATCTTCAAAGAAATTTTTTTTTTTTTTTTGAATGATACAACCAAAACAAGGAACAGTACTCAGTGCAGCCATGCTATTTCTTTTTTGTTGTTTCATTACCGATCAATACAAAGCCATAACAAACAAAATAACAAACGCAAAATATACTCTTTGAAGTTCCGTTGCATTGGCTTACTTGACAAAACGGAAGTTGTTCATCCAAGCGACTCCCTACCACAGAAAGGTCTGTATTCAAAATGGTTCAAATGGCGTTGAGCACTATGGGACTTAACATCTTAGGTCATCAGTCCTCTAGAACTTAGAACTACTTAATCCTATCCAACCTAAGGATATCACACACATCCACGCCCGAGGCAGGATTCGAACCTGCGACCGTAGCGGTCGCGTGGTTCCAGACTGAAGCGCCTAGAACCACTCGAACACAGCGGCCGGCAGTCTTTCTTAATGAACTGTTGCTCAACATAATCCACTCCGATTCTCCTCATGATTCCCTTTCATACATCTTCGCCCCTTCCAGTTTCAGTACCCTCCATTCTTTTCCCATCCACATTCCCTCAGCCTCACCTTCGGCCTCTCTTTATTCTACAGTTCGTCATTTCTTGCATGCACCATAGGCAACCATTGCACGCCCTTATTGTTGAAGAGACATAAGAGGTAAACAAGACAGAGTAATTTACAAGAAGATTTTGCTCTTATTTCTGAAAAGTGCAAGACAAACGTAAGTACAACAAAACAAGGTGATATGGTGTTATGTGCTTCGGCCATGAGCAGGCACAGATTCATTCTCAGGGTAGGAAGGCCGTTGAAATACGGTGAAACGTGATTTTGTAGTTCATAAGTAAAATATTTCATACAATGACGTGGTACAACACCCAAAAGAATTTTAATCATCTCAAATTCTTCTTCTTTAACATCCAAGCATGTTTCAATGAAGTATCACCTCCGTCACTGGGTTCATGTATTTTATGTCAAATGGCATGTAAAATTATTTTGGGTTCAAAATATAGTGGTGTTTATATTTATAACAAAACGAAAGTTATACATTAGTACCACATACTGATGTTTATGTGACTGTCATGTCATTTACAGTACAGCTGATATATTGCCCCAGTTTGTCATACGCAATTAATAGAGATTACGTACATCAATTGGAGAAATCGTAATATGCTGTTGAGAAATGGTTTTACTACAGGGGTTGGGGGAGGGAGGTGGGCTTGGTGGGGGGGGGGGGGGGGGGCGTGTAGGGGGGGAGGTTCGTATACGTATATGAGACGCACGCGTGCTTTAACTTAATTTAAATCCATCTTCTTGCATAAACGATGTATTAACGTGTCACCATAAAACACTCGTTACTATTAGTATTAAGTCCATGCGGCTGGCCGGCCGAAGTTGCCGTGCGGTTAAAGGCGCTGCAGTCTGGAACCGCAAGACCTCTACGGTCGCAGGTTCGAATCCTGCCTCGGGCATGGATGTTTGTGATGTCCTTAGGTTAGTTAGGTTTAACTAGTTCTAAGTTCTAGGGGACTAATGACCTCAGCAGTTGAGTCCCATAGTGCTCAGAGCCATTTTTGAACCATGCGGCTGAATTTAATACAGTTGTATCCGAGCCGACCGGAGTGGCCGAGCAGTTCTAGGCGCTACAGTCTGGAACCGCACGACCGCTATGTGCTGCCTTGGGCATGGATGTGTGTGATAGTTAGATTTAAGTAGTTCTAAGTTCTAGGGGACTGATGACCACAGTAGTTAAGTCCCATAGTGCTGAGATCCATTTGAACCAGTTGCATTCGAAAAGAAATCCAAGTTCGCAAAACCGTTATTTATAATGTCTAGCAATGATGGAAAAAAATTCTTCTCAAATGTTTGAAATTTGATGAATAACTCGCTATGTGGTTGTCCATAATAATGTCACTAATTACGACTTCCTTGAATATGTGCTTTTTCTCCAACTCTTCCACTGTCACGGTAAATCGTGGCAAATGAGCAAACATGTTAATGTCAAATTGGTAATAGTGCATTAATACTTCCTGTGTACGGCTCCGCAGATTTAAATTAAATGTAAAATTCTACGCATCTAGAGGGTGGGAAATAAACATTCCTTGTTGGGATCGGTAATTTAAAAATCAGGGGATGTGATGATTTAATGTACAAGCGAAGGGGCGGGGGCAAATTCCCGCCAACCCCCTCCCCGCCTCTGCAAATCGTGCGGCTTTCCCCGTAGGAGGATCGAGTCCTCCCTCGAGCGTTTAAACAGTAGTACTACTGACAACATGAATTGTGCATGTGACGTTATCTATATATATTTGACGATGCTGGTGCCGATTCCGCATTTAACATTTGACGATGCCACTATGGGTGCAGTAGATTAGGACTTTGTTTCTGTGAAACAGATCTGATGATGGTCATTAAAGACCGAAACCGGTAATCTGTTATCAAATAGTTTGTGACCATAGACGTAAATTAAAGGAAACTTGTAGCAGGTTATTTGACAGAAAGTAAATGAATCCACTGACGACGGTGAAATATTTTCTACGTGATTTTATGTTCGGCTGTACCCACTGTAACTGAGAAGTTTAACGGTATGTTCAACAAATATGTAGTCTATTAACAGCACATCGTACTTACAAGATACTTTAAATTACGTTAAAAATGTTGTTGTAGGCTTCTGTCACAAAGAGTTAATATTCACTGAAGCACGTTTTGATTTTAATGAAGAATGATTCGTGTTTGCTCAAAGCAGAACCATATTTCCATAATTGTTCCGTATATTTGTAAGCATACATGAACAAAATGTTAGCTTCAGTAACAAGATAAATATTGTGCGATTTCAGTACTCAGTTTGTTGATGAAAACTCGACTGGTGCAGGATCGTGGTTTATTCGGTTGTGGAGGGGGAGGAGCCTGGGTGTGGACTGGAGTTGGGCGCACTCACCGAGCATCTTGACGACGTGCCTGGTGGCCTTGGAGTGCGTGTTCTTGGGGTAGTTCTTGCGGCCGTCCTGCTGGTGCTGCTGCTGGTGCTGGTGGTGGTGGTGCTGGTGCGTCTTGAGGCGGACGCTGCCCGAGGCGTCCCTCCTGGAGAGCACGCTGGAGCGGCGCAGCTGCAGCCCGATCAGCACGTACAGCACGCTGATGAGCGTCATTGGCGCCACGAAGAAGACGCACGTCGAGATCTGGAAGGCGTACGGGATCACCACGCGCTTCACCGTGCACGTCGTCAGCTCCGGGTTGGGCGACCGCCCGTTCTTCGGCTCCTGCAACATGTGAAGCGGCGCCTAAATTATGCCCGGAAACTTCCTCTCCTCGAGACCTGTCCCGAAACGTATCGCAGTGCACCATTCACGTAAACACGACGTTATTAAAAAGTAGCACAAAATTGACGTTGGCTCTCTTGTATTAACACAGTCCAAGTATCCAGCAATAAAGTGAGTTGTCCAGCTGCAGGAGTTGACAGTAAACAAATGGAAACACAAGCAAAATGTCATTCACTTTACGTTACCCCTAGTTATTTGCACTGTGTTTTAGTACATGAACCGTGCTACGGCGCGCGTTGGTGCTGTTTGTACGTTTCTGCCCTCCGCTGGAGGCGAGACGGTATCGTTTAGTTGGGACGGTTGCGGTTGTTTGTCTTCTTCTCGTGTTAACTGGCGCCACTCGGTTTCGAAAGCGTTGCCTGTCCGCTAGTGGCAGCAGCGGCGGTTATCGATATGTAGTAACTGTTGCTCTACGTTTGGAGCGACGTCGTTGTTTTTCTGGGTCGTGAGAGTGGCTAGTTCGGTTGGGGACTGAGGTGGAGCCAGGTCCGCGCAGTGCGGAACATGCCAGGACCTCTGACGGCACGCATGGATTGCCTGATGGAAGGGCTGCAGTCACGTGGCTACACAACTTCGTCGTAAACCGGATCCAGCAAGCTTTAAGATGAGTGTATTTCAATCCAAGTAGAGCGCAGTCAGTCACCCCTGTGGGGCCCCGTAGTACGTATGTGATGATGTGACAGATTATCATCGCGCTGTCATGTGCAGTTAGGTGGATCTGCGTACCTCTTAGTATTTGAAGACCCTACTGCGTTAAAAGCACTTGGCTCTGTGATTAGACGGTATGGTTGTTCAACTGTGAATTAATAAAGCAATTAAGAGATTTGTTTCATTCTGCCAAACGTCGTCAGAGTTGCCACTGTGAGTTCAGTGTGCGTTTGTGTACCTAATGAACTTCATGTCACTCATTTGGCATTTGGTTTTGGCTCGGTGGCTTGTTTGTTCAGATGTTCGGACGAAAAGCTGGTAGTGGTTTCTCTCTCGTTCCAGGCGCTCTAAACACAGTATTCTGGGGACATGCTGCAGACCGACGGTTCCGGCTTTGGCGTATTGTTCCATCGTTGCATTTGGTTTATCGGTCGTCAGGTAGCTTCAGCACGTTATCGTTAGTCATTTGTTAGACTGCCACTAGTCTGAGTTACCATCTTGTGAAGTGAATATAACTCTTGGCTGCCTACATCATCGCCCGCGAAAGTGTTTGTTGCTGGACCTTCTGAGAGGTCGATTCCTGGAGCACAGTCTGTGACTGGTCCTTGTATTATTTATTACCATATGTAGTAATGCCTACATTAAAGGTTATGTATGGCTAGTTAATAGTTCTGGTCACCTACTGGAATAAATCTAGCAGTGTAAGGGTTGTGTTACAATGTTACCATCATCTTATTTCACCAGTTTGGAGGTCAGATGCTTGTTTCTTTTAATTAACCTTTGCTTGTATTTGCTGTTTTACAGCTGGTTTTAAAATTTTTAGTATTATTGCTGTTCGTTGTGTGTAAGGCATTCAGCCGTGATCACAGTGGACTTTTTTCTTAAACATTATCTGTATCAGTATTTTACGGTAATCTGCTAAATTGTAACGCAGCGAAAACACTGCTATTTACACAGTTGTTTATTCCTTGATTAATAACGTGTGGTATTTTTAATTTATTTTTGAGTCTGGAATTACTGTTTGAAAAATAAATGCGTGTAAAGGCAACCAATAGTAACTGATTACGGCCCCGTCCACAATTGTAACCGAATCCTGCCTTCCCTCGACTATCACGTTTCAGTACAGGTGTTTCAAATCCAGTTTTTCTTATGTTTTTAATAACGTGTTGTTTACCTGCATGTTGCAGTGTATTATGTTTACGAACAATTTTTTAAGAGAAGAACTGGATCATTGAATAAAAATAAAACGTCCTATTAAGAAACGTGTTCTGCTATTCAGATCTTCGCAGCGAACCAAGTTATAAGAAAGACGATCATATTGGTTACCGCATGTTAGCTAAACACCTTTTTGGAAAGAGATTGTATTGGGCTGTCCGCATAAGTGGGGAACCATGTATTGTGTTCGTTCGAGCAGTGAATTATTCCTGACTGTCCCTGATACTTGCAAGCTATTTAATGAAGGCGATATGCATCACTTAGGCTTTAATATTTCTTTCCATGGATGTACCCTGTCACACCTAAATGTTTCGAGTCAGGGTTAATGAAAAACAGAGAAAAGGTGTTCTTGATAGTCTCCCTCCAATTGAGTACAGCGCACAAAAGCGTTCATAGAGCCACGCGAAATTGTCAGAGAAATTCTTCTTTGGAATGTTGTTCAACTCACACGTCACACTGATTTGGTGTTATGTCGGCAGAACGTTACCCTTCATATGAATTTCTGTACTTTGTCGTTTTGTGTAGGTTCGTATTGATAACACTACGTCTCTTCAATTTTTTCTACAGTCAATGAAGAATATGAATTCTACGAATAATAATTCTACGAGACAGTGTAACCCGTTCATTAGAAGTTAGTATGTTCTACGTGTAGTGACGGATTTGTCATTGACAGCAGGTCAGTCAAACTGTGACTGGCTGGCTGAAATGGTTTCTGCAGCCGGCCAGGTCCAGCCCAACCACATGGCTAGCGCTCAGACAAACTATTAAAAAGTATTTCATGTTCAACGTAGCTCGTAATTTTTAAGAACTACTTTCCATTTTCGAGACTCTTAGTTTTCACACTACCTCACTCTCGGAAGTTGGATGAGAAATTTGGAAACTGATAATGAAAAAATGTAAATACTTTCAGAAAAATGCACTTGTGCTGGGGGTCTTTCCGTGAATATTAATTCCCCTCTCCCCCATTCC
Organism: Schistocerca americana; assembly: GCF_021461395.2. NCBI lineage: Eukaryota > Metazoa > Arthropoda > Insecta > Orthoptera > Acrididae > Schistocerca > Schistocerca americana. The sequence goes on along the minus strand of NC_060120.1, from coordinate 869,306,513 downwards.
CCTCTCCCCCACCCCAAAATATATCTGTGCCTGCTTCCATGAAATGTTTCACAGAGCTATTAACGGTAGGAATCTTACTATTCATAATTGAATTAAAACATTGACCTAAAATTCTGAGAGTACGCAGTTTTCAGAAGAGGACAGTTGTTTATTTTCTGCTTGAAACGCCCTCTAGTGAGAACTGCCCGCACTTTTCGTTTTACAACAATATTTGAATATTATTATGAAAGTTAGCAAGATCGCTCATGTATCAGTGTTACGTGATTATCTAAAATGCTTCTTACTTTTAAGTTAACTGTGCGTTATATATTTTACAGGATACCTCCGTTACATGTCAATACCTCACAGTGACAGTGCTTTTCCTCTGCCATTCTCTCCTTCCTCCCTTCCTTGCTCATAATCCAGGATGGGCCACTCTGAATGGTGCAGACTGGGTTTAATAACCTGCTAGATGCCACGGAATGTTTTCACGAGCGTAGTATAGTGATAACAATAAATAAAACAGCCTCTGGTCGCAAGGATGGTTTTATAAATTTTTTATTGCATGCACTATTTTGCAATTTCACTTGTAATCTCTAGATGTACCTGTGCCTATATTTCCCCAAAAATTACATACGTCAATACATATATGACATAACATTATTTCCCGTGAAGGACATGTTATATGTATGTGTCAAGTCTATCGGTAGTAAATTTAACTGAGTGTTCTTATGTTTAAATCATAATATAATATATAATATAAAATACCAACTATTGAGTCAATAATTTTTCAGTCTTTAAATAGTAATGTCATTACACATTTCTTGTTAATCGATTTCCAACTGAATAGATAAAATGGCTCTGAGCACTATGGGACTTAACAGCTGTGGTCATCAGTCCCCTAGAACTTAGAACTACTTAAACCTAACTAACCTAAGGACATCACACACATCCATGCCCGAGGCAGGTTTCGAACCTGCGACCGTAGCAGTCGCGCGGTTCCGGACTGCGCGCCTAGAACCGCGAGACCACCGCGGCCGGCTGAATAGATAGTGGAAGCGTATAACGACTTCCCAGAAGCAAAAAAAAATTTTGGAATTGACAGCAATATCTATACTGAACATGAGTGAACTTAATTTGAGATGTACTTCGACATAGAACGAAAACCTTTTTATGCCGCACAGGTTGTACTGACAGACTGCAAAATTCGCACCTGTGCGAACGTCATATGATAAAACAGATGTTACTACAATTGCTGTATTTATCTAATTTGACCCATGGTGTCATCATTCACAGCCAAAGAAAAAATGTTACAGTAAAAGCATGTACTACCTTACGCGTTTCACACTACCACGCAATGTTAGCATCCCTTTTTTCGTTTAAAATTAAGGGACCTGTATAAGGAATATACCTTTTAAGACATAAACCATTCACGCAATTGAAGCTAAAAGGATCTTGACATAATAAGGTACTAATCTGTACTACATGGGCTGCTTAGCCATTTACTCAGAGCTATTGTCTGTGTAATGGAATAAAAGTGTTATAAACCATCACTGCAGCCTGATGCGATTTTATTTATTGTTGTTAAAATAAATGGCTGTGGTCCCACCAATACACTACAGTGGATAGTCCAGGCCTGTACTAAAGTGCTGTTCCATTTATTTTACAGCTTGTGACTGTTTTCTTCAAGAAATATTTGATTTTTCACAACTAATGATTAACCCTAGAAATACCAAAGCGTGGGGGGAGGGGGTGTGGTGGGGATGGGGAGGGGATGGGATTTGTGACCATCACCACAAATACCTGAAAGCTATTTTCGCTAAATTTGTTTAACTTTAATTAACAACATAGTTTCTAAATACTCACTGATATATCAGTCGGGTACAGAACGTGAAAATATCTTTTAGCACAATATTAACAGCATCAACGCTTTTTCCGTAAATGTTTACGCCGAGTGGAGGGCTACTTTATGACCACAACAAAAATTAAAAAAATAAATAAAAATTCCGTTAACTGTCGTTGATTTTCATTCACAACACATCTTTTCCAGTCATCTACTTGTACACTACTGGCCATTAAAATCGCTACACAAAAAAAAAAAAAAAAAAAAAAAATGCAGATGGTAAACGGATATTCATTGGACAAGTATATAATACTAGAACTACATGTGGTTACATTTTCACGCAATCTGGGTGCATAAATCCTGAGAAATCAGTACCCAGAACGACCACCTCTGGCTGTAATAACGGCCTTGATACGCTTGGACATTGAGTCAAACAGAGCTCGGATGGCGCGTACAGGTACAGCTGCCCATGAAGCTTCAACACGATACCACAGTTCATCAAGAGCAGTGACTGGAGTATTGTGACGAGACAGTAGCTCAGCCACCATTGACCAGACGTTTTCAATTGGTGAGACCTCGAGATTGTGCTGGCCAGGGCAGCAGTCGAACATTTTCTGTATCCAGAAAGGCCCGTACAGGACCTGCAACATGCGGTCGTGCATTATCCTGCTCAAATGTAGGGTTTCGCAGGGATCGAATGAAGGGTAGAGCCACGGGTCGTAACACATCTGAAATGTAACGTCCACTGTTCAAAGCGCCGTCAATGCGAACAAGAGGTGATCGAGACGTGTAACCAATGGCACTCCATACCATCACGCCGGGTGATACGCCAGTATGGCGCTGACGAATACACGCTTCCAATGTGCGTTCACCGCGATGTCGCCAAACACGGATGCGACCATCATGATGCTGTAAACACAACCTGGAGTCATCTGAAAAAAATGACGTTTTACCATTCGTGCACGCAGGTTCGTCGTTGAGTACACCATCGCAGGCGCTCCTGTCTGTGATGCAGCGTCAAGGGTAACCGCAGCCATGGTCTCCGAGCTGATAGTCCATGCTACTGCAAACGTCATCGAACTGTTCGTGCAGATTGTTGTCTTGTCCCCATCTGTTGACTGAGGGATCGAGGCGTGGCTGCACGATCCATTACAGCCATGCGGATAAGATGCCTGTCATCTCGACTGCTAGTGATACGAGGCCGTTGGTATCTAGGACGGCGTTCCGTATTACCCTCCTGAACCCACCGATTCCATATTCTGCTAACAGTCATTGGATCTCGACCAACGCGAGCAGCAATGTAGCGATACGATAAACCGCAATCGCGATAGGCTACAATCCGACCTTAATGAATGTCGGAAACGTGATGGTACGCATTTCTCGACCTTACGCGAGGCACCACAACAACGTTTCACCAGGCAACGCCGGTCACCTGCTGTTTGTGTATGAGAAATCGGTTGTAAACTTTCCTCATGTCAGCAAGTTGTAGGTGTCGCCACTGGCGCCAGCCTTGAGTGAATGCTCTGAAAAGCTAATCATTTGCATATCACAGCATCTTCTTGTCTGTTAAATTTCACGTCTGTAGCACGTCATCTTCGTGGTGTAGCAACTTTCATGGCCAGTAGTGTATAAGAAGATGCATGCTACTGTTGATCCTTTGTGCCTTCCAGAATGACGAGATCACCAAGGGGATACCAAGAAACCATTCACCAGACCATAACGCTTGCTCCTCTGACCTGGACCTTCTAGACGTTTGTTGCAGGGTCGTACACTCCAAAGACGATCTGTCCGATGTAGCATAAAACGTGATTCACCTGTAAAGGCTACCTGTGGCCACTCAGTGAACGTAGAGCAAATTCTAGGTTTCGTTGCCGACGAGGAGCAGTCAGTCTGGGTGCATGAGCCATGCGCCTGCTGCAGAGCGTACCAACGTTCGGTGAACGGTCTTGAAGAGACACCATTGGTAGCCCATTGGCTCATATGAGCGGTTAGTTGCTCAGCAGTTGCACGTCTGTTTACCCGTACACACCGCTGCAGGCATCGTTTACCCCTGGTATGTACGGCTTGTGTGTGCAACATGGCTGCCTCGGCGCCGGTTTTGGAAAGCGCTATTTTGCCAGTCACGCTATACTTTAACCACAGCGGAATGCGAGCAGTTTACAAAGCCGTTTCAGAAACACTTCCATCTTTGGTCCGAAAGCCCATGATCATGCTACTTTGGACTTCAGAGAAATTGCTCCATTCCCATATTGCGACTACGACAAAACTGTTTTACGAGTCCCTCCCCCCCCCCCCCACCCCCCCACCCCTCCACGACATCCTTTATATACCATCCACTGCTAGTGCTGGCACCTAACGTCTGTGAGTGATTATTGAACGTTGACATCGAAAATGGGCAGTGTTCCCATTAATGTGATTGGAACGTGTGTTAATTCTCCAGTTGCCGGCCGTTGTGACCGAGCGGTTCTAGGCGCTTCAGCCCGGAACTGCGCTGCTGCTACGGTCGCAGGTTCGAATCCTCCCTCGGGCATGGATTTGTATAATGTCCTTAGGTTAGTTAGGTTTAAGTAGTTCTAAGTCTAGGGGACTGATGACCTCAGATGTTAAGTCCCGTAGTGCTCAGAGCCATCTGAACCATTTGAATTCTCCAGTTACATAGGTTTATTGTAACATTCTATTTTTAAAATGGTTACATTATCTGTGAAAGGTTGAGCCGTATTTCGTCCATGATGCACAGTCTTGCAGCTTGACACGAATGAAGGTGTTCCACCGCGGAACACTTGATAGATATTTGCAAATGAACATCATTTCCTTACTGTCTTAACAAATTTCTCTGTCTTGAAAATGAAAATTTATGTTGGTTACTATAGTTTCCGTATCAACATGTCTCTAACTTGTAACTAATTTTGGTAGTTTTCTTTCGTGATTTCCTTACTAATTATTGATTTGTAGTACATTAGTAATGTAACGCTTAGACTATTAAATACGGTATGGAAAAGATTTTCTCCACTGCAACAATTAAAAAAAAAATACTCTAGCACACAAAGTTAATGATACAAATTGAAAATGGAATGAGAAAATGTATCAAACATCTATTACACGTCTGGACGGAGGCGAAAGTCTGAAATGCGTTCCAAGGTACAACACCCTCCTCTACATTGAGAAAGCAGCAAAGGGAACCGAAATATATTTGGAAAGGGAATTAAAACTCACGAAGAAGAAACAAATATATATTTGGTGTTTGGTCTTTTGTATTTGTCCGAAAGAACAGACACCACGCCCATAGGGGATATGCCGCGAGTAATGAGGCTAATGGGCAAGGGCCACAATAATAGTAGTGTATGGTTAAGTTGAAAATTTGGTTCCGACTGGAGGCGTGCTAGGATAGTCCGTTCAGTCACGGTGACCACTGTGTCCACATTCCTTAGTGGTCAGAGCATCTGTCTAGTAAACAGAAGACCCAGGTTCGAATCCCAGTCCAGCACAAAATTTCTACTTTTGACTTGGATTTCAGTCAATGCCCACTCGCAGCCCATGTGCAATTCCTTTGTGTCTTAAGAAGAGATAAAAATCCCGAAGTTTGCCGGTGAATTTTAATACAAACTTGGGAAAACATTTGAACTGACAGTCAGTGTCCTGGAAAGTGGTTGTAAGACGAATGTAAAAAAGTGATGCAATGGTAATGGAATTTACCCTAATCAGAAGAGACAATTCCAAGGGAATTAGAATCGGAGATGAGACACTAAAAGTTTTGGTATTTGCGATGCAAAATAACTGGTGACGGCTGAAGTAGAGAGGATATTTTCAGGCTGACTGTAACAAGAAAAGCATTTTTGAAAGAGTGAAATTTCTTAACATGTAACATAAATCTAAGCGATAGGAAGTCTTTTTCTGAAGGCGCTGTACGGAAGTCAAACGTGAACAATCAACAGTTCAGACAAGAACAGAACAGAAGGTTTTGAAATTTGCTGCTACAGAAAACATGTTGAAGATAGTTAGATGAAATAAATGATGAGGAGATAGTAAGTCAAATCAGGAAAACATGAATTTGTCACAACTCAACCGAAAGAAGGGGTCGGAACTTAGGACATAGCCTGAGCCTTGATAAAATCGACAGTCTGGTAGTGCAGAGATATATGGAGGGTAAAAACTGCAGAATACCAAGGCTTGAGTACAATAAGCAGTTTCAGGTGGATGAAGAGGCTCGCTCAGAATAGACTAGCTTGCATAGCTGCATGAAACTAGTCTTCGGAGTGAAGACCACACCAGCAACAATGTGACAGGTAGCGTGGCCTGCAATTGTTGGCTGTGTGCACCAAGCGAGTCGGACTATGAGAAAAAAAGTTGGCCCTGCGTGAGTAGGACTCGCGGGCTGAGGGTTCCGAACAAACTGTAATTATATATATATAGGCAGATTATCCATTCCGTGAATCAAAACTCTCGATCATTTTTGCCTTTTGGCGACATTGATACTGACAGAGATTCGAAGATTTTCGATAATGTTTTAATTTCAAAAATATAAATGTGGTATAAAGTCACGCTCTATGGTTGCAGGTTCGAATCCTGCCTCGGGAATGGATGTGTGTGATGTCCTTAGGTCAGTTAGGTTTAAGTAGTTCTAAGTTCTAGGGGACTGATGACCTCAGATGTTAAGTCCCATAGTGCTCAGAGCTATTAGAACCATTCGTAAAGTCACGCAGGAGGCAGGCTATCATTATTACAGGAACCAGTAGTTTCTGCCCTCAGGCAGTAGTAAAAGTCAAATATCAGGCAAGGAATAACTTCCTTGCTCATGATGGATAAATTCCAAAGCGCCTAATTTGAACAATGAAAATGGCTCTGAGCACTATGGGACTCAACTGCTGAGGTCGTAAGTCCCCTAGAACTTAGAACTACTTAAACCGAACTAACCTATCACACACATCCATGCCCGAGGCAGGATTCGAATCTGCGATCGTAGCGGTCGCGCGGTTCCGGACTGAAGCGCCTAGAACCGCTCGGCCACTCCGGCCGGCTTGAACAATGAAGTCATTCCTTGCCTGATGTATAACTTCTACCATTTGACCTAGTCAGTCCGAATGCAGAACTGCTGACTGTTATATTTTCAAGTTGATGTCCGACAACAAATGAAAAAAGAAATATCTTTCTCGTGTGGTAATTACAGCTTAACAACTTCCGATTTTTTCCCCTTTACTTGTACTGTTAAACTTTGCTTGTAGCCTAAGGCAACAGGTAGTACCTTACAGGTTTTGCTGAGTGAGTCTGCGGGTATCAAAATGTGTGACACACTGACCTAGGAACTTTAATTTCTCTCATGCCTACGGGACCGCAGGCCTTAATGTTTGACATAAATTCCAACTGAATACGTTTACCTGTATCTGAGAAGAAGTGTCGTCGGACAGATAGAAAAACAGGCAGACAGAAAAACGGACAAGAAAGTGATCCTAAAAGGGTTCCCTATTACCGATTGATTTACGGGACTCCAAAAAGTCGATGTAAGAGATCTGATACAATATCCGCACTAATTAACTTCGTTAATGGTTTTTTTTGCACATTCCTAACATCACGTGCCCTGGGTAAAAACCAAGTAGGTCCTCTCAAGCCACTACTTGAGGTACCGTTTGTAGTAACCCCGGCTACAAACGTGGACTCGACAAGGGCAGAAGACGACAGAGAAGCCTTTGGAAAACGCTTTGAGGTGGTGTACCGCAGGGTGCGGTATTGACGGCGTGCTGCTGCAGGCTGGCTTGGGCCGGCCCCACAGTTACTGCGAAGGGTCACGCCACGCACAGTGCCAGCCTGCCGCCTTCCTCACGGTCGTTCCGGCGATAAGCGAGGCCGCGCAGAGTCCGAGAGAGGGTAGCAAACTTCCCCACCCGTCTGCACTTTATGAATGACCCTCGTTTATTTGCTTAAAACGGGCACTGACTTGCAACACGACCCATTATTTACAATTACTCAGGCTACGGGAATAACCCAGAGATGATGAAGGCGAGGGGGGAAATTCTCTGACAACCTCAAGAAGAGATCAGTCACAGACAAAGAATTTTGTTGAACATACTATGCAAAAATGGGTTCAGCCCACACCTCCCCCCCCCCCATCCCTCCTTCGTTCCATCTCTCTCCCCTTCTCCGTCGCTCTCTCCCTCCCTCCCTCTCTGCCTCTGTCTCTCTCTCTCTCTCTCTCTCTCTCTCTCTCTCTCTCTCTCTCTCTCTCTCTGAAACATACGCAAAACCGCAAAACTCCGATGAGCCGAAACATTATGAAACGGTGCACACCTGGTGTGGTTACTGACACGTGATAGAGTAAGTAAAGCACTCAAGCAGAGACGAACGAGGCATCATCATAGCGGCGACTGTCCTCCACAACGCCTGAAAGCACACTGCATCCCGATGAAAACTGCTGGATTTGACCAGTCTCGGACTACACTATGCGATCAAAAGTATCCAGACACCCCCAAAAATATACGTTTTTCATATTAGGTGCACTGTGCTGCCACCTACTGCCAGGTACTTGGTATAAGAGACCTCAATAGTCATTAGACATCGTGAAAGAGCAGGATGAGGCGCTCGGCGGAACTCACGGACTTCGAACGTGGTCAGATGATCGGCTGTCACTTGTGTCATACGTCTGTACGCGAGATTTCCACACCTTCCTAGGTCCACTGTTTCATATGTTATAGTGAAGTGGAAACGTAAAGGGACACGTACAGCACAAAAGCGTACAGGACGACCTCGTCTGTTGACTGACACAGACCGCCGACAGTTGAAGAGGCTCGTAATGTGTAATGTGTAATAGGGAGGCATCTATCCAGACCATCACACAGGAATTCCAAACTGCATCAGGATCCAATGCAAGTATTATGACAGTTAGGCGGGAGGTGAGAAAACTTGGATTTCATGGTCGAGCGGCTGCTCATAAGCCACACATCACGCCGGTAATGCCGAAAGACGCCTCACTTGGTGTAAGGAGCGTGAAAATTGGACGATTTAACAGTGGAAAAACGCTGTGTGGAGTGACGAACCACGGTACACAATGTGGCAATCCGATGGCAGGGTGTGGGTATGGAGAGTGCCCGGTGAACGTCATCTGCCAGCGTGTGTAGTGCCAACAGTAAAATACGGAGGCGGTGATGATACGGTGTGGTCGTGTTCTTCGTGGAGGGGGCTTGCACCCCTTGTTGTTTTGCGTCGCACAATCACAGCACAGGCCTACATTGATGTTTTGAGCACCTTCTTGCTTTCCACTGTTGAAGAGCCATTCGGGAATGGCGATTGCATCTTTAAACATGATCGAGCACCTGTTCATAATGGACGGACTGGGGCGGAGTGGTTACACGACAATTGCATCCCTGTAATGGACTGTCCTGCACAGAGTCCTGACGTGAATCCTATAGAACACCTTTGGGATGTTTTGGAACACCGACTTCGTGTCAGGTCTCACCGACCGACATCGATACCTCTCCTCAGTGCAGCACTCCGTGAATAATGTGCTGCCATTCCCCAGGAAACCTTCCAGCACCTGACTGAATGCATGGCTGCGAGAGTGGAAGCTGTCATCAAGGCTGAGGGTGGGCAGGCACCATATTGCATTCCAGCATTACCGATGGAGGGCGCCACGAACTTTTAAGTCATTTTCAGCCGCTTGTCTTGATACTTTCGATCATATGGTGTATCTGGACTACACTGATCCGCATCCGAAGGGGCGAAGGGGCCCCCGGAAGATGTTCAGGCACTCTCCACAAGTGAGTAAAATCTGCATCACTCCCCCCCCCCCCCCCCCCCCCCCCCTCCACCCAGAGAGTGTAACCCCTACGTTTGCGTGGTAGAGTAATGGTGGTGTACGCGTACGTGGAGAACTTGTTTGCACAGCAATCGCCGACATAGTGTAGCTGAGGCGGAATAAAGGGACTCAGCCCGCATTCGCCGAGGCAGATGGAAGACAGCCTAAAAACCATCCACAGGCTGGCCGTCTCACCGGACCTCGACATAAATCCGCCGGGCGGATTCGTGCCGGGGACCAGGCGCCCCTTCCCAATCAGGAAAGCCGTGCGTTAGACCCCAGGGCTAACCGGGTGGGCTAAGTGGCTGTTAATCGTTGATGTAGCAGTGAGAACATCGATCTCTACTGGAAACGTGACAGATTCCTAGTTACTCTACCAACAAGTCACACAATTAGATGAACCAGCAATACAGCCTGTAGTAAAGTGAAGGCGTACGAAGAATGAATGTCATGCAAAAATCTAAGCACAGATCCATACAGTATAGAAGTGTCGTTGTTCGAGAAGAAGCTTTAGATTTCATAATTAATTTTCTTTTGATTGTTGTTAACGGTTGAGTTCGAATTCAGAACTACAGTAAGATGACGCGTGTATTTCAAGTAATTGTCACGTGGTAGTAAGTTACTTCAGGAAGGGTGCATCCTATCCCTTAAATTAATGCGAATATGCAGGACTATAATTGTGTTTTGGTTTAATGACGCACCAAACATGTAAAAGTCCCAGAATCTCAAGCCGTTGTTTGATTAGATCTCAGCCAAATTCGGTACTTCAGTTAGAAAGTATTTCGTTCACGCAGAAGACTACGTCAAACGTGTATGAGACGGACATAAAATAGAATTTCAGTTGTGGGCCCCCTGATGAATTTCAGATTTTTTTCTATTAAATGAAAAGCACAAGTTGTATATGTTCTATACTTTAAATTTACTAGTTAACCAATTTTCGGCTTAGAAGGCCATCAGCCTTTAAATGATGGCCTTGTAAACAGAAAACTGGTTGACTAAATAAATTAGTATTGTAGAATATCCACAGTTTCTGCTTGTCATTTACAATTGTGAAGTTATTCTACCAAGTTACGATGAAAAAGTCAACTGTTCTTTATCTGTTGGCAGTAGTTTTAACCCTTTATCTAATAGTGTAGCATGAAATACAAGCCCTACATTCAAAACACAACTAGAACAGTAAAATGCATACGCCAAATATAAGTTTAGTTTCATAGTAGAACTGATTTCAGTCAGTTAACACCACGAAAATAGATCCATGAACCAAAACGTTATGTTCACCTGTTTAACGGCGAATTTGTTAATCTTTAAGACGCAATACAGCAGCGAAACTGCGTAGCATTAATATGACAAAACCTTTGGTAGGTTTACGGTGGTATGTTGCACCAAATGTCAACGCACTATGACGTAATTCCCGTAAATTATGGGCTAGTCGTTTGTAGGTGCGGATATGGTGTCCGATAGTGATCCAAATGAGTTTCTTTGAGTTAAGATCAGGCGATTTTGGTAGCGAAGTCATCAACGTGAGTTCACTAGCGCACCCCTCAAAATCACTGTAGAAAGGTTTTGGAATTAAGCACCGACATTCTGCTGGAAGGTGCTGTCGCCATCGTGGAGAACATCAAACATGAAGGGGTGTAGCTGCTCTGCAGTAATGTTCACGTCTGTAATAGAAGTTTAGTATACACTAAGAAAAAAGAACGACGCTCCCGAAGGAATTTCCCGATTGGGACGGAAATCGGTAGATCTGAAGTACATATAAAAATAAATTATTACAGTTTCAGAAAAACTGGATTCAAGGGAAAGGGTTTCACAAACTGAGCAATTCAACAACGCATTGTTCTTCCTCTGGACCACATGCAAGCAGTTACTCTTCTGGGAGGGATATCGTGTCAATTTCGATCCAGCTGATATTTTAGATCGTCAGAATCGCGAATCGGTCAGAGGCGCCTGTCCATAATTCTCCAAAGGGTCAAAATTAGGGTTATATAGGGCGACCTTGCTGGCCAAGGTAGGGTTTTACAAGCACGAAAACAAGCAGTGGAAACTCTCGCCGTGTGCGTGCTGGCATGCTGAAATGTAAACCCATGGCGGCTCGCCATGTATGCGCCATAACGGGACGTAGAATATCGCCGACTTAACTCTATGCTGTAAGGGTGCCGCAGGTGACAACGAATGAGGTTCTGCAATAAAAGGAAATTGCACCCCACACCACCACTCTTGGCTATCGGGCCGTAAGGCAGTCGACAGTCAGGTTGATATCGCACCACTGCCCAGGGTGTCTCCAGACGTATCTTCGCTGGTCATCAGGGCTCAGTTCGAAGCTAGACTCATCAATGAAGACAATTCTACTCCAGCCAATTAGATTCCAAGCCGAATGTGCCCGACGCCACTGCAGACGAGCTGTTGGTGTACGAAGGTCCATGGTGGATGCTAGGAGTTGGTTGGTTGGTTTATGGGATTGAAGGGACCAGACTGCTACGGTCATCGGTCCCTTTTTCCAGAAACTGCAAACACGCACACAGAAGAAAAACGAACAATGGAGACTACAAGAGACGAGATAGGAGTGCCGTTAGCTCAGCTACCTTTCTGTGAGCCACAAGTTAATGGTCATTGTGGACACTGAAGTACCAGGTACACGTCTGATCGATGATTATGATGAATCCGGGGCTCTGAGTGCCTCTCTGATGACTGTTTCGCCCTTACGTCCTTTTGTTTCTCTAGGTAGAGCGCTTCGTTCTTGACACTGTGTTCGGTCGTGGTTCGCCGATTTTTTCAAAGAAAAATGCCGCACTGGCTGTATGGATTATTATTATTAAATCTGCGATCGGTTTCGCACCACTTATCGGTGCATCCTCAGACCGATTATTCCAACCGACTTCTGTCCAATTACAATCCACTCTCAAATGCTAACATCTGCGTATATTGTTCACGCGCCTGTCTGCGAGACATAGTTACTGTCCGACTGAGTAAATGTAATGAAATTTGCAAGGACTTTATGCCCTGTTTACTGTCCTTGCAAACTGCGCGGTGAAATTGCGCTGCAGCGTCACATATTCATCCATCGGCCACCAAAGTTTACAGTTCTCCATTTTCCATCGGCACCTGCACGAAAATAAATTTTTGATCAATTTCCATAACTCCTTCGTATTGCGCGCTTTTTTTGTCTCAGCGTTGTTCTTCCTTATTCCACTTTAAAATGATAGCATTTTGAGTTTTGTAACACTGCACACCTGTACACAAGTTTACCTTTACGTGACGAGTTAAATACATCTTGGATTCTTTGTAGTACACACACAGGTATGTGACAGCCAGATCATACATTTGTTTTTATTTCATTTAAAACCACACATTTTTTTAGAGTAGTTCTTTAACATTTAAAAGCTATACTGATATATATGTAAAAAGTGTTTATACACTTCTACACAAAGTTCTTATATACAAAATGCTTCATAGATGGGATTTTGGTATTTATTTCATCATATTATTACCGTATACATGGAAACGGTATGTACATCATCCGTTTCTTTCCCCTGAATGCAACTGAGTATCCCCACAACACATGAAAAACATAAGACTTGAAAGAGAAGTGTGGTATTTGGGGGTCGGGTTAAGTGCATATAATTAATAATTTGAGCACTGTAAACTGGAATGTGCATAGACTTAGCGAAATGGTATGAGGTGGGGGGGGGGGGGGGGGGGGGAGGAATAGGAGAATAAACAAGGAGAGAGTGTTTGTAGTAGACACACTGTAGTTTGGGGACGATATGTACTGCATGATTATCTAGAGCTGGGGGTAGGAGGGGAGAGGTCCATCAAAGGAAGATATAACAAATGTATGTCCTCAGTAATGTTCCGTGGTTATGTGACATGGGATTGCTTATAGTAAGGTTACATCACATGGACCAGCTTATATGACTTCCCCCACATTATTAAACTGGATTTTGGGTAACCATTGCAAGCAGGTAAGAAATGCAGTATTATACTAAATTTGTGCCTCAGGCTCTTATATTAGGGTGATGCATTAGATCCACATATTTCCTAGGCATGCTGGTTTATACATGACAACCTGAAAATAACGTAACATAAGGATGTTTTTAAATATGCCATCTCTCTTGTAACAATATACTTAACTTACATAACTTGTTTCACCGGTCTTATATCACAAGATATGCTGGTGCAGGGTATAGCATAGGTACACACTTTTATAATATTTACAACAAAGCGTTCATTTGTTTCTTATGCTTGTGGTATGACATTCACTTATCTACACCGATAAGCCAGAACATTGTGACCATTCACCTATCCATATAAACTCGTCTAAGGGATAGCTGTGTCACTTGGAGAGGAATGACTGCTAGTCAGACACACGCACGGTGCATGTAGTATTAGTGAACGTGCTATCTCTGTGTAGAATGAGGAAGACGGGTGATGTATCTGAGTTGGACCGAGGGGAGATTGTGATAGCCTAGAGGCTCGGCATGAACGTTTCGGAAACTGTACGACTTGTCAGATGTTGGAAGAGTGCTGTGGTGTCTTCAACACGTGGCGAAACCAAGGTGAAACCACGACCAGAGGTTGTGGAGTTGGGCGACCACCCCTCATTACAGATGTCGGACATTGTAGGATGGGCAGACTGGTAAAGCAAAACAGGCGGTGAACTGTTCAAAATGGTTCAAATGGCTCTTAGCACAACGGGACGTAACATATGACGTCATCAGTTCCCTAGACTTAGAACTACTTAAGCCTAACTATCCCAAGGTCAGCGGTTCCGGACTGAACCGCCTAGAGCCGCTCGGCCACAGCGGCCGGTGGTGAACTGTGGCGGAACGAACAGACTCTAGTGCTGGACAAAGTACAAGTGTGTCTGATATAGTGCACTGAACACACGTAACGACGGGCCTCAGCAGCCGACGTCCCGAATGTTCAAATGTGTGTGAATTCCTAGGGGACCAAACTGCTTAGGTCTTCGGTCCCTAGAATTACACACTAGTTAAACTAACTTATGCTAAGAACAATACACACACCAGTGCCTAAGGGAGGACTCGAACCTCCGGCGGGAGGGGCCGCGCACCGACTTCCCATGCGTGTGTCAATGTTAACACCATGGCATCGGCAAATACGTGTGAAAAGGGCACGTAACCATCGGCACTGGACGTTTCCGCAGCGGCAGAGCGTTGGCATGGTCTGTTGAGTATCGATACTTTCTTCACCATGCCCATGGGAGGGCTCGAATTCCTTATCTTCCAGCGGAACAGTTCTTTGATGCCTGTATGGCGTGACGGAGACAAGCTGGTGGCAGCTCCATTATAATCTGGGGAACATTCACATGGGCATCCATGGTTCAGTGGAACTCGTGCTAGGCACCATAACTGCCAAGGAGTAGCGTACACTGGTTCCAGACCTCGTACACCCCTTCATGCCGATCATGTTTCCCAACGGCAGTGGCATTTTTCAACAGGGTAAAAGAACACAATGGCAAATTCTAATTGATGTGCTGTTCCCCAACTCGCCAGATCTTAATCCGACCGGACGCATCTGGGATGTGATTGAATGTGGCGTCAGAGCTCATCGCCCCCTCCCCAGAATATACGGGAGTCAGGTGACGACCGAGCGAGGTGGCGCAGTGGCTAGCACACTGGACTCGCATTCGGGAGGACGACGGTTCAATCCCGCGTCCGACCGTCCTGATTTAGGTTTTCCGTGATTTCCCTAAATCGCTCCAGGCAAATGCCGGGATGGTTCCTTTGAATGGGCGTGGCCGACTTCCTTCCCCGTCCTTCCCTAATCCGATGGGCTCGATGACCTCGCTGTCTGGTCTCCTCCCTCAAACAACCCAAAAAGAGTTACGTGACTTTTACGTGTAGATATGGTGTGTACCCGTGGTCTAGGGGTAGCGTCTTTGATTCATAATCAGAACGTCTTCGGTCCCGGGCTCGATCCACGCCGCTGCCTAAATTTTGATAAATAATCTGCATTGGCGTCCGAAGACTTCCGGCATAAGAAGTCAGCCTCATTCTGCCAACGGGCTTGTCAAAGATGGCGGAGGAGCGGATAGAGGTTCAGGGCACTCTCTTGTCCTAGGGGTGGGAAATTGCCCCTAAAGGCGGAAGAATCAGAGATGATCAACGACATGATGCAGAAGGCAATGGAAACCACTGCATTAACGACAAGCAACGTGTATCCACAGGACATGTGGCCTGTAATTGAAGAAGTGTCATGATGATCTCTCCATTGGCAAAAGATTCCGGAATAGTCCCCCATTCGGATCTCCGGGATGGGACTGCCAAGGGGGAGGTTACCACGAGAAAAATATTGAATAATCAACGAAAGGATAACGTTCTACGAGTCGGGGCGTGGAATGTCAGAAGCTTGAAAGTGGTAGGGGAACTAGAAAATCTGAAAAGGGAAATGCAAAGGCTCAATCTGGATATAGTAGGGGTCAGTGAAGTGAAGTGGAAGGACGACAAGGATTTCTGGTCATATGAGTATCGGGTAATATCAACAGCAGCAGAAAATGGTATAACAGGTGTAGGATTCGTTATGAATAGGAAGGTAGGGCAGAGGGTGTGTTACTGTGAACAGTTCAATGACCAGGTTGTTCTAATCAGAATCGACAGCGGACCAACACCGACAACGATAGCTCAGGTATACATGCCGACGTCGCAAGCTGAAGATGAACAGATAGAGAAAGTGTATGAGGATATTGAAAGGGTAATGCAGTATGTAAAGGGGGACGAAAATCTAATAGTCATGGGCGACTGGAATGCAGTTGTAGGGGAAGGAGTAGAAGAAAAGGTTACAGGAGAATATGGACTTGGGACAAGGAATGAAAGAGCAGAAAGACTAATTGAGTTCTGTAACAAGTTTCAGCTAGTAATAGCGAATACCCAGTTCAAGAATCACAAGAGGAGGAGGTATACTTGGAAAAGGCCGGGAGATACGGGAAGATTTCAATTAGATTACATCATGGTCAGACAGAGATTCCGAAATGAGATACTGGATTGTAAGGCGTACCCAGGAGCAGATATAGACTAAGATCACAATATAGTAGTGATGAAGAGTAGGCTGAAGTTCAAGACATTAGTCAGTAAGAATAAGCAAAGAAGTGGGATACGGAAGTACTAAGGAATGACGAGATACGTTTGAAGTTCTCTAACGCTACAGATACAGCAATAAGGAATAGCGCAGTAGGCAGTACAGTTGAAGAGGAATGGACATCTCTAAAAAGGTCCATCACAGAAGTTGGGAAGGAAAACATAGGTACAAAGAAGGTAGCTGCGAAGAAACCATGGGTAACAGAAGAAATACTTCAGTTGATTGATGAAAAGAGGAAGTACAAACATGTTCCGGGAAAATCAGGAATACAGAAATACAAGTCGCTGAGGAATGAAATAAATAGGAAGTGTAGGGAAGCAAAGACGAAATGGCTGCAGGAAAAATGTGAAGACATCGAAAAAGATATGATTGTCGGAAGGACAGACTCAGCATACAGGAAAGTCAAAACAACCTTTGGTGACATTGAAAGCAACGGTGGTAACATTAAGAGTGCAACGGGAATTCCACTGTTAAATACAGAGGAGAGAGCAGATAGGTGGAAAGAATAAATTGAAAGCCTCTATGAGGGTGAAAATTTGTCTGATGTGATAGAAGAAGAAACAGGAGTCGATTTAGAAGAAATAGGGGATCCAGTATTAGAATCGGAATTTAAAAGAGCTTTGGAGGACTTACGGTCAAATCTGGGAGAAGGGATAGGTAACATTCCATCAGAATTTCTAAAATCATTGGGGGAAGTGGCAACAAAACGACTATTCACGTTGGTGTGTAGAATATATGAGTCTGGCGATATACCATCTGACTTTCGGAAAAGCATCATCCACACAATTCCGAAGACGGCAAGAGCTGACAAGTGCGAGAATTATCGCACAATCAGCTTAACAGCTCATGCATCGAAGCTGCTTACAAGAATAATATATAGAAGAACGGAAAAGGAAATTGAGAATGCGCGAGGTGACGATCAGTTTGGCTTTAGGAAAAGTAAAGGGACGAGAGAGGCAATTCTGACGTTACGGCTAATAATGGAAGCAAGGCTAAAGAAAAATCAAGACACTTTCATAGGATTTGTCGACCTGGAAAAAGCGTTCGACAATATAAAATGGTGCAAGCTGTTCGAGATTCTGAAAAAAGTAGGGGTAAGCTATAGGGAGAGACGGGTCATATACAATATGTACAACAACCAAGAGGGAATAATAAGAGTGGACGATCAAGAACGAAGTGCTCGTATTAAGAAGGGTGTAAGACAAGGCTGTAGCCTTTCGCCCCTACTCTTCAATCTGGACATCGAGGAAGCAATGATGGAAATAAAAGAAAGGTTCAGGAGTGGAATTAAAATACAAGATGAAAGGATATCAATGATACGATTCGCTGATGACATTGCTATCCTGCGTGAAAGTGAAGAAGAATTAAATGATCTGCTGAAGTGAATGAACAGTCTAATGAGTACACAGTATGGTTTGAGAGTATATCGGAGAAAGACGAAGGTAATGAGAAGTAGTAGAAATGAGAACAACGAGAAACTTAACATCAGGATTGATGGTCACGAAGTCAATGAAGTTAAGGAATTCTGCTACCTAGGCAGTAATATAACCAATGACGGACGGAGCAAGGAGGACATCAAAAGCAAACTCGCTATGGCAAAAAAGGCATTTCTGGCCAAGGGAAGTCTACTAATATCAAATACCGGCCTTAATTTGAGGAAGAAATTTCTGAGGATGTACGTCTGGAGTACAGCATTGTATGGTAGTGAAACATGGACTGTGGGAAAACCGGAACAGAAGAGAATCGAAGCATTTGAGATGTGGTGCTACAGACGAATGTTGAAAATTAGGTGGACTGATAAAGTAAGGAATGAGGTTCTACACGGAATCGGAGAGGAAAGGAATATGTGGAAAACACTGATAAGGAGAAGGGACAGGATGACAGGACATCTGGTAAGACATGAGAGAATGACTTCCATGGTACTAGAGGGAGCTGTAGAGGGCAAAAACTGTAGAGGAAGACAGAGATTGGAATACGTGAAGCAAATAATTGAGGACGTAGGTTGCAAGTGCTACTCTGAGATGAAGAGGTTAGCACAGGAAAGGAATTCGTGGAGGGCCGCATCAAACCAGTCAGTAGACTGATGACAAAAAAAAAAAAAAAATGGTGCCATCTCGCACCTGCGACCTACCAAGGCCGCATTGCTTCCGTGCCACGACGCGTCGCCGCTGTGATGTGTGCCAAATGTGGACACACCGGCTATTAGGTAGGTGGTCATAATGTTCTGGCTGATCAGTGTGTTCTTCACCTACTTCGTAATTCAGACTTTCGTGCCCACATTCCACCTCCTCCCCCTCCCTCCAGCCCCAGCTCCAGGTAGCCATACGGTATATGTTACCGGGTACATCGCAGAAAAACGGCTGATGTACGTACCGATTGCATGTATGCAGCAATAATAAAATGAAATAAATGCTAAAATCCTATTTATAAAGCATATTGTAAACAAGAATTTTTTGTAGATATGTATAAACACTAACATAAAAATCAGTGTAGTTTTCAAATGTTAAAGAACTACACTTAAAAAAATTGTAACTTTACATGAAATTAACAAAATTGTCTCGTTATCAGATACTCCTGTGTGTACTTCAAAGATTCCATGACGTATTTAAGTCGTCACGTAAATTTAAACATGCGCTCAAATATGCACTTAAACGCAGTTCAACATCTAACAAGCATCCGTGGAATGTTACGTTTTGACATCCTTAGTTACACAAGGTACTTTTTAGCTGTATTATGTTTATTTGTGACGAAACTGTTTTTATTTTTAATAAACCTGTGTGGAATGTGCGACATATTATCCACTATAATGTCAACATTGCATCTGTGATAGTCCTAATGGAACAGGATATATAACAAAAAGATTTTATGAAGGGAGTAAAATGTATAACTTCGATGTAATAGCAAATATAAATAATAGTTGGACAGGTATTGTACGTAAATGCATGACGTTACGGATCAGAAGAATGTGAGGTAACTGGCAAATTGTGGCGCCCTCAAAATATTCTAAGAGGGCGTGGCCGCACTGGCCACCGGGCAACCCGCGGTTCGTCAGCAACCGCGTGATGCTGCACAATGGCCGGATCACGTGGTCCATCGGCCACGTGGCTGGGAATTCCATAGTGACGCTTTGTCGGTGAAGGAAATACGCCAGGAGTGCCAAAGATGGCAGAATTTGTGAAACCATCATGGCAGACATTTCACAGTTCGTATAGAAATTAATAGTAGCCAGATGTATCGTGGTACCTCCAAAAGAAACATGTATATTACTATTATTTTCACGACGATTCTGATGGCGTAATCAGGTTTTGAATATATTTATTAGTCTAAAGTTTAGTATCTGATGACAAATTATACAAGTAACGTCCAGCAACGAGTTTCCAAAATATAAACGCTTTACCCGATTTTGTCGATCGCCGTGTTTAAGAAAGCTATTAATGTAAACCTACACTGGTATGAATTACAGGCATGTAACTTAAATAGTACATGAGTTATTGGAGGTCAAAGTGTACGATTACTACAGATCGCGTCAGGGCATAAGTACTCCACAGTTACACGAAGAAACGGTAACAGCATGCTTATAAATATATTTATTCGTCTATGTCTCTGTTTATATCCGAGATATACTATACATGAAGAAATTGGTTAAATATTTACTGTGTTTTAGAAAGCACAGAGACATTAGGCTACTGGTCTACCTTCTGTTTCTATTCTTTTGATATATGTTTATTTGTTTATGTGTTTAATTATGTATGTTATAGTGTGTTTATGGTCCAGCCGTGGGAATATTTACTTAATTTCAAATATTTATATGTAAATCCAGTATTTTGAATGTGTTTCAATACGTTTGTGAATGTACATTTGTTGGGAGACATGGAGGGGGCGCTCTAGCCAATCACAGCGCTCGTTACTAAGGGAGGCGGCTACCGAAGTGATTGGAGGCAGTTTTGGCGGTGGGGCAGCCCTGGACAGTACGGCACAGGACGCGGGAGTGAGTGCTGGACGTGGACAGTAGAGCGTGACGGACGCACAGCCGCGAGAGGGACTTGGAGAGTATGGAGCGGTTTACGCGTGGTCGCGGCAGATAGAAATATTTCGTAGTGTTGACTTATGCACTTGTGAGATTTCCGTGGCTTCTACAGTGAGGACGTAGTGTGCGTTTAGAAGTTAATATCTCGCGAGCTTTGTTGTTCATAACTAATTACGTGCAGCAGGAATCTATTGTTTCCCTGTTATTCAACTAATATTTTATTTACTTGCTGGACCATCGACACCAATAAGTGTTTTGCAGAAATATAGCGCATTCTCAAAAGTGCTTCTACTATCGCACTCATCATTTAAAGTCGTTAAGATAGTACCTGCAGATTTTATTTAATTGCAATCTTTCATTTATAAAATTATATGTTACATTCATAATTCGCAATTGCCAAGTGACAGAAACCTTCGACCATTCGATTCATGTGTGTATTCTTATCGTATACTGTAGACTCGGCAGTACTTGGCCTGTAATGCGGCAACTACATATCCCAGCCCCTAGACAACGAAACCAGCCAAAACTTTTAATATTGCAACTCTGAGTCGGAGGGTGCGTAGGGGCTTTGAAAGCCCGCAAGACGACAATCTTAACTGTCGAATCCGGTCAGCCGGCCTGGGTGGCCGAGCGGTTCTAGGCGCTACAGTCTGGAACCACGCGACCGCTACGGTCGCAGTTTCGAATCCTGCCTCGGACATGGATGTATGTGATGTCCTTAAGTTAGTTAGGTTTAAGTAGTTCTAAGTTCTAGGGGACTGATGACCTCAAAAGTTAAGTCCCATAGTGCTCAGAGCCATTCGAATCCGGTTATCAGCAGTAAATATTATTGAATGAGATCTTGGTTCTTCAAAGTTCCTTTAAAGTATATAGGAATCACTTCTACCCACGTATAATTAAGAGAAACTGGAATCAAATCTGTTTTACATGTAAGATCCACTTGAGCTATGTTGAATATTTCTTATTTGTGTGTGTAGTTACTGCATTCGTTGTGAATAGGTTACTACATGCTTGGGGAAACATCCTCATTGTACTGTGGGTTGCTGCATTCTGTAAGCCGGGGGCGATTCTACAAGTCGGTCAAGGGGTCCGGGGGCTAGTGGGAGGGGGGAAAGGGGGTTTGGGGGAATGGAATATGTCTTAACAAAAGGAGAGTTGGGATCCTCTACCGACAAACTGGTGAAATTTGGTGTTGCTTAATGTAATTTTTGGTAACTGTTTTGGAGTTCAGGGTAAAAAAGCGTTTTAATAAATAACAAGACTCCTATTTTGAGTTAAATGATATTTATTGGTTTAGGTAGTAAGCTATTAGCCGCTCTTATTCTTTTGTTAAAATGTGTCTGGAATACATCGCAACCTATATTGCTGTATAATTATAAAAAAATAAATATATGGTTGAATCTGTTGGAGTAATATATTCGCTGATTTCTGAAGTCAATTTATCTAGTGCAATATGATACTCCATGGGGGCGGGGGGGGGGGGGTGGGTGGGCACTGTAGCCCCCATAGCCTCCCCCCTTGCCTCCGCCCCTGCTAGAAGCTAATGGCTGATGCAAATTAGTGGCACCTGTTGCTCCTATGCACTACTCACTTCAGCATTCTATCCCACACTGAGATATGCAGGCTTTTTTATTCGTTGCATTAGTCGTATGTAAGTATGTGACTATTTGGTAGCTTTTACGAGTCAATACAGCGCTAGAAATCGACCCATGGATATTACATATTTGATTTGTATATCACTATAACATCAGCGCCTGCACATCGATAGCTAAGCGATGGCGCTTTTACAAAATTTGTCGGCCTTTTATTATTTATTTGCTTTTCCATTGTAGCAGGTTATCATTTCGCCTCATAAGACTGCGTGGATCTCCTCCTAGACCTTTCCACCATATAAAAAATTGAGGTTGTCATTGCGCATCGAACACGAGACCTCGGCGTGACAAGCTAGAAATGCCAACACTACTAGACCACACAGATAGTTTCCTGTTGATGCTGTGACATTAGTTTTTGCTGTTATGTTATTAGACGATTATAAAGGCCGTATATCACGCCAAAGTAATTTGTGATGCCTACAAGAATATAGGTACTTTGAGAAATGAAAACACTGATAATACAATAAAATCAGTCTCCATAGATTCCAGTAAAGAGTCGTCTTTGTATTCCGCAAGTTTAACAGCAAATGGCGAATCATCAGACATAGCTGTGGAAGATAGTAACATCACCAGGGAAAGTAATTTTACGGACAATGCCAGGGAAATGTGGTGACCAGCCAAGGTGAAATACGCAATATTTCTGTTCCTGTTCTAAATTGGCACTTCATACACTCATGTGGGTAGTGTGTGTCTGCGCTCCTCCTGTAAGACTGCTGGAGAGTACACTGTTACTGAATCCCCCACGGTGGCCTCGCGGTTCTAGGTGCTCAGTCCGGAACCGCGCGACTGCTACTGTCGCAGGTTCGAATCCTGCGTTGGGCATGGATGTGTGTGATGTCCTTAGGTCAGTTAGGTTTAAGTAGTTCTAAGTTCTAGGGGACTGATGACCGCAGATGTTAAGTCCCATAGTGCTCAGAGCCATTTGAACCATTTTTGAACTGCCTCCCCTCCCCGCCTCTCCGATGTAAACACGACACTGTTGCAACCTCAGCCAGGTAAACAGCTCGCCTTGCAGAGTAATAAGTAAGTGTTCCTAAAAGGCCTCCCGGCTAGCCACGCGGGCTAACAAGTTTATTTCCGAGCGGGAAGGCGTGCTGGTCACCGGCACGAATCCACCCGGAGGATTAGTCTCGAGTTCCGGTGTGCCGGCCAGCCTGTGGATGGTTTTTAAAGCGGTTTTCCATCTGCCTCGGCGAATGCGGGCTGGTTCTCCTCATCCCGCCTCAGTTACACTGTGTTGGCGATTGCTGAGCACGGCGGAGGTTCGAGTCCTCCCTCGGGAATGAGTGTGTGTCTGTGTTTGTCCTTAGGATAATTTAGGTTAAGTAGTGTGTATGCTTAGCGACTGATGACCTTAGCAGTTAAGTCCCACAAGATTTCAGACAAATTTGAACATTTGATTTGATTGCTGAACAAACACCGTTTCCACGTACACACACACCACCACCACCATTAGTCTACCACGCAAACATTTGGGGCTACACTCGTCTGGTATGAGACGTTCGCGGGTGGTGGTGGGGGAGTCCACTGGGGGCCGAAACGCACAATAAACCTGGGTTCGGTTTGGAACGACGGTGTGGTGGGTGGATTGCTGTGGCGTGTTGTGGGGTTGTGAACCACTGAGGGCTACGGTGGGACGAAGCTTCTCCGTCGTTTCTAGGGCGCAGTTTAATACAATACAAAACAAGGGTTCCTATATGTTGGAGTGATAAACGAGAAAAGCGATGATCGTAACGACGCAGCGAAAATTGCAAGAAACGTAGTGTTTGTATTGGAACATCGCTCTCGGCCGTTCTCAGTAACCCCTTCTTGATTTTTCTTCACTAGTATCGTAGCACGGGCGTCGAAAGCTTGTTCAGTAAAATACTTGTTAGGACCTGTGTTAGCTAGCCACACAAGAGCTGCTTTCAGCGAACGGCCATAAAACGTTCCGACAAATCTGGAATAGCCCAAGCCCACGCTTGTGCGGGCTCTTCCGGCTGTTACCTACGGTTCTCGGAATCAGTGATCCGCACGAGCGGATTTCTGCCACCGGCCACTTTCAGAAAGTTTGTGAGGGTTCCACAGGTTTTTACGTGACAGCAAGTTTTAGTTCCTCCAAGTGTGGTGAAGGTGAGGACCTATGACTACATCGAAAAACGTACTACTGTACTGCGAAAGACCTTGTTTGTGGAAACTGACGGATGAAGATTACGCAAACTAGAAGATAAACGACACGACAACTGTGGGGAGAAATATAATAAAAAGTAAACAAGTGATATGTCTGGAATGCTGCCTTTGAAAGAAGTCAAAAGTGGACAATAAACAGTTCTGGCAAGAAGAGAAGAGAAGCTTTTGAAATGAAGTACTACATAGGAATGCTGAAAATTAGATGGGTAGATGGAATAATTAACGAAGAGATATGGAGTAATTGGGGAGAAAAGAAAATTGTGATACATCTTGATTAAAAGAAGGGCTTGCATGATAGAACCCATACCCAGGCAACAAGGAATTGTTAATTTTGGGTAATGGACGTAGATGTCGGGTATGAAAATTGTAGAGGGAAGTCAAGGCCTGACCAAAGTAAGCAGGTGCAAATGGATGTAACAGAAGTTCTGCATACATTAAGAGGCAGACGATAGACTAACGTGGAGCACTGCATCAGATTTGTCTCCGCATTGAAGACCACATCCACATCGTTAAAAATTTCTCAATCTGCAAAAGAAAAGAGATCTCCAACCTGAGATTTGGTTTGAGTAATACTGTGCTTTACTACGTAACCACTTTCTAAAGCGAAGTACGCACAAATATTTCTTTATAAGAAAACAGCCGGTTTCGACAAACTTATCTGTCATCTTCAGATATTGAGAATTTTATGTTATAAAATGTGTTCATTGTGAGTTGGACCTTTTTGGAGTTGGACATTTTACAGCAAAAGTTTTTGAAGGCCTGAAGATGTTACCAAAGTCAGTCGAAACCGGTGTTTGTAAATAAAGAAGTATTTATGCCATGTTGCCTTTACAAAGTAATACAGATCGCTCATTCTAATTTCTCGGCGTGAGAAAATTCATTCTTTACTTGGTACCGGTATTAACCTCTTGGTACTGCTACTCTATAATATTGTCTTCTTCCCCTATCCTCTTCGAATTGTCTATTGGAGGTCTTGTAGTTTAGCGTCGATTCCGAACCACCGTTCTGTTTGGCGTTTTCTCAGTACATAAATCATTCCAGAGGTGAAAGAAGTAGTAAGTGAGCGTAAAATTGTAGAACTGCTGTCGTAGGTGAACTCTGAAGCCTTGTGATTGTAGTGAGACTCTTATCAAGTCAGTCCCGACACACTAAATTTGGAAGTGAAGCATGTGGATACAGAGTAAAAATCTACAACCTTTTTGCCCTTACTGTTTCATTTATAAAATATATTCTGTTTTATATAACATATCCAGTCCATTCGAAGAACATTACAAGTGTTCTTTTATTTCTCCCAGCAAGGCTGTATCATCTGTGGATATTAGTTGTGGTGTACGTTCCCCTGTATTTTAATTTATTACATTTTATCTCACGTCTTTAACTGATCTTCCAACGAAAAAGTTAGACAGCTGATAAACTGCCATCCTGCCTTACCCCTTTCTCAAAATTATCAGGCCTTATTTTGTTAACTGAGCCTACTTTGGTTGTGGAATTAAGGAGGTAATAAAGAAAAGCGCATCTTCCTTACTGACACTCCAATGTCTCGTTATTAATGCTACATCGCAATAACAACTTCGAGAGGCACTTCTCCAGTAAGCCTCCTTAGCAATAATGACCTAGAGGGGGACAGCGGAATGGACGTTCTTCCGTAAGTTAGGAGACTAATTAGCAGTAAAGTCCAGGAGGGAAACTTCAGCAGTAAGCTAACTGAAGAGTTATCACCTTTCTTAGCTATTATCCCTCATTTCTTGCAGCAGCCTTAGTGTAGTGTTGCTGTTTATGTTCACCGTGCGATTGTCCTTGAAACAGAAGTATATCGTCTTCATTTCAGTGCTAGTTCTGATGCTATGTAAAACTAGAAAAAAGACAGTATAATGGTGCATGAGGCTTCCGCTCATTTCTCCTGCGACGAGATTTATAGAAATACGTCGTAATGTGGCAGAAGTAAAGAGGCTTGTTTATTATTCATTGCGAGGGCTGATCGAAACGAAC
Source organism: Schistocerca americana (assembly GCF_021461395.2). Classification (NCBI taxonomy): domain Eukaryota; kingdom Metazoa; phylum Arthropoda; class Insecta; order Orthoptera; family Acrididae; genus Schistocerca; species Schistocerca americana. Next base: position 869,279,976 of record NC_060120.1, on the reverse strand, counting down.
GAGTCCGCACCACTGCGCCTACAAAAAGTAATCAGAAAGACTAAGATCCAGAGATGGCGCATCCCCAAATATGTTTGCCATCATCCCCAGATTTAACATGCATCAGATTTTAATAATAATAATAATAATAATAACAGTAAAGTAAACAAATAAATTGATACTGAAACTCTGAAAGCGAAGAAGAAAGAATTTCAGACATGGCTACAGGTGTACTCAGAAGACTGGGAAGAATTTGAAAAAAATTAGTTGAAACAGTCTCGAAATAGTACCAATTCAAGGACGCAAAAAGCATAGATGATTAAATGGACAGTGCAGAAAAGAGTTGCTGATTATGAAAACGGGCTTGGCAGAAATGATATTTCACCAAAGAAATGGAGACGATGTTATCCTTACACAACAGAGCTGTCAAAAATCAAAATCTTAAGGACAGTGAAAAAGAAGTTTGGAAGTAATAGAGGAGATTTCCAAAAGAACAATATCAGGTACTTCCATATAACATAGAAACAAAGCTTCCAAACCTAGCAACCACTTAACTTGAGCTCCGAAAACGAAGATGGAAAATTAGCCCTAAACGACATAAGAAACTGAAATTCTAGCAAGCTATTTGAAGAAGTTGTTAAATTGTGAGGAAACAAGAGCTAAATTTCTCTAACTAAATCAGGGATGCACTTACATTAACTCAGAAACTCCCATCATCACTGAAATCTAAGATTCATTCCAGGCATGAAAAATGATAAGGCATCCAGTGAAGATTCAGTAATTGCTAAATGGGCAAAATTGCAGATGCTGAGCCAATGAGGAAGCTATACTAGAAGACTGGAAAACAGCTTAATTCATTCAGTCCATAAAAAAGGAGATAAATCTGATAGCAAAGACCATAGAGAAATGTCCCTAATACCAAATGGTCATTTATGAGCCCTCCAACTAATTCTTTGTCTCATTAGTGTATGTGTAACGAAGCCAAGACAAATGTAATCTCGATGGAAAACTTGTCTTGATAATTTTATTTACTAATGATGGATAAAACTGGTTTAATTTGTCACTTATACGCGTAGGTAGCATCTGAATTTTGGGGAGAGTGATCGTATCTTGAAACCTTTGTATCTATTAAATATTCCTACGGTAATTATTGAATTTACTACGAAATTACGAACACACGGTGACTGTGTGATTCTGCGCGATCGAAAATTTGGAGACATGGCTCTATTACTGTTCATAACTATAGCGGATTCTATTTATATTGCTTCTGTGGTTAGCATGTAGACTTTTAGGAAGTAACATCATTGTCAAAGATGTTTTCACAAACTTATTTCGGTTATGATAATTTCCTTATTCCTGAATGTCTGTTCCACATGTGATCAGGTCGGAACTTCTGCTTAGCATGATCACTTTTTAGAAAGTACTACACTCTAATACTTTTCTTTCAGCCTATTTTTCCAGCGAAGGTGTTATGCCAATAAGATTAGAAGTAACTGGACAATCATCCTCTTGCTCCACAAGGGTATCACCACGTCTCACACGTGGTTAGATAGTGAATAATTAGAACAGAAACGTATCCAGTATAGAATGATGAAGTAATTTAACTTATGATGCATGGTGTTGTCCTTAGTCGTTTCCAATTGGCGTTGATGACCGGCTGTTTCTGCAGTAGTTAAAACCGTGTTCCGTTGCATACATTTGTATAATGTTTAATATTTGATAATATGAGTTAAAGCTTGATGTTTAGCTGTTTCTTCAGAATTTAATACTGAGTTTCTGCTGCTCACAGTCTTATAGTACACCACTTGCCATTAAAACTGCTACACCACGAAGATGACGTGCTACAGACCTGAAATTTAACCGACAGGAAGAAGATGATGTGATATGCAAATGATTAGCTTTTCAGAGCAATCACTCAAGGTCGGCGCCGGTGGCGACACCTACAAATTGCTGAGATGAGGAAAGTTTCCAACCGATTTCTCATACACATACAGCAGTTGACCGGCGTTGCCTGGTGGAACGTTGTTGTGATGCCTCGTGTAAGGAGGAGAAATGCGTACCATCACGTTTCCGACTTTTAAAAGGTCGGATTGTAGCCTATCGCGATTGTGGCTTATGGTATCGCGACACTGCTGCTCGCGTTGGTCGCGATCCAATGACTGTTAGCAGAATATGGAATCGGTGGGTTCAGGAGGGTAATACAGAACGCCGTGCTGGATCCCAACGGCCTCGTATCACTAGCAGTCGAGATGACAGGCATCTTATCCGAATGACTGTAACGGATCGTGCAGCAACGTCTCGATCCCTGAGTCAACAGATGGGGACGTTTGCAAGACAACAACCGTTTGCACGAACAGTTCGACGACGTTTGCAGCAGCATGGACTATCAGCTCGGTGACCATGGCTGCGGTTACCCTTGACGCTGCATCACAGACAGGAGCGCCTGCGATGGTGTACTCAACGACCAACCTGACTGCACGAATGGCAAAACGTCATTTTTTCGGATGAATCCAGGTTCTGTTTCCAGCATCATGATGGTCGCATCCGTGTTTGGTGTCATGGCGGTGAACGCACATTGGAAGCGTGTATTCGTCATCGCCATACTGGCGTATCACCCGGTGTGATGGTATGGGGTGCCATTGGTTACACGTCTCGGTCACCTGTTGTTCGCACTGACGGCGCTTTGAACAGTGGACGTTACATTTCACATGTGTTACGACCCGTGGCTCTACCCTTCATTCGATCCCTGCGAAACCGTACATTTGAGCAGGATAATGCACGACCGCATGTTGCAGGTCTTGTACGGGCCTTTCTGGATACAGAAAATGTTCGACTGCTGCCCTGGCCAGCACATTCTCGAGGTCTCTCACCAATTGAAAACGTCTGGTCAATGGTGGCTGAGCAACTGTCTCGTCACAATACGCCAGTCACTACTCTTGATGAACTGTGGTGTCGTGTTGAAGCTGCATGGGCAGCTGTAGCTGTACACGCCATCCAAGCCTTGTTTGACTCAATGCCCAGGCGTGTCAAGGCCGTTATTACGGCCAGAGTTGGTTGTTCTGGGTACTGATTTCTCAGGATCTATGCACCCAAACTGCGTGAAAATGTTATCATATGTCAGTTGTAGTATAATATATTTGTCCAATGAATACCTGTTTATCATCTGAATTTCTTCTTGGTGTAGCAATTTTAATGGCCACTAGTGTATTTAGTACTATGTGTTATAGTTCGATGATTAACTGTTCAGATACAGTGAGGCGACAAAAATCATGGGATACCTCGTAATATAGTGTCTGAACTCCTTTTGCCGGATGTAGTGCAGCATTTCGAAGTGTCGTGGACTGAACATGTCGTTGGAAGCCTCTGCAGAAATATTGAGCCTTGCTACTTCTACAACAGTCCACAATTGCGAAAATGTTGCCTACCGGTGTAGGATTTTGTACACGGACTGACTTCACAAATAAAGTTTTAGATAACACTGTGGGTAGGGTTGTTTTGGGGAAGAGACCGGACAGCGAAGTCATCGGTCTCGTCGGTTTAGGGAAGGTCGGGGATGGAAATCGGCCGTGCCCTTTCGAAGGAACCATCCTGGTATTTGCCTGTAGCGATTTAGGGAAATCACGGAAAACCTAAATCAGGATGGCCGGAGGCGGGATTGAACCGTCGTCGTCCCGAATGCAAGTCCAGTGTGCTAGCCACTGCGCCACCTCGCTCGTCAATGAAGTAAAATTAGTATAAAAGAGACTCGATCCCACAGTCACATTGTTAGTAAATGTTGGTGCGATCTAGATTTTCTTACTAATTTTACTCTCGATTATGCCCCATAAATGTTCGATGGGATTCATGCCGGACGCTCTAATTCTTCGGTGACATGGGCATTGTCGTCGATAAAAGTCCCATAGTTGTTTGGGAACATGAAGTCCATAAATGGCTGAAAATGGTCTCCAAGTAGCCGAACATAATAATTTTCAGTCAATGATCCGTTCAGTTAGCCCCACACCAAGCCACAACCACCCGCACAGCGCCTTGTTGACAACTTGGGTCCATGGCTTCGTGGAATCTGTGCCGGACTCAGACCCTACTATCAGCTCTTACCATCTGAAATTGGGAGTCAAGGGTCAACCAATATGGTACGAGCCCAGGAGAGGCACTGTAGGCGTTGTCGTGCTGCTATATCCTATTAACGCCAAATTTCGCCGCATTGTCGTACGAGATACGTTCGTCGTACGTCCCACATCGATTTCTGCAGTTATTTCACAAAGTTCCATATTCCGACATGATTATTGTAAGGAGTGTGACCAAAATATAGCTTAAATGTTTATTTGACACTACAGTAGTGAAGCCATAGACACAGTACATAAAATTTTCTCTTTAAATTTGGAAACTTAAATTTCATGCAGTGTTGCTTGTCTGTTAGCACTGGCATCTCTACTCAAACACCGTTGCTCTCGGTCGTTAAGTGAAGACCGTCGGCCACTGCGTTGTCCATGGTGAGAGGTAATGCCTGAATTTTGGTTTCGTCGGCACGCTTATGACACTGTGGATCTCGGAATATTGAATTCCTGAAAGATTACCGCAATGGAATGTCCCACGCTTCTAGCTCCAAGTACCATTCCGAGTTCAAAGCCTTAATTCTCGTCGTGCCGCCGTAATCATGTCGAAATCCTTTTGGCATGAATCACCTGCATACAAACGACATCTCCGCCAATGCACTGTCCTCTTATATACCTTGTGTATGCGATACTACTTCCATCTGTGTGCTTATCGCTGGCCAGTGATTTTTGGCATCTCACTGTAAAATGACTAGTAGAGAGCGATCATGAACATTATTTGTCTTAATCACAAAGTTTTTGAACAGAATTACCGGTTTCGGCTATGCAACTGTTATCTTCAGAATCTGACATTCTGCTGGGGTGTCATACGACTTTTTTTACTGCAATTCTGAAGATGGTTATTGCATAGCGGAAACTAGTAATTCTGTTCAAAATGTTTTCGATCAAGAGAAATAAAAAAAATTATAAACATTGTGTGGCGTTCGGTGATGGTTCCCGCTTCCGTTCATGCTGGTCAAATCGTCGTCAGCATACCAGTAGACAACGTGATGAAAGGCAATGTGAACAGCGTATCTCCAGACCCACGTCTCTCCGGTTTCTTTGGTAGCTGTGTGATGAACTACTGGATATGACAACATGACTGATTTGGTAATTGTTGAAGGAATCCTGAATGCCTGCCAGTAGGCCTGCATGGCGAGATTGGTAAAATTTGTTGATATACACTTAATGAGCTGCATTCCAAATGACATGTCTCCGAATTGTAGTTCACACCACAGACGCCCTGTGGAATGCGCGGATGCTTGACTGGCGTGGTCAGTCCTGTGATTTGTCACTCACATGTCTGAAATGTTACGGAAAGACATTTAATGCCTGCATCCAGCCAGAAATCTCAATGAACTGACAAAGCATGGGTTTTCAGCAAGTCGAGAAATTTACAAAAATCACCTTCAGAGGCTGTTCACTCCCATACTACAACGAATACGAGAGTGAATTTGTGGTCATTGGGGTTACACCTGATAAAGGGTGTAACGGTTTAAGTGCAGATGTTTCTATTGGTGACTGAGGACGGTGTACTGAACAACATTATCTCAGTACTTACGTCATTTGAAGATCAATAATTGTAGCTACTACAAGTCACAAGTTTTTAGGTTGGTAAGTACCTCCAGATACATGTGGCAAGAACAAGCTGTTATAGTTTATTTTACCCTGGGTAGAAAGTGAGGTGTTAATGCGTGGACGCGCGGACGCAAAACGCTTAGTGTATATTGAAGGTCATAGACAAGTTAATGGCGCATTTACACACTGAAGAAGTCGCAACATCAAAAAATAATTAATGTCGAGGTACTGAAATATCGGGACACATTTGTCTAGGGAATATTTCTAAGTGATTAGCATTGGAAGAACACAAGTTACAGTAAGTGTGAGATAAGCCACGGCAATGTTTAAATGCTGGTACATTAGTTACTGGTGTAACCGCCAGGATGTTGAGTGCAAGCATGCAATCGTACACGCGTTGTGTTGCACCGACACCGGATGTCAGTTTGTGGGATGGAGTGCCATTCTTGTTGCACTTGGTCGGTGAATACAGCGAGGTTAATTCTGTTTGTGGTTGACGCTGGAGCTGGCGTCCGATGATGCCCCATATGTGCTCGGTTGAAGACAAATCTAGTGACTGAGCAGGCCAGTGCAACATTTCGAAATTCAATAGAGCGTGTTGGGTTACAACAGTGGTAATGTGGGCAAGATTTAACCTGTTGAAAACATCCCCTGGAATGTTCTTCATGAATAGCAGCACAACAGGTCGATTCACCAAACTGACGTACAAATTTGCAGTCTGGGTGCATGAGATAACCACGAGAGTTTTTCTGCTGTCATACGAAATCGTTGCCCAGACTATAACTCCAGATGCAGGTCCTGTGTGCCTAGCACACAGACAGTTTGGTGCAGGCCGTCAACTGCCTTGCTTCTAATCAACACACGGCCATCACTGGCACCGAGGCAGCACCAGCTTTCACCAGAAAACAAAAATGGTTCAAATGCCTCTGAGCACTACGGGACTTAACTGCTGAGGTCATCAGTTCCCTAGAACTTAGAACTACTTAAACCTAACTAACCTAAGGATGGAAAACAAAATTGAGAATGCGCTAGGTGACGATCAGTTTGGCTTTAGGAAAAGTAAAGGGACGAGAGAGGTAATTCTGACGTTACGGCTAATAATGGAAGCAAGGCTAAAGAAAAATCAAGACACTTTCATAGGATTTGTCGACCTGGAAAAAGCGTTCGACAATATAAAATGGTGCAAGCTGTTCGAGATTCTGAAAAAAGTAGGGGTAAGCTATAGGGAGAGACGGGTCATATACAATATGTACAACAACCAAGAGGGAATAATAAGAGTGGACGATCAAGAACGAAGTGCTCGTATTAAGAAGGGTGTAAGACAAGGCTGTAGCCTTTCGCCCCTACTCTTCAATCTGTACATCGAGGAAGCAATGATGGAAATAAAAGAAAGGTTCAGGAGTGGAATTAAAATACAAGGTGAAAGAATATCAATGATACGATTCGCTGATGACATTGCTATCCTGAGTGAAAGTGAAGAAGAATTAAATGATCTGCTGAACGGAATGAACAGTCTAATGAGTACACAGTATGGTTTGAGAGTAAATCGGAGAAAGACGAAGGTAATGAGAAGTAGTAGAAATGAGAACAGCTAGGAACTTAACATCAGGATTGATGGTCACGAAGTCAATGAAGTTAAGGAATTCTGCTACCTAGGCAGTAAAATAACCAATGACGGACGGAGCAAGGAGGACATCAAAAGCAGACTCGCTATGGCAAAAAAGGCATTTCTGGCCAAGGGAAGTCTACTAATATCAAATACCGGCCTCAATTTGAGGAAGAAATTTCTGAGGATGTACGTCTGCAGTACAGCATTGTATGGTAGTGATACATGGACTGTGGGAAAACCGGAACAGAAGAGAATCGAAGCATTTGAGATGTGGTGCTATAGACGAATGTTGGAAATTAGGTGGACTGATAAGGTAAGGAATGAGGAGGTTCTACGCAGAATCGGAGAGGAAAGGAATATGTGGAAAACACTGATAAGGAGAAGAGACAGGAGGGAATGACTTACATGGTACTAGAGGGAGCTGTAGAGGGCAAAAACTGTAGAGGAAGACAGAGATTGGAATACGTGAAGCAAATAATTGAGGACGTAGGTTGCAAGTGATACTCTGAGATGAAGAGTAGACTGATGGGAGAAAAAAAAAAAAAAACCTAAGGACATCACGCACATCCATGCCCGAGGCAGGATTCGAATCTGCGACCGTTGCGGTCGCGCGGTTCCAGACTGTAGCGCCTAGAACCGCTCGGCCACTCCAGCCGGCACCAGAAAACACTACAGACATCCAACCTGCCCTCTCGCTTGACACCCACTGAAGAAGCAAACGGCAGTGCTTTGGGGTCAGTGGAATGCACGCTACACGACGACTGACTCGGAGCTATCCGTGAAGTAACCGATTTGTAGCAGTTCGTTGTGTCACTGTGGTGCCAACTGCTCTTCATATTGCTGCTGTAGATGCAGCACGATGCGCCAAAACCATACACTGATAAGGATAGTCTTCCCTCTCGGTAATTCCATGTGGCTGTCTGGAGCCCAGCATTCTTGCGATCGTATATTTTCGTGGCCACCGCTTCCAGCAACCATGTCTTTCTGCAATATCAAAGAAGGAATATCCAGCTTCTCGTAGCCCTATAACACGGCCTCATTCAAACTCAATGAGGTGCTGATAATAGCGTCTTAAAGACATACTTGACTAATATGTCACCACGTCCACCACGTCCAATCTCAAAGGCAGCTAACGCTCACGGCCATTAGAGTGTCTATTTAAAGTAAACCTTTTTGCCTTTTCATAGTTGTGATACTAGGTCCACTCCCATGCGACTGGCGCAAAGTTTGAACAGACGTCATCTTTCGCATGTAGAAACACGCTTACCAACTGTCGGTTATGTTGTACAGCTCTTTCTTGGTGTTGCGACTTATTTCCCATAAGCGAATTACTATACAGAAGACCATAGGCTGTAAAGTTTGTTACATATTCGTGGGAAAATTGTTTTATCGCAGAGGAAAAGAAACCAACACACTGATTTATGTACCTATTGAGGTGCCATATGTAAAAATATCTGCACTTACATTCATTACAACATGTATATCAATGATGGACAAACTCCACGAAATTTTGTTAAATATTGCACTAGTGATTCATTGGGAAACAGTTTCCAATGTATGTAATCTCTTAGTCAGACGTATGAGTGGATATGTTTGATTCTGTGTCTTGCGTGCGTACGTGTGTGTGTGTGTGTGTGTGTGTGTGTGTGTGTGTGTGTGTTAACATTTACCGTGGGAATAAGACAGTGCTGGAGGCCATATTTGAACTGTAGGAGTGGGTAAGTAGCAACATGGAAGAGTAATTCTGAAATTTATGAAACAATTACTACCAATCGTGGCAAGTGTATGAGAGTCTATCCAGAGAAAAATAATTCTATGGTACGAGGATACCCATAGAGCCTCTAGGTATTGGGATCGACGGATGGAAGAAAATAAAGTGTAACCGTAACTGTGGAACTTATGGAGGAATTTCACCCAGTTAGTGATATGAAATTAGGGGTTAGAGAAGCATTGTTTACTGGAAAAAGTTCTATTTTCTGCCCCAGCAATATTACTAAAAAATAAGGGCCTGTTAAAGTAGCGTTACAGTAAAAAAAATAATCTAATATAAGTGTTTCGCGTTTTGGATGAGGCAGCTGTTGTTGCTGTATTTTATAATTTTGAATTATGGAGTTTGAAGTCTGATGCATGGCTGAAATGGGTACTCCGCAAATTTGTTTGTATGCACAGTGTGAATAAGGTTCAGCTTAGAATATAAATATTTGCTAAAACAAATTTAATTTCCAAGAATACTGTACATATTGGTAAGCTGGGTGCTAATTCTGTTGTCTGTGATGTTTATACAGGGTGTTACAAAAAGGTACGGCCAAACTTTCGGGAAACATTCCTCACACACAAATAAAAAAAGATTTTATGTGGACATGTGTCCGGAAACGCTTAATTTCCATGTTAGAGCTCATTTTAGTTTCGTCAGTATGTACTGTACTTCCTCGATTCACCGCCAGTTGGCCCAATTGAAGGAAGGTAATGACTTCGGCGCTTGTGTTGACATGCGACTCATTGCTCTACAGTACTAGCATCAAGCACGTCAGTACGTAGCATCAACAGGTTAGTATTCATCACGAACGTGGTTTTGCAGTCAGTGCAATGTTTACAAATGCGGAGTTGGCAGATGCCCATTTGATGTATGGATTAGCAAGGGGCTATAGCCGTGGCGCGGTACGTTTGTATCGAGACAGATTTCCAGAACGAAGGTGTCCCGACAGGAAGACGTTCGAAGCAATTGATCGGCGTCTTAGGGAGCACGGAACATTCCAGCCTATGACTCGCGACTGGGTAAGATCTAGAACGACGAGGGCACCTGCAATGGACGAGGGAATCCTTCGTGCAGTTGACGATAACCCTAATGTCAGCGTCAGAGAAGTTGCTGCTGTACAAGGTAACGTTGACCACGTCACTGTATGGAGAGTGCTACGGGAGAACCAGTTGTTTCCGTACCATGTACAGCGTGTGCAGGCACTATCAGCAGCTGATTGGCTTCCACGGGTACACTTCTGCGAATGGTTCATCCAACAATGTGTCAATCGTCATTTCAGTGCAAATGTTCTCTTTACGGATGAGGCTTCATTCCAACGTGATCAAATTGTAAATTTTCACAGTCAACATGTGTGGACTGACGAGAATCCGCACGCAATTGTGCAATCACGTCATCAACACAGATTTTCTGTGAACGTTTGGGCAGGCATTGTTGGTGATGTCTTGATTGGGCCCCACATTCTTCCACCTACGCTCAATGGAGCACGTTATCATGATTTCATACGGGATACTCTACCTGTGCTGCTAGAACATGTGCCTTTACAAGTACGACCCAACAGGTGGTTCATGCACGATGGATCTCCTGCACATTTCAGTCGAAGTGTTCGTACGCTTCCTAACAGCAGATTCGGTGACCGATGGATTGGTAGAGGCGGACCAATTCCATGGCCTCCACGCTCTCCTGACCACAACCCTCTTGACTTTCATTTATGGGGGCATTTGAAAGCTCTTGTCTACGCAACCCCGGTACCAAATGTAGAGACTCTTCGTGCTCGTATTGTGGACGGCTGTGATACAATACGCCATTCTGTTGCTGTGTGTTTCCATTCCATGATTAATGTGATTTGAAGAGAAGTAGTAAAATGAGCTCTAACATGGAAAGCAAGCATTTCCGGACACATATCCACATAACATATTTTCTTTCTTTGTGTGTGAGGAATGATTCCTGAAAGTTTGGTCGTACCTTTTTGTAACACCCTGTATATCTTCCAAATTAATCGTGGAGGGAATGGATGTGGATTCAATCCTTTCGTGCCTTGCAGCTCTACATAACCTTGAGGACAGGCGAAAAAAAATCTTGAATGTAAGTATATGGAAGTCAAGAGGAAGAAAAGATGGCAGAATAAGCACAAAAAGAAGATGGCAGAATAAGCACAAAAAGAAGCGTAAGACTTTAGAAGAAGATTCATCTGCAAAGAACAACTGAAATGACACGTTTTAGAACGCATGTTTAAGTACACAGCCTGACAAAGAATGTTAGCCATCCATAAAGGCAAGAGGAAGAGAAATAAATTACAATGTTTGAGAGGTCGTACCATATTATTGGATTTGTTACGAAATCGAGTTATATATACGAAGAAACTGGATGTATGAGCCCGCTGAAAAGTATGACACTGCGCCATCTGTGGCCTGATTCGGCTGACGAGGGTGTCATTTATAAGTTGCATCCTCTTCTAAGATAAGCTGGCCCACTACTGTTGCAACTAGTCCTTGATGTCTTGCATACTGACACTAGTACACTAGGACGTCTGAAATGGTCCTACACATGCTCTACAGGGGACAACTGTTGTTGCCCAAGGTGTACTTCTATGTCACGGGGACATTTGTGGAGACACGTGCCAGTTGATAAATGTCACTACAATACTGACAAATAGCAGATAATAGATGACCAGCAGGATTTCCGCCAGGTGCCTTTGTGCTGTCAGAGCTCCCTCAGGCACTGCCAGCCGAGACCAGAAGTCACGTTGGCTGCTCACACGATAGCACCAGGAGTGACACCGTTGTCCCTCTCCAAAATATTGGAAGAATGAACCTTGTGGGGAGTCCATTACCAGCTGACGAATGCCAGGCACAGATGTGAAGGGGAAAAGGGTTACAATGTGGTTGGTGCGCAGTACGTCGATCTGCCCTTGTGATGGTCAGGCAAGGTCGACCTGAACCTTGAGGACCACTGTCAAATTCTGATGCTCCCACAGTGATGTCCCTCCGAAATTCTGTCAGGCGCTGATAACTCTGCCTCAGACGAGTACGTGGATCCTCCATGTCCTTCGTGGTAATGACTCAATGCCTGACGCTGTTCACGCCGCTTATATGCCCTACAACGTTTGGTACAAACACTAATCATGAAAAACAATAATGCACTTTGGTGGCACTGTACATGTCACAGAGAATTGTAACTCTGATCATTTGCGTACCCGTCGATTCTGTGTACGTGTACGGTACGAATTTACTCTCATATGTAACTTTGTCGTCTGGGTGCTACACATTTTTTATCAAGCAGTGTATGTGGTATCGGACTGCGCTGAACTTGAATGCCAGCCGGAGCAAATGGACCTCGATGGACTATAGAGGGCAGTGTCGCCGCAGCGCTGCACTCGCCTAGTGAGTGCGCCACGGTCTCGCCACGTGAGTACACAGGCCAATAGTGTCCCCGGGCAGAAATACCGCCGCACCTCGAGCGCTCATTCGCCGCCACCCTGTTCTTCTCATCATCCCTGAGAAATCAGTTTCACACCATGGCTGACGGCCACTAATAAAGTGTCAGTCTTGGTACGGCAATTCGATATGTGTCGACCACCATACGACCACCAGTATCAGTATCTCTATAGTTGTGTTACCTATTGCCTGCTACCTTGAATTGCCACCACCAGAGGTTGGTGTTTTAAGAAATATTATTTTAAATTTTTTAAAGTAGATTTAATTTACTGTACCTTTTGCATCAGGATTTATCAAAATTTTAGTATTTATATCACTTGTCTCGATTTAGGTTGTTATATACATAATTTATAGTTAATTTGTCATAATTATTGTTAAATTATTTATAGAAATGAAATGTTTCACGTTTCCTAACATATCTTATAAGGCTCACCACCACACCTTCAACGTGCACTTCAATGATGTCATTGGAATGGCACCTCAACCTACCGCAAAAAAAAAAAAAAAAAACCGCTCAGTCAGTCGTGTACTTCATGTGATAGTGCTTGTTACTCACTTCACTATAATACTAACTACTTGCAGATGACTTCGCATTTTCGCATTGGTATTGGTTTTCTTCTTGGGTCTCGATTTGGACAGTGGCTCATACTTGACCTGTTGACCACGTTGTGACAAAAGGTCGTGGCACTTCATTGTTACATAGGTTGCTATTGACTTGCTCTTATTGTGTATGGTCCTCCGTTCGGTCAGCCCTGTTGCTCGACTCCGGCGTGGGTTTGAGTCCCGTCCGCACGCGGTCTTCTCGCATTAAATTCGTCGTCGTTTCTCCACTGTTCTTCTGAAGCGTGCACTATTATGTGGCTATTCTCAGACATAGTAGTGTATATCTGAAAGCGACATTCGGAGAATTCTCATGGTGAGTATAACGTTTATTTTATGTATGTTCCGTTATTTGCTCAAGCTCTTGCTCATGTACTCATATGTTATCTTTTTTCAAAACTTACTCGTTGAAATGAAATTTCTAGATTACTTCTTTTTACTCCCAGAACGAATATTGTATTATTTCGCACCAGTACACAGGCAGAGAAATGTAACCTGAAAACTACAAATTAAAAAATGTTTCTAAATCTTAAAGTTATAAAAGTACTTGAAGGATGAAACGTACTTAACGAAATCATAGGTTTCACCCTTCTCCATTTCATACTTTTTCGGAAAAGATACATTTTATATTTGAAATAAAGTAATGAAATAGAAAACATTTAGTGACTTTAAGTTAGTGCCACTGCAAATAGCTGGACTCAATTATTAGCGTTAACTCCTGAGAAAATGGCAAATAAGTTTACGATAAAGTGATATTTTAAACTTTTCTGAACAATTATGTTGGAAACTGAATGAACATCCGATTAAAGAAAATAATAAGTAAAACTGAGTTTTATTTCAAAATAATGGTTTATTTGTTTTGATCTGCATTCATACCTTAATTTCGTCAAATGAAAATTGGTTTCGTTCCTAAGTCCTGTCATAACGACATTTTCTTGCGCGCAGTCGTCGAACTTGCGTACCCAAGCAGATGAGTTATTACGCTTGTTAACGTTGTGAGACACCTACATGGATAAACGATTTTGACGGCTGTGCGTCACGGGACCAACTGACGATGGTACTTGGTGCCGTATCTAGTAGTCATTTGACAAAATGGAAGTGAGAAGCGCAGCTGTAGAGAGAAAAAAAAAAAAAATAACAAAAAAAATTGTCGCTGTTCCAACAGCTGACAGTATATCGGGAATATGTTGCAATAAAATAATAGTAATTTTGTAACAGAATTTAGTTTATTACGTGTGTAGCCAGTGACTCACCTGGCGAGACTGTTTACTCACTCCTATAATCCGTTCAGCATAAGAATAAACCTGATGTAAACAAACACAAACGCGATGATTGGTCATAATCCGAAGCACACGTGCCATGATGTTGTTACGCTCATGAAAGTAGATCCTACTTACGTATTAGATATATTATTAATAAATTATGTTAAATGAAACTTTTAAGGGCCCGCATCTCGTGGTCGTGCGGTAGCGTTCTCGCTTCCCACGCCCGGGTTCCCGGGTTCGATTCCCGGCGGGGTCAGGGATTATCTCTGCCTCGTGATGGCTGGGTGTTGTGTGCTGTCCTTAGGTTAGTTAGGTTTAAGTAGTTCTAAGTTCTAGGGGACTGATGACCACAGATGTTAAGTCCCATAGTGCTCAGAGCCATTTGAACCAACTTTTAAGATATTCAAATGTATTAACAGCCAACAACGTTATTCTTAATCACGCTTTAGCTGCGTAGTTTTTATTTCAAAAATCGTGTACAGTCACAGCCTCTGCATCGTTGTAATCTGATTGTCGCGCTGTTAATGAGCAGTATAAAATTGACTGAGGCTGCTTTCTGTTCCCTAGTGAAACACACACGTGGAACACAGTTAAAAAGTTCAAAAAACAGGCTGTTCTTAATGTTTTTCATAAAGTTACTGAGATAATCGGCTTTGAAGTTTTCCCACCGTTGCATAATGCAGTTGATAAACACACCGACTTCTAACGTGTGGCGCAGACGGTAGCGTAATGGGATATTAACCAAATACGGTTATTCGTGCGTTGATTCAAATCTCCCCAATATAATTTTCTTTGTCGTTCAATTTGAGATACCTAAATGTCGTAATTATAAAACTCATCATTTTTCATAAATAATGCACCTCTTCTTCTTTCTAATTACGTACTGGACGCAGAATTCCTGTTTCCATTTCAAATACAAATTCTTTATTATCGATGTTTCATGAAAGACTGTTTATAAAAATTGTTTAAATTAAGAAGACATTTCAATTTAATTTTTAAGGTAAAACTGAAAAACCAAATCCTCCTTATTTGGGCTATGTTCATCGTTTTATACCACATAGGTAGTAAGTATCGTAGAAACATGAAAAACAGTCATTTTCACAGCATCGAGCACATCATGTAAACGCTGCATTTTTACATTTGCTACTGTACCATTACAATATGGTTGGTTCTGAGCACTATGGGACTAAACATCTGGGGTCACCAGTTCCCTGTAACTTAAGAGTTACTTAAACCTAACTAACCTAAGGACATCACACACACCTATGCCCGAGGCAGGATTCGAACCTGCGACCGTAGCGGTCACACGGTTCCAGACTGAAGCGCCTAGAACCGCTCGGCCACACCGGACGGCTATTACAAAATATGGCTCTGAGCACTATGGGACTTAATTTCTGAGGTCATCATTCCATTAGAACTGAGAACTACCTAAACCTAACTAAACTAAGGACATCACACACATCCATGCCCGAGGCAGGATTCGAACCTGCGACAGTAGCGGTAGCGCGGTTCCAGACTGTAGCACCTAGAACCGCTCGGCCACTCCGGCCGGCCGGCTATTACAATATGATCCCAACAGAATTGATCTAGAGCCAAGCTGCGGGATTTGGCCCGAGAAGTAACAAGACTGTTAAGTTGCCAGACGTTCTGGAACTAACGCACACAGCTTTTTTACACGTCACTGCCGAACGCTGGCGGGATGTAGAACGGCTCGTCATAAAAGAAGAGGAGAAAATGCTGCGCCTGGTTGGCTTCGCGGGTTTATTTGGTAATAGGCTCGATACCAACGTTGCAGGTGACACTGAAATGTATTTCCCGGATTCAGATAAAGAAGGAGCTAAGATAATACCAGACGACTAACCGCAAGTAATACCTTCAGTGGCTTCAATATTTAACTATACGGTGAAATCCTTCAACACTCTCTTACGTTACACACAGCTTATGCAGAAAAACTACTCTAAGGTTAAGTCAGGAATTTTCATCATTTTTGTTTTTAATTACAATAGTATGTGAGCTAAAAACGATAACTTGTTGCGGTTTTCTTATAGTCATCTAAGGAGCTCACCAACCAATGCTGTCCAAGTTAAATGCGCCGGTAAAACTGTTGTCCCGTATCATACTTAAGTCGACGTGAGCGTAACGCACAGCACAAAACGTACCCTTATTATCGTACTTGACAGTACTCCAGATAGCTTGGCTGCAGTTCCACGTGAAACGGAAATCCATTGAGGTTCCAGCAAATGCGGAAGAATACACAGTGCAATGTTTACATCATGTTTAGTCTTATGATGAGCGGATTATGGAACTAACGGCGCCACATACACACTGCATGCAGCGAGTACACAGAAACAGGCCCGAGATGCGCTATCGCTCGCTACATCATGTCATACTACGTGTCATGATCCAGTGGTGTACGGAGCGGGATAAGGCTGCCCCCATAGTGACAACAAGCCAGTGTCGTTTCCGTCCATGTGCACACAACGTAAACGTCGGCTGCCCACCCGCTGACGAATTATTCTGCGGGTTTGGACTTTGCGTGAAATCTTGCTGGACTTTTTGTAGCAGTGCGATGGACTTTGAACTTATTCATGGACGTGCAGCATTCCACATCCTTCGTTGTTTACGTAACTCCAACCATTGACGCCTTCGTGCAGTGCATCAAAATCTCGAACTACACAGAACTTGTTTATTCAAGTGAAGGCAACGGAAGCGACGTCGTAACATTCTGTATTTCTACACTGAAAAAACGCAACTAGACTACGTTTGTTTTACAGTGCGGACAAATTTCAATTCTATTCTTAGTTAATAAACTATAGGAGTAAGTCAGTAACTCGCCATCAGCCACTAAATTATGTCATAAGCCATAAAACCACATTTTCAGTTCCGCCGCCATCAACTTTCTTTCGCACGTAGAGAATCTTTAAGCGCCTCAAACAGATGGACGTCCAATGGCACCAAATTTAGGTTATAGGGTGGAAGAGGCAACGAAGATGGTCGAGCAAATGGCTTCAACCCAATTTGGCGATGTGTTTGTAGGTTCTGAGACTTGTGTGGGTACGCGTTTTCGTATTCTTGTCAGTCCGAACACATCATTAACTGTTGTTGAGTTTGTTCAGAACCATCTCAAAGGCCTCTGAAACACTGGTTGCCCGTTTGGGCAACATATCCACGAGACAAAAACCATCACTATGAAAGACTTTCAGTATTATTTTGCCAGCAGAGGGAGCAGCCTTTAATTTCTTAATTTTTTATGATTGAAAGAGGTACCTCTTTGTTTCTGGCACAAGATGTTGCACCGTTCGTCAGCTGTAACGATCCGCATCAGAAAGGCGTCTCCAGTGCTCCGACAGTTCGTATTAAATGGCTTTTCTTTGAATCTTCTTGTCTGTTGTGAGCACGTGGAACCCACCTTGAAAACAGTTTTAAATATTCAGGAGTATCAATCTGTGGTGTCACCGCCAGACACCACACTTGCTAGGTGGTAATTTTAAATCGGCCGCGGTCCATTAGTACATGTCGGACCCGCGTGTAGCCACTGTGTGATCGCAGACCGAGCGCCACCACAAGGCAGGTCTCGAGAGACGGACTAGGACTCGCCCCAGTTGTACGGACGACTTTGCTAGCGACTACACTGACGAAGCCTCGCTCCTTTGCCGAGCAGATAGTTAGAATAGCCTTCAGCTAAGTCCATGGCTACGACCTAGCAAGGCGCCATTAGCCTTACATGGCAATTGATACTTATCGTATAAAGCATGTCTCATCAAGAACGATGTATACAACATGGATGGATTTAAGTTAAGTATTCCAAAAGCTACGTACTTTTCTTTATAGCATTCATTACGTATCCTGTTTCAGACCTTACGCCATCCTTCGTGTGTTTATAGCGTGCATTGCGGTCCCCTCAAATCACACTGTGTCGGCACTTCTGTCGACATCATATGGCGACGAGGATGGGATAAGGGTCTTGTTCTTTCTACTTGCTTACATTTACTTGTGTCATGGCTTCTCCAGATGTACTGTCCGAATTTTATCGCTTGCAGAATCAGCAGACGCAGGCGTTATTGGATCCCCTTGGACAGCTCGTCCAGGGTCAACGTGCAATGCAAACCGATGCGGCGGCCGCCGCTTCACCGCTACCGCAGCCACAACATGCTGTTGCACCCTCGTGCCGGCCATTTGACCCAGCTAAGGAAACATGGACGGAGTGGTCACGCCAATTTGGATTTCATCTCGCCGCCTACAGAATTCAAGGTAACGAGCGGCAGCCTCACTTATTGTCTTGTGTCGGCGTGCAAACGTACCGTGTGATAGTGAAATTATTTCCCCGACGCGACGTAGCAACTCTGTCCTACGAAGAAATTTTGTCTGCTTTAGATGCCTATTTCAAGGAAACAGTTAATGTAGTTGCAAAAAGGTATACGTTCTTTCGTACAAAACGTACGGCCGGTCAAACCAATCGGGAGGGGGTTGCAACTTTGCAAGGCCTTACAAGGGATTGTGCTTTTGAGTGTGAATGTGGACTCCCTTATTCAGATACTATGGTACGTGATGCAATAGCACAGAACGTTTCTGATGTTCGTATACGGGAACAGATTTTGAAACTAATCAATCCCTCCCTTCAACTAGGGACTGCAACTTTTCCTTTACCCCGCCCGGAAGATCTTTGTGATAAACTGTGCCCGGGTAAATACTTTTCGAAGTTGGACCTCGCAGATGCGTACTTGCAAATACCGGTGGACGAAGAATCCCAGCGCGTCTTGGTGGTTAACACGCATCTTGGTTTGTACCGATTCAAAAGACTGCCATTCGGGTGTGTATCCGCCCCTGCATTGTTTCAGCAATATTTACAAACTGTTTGTGCGTCGGTCCCTACTGCAGCGAACTATCTGGACGATATTGTGATCTCCGGAAAGGCAGCAGAAGAACGTTTAGCAAACCCCCGGACATTATTTCAGGTATTGCGGCAAAATGGTCCTCGCTTGCGGAAGGACAAATGTGTGTTTTTTGCTCGTGACTTACCATATCTGTGACATGTCATCAATGCTCAAGGCATACACCCCAGTCCAGAGCACCTCCGTGCCATCCACGACTTGCCTTCGCCGCAGAATTTGAAGCAGCTACAGAGTGTGTTGGGAAAAATTAACTATTATCATAACTTTATCCCGCATGCCTCTTCCATTTCAGCTCCGCTTCATCGTTTACGCCGTAAAGGTGTTCCGTTCGTCTGGACGACGGAATGCGAACGCGGTTTTCGCCAGTTGAAATCGGCGTTGCTTTCAAATACTTGCCTTACGCCATTCGATTCCCAGAAACCCCTTTTGTTGATGTTAGATGCATCGGATTTCGGGATCGGTGCTGTGCTTGCGCACAAAGATGGATCGCATGATCGCCCTATTGCCTTTGCGTCAAAATTGCTCTCGTCTGCGCAAAGAAATTATTCACAGATCGAGAAAGAAGCTTTGGCTCTCGTCTTTGGTGTTACTAAGTTCCATGATTTCTTGTATGGTCGTCACTTTACCATCATCACAGACCACAAACCTCTGACATCGCTTTTTCATCCGAAAAAGCCTGTACCTCCACGTACAGCGCAGAAATTTATTCGCTGGTCTCTTTTCCTCTCGCAGCACCGCTACGATATCTTGTATCGGTCCACTGCTAAGCACGGCAACGCTGATACGTTGTCCCGTTTGCCTGTTGCTGAGGATAAAGCCTTCGATTCATCCGAACTTGCTTGCATGTTCATTGACTCGGAAACCGATGATGTGGTCGAATCGTTTCCGATTGATTTTCGTCGTGTAGCTACAGCCACAGCTGCTGACACTGTCCTTGCTACGGTTTTGCGTTTTGTTGCTACTCAATGGCCCTTGTCGAAGTCGCGGATTGAGGATCCCCTATTTCACCGATTTTTTGCTCACAAGGAGAGACTTTTTGTACGACGTGGTGTTTTATTGTTGCGTTCTGACAATGATCAGTCCAGAGTCGTGGTCCCACGTTCGTTACAGTCCTCTGTCTTACGGCTTCTCCACCAAGGACATTGTGGTATAGTGCGCACGAAACAACTTGCTCGTCAGCACTGTACTTGGTTCGGCATCGATGCTGCGATTACGAATATATGCTCTTCTTGCATGGCGTGTGCCGTACGACAATCCAAACCGCCGCGGAAATTCTTTGCATAGCCGCAAGCCACTTCCCCTTGGCAACGCTTGCACATCGATTTTGCTGGTCCATTCTGGAATGCTCGATGGTTGGTTGTGGTGGATTCTTTCAGTCATTTTCCTTTTGTTGTCCGGATGTCTTCCACGACGTCATCTGCCACCATCCAAGCGTTGTCTGCTATCTTTTGCATTGAAGGTCTTCCGCAGACTATTGTTTCCGACAATGGCCCACAATTCATGTCCGCAGAATTTCAGTCTTTCTGCAAGGCCAATGGTATTCAACATCTGACATCCGCGCCGTTTTTTCCTCAGTCAAACGGTGCCGCTGAACGATTGCTCCGGACTTTCAAGTCACAGATGTTGAAGTTGAAAGAGTCGCATTCTCGGGAGGACGCGTTGTTGCTCTTTTTGTCTTCGTATCGCTCTCAGCCCCGAGATGGTCGCTAGCCGGCTGAGTTGCTCCACGGTCGTCCTCATCGAACCTTGATGTCTTTGCTGCATCCGCCGCATCAGGTTCCTGTGCAGCGGCAGACTCCTGCTTTTGCTCCAGGCGACGTTGTATTCTATCGCAACTATCGGGGTTCACGGCGTTGGCTCGCAGGGCGCATTCTTCGCTGCCTCGGCCGCGCGATGTATTTGGTTTTGGGGGCCTCTGGTGAGGTGCGTCGGCATCTCAATCAGCTGCGCCTCTGTCGTCGCCTGGGTTCTGCCGCTCCCCGTCTGCTTTCAGCGACGGTGCCGTCCGGTCAGCGCCCTGGGGACCCATCTACTGGCTCGCCTCATCCCCAGGTGTTACCGACGATGCCTTCCATTTTGCCCCATGGCGCCGCGTCGCCGCCGCCGCCTCCGCCGCCGCCGCTTGGTCTCCCGCCGGCGCCGCCCGCAGTGGACGCTTCGCTGCAACCGCCAAGCGCCTCCCTGGGTCACGCGCCGCCGATCGCTTCCCGTGACCAGCTGTCCTCCGCCATGGAACTCTTGCCCGCTCCGGACCACATGGCGTCTTCGCGCGTCGGGTACCCCGACGCAATGGAGGTCGACCCTTCGGCCCCTCCTGTCTCTTTACGGGCGCATACACCGCATGTTGACGTGCACCCTGGACTAGGTTTTCAGGATTTTCCTAGCTCCCCTCGGACCGAATGGCCGGGTGCGGGTGGCACAGCCTCGCCTGTTGTTAGGCTCCCCACCTCATCGCATACGTCAACATGGGGTCCTCCCCACGACGGGCGGAAGCCTTATAACACGACCGATCGCCGGCCGCGGTGGTCTAGCGGTTCAGGCGCTCAGTCCGGAACCGCGGGACTGCTACGGTCGCAGGTTCGAATCCTGCCTTCGGCATGGATGTGTGTGATGTCCTTAGGTTAGTTAGGTTTAAGTAGTTCTAAGTTCTAGGGGACTGGTGACCTCAGATGTTAAGTCACATAGTGCTCAGAGCCATTTGAACCATGGATGTTCATCACTGTTTTTTTCTTTCCGCAACCAAGAATTCCATTACAGTACGATGCTTACAACGAGTGTCTTGTGTAGCTTGAAGCATCGAAGAGGGTGTTCACCTTTACCTATTAAATGCTGAAAAAGAATTTGAGGCATTATTTACTGAATGACCCTCGTGAGGTGAGGAATGCCATGGGATAGTAAAATGCCCATATACAGATGGCGGTAGTATCGCATACAAAGTGTGTAAAAGGACGGTACATTAGCGTCACTGTCTTTCATACTCAGGTGATTGATGTGAAAAGACTTCCGAAGTGATTATGGCTGTATTACGGGAATTATTAGATTTTGGACGCGGAATGGTCTTGGAGCTAGTCGCATGGGCAGTCAATTTCGGAAACCGTTGGTAATTTTAACATTCCTAGATTCACAGTGTCAAGAGGGTTATGAACAAACGAAACAACAGGCATTATCTCTCACCACGGATGACACAGTGGCCGACGGCGTTCACTTAACGACTGAGAGCAGCGGCGTTTGGCTAGAGATGCCAGTACTATAGAAAAGCAACACTGCCGCGAAATAACCGCAGAAATCAAAATAGAACGTAGGACGAACTTACCCGTTAGGCCAGTGCGGCGAAATTTAGCGTTAATAGGCTACGACAGCAGACGAGCGACGCGAGTGCCTTTGACAACAGGACGACAATGCCTGCAGCGACTCTCCTATGCACGTACCATAGAGGTTGGACTCTAGACGACTGGAAAACCGTCGGCGGGTAGGATGGGTCCCAATTTCTGTTGTTATGAGCTGATGGTAGGGTGCGACTCTGGCCATGGACGCAAGTTGTCAAGAAAAAAATGTGTGTGAAATCTTACGGGACTTAACTGCTAAGGTCATCAGTCCCTACGCTTACACACAACTTAACCTAAATTATCCTAAGGACAAACACACACACCCATGCCCGAGGGAGGACTCGAACCTCCACCGGGACCAGCCGCACTGTCAAGAAGGTACTGTGGAAGATGTTGATGGCTTAATAGTAATGTGAAAATTATGAAGACTGCGTTATGGTTCAGCTGAACTAACAGACCATTAGCAGCCATCCACGGACGTTATGTTCCCAAACAGCGATAGAATTTTTATGGATGACAAAACGCAATGTCACAGGGCTAAAAATGGTCGCGAATGGTTCAAGGAACGTTTTTAGGAAGTTCGAGCGAATTTTTTGGCCATCCATATCGCCAGGCATCGAATATTTATGGGTCATAATCGAGCGGTCCAAAGGGGGCGGGGGGCTCTAAGCCTATGGAACTTAACATCTGAGGTCCTCAGTCCCCTAGACTTAGACCTACTTAAACCTAACTAACCTAAGGACGTCAGAAACATCCATGCTAACTAACCTAAGGACATCACACACATCCATGCCCGAAGCAGGATTCGAGCCTGCGATGGTAGCAGCAGCGCGGTTCCAGACTGAAGCGCCTAGAAGCGCTCGGCCACAGCGGACGGCTCGAAAGGTCAGTTCGTGCCCAAAATACTACACATACAACACTTTCGTTATTGTGGATGACTACAGAGGAAGGGTGGCTCAATATTTATGCAGGAAACTTCGATGGCTTGTGTCCGTACCATGTCCAGTTGCCGTCCCAATTCGGGGAGAAGGAGGGTCGACCCTATATTAGGACGTATCTCACGATTTTTGCCAGCTCAGTGTATTGCTCCAACAAGTAACGTAAATAACGAAAAGACAGAGAGAGAGAGAGAGGGAGAGAGAGAGAGAGAGAGAGAGCGTGTGCTACGTACGTAGAGGACGAGTCCGAAGGCCATGGCCTGCGGCACGGCGAGGCAGAGCGCGAGCAGCCAGATGAGCAGGATGTACTTGACGGCGCGCGACGGCTTGGAGACGGCGTGCGACTGGAATGGGTGGCAGATGGCCACGTAGCGCTCCACCGTGAACGCCGTGATGGTCAGCACGGTCGCGTTGGACGACGTCTCGGCCGCGAAGCCCTGGATCACGCAGAACGTCTCGCCGAACACGTAGGGGTAGCGCGACCACATGTGGTACGTCTCGGGCGGCAGGCCGGACACCAGCAGCAGCAGGTCGGAGACGGCCAGGCTGCGGCAGGGCAACGCCTCAGCTTCACCTCCCTAATCTGACTGCTACTCATTCCGTGCACTACATTTCCACCAGTACAAAACAGTGCATTATGATGACAGGATATAAATGTAATAGACCACGAATCATTTAGTGTAGATCTCTACATAACCAGTTAGTGTACAACACGATACTATGTTGAGAGTACTGCAAAGCCTTAAAACTCTTTTTTATATCTGTCACTCACCATTTAATACTGCACTCAAACTTATGAAAACATTATTTCAATTTTGCAATACAACTATTTTATGTAAAACTGATGTTTAGCAAATAAAAAAAATACGATAATATCGCAACAGGTTAAAACTACACTAGATAATGTAATGGGAAAACCAACCATACTAAAATAGAAATAATTCAAAAGCCAAGATCGCTTAAATACTGTTTACTGGATTGCCGGTTTCAACACACTACAGGTGCCATAATAGGATCTGAATGTAGATTAACATTTACAAACCATTTGCATACATGAGGCAGAACAGCTGATATAAAATCATTGTCACAAAAAATAAAACAACTGCTCTCATGGTCATTCTTTTCCATAATATATGTAAGACCGAAGTCACAAGATAAAACTATTTGGTACATGACCGCTGCTCAACTAACAACGGTTGGCAACACATGATCGTTGTTAGTCGAGCAGCGATCACGTACCAAACAGTTTTATCTTGTGACTTCGGTCTTACATATCTTACGGAAAAGAATGACCATGAGAGCAGTTGTTTCATTTTTTGTGACAATGATTTTATGTCAGATGGTCTGCCTCGTGTATAAATGTTAATATACATTCAGATCTGATGATAGCACTTTTAGTGCGTTGAAACCGGTTATCCAGAAACAGTATTTAAGCGATCTTCGCTTTTGAATTGTTTCTACAACAGAGTGATCTCCCCACTACGCACTATGTGTTCACTGCAATATACTAAAATAGTCATCCTCTGTACGAGACCGTTGTGCTTATAATAATAAGGTAGTTGAAAAGTAATCTAAAATTATTAAGTAGTTGTTACCAAATTGAGTTAACTAAAATTTGACACAGTAAACTATCTTTCGCTAAATTCTATTCATTCAAACATATTTATACATTTTTAGAGGGTAATGCTATATCTGAACATTTGTAAATTAGTAATTTTTCGTTATAATTTATTTCTTGTAAAAGTTTAACACTTACGGTGCTGGTCTTGTATGTAGCTATTACCTGTGGAGTTTTCTGGAAGTTACAACTCGTTTGCACAAATATGCAGTTGCAAGTTAATAATTTTTTAACGCTTCTTGGGTTTTCTACTTTCATTATACTTATTGTGACACTGCTAGTTTTAAATATGAATCCACAGATGGAACTCCAGTTTAATAGTAATTATCGCAGAAAAAATTAAAAGGTGGTCTATTATTCAAATATATTCTCCGGTAAGCAAACAAGTGATGTTTCTTTTGCAGCCAATTTAAATGTGAAGATAGACACAAACCACAACCACAAAGAAAAATTTAGGTTCATAGTCGAGAGCACTATGATGCAAATTGAAACAGGGAGCGATAACTAGTCCAACATTACGCTCATCAGAATCATGTTCTCGGACTTATTTCCCGATTTACCCGTAGGAAAATCCGTCATAACACAGTCTGCGAAAATAATACGATAAATTTAAAGAATCGTCTTCAAATATTTCGTTATTATCTGCAGACTCGTCAAGGACTGTAAATCATTTTCTCCAGACATTTCTTCACTTAACATTTTCAACAGAAAATAAACACAAAAGAATACAAGAACGTAAGAAAAAGAATTTGAACGTCAGCTAACTACTACGAAACAAGAGGCGATAATCAAGGTTTAAAAAACGACGAATTTTTCCAGTTACACCGCTTTTATCATCAGGAACTACCAAGCCTGCAGACCTCATAGACGTTCGCGGAAGCCGTAAATATGCGTTCAAAGCCGCGGAGAATCATCTAACTTGCGTGGCGTAGTATTACGTCCGCAGCACGTTCTCATTTCGCGGAAGTCCCATGATATTACGTCGGCCATACACTAAGTTTTGATTTATGGATTTATACATTTGTTACTTTACGACTTCGTTTATAGCATGGCGGCTGCGCTTGCTAATTCAGTTCACTCTGAATAGGTTAGTTCCAATTTTAGTTTAAGTCAGTGCAAGATCACGAGTGCACTTTTTGTGAAAGTTTTTGTCAGGAATAATTGAAGTTTATTAAATTAAACTCATTAGTGCATATTTCACCTTTGCCTTCTCAATTAGAACACTGCTACATGTGATATCTAAAAAATCTAGGAAATTGAAAGTTGCAGGTGGCGTATACTGGAAACCCATTGTCGGAAAAAAAGGAGAGACTACATAAATAACATTTATTTTATTTTGTTATATTGTGCTACCGAACGTACATTATTTGTGTCACCCTTCACCATCACGTAGAAC
This sequence comes from Schistocerca americana, assembly GCF_021461395.2. Lineage (NCBI taxonomy): Eukaryota > Metazoa > Arthropoda > Insecta > Orthoptera > Acrididae > Schistocerca > Schistocerca americana. The sequence continues at coordinate 869,253,494 of NC_060120.1, read as the reverse complement.
CAATACACAAATAAAAACATTTCTATTGGAACTCATGGTAGGATAATACTGCAGTAGTCAAAACCTGACATTATACTCGGGGACGAAAATGCTGGAAGGTTGCTGTAGTTTCACAACCTTTCGTCGCTGTAATGCTTGGCTCCATCATTGGTACTTTATCTTTGTCACGTATATTTGTACATATAGTCAACTCTTTGCCTTTCACTCCATTTATCTTTTGAAACAGAAATATGTCTGCCATCCAATATGATGAAAAATCATAACAAATTTTCCTCTTACGAAAAGTCATTAAACGTGTCGAAATTATCTATTCAATCGGTTAGTGACCACACTGACAACCAAATTAAACAAAATGGCCCATACTGAGAGTAGGTTATAGAAATTCAAGAAATAGTACTGAACATTTGGAAGCCATCTAGATCAGAAGAGTTCCCTGTAATATTCTTCACAGATTAGGTGAAAGGACTTCCCCGCTTCTGATAGTAGTTCATCTTAGGTTGCTGGATCAAAGCAGCAGTTTGCAAAGAAAACTCAGGGATTCCTGTTTCAAGAATGGTAGTCGGACAGAGGCACACATTTATAGAGCTATATCGCCAACCTCAGTCACGTATCACACGAAATTTGACGTTTTTATAGAATGAATATACCCTATCCAAAAAATCACAATGGATTACGCAGAAAGTAGGTTTAGTGAAACACTGTTCACTCTATTATTTCATGAGAGCGAGAGCAGAGTAGACAGGAGTGTCCAGGTTGAAAGGTTCCTTGGGTTTCAGAAGGCATTCAGTATAGTTCCGCATTGACGATTATTGACTAACATACAAGCTTACCGGATGTCGGACCAGGTTTGTAACTAAAGTCAGGGCTGGCCGGTGTGGCCGAGCGGCTCTAGGCGCTTCAGTCTGGAACCGCGCGACCGCTACGGTCGCAGGTTCGAATCCTGTATCGGGCATGGATGTGTGTGGTGTCCTTAGGTTAGTTAGGTTTAAGTAGTTCTAAGTTCTAGGGGACTGATGACCTCAGATATTAAGTCCCGTAGTGCTAAGAGCCATTTGAACCATTTTAACTAAAGTCAGGAATTCCTTGCAGGTGAAAAGCAACTCGTCGTTCTTTACGGAACAAAGCTGACATTTGCAAAGATAAATTCAGGAGCGCTCCAAGGAAGCGCAATGGAGTCGTTACTCACTGCAATATGCGACGATTGGATCTTCAGTAGTGGCAACTATTTGTTTACAATGTATACAAACATATTCATGTTTCAAAGTTTTAGAGCTCTTCAAAGCAGTCACCAACATTGTGCATAACCCATTGCCTGCGAAGTTTGAGACGTAGGATACCATTAACAGTGTCAGTCGTGCTGATAGTTCGAGTGGAGGGTTTACTACCCGACGAATTTCTGTAACAGTTCAGAAGCGAATGCCATGAAGTACTTCCTTCATTTTAACCATCAAGATAAAGTCACAACAGCTTAAACCCGCGGGCGGGTGTTGATGCAGCAGTTCCAGCCCCATCGATCAAACAAGTCAGTCACAAATTGCGCTATATACTCCGGAGCATTAGACTCCAAAATGATGGGCGGATCCTGCAGAGAGTGTCGCCGCTCCTTTCCATAAGCTGTTCGTTTTTGGAACACAGCCTGTGGGCAGCTTAGAGAGAGAAGCGGTGACGCTTCCTGCAGGAGCCGCCCAACATTTTGCAGCCTAATGCTCGGGAGAATATGGCGCAATTTGTGACTGCTTTGTTTGATCGATGGGGCTGGGAACTGTTGTAACATTCACCACACTCGCCGAACTTAAGCCCTTATAACTTCAACTTGATTCCCAATATGAAAGAATCACTTGATGGCATTCTCTTCAGAACAGTTACAGAGATTCGTCGAGCATTACGGTGGTCAAATCCAGCTACCAACACAACTGGCACTCCTAAGGCTATCGTAAGACTTCCACATCGCTGCCCACAGGCTCTACACAATACTGGCGACTACTCTGGAGGACGGTAAATTTAAAATATATATCTGCTTTATATACGTTGTTAATAAATAGTTGCCACTGAGGAAGCTCCAGCCTTCGTATAGAAGTCTAGCAGATAACGTTGTAGGCTCCATGACGCTACTCGTGGATGTTGATGTTGTTTACGGGTATGTTGCGACATCAGAAGACGCAGATGCGAAATGCAATAATACCAGCAGAATGCCGGCGTTTGGTACAGGGACTAACAGTTGAACAAGAACGCATACAAATACCTGACAATATCGGCTGGAGAGCGATCAATAAATTCAGTGCAAAGAAAGCTTCAGATATGAAGTTTTTATTGCCTTGACGCGAGTAGATACAATGGATTACTAGTTTTGACACTAAGAAGTTGCCATCTTCATATCTACAGTGTACAGGTTATGAAATCACGCTGTGCGATAAAACGCACATTCGTTTTCGTACCATCGTAAAGGGCTCGTAATAAAAAGTGAGCAGCACAACAAAAAGTGGCAAATTAGTCTCGGTTGGCTGCCGGCTGCCTACTGTGCTTTACGTATGAGACATATGATATCGCTGTGCGATGTTTCTTATTCAGATTCTTGGTTACTGCATTTACTGTGAACAGATGGGTACATAGTTTCGGAAACAGCACTACAAGCATGAAGATAACACAAATTAGTCGCACTTTTACTTTCATGAATCTATTATCTTACTTATTCTATCATATACTACCCTTTATAACGGGTTGCACTCAATTATCTGAAAGCGTGTTCTGTGTAACTACTTTTGAAGCCTTTTTACGTGTCAGATAGCGGGAGCATATCATTCATGAGCATTGTAATTTTAGATACTCAAACAAATATCAGCGTTGTCTTCACTTTCGAGTTTTGTAATATAGAAGTAACATACATAACTTAAAAAGTCATGTTCGAAATAAAAACTGTATTAAATTTTAATAGTGACTGAAATGATTTCAGTAACAATCAGTCTAATTAAATTACGTAGACTATTGGACAAACAAAACTAAATTTAATGTAAACAGAAAGTGATTACAGTACAGAAATAAAGAAAATGTTGGTAAAAAACTAAAGTTATCCCGTAATTTTGATTAAATTTAGATGATCTGAGTTATGTTAATAATAGAACTCACATATGAAAAGAATATTGACGCTGAAAGTGCAATACTTTTGGCTACAAACGGTGAAGAGAGTTCCATGATAGACGTTCTATTGGAGAGCCGTACTAATTCTCTCAAATCGTTCGAGTCGCGCGTAGTATTGTTCTCCAAGTTCGAGCAGTGATGTATGCAATGTAAAAGTGCGACAAAATGTCGGATAAGGATATTTATTACTGCAACTCACGGCATTTTATAATTTATTTCTACTTCCCTTAAAAAATCAGCATGTTACTATTCTGCACATTTTCTGTACTGAACCTGGAGGAATAACAATAGCCGGCCGCTGTAGCCGAGCGGTTCTAGGCGCTTCAGTCCGCAACCGCGCGACAGCTGCAGTCGCAGCTTCGAATCCTGCCTCGGGCATGGATGTGTGTGATGTCCTTGGGTTAGTTAGGTTTAAGTAGTTCTAAGTTCTAGGGGACTGATGACCTCAAACGTTAAGTTCCACAGTGCTCAGAGCCATTTGAACCAATGGAATAAGAATATTAACAAGAACAAAGATAAGTACTTGTATCGCAGAATTTTCTTGAATAAAATCGATTCTGTAGCGCTGAATTCACGCCAGTCGTGACGGCACGAGTAACGCACTGAGAATTCGTTTGAAGACCGCAATGGCCACGAGTAGAATTAGTAGGTTCACATCCATAGCACTCCATTGTAGATCACCAAACTGTACATACCTGTCTACAAATCTGATACTTCTCCAATTGCGTCATCCCAACCACTATACCCGACGCGGCGTGTGATCTGGTAGTGACGGAAGAGCCGTGGAGCAATAAGAGTACATCAAAATGAAAAAATGCTCCTATCGCAGCGCAAAAGTGGCGAATATGTCTTGGACAGAATTCTGGATGTTTTAAGCGTACTGTCATATCGCTGGCTTGGTTGCGGTGAATATTTGCAGGCGGCTGCTGTGTTGTGTTGTGGGTAGCTCTGCATAAGAAAGATATTATTATGGAAGGTCAGGTGTGGCTGCAAATACTATTATTGCGAAGTAATCAGATATGGAAGTGGATTCAGTGAAAAGTGCGTAAAGAAGTACACTACTGGCCATTTAAATTGCTACAGCAAGAAGAAATGCTGATGATAAACGCGAATTCATTGGACAAATATATTATACTAGAACTGACATGTGATTATATTTTCACGCAATTTGGGTGCGTCGATCCTGAGAAATCAGTACCCAGAACAACCACCTCTGGCCGTATCAACGGCCTTGGGCATTGAGTCAAACAGAGCTTGGATGGCGTGTACAGGTACAGCTGCCCATGCAGCTTCAACACGATACCACAGTTCATCAAGAATACTGACTGGCGTATTGTGAGGAGCCAGTTGCTCAGCCACCATTGACCAGACGTTTTCAATTGGTGAGAGACCTCGAGAATATGCTGGCCAGGGCAGCAGTCGAACATTTTCTGTATCCAGAAAGCCCCGTACAGGACCTGCAACATGCGGTCGTGGATTATACCGGTGAAATGTAGGGTTTCGCATGGACCTAATGAAGGGTAGAGACACGGGTCGTAACACATCTGAAATGTAACGTCCACTGTTCAAAGTGACGTCAATGCGAAGAAGAGGTGACCAAGACGTGTAACCAATGGCACCCCATACCATCACGCCGGGTGATACACCAGTATGACGATGACGAATAAACGCTTCCGATGTGTGTTCACCGCGATGTCGACAAACACGGATGCGACCATCATGATGCTGTAAACAGAACTTGGATTCATCCGAACAAATGACGTTTCGCCATTCGTGCACGCAGGTTCGTCGTTGAGTACACCATCGCAGGCGCTCCTGTCTGTGATGCAGCATCAAAGGTAACCGCAGCCATGGTCTCCGTACTGATAGTCCATGCTGCTGCAAACGTCATCGAACTGTTCGTGCAGATGGTTGTTGTCTTGCAAACGTCCCTATTTGTTGACTCAGGGATCGAGACGTGGCTGCACGATCCGTTACAGCCATGCGGATAAGATACCTGTCATCTCGACTGCTAGTGATTCGAGGCCGTTGGGATCCAGCACGGCGTTCCGTATTACCCTCCTGAACCCACCGATTCCATATTCTGCTAACAGTCATTGGATCTCGACCAACGCGTGCAGCAATGTCGCGATACGATAAACCGCAATCGCGATAAGCTACAATCCCACCTTTATCAAAGTCGGAAATTGATGGTACGCATTTCTCCTCCTTACACGAGGCATCTCAACAACGTTTTACCAGGCAACGCCGGTCAACTGCTGTTTGTATATGAGAAATCTGTTGGAAACTTTCCTCATGTCAGCACGTTGTAGGTGTCGCCTCTGGCGGCAGCCTTGTGTGGATGCTCTGAAAAGCTAATCATTTGCATATCACAGCATCTTCTTCCTGTCGGTTAAATTTCGCATCTATAGCACGTCATCTTCGTGGTGTAGCAATTTTAATGACCAATAGTGCAATCAAGTATGAGCAGTGCCGCCGATAACGTATTTGAGTATCCGCCCATCTGAGTCTCGTACCGTACAACATAAATCATCTGCGTCGTTTTCGGCCTCCCAGATTGAAACTAATGTGAATCAGTAAAATAGTTTATCACAAAGGGAAACAATCAAGTGCCAGTGTCTTGTAGCGAGCGTGAGAACATGTGTTCAGTCATCGCGTTTCTGCATCATCAAAATCAGCCGCGTCGCGACAGTTACGTGTAAGGTCGTACGAGTGAGAACTGCTAACCGTAAATTAACTTTCATGAACAGTGTTATATTATTACAAGTCTGAGGGTACGTGACGAGCGTAAGAACTTTCGTTCGAACATTCGGCTTCCGCATCTTCAACAATCACCCACGTCGTGTGGGTTACGCGTACGTTCGTCCAAGTGACAACTGTGGATAGATAATCATCATCGTTCCTGTGTATCTGTCATCAAAGGTTCTGCCAGACTAAGAGTGCGTGGAGTAAAATAGTGACAGACATTAACATCGTCAAGAATACTGTGCAATAATAAGGGACTGATAATTATGACCTCTCATCAAATTAGCTAGAATGTTAATTGGCTCTGAGCACTATGGGACTCAACATCTTAGGTCATAAGTCCCCTAGAACTTAGAACTACTTAAACCTAACTAACCTAAGGACATCACACACACCCACGCCCGAGGCAGGATTCGAACCTGCGACCGTAGCAGTCCCGCGAATGTTAATTGGTATCACTACTTACGACTTAGTGTGTAAACAGTGCAACCTGCAATTTTCTTATCGTCTCACGATATAACTGTTCATACTAGACGTAGGACAGTATTGTGTTTAGTGTTGAGTGTCTTCCCTAAATCCACTTGCACATTTATATACATAATTTCAGGCAAGCCAGCAGCAGTGTGGAACAGAAATAATACGACCGACACGGGAGTACCAGGTACGTGACGTGGACAGGGCGCACGGTCTAAGTGAGAACAATTTAAGGGGTCCCCCACCAGTTGTACCCCCGTGCCTGTTACAACGTGAAAGAAGGGAACCAGTTTTTCGACTTACCTAGCAGCCTCAAAGACCTTTCAATCAAAAAAGATTCTGACATATTCGCGCTTTTTTACCTTTTAGTATTAGTACCCACGTAATGTAGTATAAAGCATCGTGTCAAGCGAAGTAAAATGATACATGATGTTATCGCTCCCCAGGAACAAATCCACTCACAGAAATTTTATCCTCTCAGAGAAAAGTCACTAGCTATTACATATATGCTCTCCAGTCAGATGATGTTACATAATGTTTACTGTGGCTGACGACTCCTCTGGATTTTGGGTACAGGATCGGGGACTTCAGCCTATAAATTGCAAAATGCAGGAGTGCGAACAGCTCGCAGCAAAGAGAGCTTACAGCGCTTTGGGAAGTAGGATTAACTCGCCAAAAGGCGTGAATATGTCAAGAAGTTTTCATTGAAATGTCTGTGAGCTGCCAAATAAGTCGAGTAGCTAGCTATTTTCTTTTACATGAGTAACTCTGCCCATCATATATCGGCCTTTTTTCTGCTATGGGAGGCGCATTTTTCATTCCGGTTCACGACTTTTACTCTAACATAATTTTGACATTAGACCATCATAGCTTGGCAACCGATGTAGAACTTTGTTGACTCGGGCGACGACAGATCCGGTATTACATTAAATCTATTCGCATTTTCGAATATGGACAACCATCAGCTGTAGAATGGAATGGCGACAATGGAAATTTGTATTGGACATGCACGTGTGTGCAAAGGAACCTTGCATCACATTCGGAATAACATAGGCACTGCAATACCGCATTTATCCACCGACACTGGGCAACCAACTTACAAGTAAAATTTATTTAACAAAGAAACTGGCCAAACAGCCGTGAAAATTCAGAAGTTATTTTATTTTATTTTATTTTCGCTGTCAGTTTCGGAAATCCAAGATTACAACCTCAGGTCTCATATCTACCTCTCAAATATTCTCAAGTGCTTCCATTGAAGACGCGACTGCCTATATCGATAATTTTTAAGAGGTGCATATGGAGCCTAAAGACGGCATATTGAATTGAAGAAAGTGGTAGCGAAAATAAAATGAAATAACTTCTCAATCTACACAGCTGCTGGAGAATTTCTTTGTTAAATATTTCACTACCCGCTGTCCCACGTCAACAACGTATCAACAAAGTCTTCAAGTAAAATGTCTGAACTGTACATAATGGATGTACGAGCACAGGTAGCCGACACATGGTAGACGACATAAGGAAGTTTGCGTCTGGCCGTGAATCTTGCATGGATAGCCAAATGCTAAGGCGAACGCTCGTGAAAGCGGCAAACTCGAGTTTGATTTCCGGTCCAGCACTAATTTTCATTGCCGTCCTTCCATCGTACAGCTGATGGTTGTCAGTATTAGCAATTCCGAATACATTTCATTAATTTTATAGCGGCTATATTCGCCTCAGTGCCTGTTCGTTTGGACATGAATCTTGTCCGAAGGAACTTTGCACCATATCCGGAATAACATAGGAACTTCAATATCATACTGATCCGGTAAATGGATGTCAAGTTAAACACCTTTCAACCGTCAGGCAAGCAGTTTCAGCGCTTTATTACGCCATCTTGAGGTCCCTGATCGACGTGTAGGAATAATCGACCTCGCTTGTGATCGAAGCAGGGGCCAACAATTCTGGAATTAGGAGATATCTACTTGCTGCAGTGACCACTTCGAACATCACCCCCGTCGGCCGGTATTGCTGGCCCCTGCTTCGATCACACGTCGGTCAGGGGCCTGGAGATGGCGTAATAAAGCGCCGAAACTGTTTACCTAATAAAATAAGGTTGAAAATTGACGGCTAAAAGGTGTTTAATTTGACATCCTCATTTGACCTGCCGAGCTCCGCGACCATTGCTAAGAAGATGGACGTACAGATCCGGTAAATGTTTTTTGTTGTCTTTCGAACTATGTTGCTTACATTGTGGCAATGGATAACAGCTTTCACAAAACAACAGAAGGAGGATTAATTACATCTAATTGTCTACCCACTTACAAAATTTGAACCGATTTGGAAGTAAAATCAGAATGAAGCCAGAGTTTTGAAAGCAAGTATTCAATTTTATCGTAAGAGTATATTTTTTATTTACTTGAATCACTTTAAGCCGTTTCCGCGAATTCAGTTCACGTAAGAATGAATTTTACTTGCTACATTTAGCTCTACTTTAAAACATCGTATCTTGAGAACGGATAAAAATTTTGGATTTAAATTTATCTACCTTAGTGAAAAGCTTTCACTGATTAGTACGTTCAATGTGTAGGAGTGGCGGCCTTCGAAAATCTCCCAGAACGTGTTCTCTGTGTGTAAAATTCGGACAGTGCACATAACAAATGTTGCCATTAGCCGAACATTTATTTCAGCGCAATTATCATCTTTTGCTAAAGATTACTGAAGTCAAGTCTTCGAAGGAAGCATTTGAGGTAATAATTCACGACGTCCAGAAACAGATGGCCCCAGTGTGCCAACATCGATAATTTTTGAGAGGTGCATATGGGGCCTGAAGAAGGCACATTGAACTGCCGAAACTGCTAGCGAAACTAAAATAACTTCTCAATTTGCACGGCTTTTTGGTAAATTTCTTTGCTAAATAAATTTTAACCCCATGTGTGTAGCTCAAATAGGAACCGAGAACCAAGACCGTGCCAACACCCTCCCTCCCTCACCAAAAAAAGCTATTCTGCACGCGGCCAAACTTATTTGTTACAGTGGTTCCGTGTTAAGAGGCGCGACATAGCTAAGATGGTCATTCTGTGGATATCCCTTAAAGAAGATGGCAAGGTCAGCTGTCGTAATATCGTGTTACGTAAATGACTGCAGCGAGCTGGTCACCTGAGAACAACGCAGACAATGTGAGTGAGCCGTGCTGCGGCTCGCGTTGATGCCTTTTGTAGGTTTCCGCCCTCTGTTGGAGGCCAGACCGTATCCTTTATTTGGTATGGTTGCGGTTGTTTGTCTTCTTCTCTTCTTGACTGGCGCCACTCGTTTCGCAAGCATTGCCTGTACACTAGTGGCAGCAGTGGCGGTTATCGATATGTAGTAACTGTTGCCCTATTTTGGGGGCGACGTCGTTGTTTTTCCGGGTCAGGTGAGTGTGGCAGTTCGGTTGGGGACTCAGGAGGAGCCAGGTCCGCACAGTGCGGGTACATGCCGGGACTGATGGGGGCGCGCATGGACTGCCGGATGGAAGCGCTGTGGCCACGAGTATGCACGACCTTGTAAAGCGGATCCAGCAGGCTTTAAGATGAGTGCATTTCAATCTAAGTAGAGCAGAGTCAGTCACCCGTGTGGGCCCCGTAGAACATATGTGATGTGGCGGATTATCATCGCGCCATCACGTGCAGTTTGGTGGATTTGCGTACCACTTAGTACAGTGTAAAATGCACTTGGCTCAGTGATAGACGATGTGGTTACTCAACTGTGAATTAATAAAGCAGTGAAGGGCGGTCACAATGAGTTCATTGTGCGTTTGTGTGCCTAATGAATTTGATGTCACTCATTTGGTACTTGGTTTTGGATCGCTTTGCGATTGTTTCCGCAATGACGTGTGGTTGCTGATTCTGGCTTTTTACATTTAGGTTTCGCCTCGGGCGCAAATTGAGTGGGGTTTTAGTTACTGTTAGTTTGTCTGCTGTTCTGTACTGTGACTTGTTTGTTCAGATTTTCGGGTTTGTGGACTCGGACGGAAATCTGGTAGTGGTTCCTTTCTCGTTCTGGGCGCTCTAAACACAGTATTCTGGGGACGTAGTGCAGACCGACGGTTCCCGTTTGGCGTATTGTTCCATCGTTGCATTTGGTTTATCGCACGTCAGGTAGCTTCAGCAAGATTATCATTAGTCATTCATTAGACTGTCACTAGTCTGAGTTAGCATCTTGTGAATGCAACCCTTGGCTGCCTATCTCTTCACTCGCGAATGTGTTTGTTGCCGGACCATCCCAGAGGTCGATTCCTGGAGCACCGTCTGGATCAGTTGCTTTTTTTTTTTTAAATTAACTTCTGCCATTGTATTTGCTCTTTTACAGGAGGTTTCAAAATTTTTTTATGTTATTGCCGTTCCTGGCGTGTAAGGCCTTCAGCCGTGATTGTGGTCATTTGCTTTAAAATCCGATTTGGTACTTGTATTTTAGCAGTAAGCCTTAAAACCTTATTTACTGCCATTCCTGGCGTCTGATGCCTTCTGCGGTGTTTGTGGTAACTTGACTTTAATATTTCAATAACTGTAAGTTGTAAATTGCAGCGAGTTCTTAAACATGATTAATTTACTGCCGTTCTTGGAGTGTAAGGCCTTCAGCCGTGATCACAGTGGCTTTTTTTTAAACATTATCTGTATCTGTATTTTATGGTGATTGCTAAATTGTAGCAAACTGAAAACACTATTATTAACACAGTTGTTTATTCCTTCATTAATAATGTATGGCATTTTTTTAAATTTATTGTTGAGTCTGGAATTACTGTTTTAAAAATAAATTTATGTAATTGTAAAAGGCAACTAGTAGTAACTGATTATAGCCCCGTCCACAATCGTATCAGAATCCTGCCTTCCCTTGACGTCCAGGTCTCAGTGAGCATCGCTTTGCAGACGAAACAGGACAACATACGGTACCTGAAGAGGTAGTAGTTAGTGGCGGTGTGCATGTGCTTGTTGCGTGAGATGACGATACAGGTACTGATGTTTCCGATGATGCCGGTGAGGAAGATGACGGCGTAGATGATGGTGATGGGCACGACGATGTAGAGGGGGTCGCGTTTGGGTCCCCAGTAGCTGGTCACCACCGGCGGCGGTGCCTGAGGAGGGCGCGTCGAGTTAGCCACAACCAGCTGGTCCAGCGGCGGCGTGCTGCTCGCCTGTCAACAGTGGGACGCAGCGTTTCAAGGCTCGCACTGACCAAGCGCTGGCTCTGTGTGGAGTCCACATGATTCACGACAGGCTGTGAAAATCAGCTGGAAATACAAAATACGCTAAGCAGCCACATTTAGCATTCGTACTAAGAGTTTCATGCGGTTTTTATTACAAGTTTCAGGGGATTACACTACTTCTCGCACAATCTTTTAGTGGCCACTGTTTTTTTTCTTTATTGTTAATTCGCTCCACATAATGGGGCGGGCTGGCAGCGTCACAATACGCCGTTCTTTAGCCAAGAGAGGTACAAAAAAACAGAAGCTTGCGAAGAAAGAATACATAACAGAGAATGGTAAAAATTGGTGAATAAATGATAACAAAAGCAGATGAGTACAAAAGGTAGATTAAAAAACGTAGAAGAGAGCCACACATGCATGCGGAGAAACATCACTGTAAGTCGAAGCGAAAGCAACGAAGCACCACAGCGGGAACGCACATGAATGATACTGGTGGCACTGTTGGTGGTGATGAAACGCAGCACTGCACACGGCACTGGAGACATACTGGCACCACAACAAAATCGTTAAAAATCACTGCACCGAAGGGGGGGGGGGGACCTACCACCAGGTGAAGGGTAGGGGGAGGTAGAAAAAGGTATGCAGAGAGATTGTAGGGGGAAACGAGGATGGGGAAGAGGGGGCCGGTGGAGGGGAGAAGGAAAGGAGGCAGAAGCCCAGGAGGGGGTGGAAAGGAGAAAGAAGGTGGGTGGCCAGGGAAAAGGAGAAAGAAGAGAAGGGGGAGAGGGAACGAGAGAGGGAGTCCTGAGGAGGGGGAGAAGAAGGGGGGATTAGATCTGGTAGAAGCGGTAGATGGAAGACGCGAGGACATTATCTGGGAGGGGGAGATGGCGGAAGCCACCTTGGGCAAGGGTTTGGACTGTATGCAGATGGAGACCAGGTGGAACACTGTGGTACAGGCGTGGCAACAGGCTGGGGTGGAGAGGATGGCGGAAACCAAAGGATGGTGAGGATCCAGTTTATGGGGGACATAGGATTCGTATTCGTTCAAGGAACAGGAGAAGACGGGGGAAGGGGATCAAATTATAGAGGATCCACGTGGGGGACAGGATATGGATGCGATAAGCAAGGCGGAGTGCATGGTGCTCAAGGATTTGATGGGATTTGTAGTAGGTGGGGGGGGGGGGGGGCGGGTGGAGATGCAAGCGGGGTGGACATAACACATGATGGGGCGGATGAGGGACTTATAGTTTGTAGGATAATGGAAGGGTGTAATCCCCATGTTCGAGCGGAGAGAAGTTTGAGGAGACGGTTACGTGCCTTAACTTGGACTGTGCGGAGATGGGGGTCACTTACTGTTTTTTCTGTTGTATTTATATTACGTATTAAAACGGAATGAGACGTTCTAAGTCGCTCCAAGGTGACTATACCCGTTCTTGGTATGTGTAGGAGGAAAGGGGGGTGAGGGGCACCATCGACAACAAACAAATGAGATTCGTTGGTAACCAACGAGGAATCGAGATTGAGGGGAGAACTAATCGAATGAGATCGGGGACATTATTGATAATGATCGGAGTGTTATTTTTCATACTTCGCTATACTGTGTAACCACGGGCTTATGTTTTTTGGAGAAAGGAGGTTGAACCTCAATTTAACATGTGAATGTCGTGTATCGTAATTAAATGTATGGACATGGAGTAATTATGAAAACTAATGAAAGTGAATTCGATAGTTGACGACTGTAAAGCTGTGGTCTCGTTTTTGGTTTTATAATTGTGCTAGGCAAAAATACAGTGTTGATTGACTTAACAGTAGAAATAAAAATATTACAATTTTATTTTAATGTATTATACAGTGTGTACCATAATTAACAGCAGAAACTGATAATGGTGAGATTATACCACATACAAGCGAAACGCCACAGTAAACATGGCTCTACAAAGTAGTCGTCTCCGAAATAATTTCGACTGCGTTGTTAGGAGCATGCACTGACTTATGAATGAAATAGTGTCCTGGGTATAACAAACTTATGTGTAGTGTAAACCTGTCGTTTATGTCTCCATCTAACTGGGCTCAAAGTTCTGCCAGGACCTACAAGAAATCCAATACTACTACAGCTTGTTACATGTTACGACTCACAGTTATGAATTCATTCAGACGCCCCCGGATCATCTATTAAAGCTTGACAACACTGTGCTCAAGTTCTTCAGCCGAGAACTACACACTTCACTAATGAGATGACAGCTTATAGAAAAGTCCAGATGCGTGAGGTCAGGTGATGTCAGAGGCCAATGTGCGGGGCATGCTCGACTTATCCATCTAGGACGATACTGGAAAGCTAACTGTAGCCTTAAATCATGCCTGTATGCGTATGCCACATGACTCAATGTTTCGAAAAGGAAATTTCCTCAAGCAGTCGAAGATTCCGTCGCAGAAAACGAAGAATTCATCAAGCTTTCTCAGAAGAATGTGTGTTCCAATGAGCCGATCACGTAGGACTCCAAACTACACATTCAATGAGAAAGCTTTACGAGATGGTGCCTTACGAACAGCATGTATACAGTGTCCAACAAGAATAACAATTCAGTGAACGTGGCTATTTGAAGACATGAAGAGCATTACGTCTTTTTTTAAACAGCATTGTATATTTTTCATTCAGTAATTCAATACCTCCCCTCAAGACCTGTTCAAAAATGTGTAACTGTGTATCATTCACGAAAAGATGACGTTATTGAAAACGTTGCGCAAAACTGACTTAGACACTTCTGTACTAGCACCTACTGTAGATAACCGGGGTCCACTTGCTGGAATTGACAGGAACGCAAGGAAAACGCACACTGGTCATTTAGTCAACGGTCTTCAGTTGAAGATTTGTGTGACTACAATGTACACCAATGAATAGGAGGTAGAGATATTACTCATCCGCGGAGAAGGTGAGTCATCAGAACAGCAATTGCAATAAATTTTTCTAATTCACAACATAGGAACATCTGATACAGTTCTGTGCTACTTTTAAACGACTTGTTTTGTATACTAATGGCAGTCGTTGATTAAAATCTGGTTCATCATTATTATTTTATTGTGGTTGAAGGTAGGCATAAGGCTACTCGCACAGAGGAGCTCTATAGACAGCGATATCCCAACAAGAACCCACCTTTGCCAGGGATGTTTTCTTGTCTTGTTGTGACACTTTAGGAAACGAAACCAAAGCAGCGCAATCGTCGTAAAACTAGAACAAACGAAGCCATCGTAGATGCTGTTCCCGTTTGTGATGCAATGAGTTCACAGCTGAGAACACTACAGAGGTTAGCATTCGTAAAAATAGAGTTAATCGCATTCTAACATGTCACACGTTCCATCGTCATTATGTGTATTTACAAGAGGAACTGCATGGGAATGATTTCCATAATCGTGTAATGCTATGTCAGTGGACACAACAACAAATCCTCGACAGTAGCAACTTTTTCTCCGATATTGTTTTTACCGATTAATGTTCCGTCTCAAATAAAGGAGAGGCAAATACAAAGAAAATGCATTACTGCTCCGGGAAAAACCAATGATGGCTCACACAGGGGAGAGCTAATGTCTGGTGTGGGTCCTTATTTCATCTGTAGTAAACTTACCGACAGGGAATTGTCAACTTTCTGATACTGATACCTCCTCTTCGTCTGGATGAGGTGCTGATAAGAACTGGAGTCTTTATCTGGTACCAGCACGATGGATGTCCAGCACATAGGCCCTAATGTCTTGCCTGTACATTGTGTCCTTTACTGATCCTGCCAGATGGATTATTCGTGTAGGAGCAGTGGCTACTCGAGCGCCTGAATTAACTCCTCGGGGAAGCATAAAATACGTTGTCTATTGCAGTACTGCAACAGCTCAACAGGTAATACAGCAGTCATTTTTGCTTGTAATTCATTTCAGCAGTCATTACTGGATGCAGTTATGAACTTTTCAAACCAACGCATGGACCAATACACGGTCTCCAGTTCTGGCACATCTGAATGTTCCACCCCCTTTTGGCGCACAGTCATTTAACAAAATACTAGTAAAGATCACCGTTTCTCATTAACATCCAGCTTCGATCTCCTTTGAGCATCTTCAGATCTGTGTAATTGCGTCAGCAACCCGCCGTATCTGAATCGGCATACACGTCAGAATACTACTCAATAAACTTATCACGTAACCCGTTACTATTTCTTATAATGGTGAATGCTGTGTTTACCTGAGACGTGTTTTAAGAAGTCTTGAGGAGAAAAAGCGGATTACGAATAAAAACTTTAGACTGCTGTTTAGAAAAGGCGTTGAGCCGTGGTCGGCTCACGCTGATGCCGTTTTTTCTTTTTGGCCTTTTCTCACCATCGAGTGGCGCCTTATTGCTCCATTGCTCCCTCAGTTACTACCTGAACGAGTTGCTCACTTGCCTTCGTCACTGGCAGCAGCTGCGTTTATCGATACTAGTACTGCTGTACCATCTTTGGTGTGACCGCTATATTTTCCCTGTGGTGGTGTGTTTGAGTAGACGGTCCGATGCGACAGAGCAGCAATGAAGTCTCCGCAGCGTGTGGTCAGGCCAGAGCTGCCGGTGACGTGCACGCATGGTCAAAGTTGTGACGCACTAGCTGCGAGAATTGAAAAGTTCGTCGCTGGATACTGGAGTGGAGTAATCAGTTAACCTATTATGAAACATCAACTGCTGTGACATCTCTTCGCTCATTGCTGGTTGTTGCTTCCTGGGCCATTCCCACAAGCAGCAACTTATGGTGTGCTGGAGACGGTACATTTTGCAGCCATCTTCCTGTATGGTGTTTAACTATTGAAATGATTGTAACTTATTAGTGGAGTGCACCAGTGGTATCTTCTGCCTTGCTGTCGTTATCGTTCTGCTCGTTAGCGTAGTTTCCGGCAGTGTGTTTTCCTCGCCGTGCTGATGCTGTTCAGCATGGCGTCTAGTTCGACAGCTTGATCTGTTCTCCTTTGTTTTCTTTGAGTGGTTATTGTGCCTTGACTGTGTTTAGATGCCAATTATCAAGGCGTAGTGCTGCTGCGATCTTCGTCGTCGCTGATATTTTCGGTTGTCGTGGCATTGGTTGGGTGGAAGGGAATTGATTAGGTTGTTGGATGGTTCTTCAGCCATCCATAGGTTGTGCTGCCACCCGATTATTCAATGTTACGCTTGGCTTCCTGTCTCACCTAACCTGTTGTTGGAGTTTCCTCCCCAGGACGACCCTTGGAACACTTCTGAGCACCACTGTTGTGTTGTTTGGGATTGTGATTTTCATTTGTCTCATGTACTGTGCGAGGCCTTCAGCCGTGTATTAATTTAGTTCGTTTTAATGTTCAGTGTGTGGCCTTCAGCTGAACCTTGTGTGAAATATTTTAAGATACGGCCTTCAGACGTCTGAGGTAAAAAAGAAATCATCATTTGAAAATTTTCTCTCTATCTTAATTTGTTATCCGGGCCTTAAGCCTTGAGTTGTTCTATGTTCAGTATATGGCCTTCAGCTGAACCTTATGTGAAATATTTTAAGATTAGGCCTTCAGCTTACTTAAATTAAAATTTGAAAGGTCTTGGTCTAAAACGTTTTAAAATTTCCTAACTGGAGTTCTTGTTATCCAGGCCTTAAGCCCTCAGTTCTTCTATTTTGTAACTAAGGCTTTCAGCCGTGTTTATTCCTTAATGTAATTTTAATAATTTGTTCTGGCCTTCAGCCGTATTGTTTCTGAATTCCTTAACGGCATGTGTGATTAAGTGTTTTAGCAAATAAAATTTGAAGGTTTGTGCAACTAGCAGCAACTGATTTGGGCCTCTTTCAATAACCTGATTCGCTCTGTACTGCATAACCAGATTTCAGGCGTGTTGCTCTTTCTGTCTTCAAAAAGAACAAGAGTGCAAGACAGACAATGAATCTTGTCAGTGTCCAGCTAGTAGCCAAAAAGAAAAACATTTACTTGATATATTATTTTGTTTTGCTTCTGGACAAAAAGGTATTTTCGGTGGTCAAGAGAGAAATCATGAGAAAAAGGGGCGCAGCACTCAGAAGGCACACCCTCTGCACCTGGCCAGAATGGATGCACTGAATCGTTTGGCAAGTGTGTCATAAAGCATTATCTCCTAAGGAAAGGTAGCCCATAACTGCTGCAACTGGTCTTTGATATCCTGGACACTGGAACCGGGGCGGTGTTTACGTCCGAGCTGGCTCCGGAATCGTTCTACCGGGGACTGACCTTGCTAGTCAGGGAGTACCTGAACATCACGCAGACTTCATAGAATGTGTGACATATGTGGAGAAATATTGTCGTGTTCAAAAACAGCACCACGACAAATAGCACTAGAGGTAGCATACGAGGACGGAGGATGTCTGGGACGTGTCGTTGTGTCGTCGAAGTTCCCTCGAACGCTACCAGCTATGACATCAGTCATACCCGTTGGCTCCCCACACCGTATCGATAACAATAACACCGCTTTGCCACCCCGAAACATGGTCGTTCCCAGTTCGCCGCCGTACTCGCCAAAGTTGGTCATCCACGGTACTGCAGAACTGCGTTCATCGCTGAGCACAATGCGACATCATTCATCAGCTCAGCCGTTTGTGCTGTGATGTCAACAACAGCTTAGGCAGGTTACGGTAATTTCACAGTCAGGCTGCAGGTAGTGTCCGACCAAAGGTGTGGGATGATACAAGACGTTGTAGAGAGGCAATTACTTGTTCTCAGTGAAGGGGTTGCAGTGTCCTTGGTGCACAATATGGCGATCCTCCATTGTGGTGGTCAGACATATTCGACGGGAACCATGATGAAAAGATCCTTGCCCTCACCTTCCCATACAATCCAACATCGGAACACTGTCACATCCGAATTATCCACTAATCTGGATACTACATGATTCCACCAGCCGCCAAAGCCGAGACACACAAAGAGGCCACTTTCAAATTCAGTGAGTTGCTGGTAACTCTGCTTCACGCTACACGCTGTAAAGAAATACATTTAGTGTGTATTCTATCACCCACAGCCCGCGAAAGGGTTTGGTACCACAAACAAAAACTGCAGTTATGACAGTTACACCCTATGTATTACAAATGCATGCTTTTAATTTCTCAGCAGCTAGAAAACCTTTATTATGGGGAGACCGTTATGTTAAATGGCGTCACATCCAGTAATTTCCCTGTACATTATAACTGATTCCTGGTATTAAGAAAAGGACTAGCCATTACTGAAGAACGAGATTACGAACGAGGGTGTAGCGTACGTGTGCGGAAACGTCCAGTTCAGCGGGCGCGCCGACCGAGAGGTTGCCGTGGAGGACCACGGCTGGCTGCAGCGGCGCCGGCGCCACGATGGCCGCCGCGGCGGCCACCACCGCCGCCAGCGACAGCGCCAGAGCCGGGGACCTCACCATCTGCTCGCGTTCGCCTGCTGGCCGCGCCGCTGCAGACGCACGCTCTGAGCTGCCGCTCCCATCCTCAGCCTCACACCGTCCAACTGGCCAGCACGAGCTCGGGCGCACCAGTAACTTCAACACTGCGTCGACGCCACAGGTACTCCGTACCACTCCCCATCTTCCATTCCGACAGCCTCAGACTCCTCTGACTGCTAAAGGGGCCGCGTACCTGAAACAAATATGACGATATGATTCTTTGGAAGAAATATTTTACTACGGCGGTGTTGAACAACTTTCATATAAACTGATCAGCATTAACTGGACACTGCTACGTAATGCAGATTTCGCCACTAGATGTCACATGAGCCGGACCCCCCAGTATAAATGGAAGCTGGGACTATTGTTTTGTCGGTAGAGAAGCAGTAAAAACAAAATCGGGCGGCCAGCAGAGCTCAGTGTCTTTGAACGTGATGTAGTCACCACATGTCACTTGCGTAACAGATTCAACCCTTCTAGAGGCTCCGAACGTTGCTGACGTGAAGAAACCAACACCACAGCCAAATCAAGACCAAGACCATTTCATATACTGAAATTCAAAGAACGTCTTGGATTGTTGAGGGTGGCTGCAAAAAATCGCTTGAAAACACTCGTGAGTGTCAGAATGCTACCAGTAATCCAGTTAGGACAGTAGCTGCGCTTGGGGAGTTAAAAAAGATTGGGTGCATCGGTCGAGCAGCTCCTCACAAGCCACACATTTCTGCAGTCAATCTTAAGTGATGCTTGATGTGGTGTAAAGAGCGATGGCACTGGAATGTGGATGATTGGAAACCAAAGATTTGCAGTGATGAGTCACGCTGTACTTTGCGGCAACCCCATGAAACGATTTGGGCTTCGCGAATGCTTGGAGAACGCTACCTGGCATCGTATATGGTGCTAGCAGTGAAGCACAGGGGACGTAGTGTTACGATATGATGATGCTTTTCGTGGCTGGGTTGTGGTCCGCCTACTGCTTGCAAGAAAACGCTGATTGCCGGCCTATGTGGCTGAACGGTTCTAGGCGCTACAGCCTGGAACCGAGCGACCGCTACGGTCGCAGGTTCGAATCCTGCCTCGGGCATGGATGTGTGTGGTGTCCTTAGGTTAGTTAGGTTTAAGTAGTTCTAAGTTCTAGGGGACTGATGACCTCAGCAGTTGAGTCCCATAGTGCTCGGAGCCATTTGAACCATTTGAACCAAAACGCTGTTTGCGGAAGAAAATGAACACATTCTGCAGCCATGTGCACTGCCTATAGCAGAGAAACAGTTCGGAGACAATGGTCGAAACAACGTGACAACGGACCCTCTCACAAAGCTACATCTGTGAAATGTTTTATAGACAGCATCATTCTGAAATGGTGTGGTCTGCACCGAGTCCAGATCTGAACGCAATGGAACATCTCTAGAACGACTTGGAGCATCGACTTCGGGGCCGTCTCTGCGTCCATCACTACTTTCCTTGGTTTCGGATCTTGGGGAAGGTTGGTCTGCCATTCCTCCAAAGACTTCCAGACACCTCATTGAAAGTGTTTCCAGCAAAGCTGTCATAAAACCTAAGGCTTGACACAGCCCATATTAATGTCCACTAATCTGTGTTAGGATACTTCCGATCAGATAGTGTAGGTTAACAGCTGCACCATGTAATACACTGCTGCCATTACCATGTTTCGACTGAGAATTAGGATGCACGTGACATAAATATATGGACAACTGTTGGCAATCTTGTAATTTGATTTGTAGTGGTATTTTATGTCTGTACTGAGTAGGATATTATAATGAAATGCGATTCAATTTTTATAGTTTTGGCTGTACACGTATTCTTATATATATATATATATATATATATATATATATATATATATATATGTGTGTGTGTGTGTGTGTGTTTGTAGTAGAACAGTACACGTGATTAAGAGGACAACATGTTTAAATGCCAGGTGCTGTGGTTATGATTGAAGATGACGGTAATGGCGATAGCAAGACTGGTAACAGGATCAGGGAGACTGGCTGAGGTTCCAAGACAGACAGTAGCTTGTTGTGAAGGGGTCGGTGCAATGTGGCCCGACGGATAATGCCAACGTGGCAGTGCCAAGCTCAACCGTCGATGGGATGGGGGTGGGACTCCCACGGACAGGGCGACTTCGTGCGCATAAAAACTGTCAGAGCCCGCCAAAAACGGAGTCAATAAATATGGTATTTCCTATTATATATGTCATATTTAATATAAAAACTATTTCCAAAATTTAAAACATTCAGAAAAACAGAGACGATCTCTCACCAAGTCGTCTGGAAAAACTACTCTTTCAAAGCCGTCGTTACTACACAATGAAATTAAAAGCTAAAGTTAAGTGGGAGGAGGTACTGGTAAGCGGGCTGTTTCTGTGTTGGCAGCGCTGTGTACCGCTCTGCATTGGATCTCTGACTGCGCTTTATTTGTAAGAGGCTCTGTGGCTGGTCGGACTCGTTGTTGGATGTTAATCGCCAGTACTGTTGGGCAGTTGGAAGTTAGTCGCCAGGAGTGATGGATGTTAGATGTGAGAAGTTAGCATTGATGGAGGGTAGAAGTCTGCAGTGTTAGCGTAGGCGAACGATATGTATATGTTCGACTTGGATATTGAATATTACTCATCATTATATACCTTTGTACTAGATGTCAATGGCGATTTATATTCGTGCCTGAACTGGATGACACATTATTATGGTAAAAGGAATACATTATTTGGTTTACAACAAAATCTTTCCTTTGCTAACCACATGCCTGTTAGTAGTTAGTGGCTTCAGTAGTTAGAATCTTTTATTTAGCTGGCAGTATTGACGCTCGCTGATTGCAGTAGTTCGCGCAATGAAGCTTTTTGTGAGGTAAGTGCTTAATGAAATGTATATGTTATTGTTAAGATTTCTTTTTAGTCAGAGCCATTATTTTGAAATAATCATTTGAAGTCAGGTTGTAATTTTTTTAGCAGTGAGACTGCGTTTTGTTAGAATATTGTGGGTCAGTGTTGACATGATAGGAAAAAGCAAAGAGAAAGTAGGCTCAGAACTTACCGTGTTTCAGAATCAAATAACATAGAAGTTTCATCTTCTCAGTCATTCTTCAATTTAAGTACAGACACACTCATTTAAATAATGAAGTTTCAGTACTAGCACTTAATAATGCGAGACAGTCGGGTATCGTAACGCTCGGTAAAGGCACTTCGTCCTCGGCACTCGTGAGAGGCGGATACACGAGACTTTTTCCTCGACACTCATGAGCAGACACATATGTTTGATTGTAGTGGTGCAAAACATAGGTGAGACGTTGCGTAACAATTATCTCTCTCCAATTGCGCTCGTTTTCCCTATCCAAGAACAATTAAGGGCCTAGTCGTTCTAGTGCAAATAATTAAAGTTAGACGTTAACTGTACCTCTAAAACGTTAATTAAAGCTTATTGTTGGTGGGATGTGCCTTTGTATTAAAACACAGTCTCATACTGACTTTTTTTTTGGAGTCACTCGTCATCCGCCTGATTCAACGTGGTCGCCACCAATTCTTGTCGAATGCCAACCTCGTCATCTTAGCGTATCACTTGTATCCTACGTCTTGCGTTATCTGTTTAATGTATTCCAATCTCTGTCGTCACCTCCAACAGTTTCTTCAAGTACCTCGGAAGTTATTCATCGGTATCTTAACACATGTTCGTCGACCTGCCCCTTCTTCTCGTCAGTGTTTTCCACTTATTCCTTTCCTCGCCGGTTCTGAGGAGAACCTGCTAATTCCTTATCTTATGATTCCACCTAAATATCAATACCGCTATGTAGTACACATATCAAAATCTTCGATTATCGTCTTTTCTGGTTTTCCCACAGCCAATGTTGTGTTCCAAACGTACATTTTCAGAATTTGTTTTCACATATTAAGTGCGGCGTTACGTACTAGCCAACTCCTCTTGCCAAGGACTCCCCCCTTTGCTTGTGCTTATCTGCTTTCGCCTGGTGCCTGATACACACTGAATCAGGTAATAATTTTTTTCTTCAGAAAATGGCTCGTCAATGAGCTGAAACTAGTAATCAAAAAGGAGTTTTAGCGATCTTGTCATGGGATTTTTTTATCCACACAGTTTAGTCTACTTTCTAAGTTCTCCTTCCTTCCCGGCGTTATTTTGCTTTCAAGTTAGCAAAATCACTTAACTTCTCCTACTTTTCACTCTAAAGCCTTTTTTTAATTTACTAAGTATGGGAATTGTATTTTGGACTTTGTTACTACAAATGAAACATTCATTGGAAACTGAAGTCGCTTAAAATGATCGGGAAAATTGGTTGGGATCGTTTGTATACAGAGTGTTAGAGAGACCCCTCAAAGTTTGGGATGATTCAGATTCCTTTGTATTAATCTAATAACAAGCCGAGAAACCATAAACACAACTTTCATGCTTTCTGTTAAAACCGACTGCTAGGAAGAAAACAGAACAGCATATCGTTGTGCACACAATTTTTGTTTAAAATTACATACAAGGAGAGAAAATATATAGGGAAGAAAATTTTTTTAAATTGTTTAAACGATACGCTGTTGTGCTTAAAATTAACTGTGAAAAGAAAGCGAAACAGCGCAGCACATCTCGTTTCCGTCTAAGCGCGTGTTATAGAACCGTGTAGAAATTTGAAGTAAATCGGTCAAGAACTGTTCGACATCTTTCCCCTTATAAGTTTATGTATATATCTGCCCGAATGTTTATTAGAGTATCGTGTAAAAGTACGACGTAAAATGGCTAAAATTTTTTCGATATTTTTGGAAACAACATTAAACATCATTTAATCTTCATGTATATATAAATATCTCACAGATATTAAAAGTACGTAGCCTATGTCAATCTAAATGTTAGTTAGAGAAATGTGTAAAAATCTGAAGGAAATTGGTCAAGAATTTTTTTGCGGGTTTTAGAAACAACTTTGAACAACATTTTGTCCTTACATACTACTAGAGAACCCGGCATTGTTTCGTAATTGCTAAATATGTATAGGAATCGAATGTACGTCCCAATCATCTTCTCCTCTCTCTGTCTATCCATCTCCTTGTTTCGATCAATCCCCTCCTCCTCCTCTCTCACACAATTTCCTCCTCCCCTTTGTTTCTGTCTCTCTCTTCTCTCCCTGCCAACCCCCCTCTCTGACCTTGAGCCTTGTTTACTACTATTGTATTGTTAATTGAAGTCACTAAAAATGAATGGGTAAATCGGTTGGGATCATTGGTGCACGAGTTATGAGTCAGACTTACTCAGCTGCTGGATCTGAGAGGGTAGCCAAAACGAAAGTACAGTATTTCGCGTAGTTTTAATCTGTCAACGTATAGAATTATAACGTTTTTTTACGATTCGTATTCCGTAGCAATAGTCTAATCATAAACCGATAAGCCATAAATACAAGTTTCCTGTATTGTGTTTAAACCGACTGCGAGGAGGAAAGAGGAATTTTATCTATCCTTTCTTAGTAATCGCAAGTTCTCAAAGCTGTATTAAGATTTAACTTAAATATTGGACCCCTGTATCTACCATATCGACTCCCATTCCTTCCTCAGTCAAATAGACCAGTTGTCCCCCTCACGGACGCCTTCTCTTTTCGCTTACCCCCTCTGTCTTCTGCGTTTACAGTGGAATTCTCGTTGCACTATTATTTTGGGTGCATCTGTTGTAATTTCACCAAATGTTGTTTTGAAATTTCTATAAGCTAAATTAATTCTTCGGACGACCATTTTTTCTTCTTCTTTTTCATGAAACACATTCGTATCCTGCGACTACGCATTAACGTCTGCTATTTGCAACACATGAAAATTTCTGCCAGACCGGGACTTGAACCCGGTTTTTCCACTTATCGCGCATGGTTGCCGTGACAACTTCGGCTATCCGAGCACACCTTCAGAACCAATCCAAACTTTGACATGTCACGTAGTCGCAGTCATTATGCTAGCATAATTCACTATTCCCGCACAAGGAGATAATTATTATATGGTCATTTTAGCCCGTCGAGGCATGGATGCAATGTCTGATTTTGTTATACAGTCACTGTATCTTCACAATACAATGTCCTTCAGACCTGCTTGCGTGCCCAAAGAAACACACAGTCACTGAGGATTAGAACTGCGGTAAACACGACGAAATAGACTCACATTCTGTGATCATGTACTGACGTCAGCTGTTTGCTACACAAGAAAATGTGTGCCGGACCGGCACTCGAAATCAGATTTCCCGCTTATTGCGAGTGGTCGCTTTAACCACTTCGGCTAACCGAGCATGCCTCCAGGAGCGATGCAAACTTGTATATGTCACGTAGTCACAATCCTCACCCTTGCACAATTCGTTATTCCCACACAAAGAAACACTTATTATATCGTCATTTTAGGTCTTCAAGGCATGGATACGCCAGTGATGGTTAAAATATCTATATTTGTACAGTGTCTGTATCTTCGTCGACTGGCGACTGCCAGTATACACTGATAAGCGGAAACAATATGACCACTGTCCACGCAAGCTTGGATGCCACCTGGTGAAAAGTATGTCAGAGCAACAGAGCCGGATCAACCTAGTGGAGATCTGGGATGCAAATGGCGAAATCCACTGAGATAAGCCGAATTTGTCACAGGACAGATTATTATCACGCAGAGCCTGTGAACGAGTACCTCGAAAGCGGCGAAGTTGGTCGAGTGTTCGCGTGCTGCTGCCGTGAGCATCTACTGCAAGACGTAGGACAGTGAAACTACCAACTGGCGCTAAATGGTTGGACGTCCACGACTCTTCACAGAACGCGGGGTTCGGAGGCTGGTTTGCTCTGTAAAGTAGGTTAAATGGTCATATGTGGCATCGCCGCCGAAGGAGCTCAAAGCTGGATTAGGCATAAGTGTTTCGGAGTACACTGCTCATCGCACAGTGTTGAACATGGATCTCCGCAGAAGACCACTCCTATGGTTCACATCTTGACCAAACGACGTCGTCAGTTACATTTTTGCTACATTAAGTCGATGGTCGTCTCTGCAAACGCCGTCATCGAGGTGAACGGCGGCTCGAAACGCGCAGCGCGCCACGGACACAGGCTGGTGAGAGCAGTATTATGTTTTGCGAGACAAACTGCTGCGCTTGTATGGACATGTGGCAGTAATAGAAGACACGCTGGCAGCTGCGAACCACTTGTATCCCTTTATGCTCTATGCCTTCCCCGACGGCGATTTCATCTTTCAGAAGTATAACTGTCCTTGCCTCAGAGCAAGAACCGTGCTATAATGGTTTGAGGAACATTACAGTGAATTCACTTTGATGTCTCGGCGTCCAAATTCCTCAGGTGCAAATCCTATGGAACCCATGTGGATCGCTACCGGATGCCATCACCACTTACGCAAATTAGCGGCCCGTTATTTAAGCGAATTACATGACCTGTTCGTAGACATCTAATGACACATACCTCCACAAACCTACCAACAAACTGTCGGATCCGTGATACGCATAATCAGCAATGTATTTAGTTCCGAAGACGGACATACAAGCTATTAAGCAGATGGTCATAGTGTTTTGGCTCATCAGTGTACACCACAGCCCTGGTCGTCGTCTATGCGGGTCGCGAATCACGTCACCCTCTGGCTTGAAGATGGATATTTGATGAGGCACTGTGTACAGACATTGTATGAGCTTTACTTATAGTTCTGCTTTGGTACAGATGGACCGAAGACTGTCACAATGCGCCTAAAATGGATACTCAAATATATGTATATCTTTGTATTGCGTACTGCAGTTGTTTAGGGGATAGGAAGTGAGATGACTCATAGACGATGTATTTATTGAGATTATCAACCTAGTACCGTGTAACACCGCCTCTAGTCTTTGATAGTGGCCTGAGTTCGGCTAAGAAACATTCGTCATGTATGCCTTAACAAGTTGACGGCATTAATTGAATATTATATCTTAAACTACATGAATTTCCATTGCTACGTTTCACTCGCTGTTGCAAATAGTCCCAAACATTTTCAGTGTGATGAAGATCGGATGAGTTAGTGGGCGGTACTAGAGTATTCATCACAGCAGAAACTTGTAGGTGCAGCGTTGTTAACATAACTGTTGTCATACTGAAAGACTGCGGGGTTCCACAACACACGCAATTCCTAATCATTAAGATATAGAAGAAACAGCATCACTCGGTAACCGAGAACGCTGAAATAAACATCCTGGCTCTTGCTAACGATAACCTGAATGAGCAGACCCAACTCAGCAGTACGAAAGATACACCAAAAACATCGTAGGACCAACTCAGGCCTCAACTGCACCTCCCACACACCGCGACGCCTTGTTTCGTCTGAAAAGTGGAAAAATTCCAACTCGTCGCACCATACTACAGGCTTATGCCTCCGGCCAGCTACTGTCAAGATTCTGTGTTGTTTGGCCCATTTATGTGCCGCTGTCAGAAATGGCAAAGGCAACAGATTGCAAATGTGCATTGTTTGCAGTTCGCTCGGTAAGTGGTAGTTCTGAAGCTGCATTCATTAACAACACGATTTCTTCACGGGTCTGAAACTGATTGTCATTGACGAGATGTGACACTCGTCTTCGGTTTTCGACGGTTATGATATTTTTACGATCACTGTTCTTGCAGTGTG
The DNA here is from genome assembly GCF_021461395.2 of Schistocerca americana. Classification (NCBI taxonomy): domain Eukaryota; kingdom Metazoa; phylum Arthropoda; class Insecta; order Orthoptera; family Acrididae; genus Schistocerca; species Schistocerca americana. The sequence goes on along the minus strand of NC_060120.1, from coordinate 869,225,951 downwards.
TTAAATGGCTATGAGTGGTACACCGTGCCCTACAGACACGGTGGATATCCGACATTGATACACAACAGCCTGGTCATGGGAACGTCCGAACACGATAGCTCATTTCTCCCTTTCTGTCATACCTCCACGTCGACGCAGCCGGCTGAGTTTAGTCCATACAACCAACTGGCCCATGCACATCAATTCCTCGGCCGCTGGAATAAGGCATTGGCCACATGACCACCTGGTGCCAGTTTTGTACCATGTGTAGCTCTCCAAACTGACCCATGTGTTCTCTTAATTAATACTTTGTCTGGTGAGCTTCTACATGATCATTTTCGTATGACAAGTGTTTGTGGACGCTGGGTGCCACGTCTCTTGACACCCGAACAAAAGGCTGTGTGAATGGAGACAAGCAGTGAGGTGCCGCATCTCTTTTCTGACTGAGGTGATGTGGTTCTGGAATCGATTATCGACGGTGATAAGTCATATCTGCATCATAGTTTGGAAATCTGTAGCGAGAGTGATCAATTTTTTTGAATGCCATGGAATGATTAACCAGCATGTAGTTGCCCTGACACCACTGTTACAGCAGGAAACTACACATCAGTATTGACTAAACTGAGGACGTTCATTGAAAGCAAATGACTAGCAGATTCTTGGACTGAGTGGTGACTTCATAATGATAATGCGCGGTCTCATGTCAGAAATCAAGTCGTGCAGTTTCTGCCTCAATTCAACATTACTTGTGTACCGCATCCGCCTTATAGCCCCTATCATGCATCCTGTCATTTTGTTTTATTCCCATTATTACCGGCATAACTTTGCGGTATTCGATTTGATAAGTATGTAGCAGTGCTCGAGAAAAGTGAGGCGATTCTCAAGAACCTGGAAAAACTGCCCTGCACCATGTATTTGAGGACTGGAAATGTTATATATAAAGTGTGGTCAAGTAAGAGGGGAGTACTTTGAAAAAGATCATATAAACATTGAAATGAAGTAATAAACATCTGTGAAACAAAAAAGTCAGTTTCAGTGTTCCTTGATCAGCCCTCATATTAACAGAATGCACAGTGATTGGAAGGATTCGATATCAGTGATAACCTATAAAGCTATGCTCGATAGCGTACCGAAATGAGAAATAAGCTATGGAGGTAAGAAGCGATAAAGGTAAACTGGGCATAGAGTCGTACACATTGTAGGTTTCAGCCTGCCCAGACCGTGTCTCCCGACACAGGTCACACGAGAGTTGGGCGACAAGCCTGACTTCTCATACAGGCGAGGTGAGAGCGCCACAGAGAATGGTCTGTTGTACTCTAGCAGACCAGCCCACAACAACCTCGACGAACCAACTAGCTGCGTTATGGGGCTCAGCTGTGTTCACCGTTGCATCTCATCTACTGTACTGCGACGCATCCTGTGTCTCTTAGCAACGGTCCAAAAATTTATGCCATTTCATTGTTGACAACTGCTGAACGAGACGGAATAATAGTCTCGTTTTAATATCACTTCGTAAGTACTTACTCCCTAAAATTCGTTGCCGGCCGATGTGGCCGAGCGGTTCAAGGCGCTTCAGTCTGGAACCGCTCGACCGCTCCGGTCGCAGGTTCGAATCTTGCTTCGGGCATAGATGTGTGTGATGTCCTTAGGTTAGTTAGGTTTAAGTAGTTCTGAGTTCTAGGGGACTGATGACCTCAGATGTTAAGTCCCATAGTGCTCAGAGCCATTTGAACCATTTTAACCGAAATTCGACTACATGCATTTCACTGCTTGACGAAAAATGAACCACATAGAAGGGGAAGAGGAAATGAAACTTCACTGCCCGGACGCACGTAGTGTTACTTCACGAGACTACAAATTCGCATCAAATTTACTAAGAACTTGGCAGTATGAACCAACTTATCAGTATGACATTGTACCTCCTCTGGCCTGAATGCATGCACCAATGCAATTTGGAAGAGCGGCATAAAGGCATTGCATCCTCTCCCGAGATAAGTTGGCCTGCTGCCTGTTGTATTGCTTCCACCGAGATGGTCCAGCATATTTTATTCTGGGAAAAGATCTAGCGGCCTTGCTGGCCACAAGAGAACTCAAGCAGCTCAGTTCATAGAGAGACACACGTCATGTGTGGACGAGAACTGTCTTTTTGAAAAATGGTACCACGATACTGTTACACGAGAGGTGACATACGAGGACGCAGGATGCATCTAACGAAAGGTTGTGCCATCAGAGCTCCGCCAATCACTGCCAGGATTGACATGATGTCACATCTGATCAGTCCCCGCAACATGATGAGAGGAGCAAGACCGATGCGGTTATCGAAAACATCGGAGAAATCACTGAACCCAGTGCGACGCCCACCATGAGCGATCTGTACTTCCTAGCCGCGACACCCTCCGAACAAAGTCCTTTCTTTTGTGGTGTCGACGGCAGCCTTCGCATGGGACGATAGTTCTCTAGTCACTGACAAATGGTGCGAGATGACAGAGGATATTGCATTCAGTCCATTACTTGTTCTCAGATGGCAGACGCAGATGTGTATATGTTACGACGTACTTAGTGCACAGTACGTGGATGTTGATAATGATGTTTGGTTTGTGGGGCCCTCAAGTGCGTGGTCATCAGCGTCCATACAAAGTCTCAATTTTTTACACAGTCCAATTTTTTCACAATCCAATCGAGCCACTGTCACGAATGTTGATGATTAACTGATGAGGACAACAAACACCAAGTTCCCAGGAAAGTATGTCGATTCTCAGTTACTGAGTTTAGATGTGGTCGACCAGAACCTTGACAAAGAGTATACCTGCCCTCTCGTTCCAATGCAGTCCAACATCGCTCCACTGTCACATTCAAATGCCCTACACACCCAGACATTCCACAGATCGACCGGCTGTCCAATGAAAATCCACAACAGCGACCTTTTTAGAAACTGTCAGGTGCTGATAAAGCAGTCGCACCAGAGTACGCAGCATTTCCGTATCCTTAACAGTGACTACTTCTGCTCACACGCCTTATATACCCTACCAAGGTTGGTAAAAACATTGAAAACGAAGAACACTGATGCATTCAGGTGGCAGTTCTGCCCACACGGAGAATTGTAATCCTAATCTTTTATATACCTGCCGATGGTGTGCACGTGTACGTCTTATGGGTGCTTTGCTTTTTTGGCAAGCGGTACAATAGTAATCGCTACTAATTTATTCTTGATCTAAATTATTTTTCTTACACCATGCCAATACAAATTTGATGAAAACCAAGAGAAGAAAGAGCCGCTACTGCCGGTTATGATAAAGTACTTCTTTCTTCTACGGTTCTCAGTAACGGTGTTCTTTCTCTACCTACCTTTCTTTCTCTGACATGTGTAAGGCTATGAATATGATTTTTAGAGTTATTACTTCGGAGCTACAATGTATACTTGTACGTAAATGGCTTACATACCCTCCTACGTTAATGTTTTGACACATTTTATTTACAGGTATAACGTAACGTCTCAAAAGTTCATTGAAAGCGCTGCCTGATGTGCATTGGTAAGTCTTAAGCAGCTGAATAAAGTAGTTTCAGTAGTAACTATGGTGGTTAATATTTACGTCATTTACACATTATATGACAACTATACAGCCGAAAATGCACTAAATCAACCTTAAGGGGACCACACCATGGTTCATGTCGAAAAAAATGGATTGTCGGTTCTCATCATATTTCGATAGATTAAGGTTTTATTTAAGTTCTCTGAAAAGGATTTTTCTGAAAAAAATTGTTTTCGAACATACAAAGAGCATGTGTGTTTATGTGCCACGCCTACTTTTCTGTTACCCACTTTTCTGCATATATTTTAGATCTTTATATGCCCTACATTGCACGTTAGGGATTTTTTTTTTTACTCCCGAGTGTGTCGGCTATCGTTGGAATGTAACGGTCGGTATTCTTTTGTTTCTGCTGTTTGTAAACAACACGCTTTCAAACACGCGGTTAGTTTTGTTCTCGTGTGATTGCGAGTAGTTGTTATAGAAAACTTACAGGTGTACTATGGGCAGGCAATTAGGAGAAATAAAAAAAAATCTGGAGGCAATGAAGAGAGATGTTTGGGCCATATTCGTCCATAAGTCCTCTACTGATGATAAGCCATGTCATGGATTGTGTCCATCAGGAGAAAATTCGTGGTGCAAATGGAGAATCTTATTCTCACCAGCATTCTCCTCCTGCTGCTGTTACTACAGCAACTAAACCTATTTTCAGAGACTTGGCTCATCCTGACCTTCTTAGGAAATGTCTGCATGGGCAGACACAGAACCCAAATGAATGTTTCTACAGCATAATTTGGAACCGCCTTCCTAAAACTGTGTTTGTAGGCATGCATACAATGAAACTAGGAGTTGATGATGCTGTTATTACATTAAATTGTGGTAATATTTGAAAGTGATGGGTACTGAAAAAGCTGGGAATTAATCCTGGTGAAAATATGATCACTGGACTGCAACATTGCAATAAAATGAGGATAGCCGATGCAGACAGGTCTGCATCTAATATGGCCAAGAAAGCAAGAAAAACATCCAGGAAGGTGAAAAAGAAGCTGGAAGACCTGCTAGAGCCCAAATACGGGCCATCATTTGCAGCAAGACAGTTTTAATTAACTGTAAGTAACAAACTTCAAAAGTTTTTTCTTTAAGGTCAACTTCCCGCAAACTAAAATTTTCAGTACATATGCCCCATTATATCAGAAACTATCATAGATAAATGAATGAAATTTTCGGAGACTCTGCATAACAAAAAAGCCACCTCTGGTACTACATTCATTAATATTCCCCCATTAGGAAGTTCACAAAAAATATTTCCTGCAGAAATTTGTTAATAAATTTAAAAAAGTATTTCTTAAAAACTATGAAGTGGATAAAGTAGATTTTAGTACAGTTGACTCTTTTAGCATTATGTAACATACAGTAAAAATATTAAGTTCCTGCATAAAATAGTTTTTTTCAGAAATACTTGCCTAAATTAACATGACTTAGATAGGCAGGGTGTGGTCCCCTTAAGGTAGAGGGACAGCTATAATCGCGATGGCACTGTGCCCGAGCACGCCGCCCTGCCGCCGCTGGCTCGGCTGGAAGTTCACGGTAAAGCGTCGGGTTAAAGCTGCCCCTGCGGCATCCGACGCGCTGAGCAGCCATTTATCATCGCCCCTCACGGGTGGAGGCGGGTGTTCCAGCATCATGCTATTCCTGAGCGTAGAGCCTACTCCATCACTCGGAGACACATTACGGTATTTGAGTGTATGCATTGCCAATAAATAATGAAAAACATTAGAGAACATCAAGTGGCGTCATACTGTGTGGCATCTCAGAAAAGCCCTTAAAATTAATGTACAGGTTACTCTAATATACTTTCAGGGGTTGTAGAGGGGACTGAATAGACAGTATTTTAGATTGGAACCCATGTCCAGAAACATACCGTTTTCGTGCTACTGCCGTTTCAAAATATGTTTGTTAAGTAGGTGGTGTGCAACAGGGTAGTCATGATGGGCGGGGGTTCTTACATCGTATCTGCTGATATTATCATCTGAAGTCTATCCTACCTCTCTGACCTCATTCACGTGTCTGTGATTGTTAGAGCAACATGGTTGAGCACACGTTTGCAGAATGCACCGACATGTCATTTCTGTATGGCGAAGCTCACGGTAATGGAAGAGCTGCTCGTCGCCTTTATCAAGATCGTTATCCACTACACTTCACTTTTTTCCCTTGGGTTAGAATGAAGAGTTTGGTTTATGAGACTCCTGTAGAGACAAAAGAAGATCTGGTGAGACGAGCTGTGGTTGGTGGACGACAGATTGCAGAGACATCAGGTGTGATAGAGCGCGTGTACCACATCATCATTCATAGGTACCATGTGTGCACCGAATCTTCGTTTCAATATGACGATAACGGTTTAAGCTAACTGTAACCAACTAAATTTTTGAATACCAATTAAGTTTTATTTGTGTTTCTTCGGTTATTAATGAGTGGAATTGTAAAACAAGTGATGTACAGGGTCATCCTAGTAAATTATTTGAAAATTGGTCGAATTACCAACATGTTTCCAAATAGTTGTAGCACGGAAACAGAGCGTCCTGGTTGGTTGGCTGGTTTGGAGTGAAAGGGACTAAACTGCAAGATCATCAGTCCCTTCATCTGAGTTCATTCCCCGGGATCACGACGTGGTCCTGACGAAGGTCACTGAGCGTCCACGCTGTACAAAGGTGTACAGGGAATAGTGGATAGCAATGACCAAGGGATGGCGAGGATAGCACTGGTTAAGTCTCCACCACGTAGTGTAGTTGGTCATCGAGGTAAAGTTCTCGTTGTCGGTGAAGGGTACCATGTCGATAGAAGTGCATGGCGCGAGTCTTGACGGCGGAAAATCAAGACCCACGGGTGAGGTCCCATTCCTACGCCTTTTGTATGGCGCCTCGGAGTTGCCATTCAGCGACATCCAAACTAGAGGAGGAATAGTAGTGGCAAAAATCATCAGCTTACGAAGAAGGTGATACTGAGGACCCTACAGCTGCTGCTGGACTACTAGAAAGAGATGGACACTCAGTGCAGAGCCTCATTCTCGTGAGAATACTATGGGAAGCACCAACTTGAACCCAGAACATACGGTGCGAGAGGAAGTTCTGGATGAAAATCAGGAGCGGACCCTCAAAGCCCCATTCAAGTAAAGTAGTAAGGAGGTGGTGTCACCATGTGGTGTCATCAGCCTTTTGTAGGTCAAAGAAGACAGCTATAAGGTCTTGATGTTGGGCAAAAGCTGTTTGGGTGGCAGACTCCAGGTAATCCAGATTATCAGTAGTGGAACAACCTTGACGAAAACCGCCCTGGGATAGAGCCAGAAGACCCTGAAACATAGGGTAGTTGACGAGAACACTGAAGAAATTCCACTCAATGGATGGAGTATTACATGGACCCAGGTGGCGTGAACTGAAAGATAATTGCTTTCGCTCCAACCACTGTTTTTGGACACGAGAGGATAATGCTCAGACGCTGACGCTTGAGCATATTGCAGAGCAAAACGTTCGGCGATGGCGTCTGGGTGAGTGTGAACAGTGTCATTTAAGATAATACCATGTTCAGTAATACCAGGTACACATTCAGGTATCGGATCTTAGCCCAAACCTGCGAACGACAAGTACGTGGTCCGATGGTTGAAACGTACCATTCCCAGAATTCTCACTTCCGTCTTTTTAGTAGGTGGCGGATCTGGGCACAAAGCCACTTAGAGGCAATGAGGTGCTCCGTCGATAGACGCCACTTATGGTGTTGGAGAGACCATGTACGATCTTTAATGGCTTCTGCAATTTCTGTGGACCACCAAGGTTCTGTATTCAGTCTGAGTGGATCCAAGGAACAGCGGATCGCTAAATCAACTCCAAATAATGGATTTAGTTGTATTCTGGACTATGGCAACGATATCTCCATGCCGCAGGGAGCCAAGGTTGACAGCAGAGGCGAATGCAGCCCAGTCAGGACTGTTGAGAGCCCATCTGGGCAGGCTTCTGGGGACTGACTCTGAGGGAGGCACAGGAAGAATAGGAAGTTGTCACTACCACACAGGTCACCATGGGCCCTCTAGTGGATGGCTTTCCACTTTCACAAAAAAGAACAAGGGATTTGTGGCCAGGAAGTAATCACCATCAGTCCTCGAACAAACCAAGTGTTGTGGGGAGTATTGCTCCACTTGCTGCTTAGCCCTAAGTTCTTCCCATAGCGTACCCAGTGAAGGGAACATTTCAAGGTCGTATCTCTCTGCATTGAAAGAAGACTGTCTTTCATAGAGACTGTTTGTTACGGTCGTATGGCCTCCAGCGGGAGATAACTTCAGCTGGTGCTACTCACTCCAAATGAGAGCTCTCCCCATGGGCGCCATCCAGCCTCTGTAACGACTACCTGGCTGGTAATCCATTTCTCGGAGTCACCGTGCTTCAGTCACGCAGAGCACATACTCCTTGGTATTCGTGGGGAGTTTTCAGCTTTGGCACCAACAGTATGATCCCTGCATGGTCAGGGGGCTATCATCGTCCAGGTACTTGAGGAGTCCCTCCCCCACAATGGGATGGCTACTGTGCTGGGTTCTGGGAGTATTACTGTATTAAAGGAAAGGGTGCAAATGGAGAGGCACAAAGGTGGAGCACACGCCACATTGGGCGGCCTTGCCTGCACGATCCGTACTTCTAGGGAATTTTGAAAACTGGTCGCATGGCACACCCATCAACGGGGAGCATGCGTTTATTTAATGAAAAGTTTTAGAATACGCTGGAAGAGAAACTTGAAACGAGGTCCAAGCAGGGTCGGCACCAAGAAAACCATCTGATGGAGAGGCAGAGAGAGAGAGAGAGAGAGAGAGAGAGAGAGAGAGAGAGAAGGGGATAGTGGAAGTAGAAGCATGCAGCACGGAAAGAAAGTAATGCTGCAAAGGCTGGGGCCCCGTGGCAACCAAGCACGTCCTCACAAATGAGTTGTGAGCCTCATGGGGGGGGAGTGTCCTTTATTATGCCACTATACACTTTATTCGACACAACAGCATTATGTAACGTATAAACGTCCTTAAGTAAGAATGCAGTCAAGGGTCAAACGTCTAGCACTTTTTACTACTCCCGCTCGAGCAATAAATTCAGAGACACAGCAGAGTGTGTGGCTTACCGGTTTAGTTACTCTTCCACAAATAATAGCAGAACAAACTCGCCGCTTATTAGGACTATTAACACACACTTCGGTTATCAAACTGGATGCTGCTGAGATTGCTAAACCACGTTTTAGCGGGGGCGGGAGGGGGGGGGGGGGGAATTACCTGCTTACTTCACACATATACCGGGTGATCAAAAAGTCAGTATAAATTTGAAAACTTAATAAACCACAGAATAATGTAGATAGAGAGGTAAAAATTGACACGCGTGCTTGGAATGACATGGGGTTTTATTAGAACCACACCATATTGCTAGACGCTTGAAAGATCTCTTGCGCGCGTCGTTTGGTGATGATCATGTGCTCAGCCGCCACTTTCGTCATGCTTGGCCTCCCAGGTCCCCAGACCTCAGTCCGTGCGATTATTGGATTTGGGATTACCTAAAGTCGCAAGTGTATCGTGATCGACCGACATCTCTAGGGATGCTGAAAGACAACATCCGACGCCAGTGCCTCACCATAATTCCGGACATGCTTTACAGTGCTGTTCACAACATTATTCCTCGACTACAGCTATTGTTGAGGAATGATGGTGGACATATTGAGCATTTCCTGTAAAGAACATCATCTTTGCTTTGTCTTACTTTGTTATGCGAATTATTGCTATTCTGATCAGATGAAGCGCCATCTGTCGGACATTTTTTGAACCTTTCTACTTTTCGGTTCTAATAAAACCCCATGTCATTCCAAGCATGTGTGTCAATTTGTACCCCTCTATCAACATTATTCTGTGATTTATTCAGTTTTCAAATTTATACTGACTTTTTGATCATCCGGTATATAGGTTAACGCCTTATAAAACAGTGCAAACATAATGAAATCTTTCAAAATGAACTGAAACAATGAGTAAAGACAGTAGGAATACACAAAAGAACAGCACTGCAATTACTACGCCTTTCCACAGCAAAATTCTATTTTAAACGCTTGAAAGATTTCACACAAGTGCAGTGATCAAGACAAAATTAAATGCATTCACTCAATTAATACTGTCAGCATATACGTTCTCAACTTGCACGCACATACCCACTAGCAAAACAATCACTTCTGCAGAGAGAAGATACATCACTGACCACATTTGGGTTTAGCACGAGTACACCAAAACCTACAATACGCAATGCAAAGCAAAACAGTTTGTAGACTTTATACTGGCATATTAAAAAACATTAACACTACTGATATTAGCCCAGATTTTAAATTAACATTACTTAAATATAAACTATGTTTGAAGTTAACAATCAGTGTAGATGAATGTGTACTGTGAATCGTGATTAAACTGCAAAATAATACGCACGAGATATCTGACGAAGTTAGAAATTTTTAAGCTAGTTACGGGAGTTAAGTTCAACAATTATTGGTCTCTTCATCTTATACTGAAGCGCCAAAGAGACTGGTAGAGGCATGCGTATTCAAATACAGAGTAATGTAAACAGGGAGAACACGGCGCTGCGGTCGGCAACGTCTATATAAGACAAGTGTTGGCGCAGTTGTTACATCAGTTACTGCTTCTACAAAGATTTAAGTGACGTTGAACGTGGGGCTGTAGTCAGTGCACGAGCGATAGGACACAGCATCTCCGAGGTAACGATGAAGTGGCATTTTCCCGTTAGACCATTTCACGAGTGTACCGTGAATATCAGGAATCCTGTAAAACATCAAACCTACGACATCGTTGGGGCCGGAAAAGATCCTGCAAGAAGGAGAATTGTTCAACGTGACAGAAGTGCAACCCTGCTGCAAGTTGCTGCAGATTTCAATGCTGAGCCATCAACAAGTGTCAGCATGCGAACCATTCAACGAAACATCATCGACATGGGCTTTCGGAGCCGAAGGCCCACTCGTGTACTCTTAATGACTGCACGACACAAAGCCTAGGGCCGACATCACAGATAATGGACTTTTGATGACTGGAAGCATGTTGCCTCGTCGGACGAGTCTCGTTTCAAAGTGTATCGAACGGATGTACGTGTAAGAGTATGGAGAGAACTCATGCTTGTCAGCATGTCAGCATGGGACTCTTCAAGCTGGTGGAGGCTCTGTAATGATGAAGTTTGAGTGATACGGGACCCCTGATACGTCTGAATACGACTCTGACTGGTGACTCGTACGTAAGCATCCTGTCTGATCACCTGCATCCATTGATGTCCATTGTGCAGTCCGTCGGACTTGGACAATTCCAGGAGGACAATGCGACACCCCACACGTTCAGAATTCCTACAGAGTGGCTCCAGGAACACTCTTCTGAATTTAGACACTTCCGCTGGACAGCCCTGCAGGACTGACGGTGTCACTTCCTTCTAGAACTGCGCCAGACGTTAGTCGAGTTCATGGGACGTTGTGTGCCGGCTCTTCTGGTTGCTCGCGAGGCCCCACACGGTATTAGGCAGGTGTACCAGTTTCTTTGGCGCTTCAGTGTATGTTAATGCGCGGTACCGATACATACAGTTTATGATATATAAATCATCACAGATTTACTTTAGAAATGAAGATTGCATAAACAACGATTATACGTATCATCCTATCGCATCCAAAATGATCTATTATCACTGTTTTTTTATTTACTGTTTGTAAAATGTTATGGTCGTTTTCTATTTACTGTTTGCACAATGTTGTCGTTGCATCAAAACTCAGCTGTTAGAAATGTTTTTGTTTCATTTGTCTAATTAGAATATTAACTTAAAAAGTTCGAAAATAAATATTTAATATTATATAATAAATTTCTATAAACAATGTTACAGTAACAAATGTTTATATACATATAAAAACTTAAAAGAAAATTATTATTTTTGGCGACTTACGAAAATCGTATTTCAATTTCTCTCTCTATAAATTATGTCTATGATTTGGTCTGTATCGAAGTTTTTGCCGGGATTGGTCGTAACAAGTCATCTCATAGCAAGTGAAGTGGAGAGTTGTGCCTCACCATACAGGTTGCAAGGAAATGCTGATGTTACTTTCCAAAAAGCTAAGAATAAGAATTCATGCACCTAATGGAAGTACTAAAATAAAAAATAATCGTGGACAAAGACCCAAAACATACCAAAAATTCATCTTTCGCTTCCTGCTGTTGAATAATTATAAGCTTTTGCAATAAAGTCGCCGTTACGGAGTAAACTGCAGTTACAGTTGAAACCTCTGTAAGTTTTTAGGTGAGAACAATGAGGCTAGGAGCGATACAATATTCATACATGATTATATAACTTCTGAAGTGAATTTATGTGAGTCGGCGGACTTTTACTGTTGTGAATAAGACCAAGATGAAGCAACAGGGAAGTCGACGCCGTACCATACGTAATGATGAAGATGGGGTGGGCGTTCCTCGACCTCTCTCGCGAGCTAAGCCACGCTTAATTAATCTGCACCGCCTCTCGTGCTGCTCCCGAATTACTCATCAACTACTTAATGCAGTTTAATTTTCCGTCGCTAATCAGTGTCCGGCACGCTATAGCACAATATTTTTCAGTTTTTAAAAACTGGCTAAGGACCGTACCGTGCGGTGTCTCGTGCGCGGACTGCTAGCTTTCAAGACGCAAACAATGATGCGCTTTTGCGGTGACAATGGTTACCTGATTACTACATTGATACCAACATGTTTTACAAAGTTTTTACATGTGTAACACACAGTTCACTGCGTCATTTACTTATAAATGTTTTAATTGATTCGGCTTTACACAGTACTGAAATTCTTGCCCGAGTTTAACATTCAGTATTGTGTCAAAAAAGGAGGTGTAAGAGCAGCCAACAGATGATTCTGATGCTACTGTAACAATTATGTTCACTTTCAGTTTCTAAAAAATGGTTCAAATGGCTCTGAGCACTATGGGACTCAACATCTGAGGTCATCAGTCCCCTAGAACTTAGAACTACTTAAACCTAACTAACCTAAGGACATCACACACATCCATGCCCAAGGCAGGATTCGAACCTGCGACCGTAGCGGTCGCGCGGTTCCAGACTGGAGCGCCTAGAACCGCTCGGCCACACTGGCCGGCTTCAGTTTCTGTTGGAGATATAATTATATCAGTAATGTTTATATTAAGTTGTAACGTTAATGCTGCAACGTACGCCGTCGAAGGCATGGGGTCGAAGTTATAGCTGACTAAGCGCCGCCTTCATTGTGAATATGGCTGAAGTTCCCTCCGCTGCATCCTATTTTAGATTTCTTGCGCATGTATGAGTCCCTCTAAGACTGTAGCCCTCACGATGCCCCTTCTTTTATAATTTGTGTAGTGCTATAAACACCATCACTTCGATTTAGGTCGGACGTCAAAGAATTATCTCTGTTTTAAAATAATTCACTTCGTGTTAGGAAAATACTACAGTTTAATAACCTATAAATTCCCGAATGCTAAATACGAAAAGTTTGTGCGCATAATAACGGTCAACACTGTTTCGGAGATCAAAGTTTACTGGTCATAATTAACCTTTGTTACACAGAGATTGATGGGACTCAAAAGGTTTTCCAGTTACGCAGTCGCCACCATCATGTAGTGACCAGATGCTGCAATCCACCGATTTCGAATACCTTTAACATAATAGGAGTAATCTACTAGGAAGAAATTCCTATGAAAGTGTTTACTTCCGTTTACGAAAAAAATCTAGGTGAAAGATCAATGACGCAGGATTCGTTTCGAACTCATTTCCATCTCCAGAAAGTTAAAAAAATTAATTCCGGCATACCAGGCCCACCAACTTTAGTGATTTCTATCCGTCACACATTTACTAATTAGTGTTGTCCGTTGCGAACTCAAGGGGAATCCCAGTGATACAAGCTTGCGTTTAGATCAAAATCATCTTTAGTCACCGTGACTTCGAGTGGCACTTATTCCTACACTTTGACAAGAGAATGATTGCTGTCTTGATATTTATTGACTATAATGTTTTTAGTAAAATATTAAGAACAAGGGAAAAATGTTTACAGTGAAAGTGCCTGCAAACATCGACAACCTTGTTTGATGTCCTCGCTGTGCGTCAGTGTGTCACTTGTAATATATCTAAGAAAGGGAGTTCGTTTCAACGAGTCTCGGTATCTTAATCTTACGTCACGGAGTGTTATCGATAAATTGAGTTTATCATTTTCGTATTCAAAAAATTCGGGAAAATCATTATCATTTTTTATTTTTGAAGTACAGTTTGTGTACGTAACGATTATTTGTGTCAGAATGTCTTTTTTGGAGGCATTTATCTAGAGCGTAGCGTTGTGTGGGAATGGAATAGACGATAAGAAGTTGAGACAAAAAGAAAACATGATCTTTTGAAATGTTATTCTACAGACGAACATTGAATATTAGATGGGTAGAGCGGTGCACACCTTTCTCCACAAAGAACGAATACAGTTAAGTACGCTCCATAAACACGACTTCAGTACGCTACGTCAGTTACTGAGGCATCAAGTATTTGAAATATCCCTCTGCATGCGGAGTCGTCAAATGTATGCATCCACGTTGTTTCTTTGCATCCACGTTGTTTCTTTACGTTTCCCAATGCCATCTACACAACTGTCATTGGTCGCCATCCCTGTCTTTTATTTTCTCTGGAAACCCAGCAAACAACCTGTTTAATCCACGTACAACACAGTTGACTGGCTGTATGTCCACAGCAACATTAAATTTATTTGCGCCGGAATAGCTCACAATTAAATGAAGAATGTTGACAACAACGATGAAAAAAAGACGTGTGCGGGTAAAAATAAGGGAAGGAAGTCACTGAGACAGCAGCTGAGGCGCTAGAGAAAATGATGAAAATTTTGCTGGATTCGTCGTGGTAAGAAACGACGTAGGTGGAGGCAGTGATGTGCGTAGATGACAAGAGGAAATAACTGGTAAAACCTAGATACATAAATCTAAAGATCGTAATACTCGGATATATCAAATGCCCATTATAAATATATACGTTCTGACATCCTCAAAAATAATTTTCTTATATAGTTTTCCAAACTAAACGAATAAAAATTAATTCAGATAAATAATCCGGACCTAAGTTGTTGGCTGTGTGTACGAGGTCGGTTCAAAATATTCCGGAACATCCGTAATTTCGCGCCAATGGTATGTTGGAGCGAAATTAGGTTGGCAGCCCTGCAGACGCCTGTTCAAATGGCTCTGAGCACTATGGGACTCAACTTCTGAGGTCATCAGTCCGCACACGCCTGTGTTTGATGTTTATCTGCCGGAAGTTTCATTGCTGTATGTCTGTTAGTTATTGTTCAGTACTGTATTGAGTAGAACGTCGTGTCGCACAGTTTGCAAATTTCGAGATGGCAGACTTACATGAACGCCAACGGCCTTGCCACAGTGGTAACACCGGTTCCCGTCAGATCAGCGAAGTTAAGCGCTGTCGGGCTGGGCTAGCACTTGGATGGGGGACCATCCAGTCTGCCGAATTCTGTTGGCAAGCGAGATGCACTCAGCTCATGTGAGGCAAACTGAGGAGATACTTGATTGAGAAGTAACGGCTCCGGTCCCGGAAACTGACATGTGGCCGGGAGAGCCTATGGGTTGAGAATGACACGGCGGCCAGTCGGTATCGTTGGACCTTCATGTCCGGTTCTGGAGGAGTTAAGGCTTTTTTACTTTTTTTTTTACTTAGATGAGCAACGCGTCCGCATTTCATTTTCCTGAAACTCAAGAAAACTGTTACAGAGACACACCAAATGATGCAGGAAACCTACTGTGGCGAGCGCTTAAGCTGTACTCCGTATTACGAATGGCTGACACGGCTTAAAAATGGCCAGACTGAAATTAAAGATTACCTCATTCAGCACGCCCTTCGACGTCTACCGGCGACGCTTATGTGAGGAACGTCAACAAAAGACTGATTGTCAGAGAGATGGCAGCTGAATGTGACATTTCAGTTGGGTCATGTCATGAAATCCCGACACAGCACCTTGGGAGTCATCGTCTTGCCGCCCAGACCGTCCCACAGTCAAGACCAGAAAGACCTTAAGAGAATAATAACTGGTGATGAGACGTGAGTCTGCTGTTATGACGTTGATACCAAGGTCCAATCTTCATGATGAGTCGGGAAAGGTTCTACAGGACCTCGTCAGGTCAAATGTAAAAGGCATGCTGATAATCTTCATTGACTTTGAAACATTAGGTCATCACGAATGCGTGCCACAGGGAAAAACTATTAATCGGTGGTACTATCAGGACGTTTTGCGACACCTGAGATGAAATGTGAGAAGGAGACAACCTGAAATGTGGCGAGACAATTCATTGCCCTTGCATCACGATAACGCGTCCCTGTTGGTGCGTGACGGCTGCACGAGAAACGAAATCACCGTGCTGCCTCATCCTCCGTACTCTCCAGACCTGGACCCTGCGGACTGTCTTTCTTTCCAAAGTTGCAAGCCCCGACGAAAGGACGAAAAATTTGCAACTGTAGATGAGGTAAAGGAAAATTCGCAGACGGCCCCTCGCGCGATCCAGAGAGAGGTGTACAAAGAGTGCTTCCAGAAATGAAAACGACGTTGGGAGCGGCGTATCAATTCTGGAGGACAGTATTTCGAAGGACACCGTGCACAATAAGTAAACGGTAAGCGCAGAAAAATTTTGTGAACGAAGTTCCGGAACTTTTTCAACAGACCTCGTATTTTCTAAGTAGCTCTTCCTCAGTATGGAACTTCTGTCTTAGCTTTTCACAAGGAAGGATCAAGGAATTTTGCTAAGACTTTTGAAACTTTACGTGTCAGTGCTGACTGCAGGACGCGAGGAAACCAAAGGGACGGTGAGAAACTGACTCTCAGTTTTATCCCTCGACACCATTCAGATATTTTATACTACGGATTATGAAAACGGTTAACACCACCTCCACAATGTGTGGCGCTCACTATTCCTCAATGTGTAGAAATATGGCACATTTGCACGGCCAGTCTTCTCATAATACTCCTCATTAACATAAATCATTTGAGTCGAAGTATTCTTTTTTGGTTTGTTCGTGGAGAATGCAACTGTAAAATTTCTAGTTGTTTCATATTCTCTCTCTGAAGTCTGGAAGTAACCGGATCAGAATAAACTGACTGTTAAACATGTTTTGAAACAGCTTAAATATTAATGAATGCGTCATTTCAAGTCAGTTCAACCATAAAAAGGCGTTTTCTCGCTCATCATCTCACATGTTGCTGAAGGCTGTCTTACTTGCTCTCGCTGCAAAGATAAGTAACCAAATCAAAATTTTAGCATTTAATTTTGTTCGACTTTCATTTTAAGGTCTTTCAAAGTTTGGATATTTTGACATTCTTGATTCCGTGGTGGCACAAAACGACAATTTTGACATTTTGAAAGCAACATTTCTTATTTATTATTCAGTCTGTAAGAAGATTGGTGGTTATATATTATAAAGCATAAGAATTCTAAATAAAATCACCTAATACCATCAAATAAACCTAACAACGCAGGAAAAGGTGTATTCGTAAGTCTCATCTATTTTGTAAAAAAAGAAAAAAAAAGAAAACATGGATCAGCATTACATTGAATATCACATAGGGGGAATTGTATAGCCTGAAATATTTCTTACAAAATTACTCTAACTGTTTCTATACGGTTTCTTCCTTTTATTCAGCAAATTTTAATTCAGTATTTTATTTATTCGTCTCACAGAATCAAACGTTTGTTCAAATAATTGTTGGAACACATTTTCAGTGATAGTATGCTTCATAATAAATACTACTTTGCTTAGAATCCAAGTAGGAAATGATTAACATCTGTAATTGTCTCCATTTCTCCTCTGAGTCTTTCATGGCGGCATTTCTGAATAAGACCTCCTCGGTTTTTAAGCTACGACAGTTCGAATAAAATTCTCGAGTTTTCCATGGCTATCTCCACTATCACCATCAAGAGTAAAACCACTGACTCGACATCTCCTCCTAAATCACAGGACCGATTTGAACCAAACTTGGTACACATATCCCTTCCATTCAGGGAACATTCGCCTTATGGTTAAAAAACCATCTACCTACCATACTTCAGGAAATATGACGTCATAAACAATTAGAAACAATTAGGCGAAAACAACAGCCATCTATGGAGCTATGAAGAGGCGTTGCCTTAGATACGTTGTCGACATGGGAAGCAGCTGCGCTCAGCCTACAGAAATTGTCCAGGGTCTTTGTACGACGGCTTCGTAACTTCAAAGCTGTTTTCACGAATACATGGAAATGAAATGTGTTCCTCCGGTGTAGTCTCTGGGTCCTCTTGTCGTTAGGAGGCGATCAGTGGGCCTCATTAGGAAGAGAGAAGGTTCCCAGGGAGCTGGACAGATTTCGCAGATTAAGGCTGCAGCCTGCTTTGTGCTTTTGTTGGCAGAGTTGGCGCCTCTCCTAACCCTGAGAGGAAGGTTCCGTGCCATCACTGCCATCCCCGGTGAATAACTGAGCACCATATTTTTGCTTATTCTGTTCAGACGTAAAAGGACGACAGAGACAAAACCCAACCAGCTTGGGAACGTCCATTGCTTTAATTCCAAAATTTGGTGTCCCCAATCAAACTGAGTCCCACCGCAACCGTGCCAATAAATGGGAGACCGCTCCACCCCAGTAAAAAGCTCTTATTTATCAAGCTACCTTTTTGTAAACCCGAGTAGTAAATTTCCCCGTTCTTTGGCGAAATATACGGTATTGTCATCAATTCGAAAATCGTTTGTAGTTCCTGATTTTCTGGTTCAAAAAGCACTGCATATTTAAAGGTTAGGGTCTCTTAGCAGAACCTAGACTAGAATGAGGGGCCGGCTTCAGTCGGCGTGCAGCAGCGCGTGCAGCGGCACCGGACTGTTATTTGAGATGCCTCGTTATAGGAGAAGATATAGACGTTCGCGTCTAACTGTTTATAAGGCCTTAGAAGATCTGGAGGTCAAAGTTGCTAACAAAGGAGCACAGATTATTTTGCAAGGTCCATCTGTGTTTTGTGGCTGTATTATTAATTTTACACTTACCCAATTAGATGCACATCAAGCTGGCAATGGTTGGATTACAGTTGCTGTTGTTCGTTATGATGGTAATCAAGTTTAGTATTTTACCAAGTGTGGAGGTGTAATACGTACAGAGAAAAAGAAAATAAAAGAAAACAGTCGATTTTTGCGCACTGTGTACAAAATTTATTCTCATTTAAAAGTAAATATCTTAAAACTAAAGTACCTTTTTTTTAAAAAAAAAAATTGCTCTTCATTCTGTCCCAAAAATACCTTTATATCAGATGCTAATAGCACGCACTTAGTGTGTATCTGCGTCATTCATTAGAATGTAATTTCGCTAATTAATGCAATTCCACTTAAAAGAAACTATAAAGATAGTTGTTTCGTTTCCTGTCTCATTCCATAAATATTCATTAATAGCGACTAGTTTCGAAGGAGTCCGCTCATTTTCTTACAGTCTTTGCTTCTTTATCATGTAACTGTAAAATATAGGGACTGGACATCAATATGAAAACAGCGGGAAGACATTCTTCCTCCACAATAGTGTTCAGTTTAGATAACGACGTTGGGGGGAGGGTTGGGGATAGTGACCATGCAATCGTCTCTCCAAAGTAGTCCACAAAGGCTTAATAATATTGAGATCTTGTGAGTGGTGGTCAGAGGGGGTGAGGCAACTTATCTTTGTGCCCACAAAACTAGTACTGGACGATGTGTGCTGTGCGAACAAGGGTCCTGTCATCTTGAAACACACCATCACGTTGTACAATGAGATGGACATGATCAGCCAAAATACTCATACAATTCTCGGTGGTAATGCGACCTTGTACAGTAACCATGTGGCCCACCGAATACCACGATATGGCTGCCAAAGTTATCACCGAAAACCCATCATGTTTCACTCTTGGGACGTAGATTCCGACAGAAGTTTGAAACAATGTACGACCAGATTTATTCGATCAAATGACATTATTCAATTTCTCCATTGTCCAGGATTTATGGCATCAAGACCACGTTTTCCTATTACGAGAATTTGAATCACTGGCGAATGGTGTGGAATTCCAGCTTGTCCTGCAATTCGCTACTTACGGAGCTGTCTTCGTGTTATTTTCGTGCTGAAAGGGTTAATGAGAGCTACATTCAGTTCTTTAGTGACTTTTGCAGCCGTTATCTTCTTATTTTTCGTCTCAGTCCTCTAAAATGACCGTCTGTCGCTACCACTCAACACACACATTTGCCCAATTTTTGACTTACCGGATGACGTTTTCCGTTTTTCCGGTATGCGACATAAACATTCGATAAGGTGACTCTTGAAACACCAAACAATTCGGCTACTTTGGTTGCGAGTAAACATTAAACTACTAATAGCGGAGAAACAGCAGTTACACAACCAAAGTGAGGAGGCAGCAGCTTTCGTCGAAGTAGCAGTATCGATTAAATGCAGTTGGCGTGAATGTGAAAAGCATTAAGCATCATAGTGCTAGTTTACTGTTAATAAGGGATACGTATGAAGTTTCTACAATGACTCTGCCTTACGTTAGTGTGTACCTTGATTCATTCCACGTTTTTGAGGGTTCTCCTTAACTAGATCTGCAGAATACGAATATCTTCCCATCACCCCAGCCGCGTCCTTGGCTGCCACTCACCACTTGCGCCATCTATCAGCTGCTTTCTCAACTATCGATATCAATGTCGCCCCCTCTTCCCCTCCTGCCTTTTCGCTCCTACACCCCCCCCCCCTCCCCCCCAGTTTCATTATTCAATTCCCTGTCAGACGTCTAAAACATGTTCTCTACTTTACACTCTTTTCTCTCCTTCCTCTCCCCTTTCTCTCTCTCTCTCTGTTTCCCTCTCTTACGTAGGCACACAAACACACACATACACACACACACACACACACACGAATACGAAAATCTGACAAAAAAAAAAACAACATTTTAGCCGAACTCACAAGAAACACGCAAAACAGAACGAACACGCAGAAACATTATGTGAGTGCGAAACAGGTGAAACTACAATAAAATTTCTATGAAGACAACTCTCGTAAGTCTTACAACAGAATGAAGCAAAAGAAAAAGTTGGGGCCAAAAACGAAAAATCTCGTGATGTGTAAGTCCAACATAGTTTTGTCCGACTGCAACCTTCGTTGAAAACAAGGAGAAAAGCTATCGCCTTCAAGACATGTAAAAGACAGTAACAAACTGAGTAGGCTAGTTATATGCGAAATGTACAAAAAAGTGATTTTAATATACAAAAAGCAAAATGCAGAAACGTGTTACATACACTAAATTTGCAGAATTAACAGCTAAGATACTCTGTAAATCCAAGTGAAACGCTTCTAGTTGAAGACAGTCTTACACTACATTAAGCTGAAGACGAGAAAATACGATAATAATTGAACTCTATTGTTGACAAGAACTAAACAAACTAGGATTTTTATAAAGCCGAGGTATTTTCGTATCGAGGAAAACACTTAACAATTTTCCCAAAAATTTTCCCATATTCCCCAGCCTTACTCTCTTAGTTTCGTTTAGTAGTTACGTATGTTACTAGAAAAAGTACCAGTGATATTGTTCTACGAGGGTTGTCGAGAACCTAAGTTCCTACTCTCACGAAATAGAAACCACAGTGAAAATCCGATGAAGCTTTGCGTAGGTGTCTTGGGCACTGTGACTAGCTCTCCGGGTCGACCGCGTCACTTTGCACTTTGGAATTTGCAATTCTAAGCGCACAATGAGCACGTAAAGACGCCTAGAAACAAGTGTCTCCTACCAAGTATGGGGGCCATCCGAGAGATTTTGCCTGATTTCATGCAAACCCACATAATGTAAACGTCAAGCATTTACCTATTCAAGACAATGCTCGCCACACTCTGCAGAGGCCGGATCGAGGATTTTATCGCCCTGGTTCTGGGTGTTTGTGTTGTCCTTATCATCTTATCATCATTTGGGAAGTGCCGAGACTGGAAATGAAAAGATTTGGAACTTGTACGGACGCTGATGACCACGATGTTGAGCGCGCCACAAACCATCATCATCATCATCAACTTCATCACTGCAGGGGCAGTTAAGTTGCTCCTGCAGCGTTGTCGATATGAAGTGTTTGATCACCCACCTTACACCATATAGCTTGGCCCACTCTGACACGCATCTCTGCTAACCTGAACTGCTGGCTATCAAGAATATTTTGGCACAGACAACGAGAGGCAGACCAGCGTAGACAACTAGCGGAAAGCACAGACGGCTGCCTTCTTTGAGGAGGGTACTGGAAAGTTGGTACAACGCTACGCAGATATCTAAGGCAGAGGAGTGACTACATAAAAAAGTAGCTGTAAGGTGTAGCTAAATGTTGCAAATAAAATATTTCTGATTTTTTCAGTGGTTTCCATTTCGCGACAGGTCGAAACTTACGTTCTGGACAACTCTCGTTAGTGCTGCTTTTTGCCATACGTAGCATGTTATGCTACCTTTATTTGCTTTTACCCATATTTCATCTGTCTGATGATTAGAAATTGTAGCCGGCCGCAGTAGCCAAGCGGTTCTAGGCGCTTCAGTCCGGAACCGCGCGACCGCTGCGCACGCACGTTCGAATCCTGTCTCGGTCATAGATGTGTGTGATGTCCTTAGTTTAATTAGGTTTAAGTAGTTCTAAAAAAAGTTCTAGAGGACTATTGACTGAAGATGCTAAGTCCCATAGTGCTCAGAACCATTTGAACCATTAGAAATTGTAGAATTTATTTTTGAGTAAAGTCGATATTACATATCACTTTTCGCTCTGCGGATAATATTACAATCTTCAAATGAAATAGAAGATAAACTAACAATAGAAGAATGGAGTGCTAAAGACAGAACGAGTAGTAGAATCTTTTCTCATTTCTCACACATTTAGAGGTGATTCAACCCCAGAGAGTTTAAAAATAGTTCAAATGGCTCTGAGCACTATGGGACTTAGCATCTTCAGTCAATAGTCCTCTAGAACGTTTTTTAGAACTACTTAAACATCTTAGGTCATCAGTCCCCTAGAATATAGAACTACTTAAACCTAACTAACCTAAGGACATCACACACATCCATGCCCGAGGCAGGATTCGAACCTGCGACCGTAGCAGTCGCGCGGTTCCTGACTGAAGCGCCTAGAATCGCTCGGCCACCGCAGCCGGCTAAACAGACTGATAGGTCTAACTTGCAATGTTTCATCCATACTGCCTTTTGAATGATATTTTTACGAGTGAAACTGTAACAAAGGGCAGTAAATTACTATCCTTTCCGTTTCTTATGCCTTTTTGTGTCGTTTCAGTCATATCAAGAGCAGTTTCAGTTATGACGAAGCGAAAATAGGAGCAAAACAATACCCTGTCCTAGTACGGAGAAATTCTCTGACCTGGCCGGAAATCGAACCCGGGTCCTTTCCCTCAACAATCCGCCATGTTAACAGCACAGCTACCACGGCAGACGGTCAACAGCAGACGACATGTTAAGGGTCTGGTTTGAGGAAGGCGCCACGCATGCCGACTGCGCCAATATCGCCCCACTATTCTTCCTACGGTAAACAGCACTGCGCAGTGATAACAGCGGTTCCCTTCTGATCACCGTTGTTAAGTACTGTCGGGCTTGCCTAGCACTTGCATGCGTAACCGTCCGTGTCTGCCAAGCACTGTTGGCAAGCAAGGTGCACTCAGCCCTTCTGAGGCCGATTGTGGAGGTACATGACAGAAGTAGCTGTTCCGGTCAGGAAAACTGACAATGGTCGGGAGAGCAGTATGCTAACATAATGCCTATCCATATTCGCATCCGCTGACGTCCTTTGCTGAGGATGACATAGTGGTCGGTCGGAACTCTTGGCCCTTCCAAGGCCTGTTCCGACGGAGTATGTAGAGTAATTTTCCTACACCAATCACATGTCTGCAAGTGAGCAGGACAATATTTTCCTACTCCGACAGTATTTAAGTGGTAGCCTGTCTTCAAGGCACAAGTTCCAGTTAAGGAGGCAGTGCAGTATTAATCGCAGCACAGCTACAGTTCAGGTTCTGAAACTAGTTCCGGTCACACTCCAGCAAGTTCAGCAAGCAACCAAGCCATCGTCAACGAGAAACCATCGACTGACAGTCTTAATGTTGCCATCAACATGTGTTTTTTTTGGACTAACATCCATGCGTCTTTAACACTGTTAGTTCGGACATTGCATCCCAGTGAACATATAACTCCCTCAGTTTGGACTGTGGATAATGTGATAATTTTCGACTTGTGTAATTTACATTCAGACCCTTCGCTAGTTCATCCGTAGGCAATGTTATTTAAATAAATGTTTGATTGCAGTGAAACTGTCCACCTTTGGAGGAATTGAAAAATAAGAGCATGTAATACAGCACTCAGTGACAAAGACTTTTTCCCGTGACGATCATCACAGTAAAATAGCGACGACGATGTTTGACCTTGACTGACACTTTATACTTTCATACGTGGCTACTCCGCGCAGCGCACCGTTTCGAATCTTCCTCAGTAACAATTTGTGCTTCCACTATTTCTTCACCTATGTTCTATTTCGACATAAGTTTCAGTATGACAAAGCCAAATGTGGACTTGGCATCTCAAGTGCTCCTGTTATCAGAGAATAAGAAGTGTCACAAGGGCGAAGTGTGTTCTTCTGCACTGCCATTGAAAGTGAATGGCATACATCTTATCGACGACGGTTTTGACAGCGAACGCGAATTATCAGTTTACGACGACTCCCATTGAAAGCTTTCAATTTAGAAGTGTCAACTGACCACTCCTCCGACACTTTTCCGGTTGATAAACGTTCGTTATCGACAATTCTCAATTGGCAAACTTCTTTAACGAATGCATAGTAGCCCTTAGCCACTTCAGTGCTGCTTTCGGCATAAGGATTCCATTCTAGCAGCGGCGTTGTTGGTAGTCAGATAATCGGATGCTAGTAATAATGTGGGTCGCGATCTATTTTCCAACTTGGATCTGGAAGTGTTTCATCCAGACGGACAGGTGCAGGCGGTAACACCCTCCCACCCCTGCAACGAATAATGGAAAGACGTTACTTCTTTCCAGGACACGACAATTCGTTTCAGGAATGATGAAGCACGTAGTCCATTGAAGCCTTCAACAGTGACAAAAATTTTGCGAAGCAAAGAAAATTCTCTTTGTCTTGAAGGGTAACCATCGGTAGGAATTTCAGTGTTTACAGGAACAAGGATCCTCAAAAAAATGGTTCAAATGGCTCTGAGCACTATGGGACTCAACTGCTGAGGTCATTAGTCCCCTAGTACTTAGAACTAGTTAAACCTAACTAACCTAAGGACATCACACACATCCATGCCCGAGGCAGGATTCGAACCTGCGACCGTAGCGGTCTCGCGGTTCGAGACTGCAGCGCCAGAACCGCGCGGCCACTTCGGCCGGCCAAGGTTCCTCAAGCCATAGCATGCCTCCAAAAGGTCAAGGTCCTGTACCACATTCCTGAAGGGGCCAGTGGTCCACTGTGAAGCTGATGAGCCATGGAGAGCCACCAGTGGTCGCATCACCAAGTCGATTCCAACTCAATGACGAGGCGCTTGCCGCCATGTTCCTCTGGGGCATATGGAGACAGGTCACTGTTCAGGTCGTCTAGCTGCTGAGTCACTCTGTGGTGGAACTTCATATGGATAATTGGTCCTGAGCCCAGAAACATTCCATTACCTACGTCTGTAACAGGGTATAGTCTTGTCCAGCGAAAAACTGCCAGTTTTTCTTTTTCTGGTCCACTCTGTTCGGGTCTCAGACGAAGTGAGCCACAGCATTCACAGCTGGCTTTTCCCCTACCTCAGAACCACAACTCCAAGGGCGGCCATGCAGCCCCTATGTTCACCTTCATTCCAATGAAGGTCAATAATGTTGTCCCAGGACATCTCATCCTGTGAGTCTGAGATGGCTCTGCCCTCTTTCCCATTGGGGGGGGGTAAGGGGTGTCTGTATACTGGTGCTTAGGCTCTACTGTAGCACAACCACGTCTATCGCGTTCCACGACCTGGCAGATGCCAACGGCTTCTCAATAACAACATTTTTACATGATGGTATGAGAAAGACTCCACTCAGACTGTCCGAGTCAACATCGCTTCCAGTGGCGCCAAAGTAACCGTACTAACTTTACTATGTCAATCATGTGTCTGCAAGAGAGAGGGGCAGATATTCTTCCACTCGGTCAGGATTCGAGACAGCGTGGCTCCAAGCGAACAGTTCTGGTTGTTAAGCCTTTAAAATACCAGTCGTAGCCCAGTCGGGTCAGTTCCAGTTGTGGATCGAGTTCAGAGAGTTCAGCGAGCGGCCAAGCTGCGTCATTGGGAAGCCATCGATTGGCCTTCCTGCTCTCACCATCAACGACTGTGGGTTTCAGACTAATGTCTAACCGATACTTACTAGCTAATGTGTATGGACTATGACTGAAATAAATATTGATTGTAGTGGAAGTGTCTTTGATAGCTACGAAATCACCTTTGCACAAACTGGCATATTAAAATGTGCAATATAGCACTCGGTGACTGTGTCACAACCGTGCAACGACGAATATGTGCGCCAGTTACTACCGTCACAACATGACGTTTGTGAAACGTATTAATGAGTAAGAATGGGAAACTCAGCTGACCTAGGACACTGATAAAAAAGTCTGTTTGACCGACCATTTGTAACTGCTTTGTGCATTGGGGATCACTAACATATGGTCAAAAAACCAAAATCATGTCGCTATGCCAGCTTCCTCGTCATTGCTATTAGATAAATCAAAGAGCTAGCCATTTGTCGCCTGGTAGCTGGAAGGCCTCAGTTTCTGTCTTCCCAGAAAAAAAAATTAATTTGCAGTAATGAGGATCAAAACAATCCTCCTTGTGGAAGTCAAACTTGCTAAACACTAACCGACGGAGGCGAAAATTCGAATGAGAATCAAGTAAAATCAGAATTAATGGTGATGGGTTTCGTCAGTCCTAACTAGCAGATATGCATCGACATTGCTTTTATCTCCAGCCTATACACTATATCGCGAAGTTTGTTTCTAGCGTCAATATACAAGGGGCGTTCAATAAGTAACGTAACACATTTTTTTCTCGGCCAGTTTCGGCTAAAGAAATACAGAATTTCTTGTGGGATATCGTGGAATATTCCCGCTTCAATATCTAATTTCATGAAGTTCCGGTAGGTGGCGGTACTACACTTAGCCTTTAAAATGGTGTCTGTAACGGCGTTCCGTTCCAAACAGAGAGCTGTATGTTTTGGCAGAAAACCAGAGCATCACCGACATTCACAGACCCTTGTAGAATATCTACCGAGACCTGGAAGTGAACAAAAGTACGGTGAGTCATTTAGCGAGGCGTGTGTCATCATCGCAGCGAGGTTGTGCGAGCCTGTCCAATCTTCAGCGTGCCGACTGGCTACACACAACTGTGACCCCCGAAATGTAGGAGCGCGCGGACACTCTTGTTCGATGTGATCGATGGATCACAACCAAACACCTCGCTATTCGACAGGACGTCACTATTGGTAGTCCTGAAACACTTGTCCACCAGTTGTGGTACTCAAAAGTGTGTATCCGCTGGGTTCCTCACCGCCTAATTGAAGAACGTAAAGATCTTCCACCTATTTGGCCCAATGAAGGATGCACTCCGCAGAAAGTAGTACGCGGATGATGATGATGATGATGATGATGATGATGGGGAGATTATTGATGCAGCAAGACGTCGGCTCCGACGTCGACCAATAGAGTGGTACCTAAAAGGCATACAGGCCCTCAAAGTAAGGTGGGGTAAGACTGTCGCATTGAGTGGAGATTATATTGAAAAATAGATTTTTGCAGCCAAAAGAACTGGGAATAATATATTGTACCGGAATGCTGAATTAAAAACATGTGTTGTATTACTTACCGAATGCCCTCGTACCTTAAAAGCATGTGTCTTAAAGAAGAGCTAAACATTCATACCGTTCTGAGGCAATCACGCGTGTATATATATCCAGAAGATGAAAAAAAAATACGTGCACTAGAATTCCTTATGCGATTACTCGCATACTAACATTACAAAAACTTGTCTAGAAAAATTTCGTCCAACAGTGTAATAGCACGTGCGACAAATGCGTTCATTCCATTCCCTACAGCTGTGCTGCACATATAGTGAGGTGAGTACAGTTCTACGGTAGAATATCAGAGTACTTTCTTTTTGTTTCCTAGTTATAAATATCCTACAACTACAATCTTTTTAAAGCTGAGCATAACAATTATTGGTTAAACATGTCGAAATATTCATGTTGATTAGTTAAAAATTAATTGCCTTCCATGAGGCTGAAATAACTACAAAACATACCGATGTGGAAATCTTAAATATAGATATTACGCTCAAGTTCAGAAAAAAAAACAGAACGACTAGACATAGGACGTTCATATTCACAGAACATGCATATGAGTATGTTCTGCAGAAATGATTAGCATTTGAACCATGTCGGCCAAGATCAACATCGATAACGCGGCGCAAAACCAGCTACCGGTGAAAAGTGCCTGCTGCTGTCGTTATCTCTATAAACAAAAGATAATTGATTAATGTGATTTGAGCAGACGTGCAGGATGCGTCGCAGACGTATTCGCGAACCGTACCGTCAGATCAATGAGTTTGAAAGAGGGCACATGGTTGGCATGAGAGAACGTGATGCTTCCATCCGGGAATCTGCTGCTCATGTGGGACGAAGTGTTTCGGAAGTGCTGCGGGTGTGTGCGCAATCGTTCACGGAAGGCCGTAGAACACGACGAGAGGGGTCAGATCGCAACATCCAGACACCTCATCCGAACCGCATTGTATAACATATGCGTCCTCCTCGGTGCTGGCGCAACCCTCTATCAGGAGACCATGGGCATCTATTACGGAATGGGTTAGGGATGCGTCGTCCGCTTCCTCGCCTATCTTTGAAGAATGTGCAGAAACATGCTAGACTGCAATGATGTATGGAACGACGTCACTGGGAACAGAAATGGCATCAGGTAATGTTTTCGGACTAATCCAGGTTCTCCCTGTATGAAAATGAGGGCCAACTCACGCCCTTATGATGCGGGGTGCTACTCGGTGCAACCACAAATCACGGTTGGTGTGTGTCCAGAGCACTGTGACCAACCTGACCCAAAAGAATGACATCCTGTGACCCGTAGCCATATCCTTTCTGTAGAACACCCTATACGTCTTTTTTTTCTGGAGAATAATGCACGACCACATGTTGCTGCACGAACCTACTTGGCGTCACAGGATGTCAGGCTTTCGCCCTGGCGCGCCAGACCACCAGATTTGTCGCCAACCGAAAATGTGTGGGACATGGTGGAACGATGGGTTCAGCGCTGTGACCCCAATGCCGAATACCACAGATGAAATTTGGAGGCAGGTGAATGCAGCATGGATGGCTATAACATAGGTCGCCATTCGCGTCTTATACACGTCGATACTATCACGCATAGAACATGTTATCAGGGCCCATGGCGGATCCTGAGCAGCTGGGCAAGAGGACAATTTAGAACCCAGGTGACTGAAATGCTAATCATTTCTGCAGAACATACTAATGTCCATGTCCTGTGAATACGAGCGTAATATCTCTAGTTGTTCAATGTGTTCTGTTTTTTTTTTTCTGAACATGATTGTACATTCAGTAAGAGCGGGCAGTTATAATTTTTTAAATATGTTATCAGTCAAAGCTTTGTTTGGCAGTGCAATACAGTGTGTACTGCCCACTGAATGGCTAACATAGTTCTTCGAGGTGGTACGACACAGACTCCATACATCAGAAGACGCAGCGAAAACAACTACTGATTAATTGATTTATTCTAATAATTTCAGAAGAATATAATTTTATTTGTCTTACATATAACCATCCATATTTAATGTTTTATCATTATATTCTCTGTTATGGACTTCTTACAGTTAATATTATACTTAGTATGGAATATAATGCTAACAGTAAAGAAAAAAATACGAGAGACATTCATACACTAACTTCCGTTTTCATATGGTGTGCGTAATAGAAAAGATAGTTGTGGAATGTACCTTGATTCAGTACGCTGTGAGCAGCGGAGAATCAAGATCGTGCCTTTCGCCCTCTCCGAGCGACGTGCTTTCGAAATGTGTGCTGTAATCACAAGTCCCGCCAACTTTGAGGTACGTTTTGTGATAAGGATTCTTGCGGAAAAAACAGTAAAGCTTGTGAAATTCATCCTTTTTGCCTTCCTAACGAGGTTTTAAGCACCTTACAATACAACTTGTAGTGGGCTACTGCAGCTCGATTTTAACTATCATTTTGATGTCGTTGCCACTTTGTTCTACATGATATCTTCCCCCGTTAGTCAGACACCCAGGTTACATGTTAGTCCTAGCAACCCATTTTAAACTTGCTAATGGCAAACAAAATCCAAAGACCGTGAGAAATTTGTTAAAGGGAGCATCATATTTATTGTCTATATTATCAGCACCATAAACATTCTGCGACTCTTGTTCTTCAATGAGATTTAAAAAACTCTCCGTTGACACCGAAGTAACTTCCTAAATTGTTTGTAATTATATTTAACGTATGTGAAGAAAAATTATTTTTAGTGTTAAAACTTGTGCATCATGGTCCGAAAGGCCTTTTACTCTTTTTCTAATGCGATTCCCCTATAGTCATGAAGAGCAAAAAATGTTCTTCCACCTTCAGTTATAAAATCAGTATTAAATACAACACCTAATTTTAGCATACTTCATCGAAACATAACAGATATTAGAGATACAGTTAATGAATGACCTATTCAATGCAATGTTTTGATATAGCAATAGATTCAAGGGGAATATCACTATTCACATACATGGCCGTCGTCCCCCCCCCCCCACCCACCCACCCCCACCCACGATTCTGCTTCTTGAAAATAGCCCCCTGATCTGTATCCTGGTAAAGGAAGTCTCTAAATTGCCACATTGTCTATGTGGTCCTCTTATATACCAATAATGTCAGAGCCAACAACTGTACGCAGAATGACTGTGGAATACCCACTGGCAGTACTGCTAAAACTGTTTAAAAAATAAAAGACTGCAGAGCCATTTGAATAGCAGTCCGCCACCTGTGATGTCACACCAGAGATTCTGACGTCTTGATTTGACGGTCCATTCGCGGAAATTATGTTTTGTAAATCCTGTAACAAAGTCTTCTTTGTGCGTTTATCATTATTTTTTGCACAAGTTGCCTTTGTAGTATAAATCTAATTACCACTGCAAAGGTCAGATAATATGACTCTTCTTGGTAGGGCACTTGATGTCTCATATATGATATTGCTGTGAAAATTATTTTGGCAAGTGTAAACTTACGTCAGTTAGAAACAGACCTCCAGAAGGGAGATATACTTTCGTCTGTAACTCAAATAACACGGTTTAAAATCGAATTATGTGGAGCTACTGGAATCCAAAAACAAAATCTTCCCAAACTAAACGTATGATTTTCCGCTACCTATCGATATGCAAAGGGGCATGTAACATGTCAACGTTTATAAGTATTTCACACAACATTTTACGCTTGGTAAACACAGTTCCGACAGCGTAAAGACATTAACGCAAAATTCAGTATATATTTGTGAGTCATGTAGTTATGTTTATTTTACAGAATGTTTATTTTATCGCAACTGTTACAAGAAATGAGTGCCTGTGTGTCTGTTAATCAAGTAATTTCACTAAAGCGGGGAACGGAGAACGCTGAAAATAAAGTCTACAAAGAGTTGAAGTTTTGGGAGACAGGGTAGCAATAACGTAGACAGTGTGATATCGACAATAAAGAAAAATACAAAAAATTGTCTGAATCTGTGCGACTACAATAAATTTGCGCAGTAGGGAAATTATATGGGAGGGGCTCGAATGCGTTTGAAATGCTCCTCTGTAAAACACGAGTTAGCTATTTACTGCACCAGTAAAACTCGGATTAACTAAGTTTTATGTAGGATACACCAGAGTAAAAATTTTTTTCCTATTGGTAGTGCTTGTGAAAGCAATTCGTCAAGATTAGCGTCAAAATCAGAAACTTAGGAACACTTGCAAACTATCAGAAAACGGAAAGTAGAACATAAATGATAGGCACGACTACATACAACAGGTCAGTGATAATTTTCAACGACACACGTAGAGGACAAGAAGAGCAATATTGTTGCTGCAGCATCTACACATCGTCTACAAGCATATTCACAGTTAGTGGCATTTCCTTACAAATTCAATCTTTAACGACAGTAATAACAATGAGGCATCAAACAATAAAGAGGAACCTTTTCTTGCGCTTGTGTAATTCTTCTGAATCCAAAATCTTTCAATGATTATGGCCAATGCAGCCATTCCTGAATATGGAAGTTCTGTATGTTACTACGACGACCATCCGTCATGTTCCTGTCCATGTTATGGCGATATTAATAAAAGTTTGAGATCGTTTTTACGTTGCGAACGGTAGAATCTGTATATATTGAAAGTTTCTTGTGGTATCTTCTCTCCCGTTCTGCCGATGTCAGCAATAGCGTTCCTGGCTCGTGAATAAATTGTCATTAATCTTTCCACTCCCTGACGGCAGAGATAAATCTGAGGCTTCCGAGGAAACCACAAAAACAAGACCTCACATCTAAGTAAAAATTTAAAGCCTACGTATTTGACATCTAATAACAGCAATGTCACGCGTTTTATTAAGGCGTTATTGTCCTTTTCATAATTGCCCCATAAATGGCCGATAAGTTAAAAGGTACCAGTCCTAAAGAAGTTGAAGCTCATCACTTCTTCAGGACTGTGACAAGCAAATGTGGTCATTATTATATGAGAAATACTCTATCCGATACAATAAACCGTAATTTGAAGGCTCGGTGTCACATCAGTCTTTTACGTGTCAAACGCGACGCTCTTATCTCAACTCTTCACTAAATTGTACAGAAACATATTTTGTTGTTGCAGTAAGCTAGTTATTCGAGTAAAAACCTTGTCGTCAGTCTTGGAGGAAACGTCTGGCTAACAGCACAAGATCTCACGTAGCAAAAAATGTTTTTTTACTGAGAAGTCTTATTTATGTACAGTGTTTAACAATCAATATGGCACTCGTCATTTGTTCATGAAGCCATCAGAAGAGCCAGCAAAAACTTCTAGTGTAGATAGGTCGACTGTACACATTCGGTACACACAGTGCAAAGCATAGATGACATGAATATGTCCGTAATACCGCGATTACCGGAGAGTGGAACTCTCAGATGGCACACTGTCAAGTTTCAGTTGTTTGTGCATGCTGTTCGAGAAATTAATCAATTTCTAAGAGTCTTGTGAAAATGAATAAAATGGAAATTTTGTTGTCGTGG
Source organism: Schistocerca americana (assembly GCF_021461395.2). NCBI lineage: Eukaryota > Metazoa > Arthropoda > Insecta > Orthoptera > Acrididae > Schistocerca > Schistocerca americana. The sequence goes on along the minus strand of NC_060120.1, from coordinate 869,193,018 downwards.
TATTCTGATGGAAGACTGCTTTGATGAAGCTCCGCACGTTAATACATCCAGTACAAGTCTATCTCTACATAATCTAGATCCATTTGCTTATTGTATTCATCTCTTGGTCTCACCCGACACTCCCCTTACACACCAAACTGACAATTTCTCGAGGCCTCAGATTGTGTCATATCAACCGATCCCTTATTTTAGTCAAGTTGTGCAATGATCTATTTTCTCTCCAAAACGATTCGGTGCCTCTTTATTAGTTAGGCCATCTACCCACTTAATCTTCGGCATTCTTCAGTGGCATCACATTTCAAAACCTATTCTCTTCTTGTCTGAAATGCTTACCATCCACGATCCACTTGTTTAAAAGGCTGTACTCCAGACTAATACCTTCAGAAATGACTTCCTAACACTAACTTTTGTATTCGATATTAACAAATTCGTCTTTTTTCTCTAGCCAGTCTGAGTTTAGTTTACTCTCTGCTTCGGCCGTCATCAGTTATTCTGTTGTGCGAATGCCAAACGCATCTACTACTCTAGGCGTGTCGTGTTCTAATTTCTACAGCAATGGCTGATTTAATTCGACTACATTCCGTTAATGTTGTTTTACTTCCATTGACGCTCAGCTTGTAACCTCTTTTCAAGACATTATCCTTTCCGGTCAGCTGCTCTTCCCGGTCTTTTGCTGTCCCTACAATGTCGTTTGCAAACACAACGGTTTTATTTCTTCAAAACAGAATTACGTATAATATAAGAAACATTGATTTAAAAATTTCGACAGCTAGAAGTGATGCTATATCCGTAGAGTCGTGGGTGTGCCTTAGGCTACCGTAGACCATCGTAAGCATGCGTAGTTTTCCTAGTAGCTTTGGTCAACTAAGATTGTAACTGGATTCCCTATATGTCAGGCGTGTTGCGTACCTATCCTATCAGGCGTTACCTCATTTCGTAAGTGGTCAATGTATTACTACACTCCCCTAGAAACTGGAAACAGTGAACCATCTACAAACTGAGTGAGGATATATGAGGGGCCAGGTAACCTACAAGACATTTCTGTTCTACATAGCTATTCTTCTTCCTGTTACTTAAAAATAACAGTATTCAGGTCTTATTCGGAAATTGTTTATTTGTAACGCGAAACAGAGGGATGTTTCGGTTAAAATAAAAAAAAATTACAGATGTATCGTATGGTGCTAGAACACGCAATTTTCTCAAAAAAAGGTAAAATTAAAAAAAAGGCGAAACAAAAATATTTCAAACATCGCTTCAATACTTCATCGAGCTTATATAAAACACAGTTCTGTTATTACTAAACAACTTTCGCACTTATAAATAATTATAAGATGAAACTCTTACCTTTGATCATGATGAACGTTCCAGGGGTACAAAATAACAATAATCATGTAGATTTTTTTTACGTTCATGCATGTAAACTATACTTGCACCAAAAGTAATTTTTAAGTACATAAAACACAGAAACTCCTTTTTTAATACCTTTACAAAATATAAATTGCATTTTTATTTTGTAGTAATGTAAAATACGCAATGGACTAACACTGTACGATGTATGGTTCTAATTATGTGCAAAACAAACAAACAAACGAACACAAAGCAAAGAAGTTTCGGCTCGCAGTTCCTCTCTCAGTCATTCATTTATCTTTCTTTCACTACCATGTTACAATACTATCGGTAACGATACCATTTATTACGTCATTTACGTACTGCACCAAAACTGCTGAACTGTGGTTTTGGTAAAGGGCAACTCTATATGTTCGGCGTTTAGGAATACTTCGCCCTCCGTTTCCGCGGGATAGAAACTTTACTGTGTTAATGCGTATCCGCCGATTGCTACGAACTCAAAAACATTGTTAGACCAAATAGACGCAGTAAAAATTCACAGTGCCTTGCTCAACAGGCGCTGACTGTAATCAGTCTTCTCACTAGTTTGATACGGTCCGCCACGAGTAGCTTTTACACCCAACACACTCCTTTATTTGTTTGATGTACTCCATTGTCAGACTTCCTTTTCATTTTTACACAGGAAAATACCTGTTTTAGTCTGAGCACTTCGTGTTTGGTTTTTCGAATTGCTGTCCACTCTGTCTGCCAGAACCTTTATATATTTACAAAATAACAGTGGTCATATTACACGTCCCTGGGGCACTTCTGACAACAGCCTCGTCTCTGAAAATGTTCAAATGTGTGTGGAATCTTATGGGACTTAACTTCTAAGGTCATCAGTCCCTAAGCTTACACACTACTTAACCTAAATTATCCTAAGGACAAACACACACACCCATGCCCGAGGGTGGACTCGAACTTCCGCCGGGACCAGCCGCACAGTCCATGACTGCAGCGCCTGAGACCACTCGGCTAATCCCGCGCGGCGCCTCCTCTCTGACGAACACTCGCAGTCGAGGACAACAAAAAATGGTTCAAATGGCTGAGCACTATGGGACTTAACATCATGGTCATCAGTCCGCTAGAACTTAGAACTACTTAAATCTAACTTACCTAAGGACATCACACACGTCCATGCCCGAGGCAGGATTCGAACCTGCGACCGTAGCAGTCGCGCGGCTCCGGACTGAGCGCCTAGAACCGCTAGACCACCGCGGCCGGCCGAGGACAACACAATGGGTTCTATTACTTATGAAGTCTTCGAGCCACTCAAAAGTCTGGAAACCAATTCCGTATTAAAGTGACGTAACAATTATAAAGTTAAGGTATTAACACATGTTCTATCACCGTGTCCCTTCTTTTTGTAAATGTTTTCCACATGTTACCTTGCCGACTCTGTGGAGAACCTCTTCATTTCTTCCACCTAACTGTCTACACCCTTCTATAGCATCACAGATCAAACCCTTCGGTTCTTTTTCCGATTTTCCCAAAGGCTATGATACAGTTCCACACAATTCTGTATTCCGAACGTAAATTTATATAAAATATTAAATGCTCACCGGACAAGATGATTAGTCACCTCTTTAGAAAAGCAATCTAGTCACTCTGGTCTCCTGTTACTGGTGTGTTACTGGTACTAGGTGCCCATGTGACCATCCGCAGCTGACGTAAGTTGAGGCTGTGAAGTGTATGTGGCAGTCAGTTCTACGCAATCGGCGCAGAAAGATGGATTGGTGTTTGGACGTGCTCATTACCGCACCGAGAATGAAGTCGTCAGATTTGGCCGTGCGTTAGCACTGACTGTTAACCGTGTCTACAAGGAATGGTGTACCAATGGAAACCGTGTAACATGCCGTAAGATCCTAAATAACGGCGATCCGAATGCAATGGACATACGGAGCCGCGTATTTTGCAAAAGACCGTTTCACACAGTAGCACGTAAGGCTGCACGTCCTCATTTCTCCAACGAAAGAGAAACTGGATGTTGTCGACTGGAGACGCGTAGTGTGGTTCGATCGGTTGCGGCAACGGCCTAATGAGGCGTGTAGCCGACAGTGTGTGGCTGGCTTAGTTAACGTCGAAAATGCCTCTGTGATGTTTTTGGAGAGTTTACCGTGCCGTTACTTGGGGCAACCGATCAGGTTATCGCGAACGTGAAACACTGTGTTTATTTCAGCATTATCTGTGGTAAACTATTGCCCTTTCTTCTATATACTTTAAAAGTTCTTATTTTTTTCTCTCTATTATTTAATGAGCGTTTTATTAATGTGATTGCGTACTATTATTAATGGTTTGGTGTAGCGATTTCTTTTTACAATTTGCACCTTGTATTTAAATTGTGTCCTTTTAATTATGACTCTGAGCACTATGGGACTTAACATCTATGGTCATCAGTCCCCTAGAACTTAGAACTACTTAAACCTAACTAACCTAAGGACAGCACACAACACCCAGTCATCACGAGGCAGAGAAAATCCCTGACCCCGCCGGGAATCGAACCCGGGAACCCGGGCGCGGGAAGCGAGAACGCTACCGCACGACCACGAGCTGCGGACTTTTAATTATGTTTTCGGTGGTTATGAAGTTCTCCGTAAGTTAAATAATACGGTAATACCACAGGCGTTTCGCAGCAGCAGATCTCGTTGAGTCTCCTTGCTGGAACTTCTCCACCTGAAACGCTAAATATAATTTACAGCTTGACAAGAAGAAGGGACCGGTTGGTAGGACATGTTCTGAGGCATCAAGGGATCACAAATTTAGCATTGGAGGGCAGCGTGGAGGGTAAAAATCGTAGAGGGAGACCAAGAGACGAATACACTAAGCCGATTCAGAAGGATGTAGGTTGCAGTAAGTACTGGGAGACGAAGAAGCTTGCACAGGATAGAGTAGCATGGAGAGCTGCATCAAACCAGTCTCAGGACTGAAGACAACAACAACAACATGGAAATCGATCCGTACAGCCAAGTGCTATGCTGTATCATGTGTATGCAATGTCGCGTCCAAATTTAGTTCGTGAAATTATTTAGGTCTTCGGAGAAATATTCACGATGAACTCCAAAACCGTGTGAAACTGCGGGTTCACGCCATCAAACCACACACTTCCGAACGACTTGTGGCTTCATACTCACCGAATATTTGTTTTGAAATGATTAGGGGCTATGAACTCTACACACCTGATATTCCTTATGTGCTTTTATAAGTATTTATTTTCTTCAGTACCATAAAACATAGATTACTGTCTTAATTGCGGCTTCCAACAATCTCCTCTCCATCAGACATAGAACATCCTTCTTCCAATGTCCAACATGGAATTATTATCTCTTTGCCGTAGCTTAATACAGTCAGAATATCTTTGTTATTGATTTCGCACGGAGTTGCGTAAATTCCACAGAGTATTTATCTCTCGCGCAGGTATTTTACATTTATCGTTGTATTAATAGTCCTTCGCACTTTATTTATGGGATTTTGCATCACGAAACGCTACAACACTCATAGTAAGCTGTGGCACCGCCTTTTCAGATGGAAACAGTTGTGTTAACATATCTGCACGCATGTTTCTTACTTGCGAAGAACATTCAGACGCAGTGTCGGACCCCACTGTCCTGTCACATCAACACTTCTATAATCCCAGAGAGAAAGTCTGGGACTGTTTGGAACAGCGAACGAAACGTAACAGCCAACATTCTCGTGGGATCTAATCACCAATGAGTGGGTTCAGCTGATGTGGTGTACCTGGAGATACTCTTGGATTCTCTTGCTTGCCGATTGAAGGTCCTTATAAAGGCTTGAGGCGCCATTTCACGGTTTTGGCGTGATGTATTCTGGAAGTAACTAATTTTCTGGCCAGTCTGTTTATAATACACACCAAGAAAAGAAAGGCACATCACAATGGAATTACTAGAATGGGACGGGAATCGACGGCTGTGCTGTACATGTACAGACAAAAAACTGATTAGAATTTAAGAAATGTTGGATGAGGTATTCAAGAGTAAGAGCTTCAAAAATTGAGCAATTAAGTTACGCGGCGGTCCACCTCTGGACTTTATGCGGGCAGTTATTCCGCTTCATTTAGATTGACAGAGTTGTTGGAAGACCTCCTGAGAGATATCGTGTCAAATTCTGTCCAATTGGCACGTTAGATCGCCAAAATCCTCATCTGGTTGCAGGTCCCTGCCCTGCCCATAATGCTTCAAAGGTTTTCAATTGGGGAGAGGTCAGGGGACTTTGCTCGCCGAGGTAGGCTTTGGCAAGCACAAAGACAAGCAGCAGAAATTCTCGACGTTTGTGGGCGGACGTTATCTTAATGTGATGTAAGCCCAGGATGTCTTACCATGAAGGGCAACAAAACGGGACGTAGAGTATCTTCGACGTACCACTGTGCTGTGAGCCTGCTTCAGGTGACAACCAAAAGGTCCTGCTTTGAGAAGATATGACACCCAAAACCATCACTCCTAGTTATACGGCCGTATGGCGGGTGACAAATGTGGTGGATTCCCACCGCTGTCCGAAGCGCTTCCAGACACATCTTCGCTGGTCCTCTGGGCTCAGTGCGAAGCGTGACTTATCGCTGACGACAACTTTACTGCAGTCAGTGAGATCCTAGACCAAAGACGTGCCTGGAGATGCCTCAGACTACGGTGGGATACCACCTTGACTGTCGCCCGCCATGTGGTCCGAGAACCAAGAGTGATGTGGTCTGCGGTGCCGTTTCTTTTCGTAGCAACACCTTTTTGGTTGCCATCCGCGGCGCCCTTACGGTCCAGGGGTGCACCGGCGATATTCTACTCCAGGTTTTGTTGCCCTTCATGGAAACCGTCCTGGGTTTACATTGCAGCTAAGGAATGCGCGCCCGCTCGTGACGAGAATTCTTACTGCCTGCCCGTCCCCCCCGTGGCCGTCCCTTCTGCCGATTTCCGCCCCATTCGGATAATTCCTTCGTGGTGCGTCTTTTGTCTTTGAGTTACGATACAGTGCTATATAATGTAATCTGGTGTTGCTGCTTTAATTACCAACGGGTTAATGCGAACGCTGAATTGGTTCGAGTGCCGTATCATCGTACCAGGAATACACGTCACTCCAATTAAAAACTGTTCGGTTCATTTGTACGTCAATTTTAATGACACTGTCAAGTACATTCTGCTTAATACCATTTGCCAATTAAGAAAATTCAAATAAACGACCAACTGCGATACGAGAGGCAGAAAGAAATTAACCAGCACTGGGCGTGGTTCACGTGGCTAGAACTTAGATCTGTTCCGTAATGAACGCCCACAAGAGCATAACCAATGTGCATTGAGGTTGACTGGACAGTCGATAAGGCAGCTCGCCGTAATAGCAGTAACTGCCCTGAAAGATGCGCGACTTATCGCACAGGAGTTGGCACACTGCCGACATCCCAGAAAGCGAATTGGCTCATTTGCTGTGTTGCAATGGACAAGGGGAGTAACACTGCTCGAGTGATTAAACCAAATAGAAACGATTTTAAAGTACTGAGACTTGTTTTTTCTACCGATCGTGAAGATCATTTTTCTATTCATCTGTGTAGATGAACAGTTGATGTTTGAAAACTATGGCCGGCCGCTGTAGCCGAGAGGTTCTAGGCGCTCAGTCCGGAGCCGCGCTGCTGTTACGGTCGCAGGTTCGAATCCTGCCTCGGGCATGGATGTGTGTGATGTTCTTAGGTTAGTTAGGTTTAAGTAGTTCTAAGTCTAGGGGACTGATGACTTCAGATGTTAAGTCCCATAGTGCTTAGAGCCATTTGAGCCATTTTGAAAATAATGTATAGATCAGAGAGAAGCACAAGTCAACGGATAAAGACAGTGCCATATAACAAGCAACTACATCTGCATAACAGCCAAAACTAAGATTTCAATTTGGGAAATTCAGCATTGGCTTCAAGCAACACTTTTAACACATGCGGTCCTTACATGCCTACATCTCCATTTACAACTACATACACACTCTGAAAGCCACCACACAGTCCATGGTGCAGGATACCTTGTACCACTACTAGTCATTCCCTTTCCTGTTCCACCCACAAACAGCACGGCGAAAACGACTGGCAACATCCCTCTGTACATGCCCTAATTTCTCGCACCTTTTCTACGTGATCCGTAAGCGAAATGTAAGTTGGCGGCATTAGAATTGTTCTACAGTCAGAAGAAATGCCTGTTCTCTGAGTTTCCTTAATATCATTTCGCAGAAAGAACGTCCCTTTAGGGATCCCATCTAAGTTCACGAACCATCACAATAATGATCTCCTGGTAATAAATCTAGCCGCTAATTTCACACGTCCTTGCTCACTCCTGACCATACTTTCGTCTCTGGTGGAAGCTAGAAGCTCGCTGTGGAGGAAAATGTACTCGATTCTGTTAAGAAGTCTTTGACCCTCATGTATTCCAAATGCTCGGATTTTCGTTAGAGTTTACAGTGGGGCGACGAGGGAATAATAAAAGTGGACGGCCTAGAAAGGAGGGTTCGGATTAAAAAGTGTGTAAGAGGAGGCTGTAGCCTTTCGCCCGTACTGTGCAACCAGTGCATCAAAGAACCAACGATAGAAATAAAAGAAAGGTTTAGAAATGGAATTAAAATTAAGGATAAAAATATGTCAATGATGCCATTCGCTGATGCCATTACTATCTTGAGTGAAAGTGAAGAAGAATTACAGGCTCTCCTGAATGGAATGAACAGTGAGATGAGCACAGAATACGGACTGAGAGTAAATCGAAGAAAGACGAAAGTAATGAAAAGTAGCAGAAATGAGAACAGAGAGAAACTTAACAACAGGATCGATGGTCACGAAGTAGATGAAATTGATGAATTCTACTACCTAGGCAGTAAAATAACCAACGGCCGAAGGAGCAGAGAGGACTTTAAAAGCAGACTAGCACTGAAAAAAAAGGACATTCCTGGTATCAGACATAGGCCTCGATTTGAGGAAGAAATTTCGCAGAATGTACATTTGGAGCACAGCATTGTATGGTAGTGTAACATGGATTGTGGAAAAATCGGAACAGAAGAAAAAAGAGGTTCAAATGGCTCTGAGCACTATGCGACTTAACTTCTGAGGTCATCAGTCACCTCGAACTTAGAACTAATTAAACCTAACTAACCTAAGGACATCACACACATCCAGACTGCAGCGCCTAGAACCGCACGGCCACTCCGGCCGGCGGAACAGAAGAGGAACGAAGCATTTGAGGTGTGATCTATTGAAAAATGTTGAAAATTAGGTGGACGGATATGGTAAGGAATGACGAGGTTCTGCGTGGAATCGGAGAGGAAAGGGTTATGTGGAAAACACCAACAAGGAGAACGGACAGTATGATAGGACATCGGTTAAGACATCGGGGGATGACTTCCATCGCGCTAGGAAATAACTGAGGACGCAGGTTGCAAGTGCTACTCTGAGATGGAGAGGTTGGCACAGGAGAGGAATTCGTGGCGGGCAGCATCAAACCAGTCAGGAGACTGATCACAAAAAAAAGGGAGACACATCTCTTCACAACCATGGAACTCAGCAGACAGTTTCTTCACATGTACCACTCCCTGTTGAATGAATTTGTCACGGAGAGTCTCTTGTCACGGAAATTGTGCGCCGGGCTGGTGCCGAAGCAACTGATCCCAGAACACGAAGCAAAGCGTATGGGTGCAGCTTTGACTTTTCTGCAGCAGTAGCCCTGATGACGACGACGAGTTTCTGGACCGGAACATCACAGGTGATGAGACGTGGGTTGCACACAACACCTAGGAAATTAAGCAGCAGTCAGTGCACTGGCGTCACAGTGACTCTCTTTGCAAGACGAAATTCAGGGTGATTAAAGTTGTGTTCTGTGTTCTGGGGTAGACGGGAAGCTCTCCTAGTCGAATTCCTGACCAGAAGTGAGGTGGTGAATGCTGAGCGCTAGTAATAAACAATGTGTAAATTGGGGCCGGCCATTCAGAACAACCGGCGCTGGATGCTGAATGCCGGTGTTCTTTTGCTGCAGGATAACGCTCTTCCACACAGGGATGGACAGACAACAGAAGTCCGATAAAGTTTCGCCTCTCAGCGTTTTCCATCTGTTCCGGATCCTCAAAAAATTCCTGTCCCTTCGGAGTCAAACTGACAGAAGCAGTGCTTCACACAGTGGTTCGAGTCCGAGGCGGCAGACTTCTATAACCCAGAAACACAAAAGTTGGTCCCAGGATATGACAAATGTCTGAATTCCAGTGGTGAATATACTTAAAAATAGAAGGACATATACATGTTCCGATAAATCTTTCTGTTAATTTGTGTTTTGTTGCTATTCTCGACCCATGGGAAAATTAGTTCACGGATGCGCCTCGTGGAACTGCGTCTTACAACCGATCGAAATGCCACGCATTATTCTGATATCTTAGCGGTAAGCATGTTCACTGAAATGGAACGGCCCGAGTCATTAAGAAAGTGGAGGGAAACTGATGGAAATGTTTTTTAGTAATTACTGCTGCTAGGGGACCTACCGACGACGTTAGATTTTCTAATATCTCAATACTCATAAATAGGAACACAGACATGAAATAAATTCATAAACTATATGCAGTAACGGAAAAATAGCACACAGCTAACACAGCAGTTGAATGGCGCCTTTGTAGCACGCATTAATAAGAAATGCTTAGTGAGCTGTCATAAGACATGTGTATTGCTATTAGAGCTAACCACAAGTAATCTTTATATGGAGCAAAGACAGCCTACCCATTTTCAGTCCAGTTGCCACTTGTACAAACTAAAGTTAGATGGTACTGTTCTCACTGCATTATCGACTGTGCGGTACAGCAACCGCTTACGATATTTTCTGAATAAAACCAGTATCGTTTGCAAAATTGTTTTTATTAATACCATTTAAGCGTCTCGCTCTTGGGAGGCATCATCAGATTATGTAAAAATGTAGCAGAAGAAACGCCATTCGTCAGTTGTCACAACAGGACATAAAAGAAGAATAGAAATCATCTGAAAAAGACTCCATCTCGTGAAAAGTTTTTATTAGCATACATTATTTTCGGTTCCGGTGAAGTTCTCTCTGTAACATTCATACATAATCTGATGATGGTTTACAAGGGCGAACTGCGTAATTAGTATTAATAGAAACCATTTTGCAACCGAGACTGTCATTATTAAAAAAAAACTTATGCTTTTCGGTATGCGTTTATGCAACGCTTGGTGCAGGTACTGGATGTATATCATCAATGTTAAAAGATTTTATTCATGATGCATAAATAAACGGAAAGATTCCTTGTTGTTAAAAAAACAAGTGTTCAAATGTGTGTGAAATCTTATGGGACTTAACTGCTAAGGTCATCAGTCCCTAAGCTTACACACTACATAACCTAAATTATCCTAAGGACAAACACACTCACCCATGCCCGGGGGAGGACACGAACCTCCGCCGGGACCAGCCGCTCAGTCCATGACTGCAGCGCCTTAGACCGCTTCTTTTTTATTGATCTCATTTTGTTCGTTTTTGTTCGTCGTATCTGCTCGGGGCGGACGTCGCAAGACACCCGTTTCAGTTCGTCGTTGATCCATTAACTCAGTGTTTTTTATTACAGAGGGCAGCTAACCCACTGACCGAACACGCTGAGTTACCGTGCCGGCGACCGCTCGGCTAACCCCGCGCGGCTATCCTAACGCAGGTTAGTGGACATTAATATGGGGTGTGTCAAGACTTTGGTTTTATGACAGCTTTGATGGAAACACTTTCAATGAGGTGTCTGGACGCCTTTGGAGAAATGGCAGACCAAACTTCCCCAAGATCCGAAACCAGAGCGTCTTAGACCGCTGCAGCGCCTCAGACCGCTCGGCTAATCCCGCGCGGCCTTGTTGTTCTGTTACACTGTTTAGATATATCAGTGGAAACAGTAACAACTGGAACTCTTCCACGAATTACATGATTTCCAAAACTCGCTCGACCGATTTGTGGATATACCTCGCCAGTCTCGGATCATTGCCGGCCGCGGTGGCCGTGCGGTTCTAGGCACTTCAGTCCGGAACCGCGTGGCTGCTACGGTCGCAGGTTCGAATCCTGCCTCGGGCATGGATGTGTGTGATGTCCTTAGGTTAGTTAGGTTTAAGTAGTTCTAAGTTCTAGGGGACTGATGACCTTAGATGTTGAGTCCCATAGTGCTCAGAGCCATTTGAACCATTTTTTCTCGGATCATTACCAAGTATGATTAATAGATGAAATTCAAAGGAGAGAGAGAGAGACGGGTTTGTTCAATAAGTTCAAAGGAGGAACTCTTCATTTTTGCGGTTTCTGTTCGTTTAGAAAAAGCTTTTTTATTTCATTCTGACTACCGATCGGTCTCGATATTTGCGCAACTGTCAAGTGCACCCGTAACAAAGCAGGGGAACTCAAATAACCTAGATGTAAAAGTACAGCGTCTATGCAACTAAACTTACTGTAGTTACATGGACTAGAACATTGTTACACGAGGCACGCGTGTAGCGTGACAAGTCACTGCGACTTTTACACTGTTGTACTTTTCACCTGAAGAATCACAGATGCAGTAGTACGTAATATACACATATCAAAGAAAGTTTTGCATCGCCCCGGTTCCTAGAACTCATGAAGCTAGACGTTGATTGTGGATATTGTATCACAGACTCAGTCTGTTTGACTGTTCAGAGATTAGAGTGCTGCAACGCTCAATGTTTGACCGGTCACTGCTCGCCTGTTGACAGGGGGACCGAGCCGCTCGTGTCCGGCCCCACACGATTCGGCTCGGTCACGTGCTCGCCCCATGTCTGTTGTCCGGATTCCGGACACGCGGATAACCGAGCATGACCGGTCACAGCTGACGTCTCACCTTACTTCGCCCCGGCTCGCTGCACTGTACTGCACCTGTCTGTCTCTCTCTCCCTCCCTCCCTCCCTCCCTCCCTCCCTCTCTCTCTCTCTCTCTCTCTCTCTCTCTCTCTCTCTCACACACACACACACACACACACACACACAATGTATTTATCTCTGTCTCTCTCTCTTTTAATACAAAAGTAACGTTTCCAAGAACGGGTACGTGACACAGCTAAATTCATAAAGCACTTGGAATGTAAAACGATATTTCAATACAATCGTGGGTAGAAGACGAGTCTCATTTCCGAACAGAAGGTATATTTTGCCTTTCGTTTATAGGAAACATTAAATAAGTGCTGTCCCTGTAATCTAGAAGACAACCATCTTCATAAAGAAAGCATACAAAGAACATTAAACATTTACAGACGTAACTTGTCACACTTTTCACTTGTTTGCAACAAAAACAAAATTATAGTTATTGTTGATCATCAGTAAATCACTAACGCGTTCCGGATTTAATTGGCTGTGGCGATTTGTTAGTAACATGCCGGCTTTACTACAGCATCTTTCACTAGGTGCGCTTGTTGCTGGGATACACAAAACACGTCTCGCAACTGTAGCCAGGCCTGGCAGATCTGTTTCATGTCTGCTCCACCACTTTAAGACGTCATCATTTCCGGAGTGCATTAAAATGTAGAGATCTACTTCATCTGCTGCGGATGATCTGTTGTTCCTCCATTCCTTGAAACGTTCTCTCTTTCTGGGTGGTGATGACACAGTACTTGAAGGCTCCATGATAATAAACAAAAGAGACAAGTAATACAGAACTGATGCGGAAATCAAAGAAAAGTTCCCGTAAAAACGAGATGTTTTACGTTAATGAAATACACTACCCACTAACTATGCAAAAACGATTATGTTAATGATTGCTTGTTGTACCTGGGTAAGTAGCACACAATTGTCGCGCATTGCTAAGAATTTCCTGCTTTTCATTTATTTCAAGCATATTAAGATCACGGAAAGACGACCAAAGAAACGTAGCAGTTTTATGTCTGGAAGTGATCACAATCTTCTCACAAACAAAAGTCAAGACTCGATTTTTAATCCTTTGTACCTCCTGTTAAAAAATACTTACCTGTTAGTACACATCAATTACGCTAGTTAATTATAAATCTATCGCGTATCATAATGAAACAGTGCTTTTAACTGCAGTAATTATTCACCTGACAGTCGGTGTCATTGACACTGCAAATTTGTCTCAGTTTGTGAAACCAAAGAGGAACTAACTGGATTGTTGGTTCTTTTTCTCCTTCTAATTCATCTGTGGCCTCTTTAAATAGTCTCAGAAAATGCGCAGTTTTTCCTGCAAGCTCCTTATCATATCGTTGCAGTCTGTAAGTGGAGTCCGTCAGCAAGGCAGTAACTTCGTTATGCTGAGTGTGTAAGGATTCCAGCATAGTGTACAAGCTGACACCCAGATCTCCCGACATGAATCCCATAGAACATTTACGGGGCATAATCGAGAGGTCAGTTGGTGTACAAAATCCTGCAACATTTCCTCCATTATGGATGCCTATAGAGGCACCACGGCTCATTGTTTGTGCAGGGGACTTCCAACGACTTGCTGAGTCCATGCCACGTTAAACCACTGCACTACGACGGGCAAAAGGAGGTTCGACACTATGCTAGGAGTTATCTCATGACTTTTGTTGAGTCAGTGTAGTAGAACAGCGCAGTACCACTCCTCGAATGCTCGCACATTGAACTATTCATGAATTGTCATCATGTTATGGCACTTTATTTGAAAAGGTCCAACTCAATCACATAAATTTTATAATTCGCAATCATCGGTTTCGGCTACTGCCATCTTCAAATCATAAAATATCAATGCCAAAATCTATATATTTAGGAACACAGTAAGTGGTCAGTTACTAAGTACCTGAATATACTGATTTTCACGTCGATACCTACGTCAGAATATTTTGTGATCTGAAGATGGCAGCAGCCGAAACCGGTAATTATGAATTGTAAAATTTCGCTGCGCGGAGTGGCCGCGTGGTTAGAGGCGTCATTCCACGGATTGCGGAGCCCTTCCCTCCGAGGTTCGAGTCCTCCCTCAGGCATTGATGTGTGTGTTGTTCTTAGTTAGTTTAAGTCGTGTGAAAGTCTGGGGACCCATGACCTCAGCAGTTTGGTCTCCTAAGAACTCACGCACATTTGAACATTTTGTAAAATTTGTGTGATTAAGACGAACCTTTACAGAAAAAGTGCTTTAACTATTCATACTGGTGTTGTTTATAGTACACTGCAGATAAATAAGACTATTATAAAAGGAGCTGGAAAGTGATGTACTAAAGAGCTAGACAGCAGTAAAGCAGTTAAGAGCATCATCAAAAGCTGCGGGATCTAAACACGTGAGCATCTAAGTACAGTATTTCAGGATGATTCTATTTACAGCGTGCAGAAAACTTTGATCACACTGTCAAGGCCTGTGTCTTGCAACTCGTCGCCCACACTCACCTTCTCCGTTGAACCTGGCTTGTACTTGAATACAGAAAGTGACGTCACGAAATTTCCCCAAACCGCCCGTCTTTTCGTAAAGTTTACAAAAAATCACCGATGGCAAAGTGTAGTGAAATTTGTAGGATAATTAAGCCATAGAAGGTTATACAATTATTTCTGCCCTGGAATTTGTATCTTCCGGACAATTTTATAACCAGTTCCTATTTCTTTCCTACAAAAAAATAAAAAAATAAAAAAAAAAAATCCAGTATTTAATTACTTCGAAGTTAGTTGACTACCAGTTATTTCATTCCTTAGTTTTCAAGGACTTTATTTTGCGTACTGAGACTAGGCAATATCGAAAAGAAAAAAAATATCGCTATACAGTGAGGCCATATATGGCGGCCAGATAGATAAGCTACCATCAGCTGATATCATAAAAAGAATATTTTTAGACATTACAAGGAAATATACGATGACTGTGGCTATAATTTACGGACCTCTCGAAAGGAATACTGTATGCTCCATAACGTACACGCAACAAACTTTTTGTCGTACAGTGCGAGGTATCAACCTATTTACGTGGTTCTGAACGAGATAATATTGTTTTTGTTATGATCCTCCGTTCGGAGACTAATTTAATGCGGCTCTCCACGCTAGCCGATCCTCAACAGGCGTCTTCATGTTTGAATAACTACTACCACCTACACCCATTAGAACCTCCTTACTGTATTTGTGCCTACGGGTTCCTCTCCCGTTTCTCCAGTTTACTACTCCCCCTCCCCTCCTCTGTCTCCATACGCGTACACACACCATTACCAGACTGACTGTTCCTTGATGTATCAGAATGTGTCCTATCAGCCAATCTCTTCTTTTAGTCTAACTGTGCCATAAATTTGTTTTTTCCCCAATTCGATTCAATAATTTATCTTTACTTAGTCGATCTATCCATCTAATCTTCAGCATTCATCTGTAGCACCACTTTTCAGAAAGCTTCTATTCTCTTATTTTCTGAGCTACTTCTCGTCTCCGTCTCGCTCCTTTACAAGGCTACACTCCAGGCATGAGAAAAGACTTCCTATCACATTTGTTTTGGATGGTAAGAGATTCCCGTGTTTCATTTGCATTTTATATCCTCTCTCCAGTGCGCATCATCAATTATTTTGGTATACAAGCAGAAAGGGACCGATGACCGAGCAGTCTGGTCCCTTTAATCCCACAAACCAACCAACCAACAAGCAGCAAAACTCGTCTACTGCTTTTGGTGTCCCATTTCCTAACCTCATTCCCTGAGCATCGATTGACTTGATTCGACCACATTCCGTTACATTTGTTTTACGTTTGTTGAGACCTTCGGATAACCTTTTTTCAAGACGCTATCCATTCACTTTAAGTACTCTTCCCGGTCCTTTGCCATCTCTGGCTAAATTACAATGTAATCGACCAACTTGAACAATTTTGTTTCTTCTCCCTGAACTTCAGTTTCCTCTCCATTTTTCTCCCCCTTCGTTTCATTTACTGCTTGCTTAGTCTACGGACTGAATAACATAGTGTGGTAGCCTACCATGTTTCACTTCCTTCCCAATCACTGCTTTCGTTTTATGTTCTTCGACTTTTCTGAGTGCAGTCTGCTTCTGTAAAGATTGTCAAGAACTCTTCGCTCTCTTGTATTTTATTTGTGCTACATGCATAATTTAAAGCGTAGTCCACTCAACACTGTCAGATCCCATAGAGACAATACCTAGGTAAGATAATGCTTTTTACACTTTTCCTATTCTTACGTGTTAGGGACTTCTCAGTCCATTGCATAGCTCTTATCCTTTTAGCCAGTTCCCAGCTAACTGGGACAGATCAAATGGTTCAAATGGCTCTAAGCACTATGAGACTTAATATCTTAGGACATCAGTCCCCTAGACTTCGAACTACTTAAACCTAACTAACCTAAGGATATCACACACATCCATGCCCGAGGCCGTAGCAGCAGCGCAGTTCCGGGCTGAAGCGCCTAGAACCGCTCGGCCACAGCGCCCGGCAACTGGGACTGAGTTACTCCAAACCCAGTACCTTGTCTTTTATTGGCAATATTCTTACCGACTGAGTTATCCAGGCACCACTTACGATCTGCCAGTGGGGGGGGAAGTACTGGCAGTAGTGAAACTGAAAGGTGGTGTCGTTTTGCCTCGATATCTGAGTCGCTTGGAGGGCTGTGTGTGTAAAGTCTATGTACTGGGTTCGAGTCCCGGTCTGCCACACAGTTTTAACCACACAGTTTCAAAATGGTAATCAATAGGCCGTTACGAGTTCCAACAATTAAGGAAAACCTACCTAAAGCCTTGGTCCTTGGTCGGAACTGGTGGACAGAAGCTATTTTTATTGTATATCTGTGACAATATTGCAGAGACAAAAAACAGAAAGGGTTAGTGCGTCTGTTTGTGTCTTATAGTGAGCATAAAATAATAAGTTCCTGAGCAATTTTTTATAATGCGCCTATCGTCGGCTTTTATTTCTGACTATTTGAGGTCTATGGCTACAAGTTACTACTCGTCAGCATCAGTACACATCAAACAAAACACGCAAGCACACACACACACACACACACACACACACACACACACACTCACACACACACAATTTTTATTTCCTATCAGGGCAATGGACAATGCTGTCCCAGAAATAAATTAAAATAGATCCAATCCTCCAGTCGGATCAAGGGTTTTGCGAGGTTTTCCTTGGTCATTAGAATGTTAGGACTGGAGTTCCCTTCCAAAACATTCCCATTTGGAATTCCCTCTGCCCAACTTCCAACCTGCTGTAATATTTGACGGAAAAGGGATAGAGTTCAACAGCCCATTCTGCTCTCATGTGTAGGCTATGAAAGATTCGAAAGAAAGGAAAAGTACTACTCGTTTGGCGGTAAGTAGAATATGTTGATTAAATCCTAGATTTTACTGTCACATATGCATATACACAAGTAAATACCCACATACTGAAAGTCCACAACTTTGTCTCTGATACACTAATCCACGAATAAGTAAAAAATAGCTCCTCCTCCCACGTTAAACCTAAGCTTTCACTTGTTTATAACGCAAATGGGGCAGCAATTGTTGATTCCCTCCGAAACGCCCAAGTTGAGATTCCTTTTACCCCAGTCGTAGCTCTTTGTGTGTGAAATCTTATGGGACTTAACTGCTAGGGTCATTAGTCCCTAAGCTTACACACTACTTAACCTAAATTATGCTAAGGACAAACACACACACCCATGCCCGAGGGAGGACTCGAACCTCCGCCGGGACCAGCCGTTTTGGCAGGAACAACAGAATCTGTTGAAAGTATAGTGATCGCCGTAGGCAGATAAAATTAAATACTTTTTGAAAATGTTATCAAGTTCACTTTCTTACACCATCAGCTACATTCAAGCCCGACAGCTTTCTCGTAGATAGTATTGTTCTAGCAGTGATTTAAATTGGTTCCAATCGTTTGGTCCTGATCAAAGTCTCCGTGAGCTCTTTTTGGTTGTTAGGCATATACAGCAACCGAAAATCCTCTCGTAAATGCGAGGGCACCAAGTAAGCTGGCACAGTGGTAAGAATGGTTCAAATGCCTCTGAGCAGTATGGGACTTAACATCTGTGGTCATCAGTCCTCTAGAACCTAGAACTACTTAAACCTAACTAACCTAAGGACATCACACACATCCATGTCCGAGGCAGGATTCGAACCTGCGACCGTAGCGGTCCCGCGGTTCCAGACTGAAGCGCCTAGAACCGCAAGACCATACCGGCCGGCACAGTGGTCAGACAGTTCCTTTCTTGAGAAAGGAGATTTAATTCTCAGGTCAGCAACAAATGCTGATGTCCTCCATGGTATCCCTAAATGGCTAAGGGCGACTGATGAGAAGTTTCCTTTGAGAAGGAAACAGCCACCGGATTTTGTTCGTCGTATCGACAATGATAGCTAACTCCAGCGGACAGCTGAGGTAATTACACCGCTGTGCTGAGACCCCTGCAGAGCAGTCATAATCACTTTAACAGCTGGAGCCTAACTTAGGTGTAACTATGTCCTTTGTTGCGGTGTAGCTACTCCCTTTCATGCATCTGTAAAGACTGGCGTAATCATTATCGCTTCGTGAGGGATATTGTCAGAGAACATTTTGCCCTTACATCCTTAAAGACTTTTTGATCTTAATTCAACTGTGCAATTCGTTACGACAGAGAATTACGTAATGAAACATTTAAAATATAAGTGAGACAGCTACGTTCAACACGGCAAGCACTTGTGCACTGAACTCTGGCGCTGACGTCACAAACGAGCAGGCAGTCGAGACGAAAGTACGTACAGACTGATATTAACAAGACATTATTTTGTCTGTGTTTTATGCTCGATATTTCAATATGATATATGACAAATATCACATTATGTCACTGTTTTAAATGTCTCCTACTCGTAACATATTCCCTCGTAGCGATGTCCAAGCCACGCCTGATTTTTTTCTAGTTTAGTTTCATTTGAACTCATTATTTAAGCTATTTCGACACAGTCTTTTTGACTTATAGGATAAATCAGTACTCTTATTACCAATAACGTTCCAAGACTCTGCGTTACCTTAAACATTCCTGTAAGGTTTTAGAGAGTTAGAGTGCAATACCCAGCCAAGGTATTACACTGTTGCACATAAACTGCTGGTGGCAGTCTGTGTGGTAGACAATACTTTCTCACTGATTTTGCAAGTTACATTTTAGTGTCTGCCGTTTTTCAATTTCTTTTTGTATTCAATAGTTATGTGACATAACTAGCACATTATGCTTCTTTAAAGGTACTGTTCCATAAATCGCACGTTGCACGTAACACACAAAATACTGAAAGAGTGGGAAGGTTCATACGACAGAAATGTCTTATATTGCTGAAGACGGAACTACGATGTTACTCGGATTCACACATCTACTTTATTATGAACGGATTACAGAATTTGTAACCTAAGCCACGATGTAACGATTATTTTGATGCTAAGTTTCTATCGGCTGTACACGGTGATTCAACTGAGCTATTCGCCTCAAATACTACCGGTACCGATTAAGATATCGTAACTCTATTTTCAGTCACATTGTAAAAACGTAGTCTCAAACTAATGTACAGTCTTACCACTTTCTATCAGTCACGTGATAAATTTACTAAGATGTCAGCAACTGAATAATGAAATGAAATAACCTATATATTTACGGCACTAGAAAAACAACGGTGGTAACATTAAGAGTGCAACGGGAATTCCACTGTTAAATGCAGAGGAGAGAGTAGATAGGTGGAAAGAATACATTGAAAGCCTCTATGAGGGTGAAGATTTGTCTGATGTGATAGAAGAAGAAACAGGAGTCGATTTAGAAGAGATAGGGGATCCAGTATTAGAATCGGAATTTAAAAGAGCTTTGGAGGACTTACGGTCAAATAAGGCAGAAGGGATAGATAACATTCCATCAGAATTTCTAAAATCATTGGGGGAAGTGGCAACAAAACGACTATTCACGTTGGTGTGTAGAATATATGAGTCTGGCGATACACCATCTGACTTTCGGAAAAGCATCATCCACACAATTCCGAAGACGGCAAGAGCTGACAAGTGCGAGAATTATCGCACAATCAGCTTAACAGCTCATGCATCGAAGCTGCTTACAAGAATAATATACAGAAGAATGGAAAAGAAAATTGAGAATCAGTTTGGTTTTAGGAAAAGTGAAGGGACGAGAGAGGCAATTCTGACGTTACGGCTAATAATGGAAGCAAGGCTAAAGAAAAATCAAGACACTTTCATAGGATTTGTCGACCTGGAAAAAGCGTTCGACAATATAAAATGGTGCAAGCTGTTCGAGATTCTGAAAAAAAGTAGGGGTAAGCTATAGGGAGAGACGGGTCATATACAATATGTACAACAACCAAGAGGGAATAATAAGAGTGGACGATCAAGAACGAAGTGCTCGTATTAACAAGGGTGTAAGACAAGGCTGTAGCCTTTCGCCCCTACTCTTCACTCTGTACATCGAGGAAGCAATGATGGAAATAAAAGAAAGGCTCAGGAGTGGAATAAAAATACAAGGTGAAAGCATATCAATGATACGATTCGCTGATGACATTGCTATTTTGAGTGAAAGTGAAGAAGAATTAAATGATATGCTGAACGGAATGAACAGTCTAATGAGTACACAGTATGGTTTGAGAGTAAATCGGAGAAAGACGAAGGTAATGAGAAGTAGTAGAAATGAGAACAGCGAGAAACTTAACATCAGGATTGATGGTCACGAAGCCAATGAAGTTAAAGAATTCTGCTACCTAGGCAGTAAAATAACCAATGACGGACGGAGCAAGGAGGACATCAAAAGCAGACTCGCTATGGCAAAAAAGGCATTTCTGGCCAAGAGAAGTCTACTAATATCAAATACCGGCCTTAATTTGAGGAAGAAATTTCTGAGTATGTACGTCTGGAGTACAGCATTGTATGGTAGTGAAACATGGACTGTGGGAAAACCGGAACAGAAGAGAATCGAAGCATTTGAGATGTGGTGATATAGACGAATGTTGAAAATTAGGTGGACTGATAAGGTAAGGAATGAGGAGGTTCTACGCAGAATCGGAGAGGAAAGGAATATGTGGAAAACACTGAAAAGGAGAAGGGACAGGATGATAGGACATCTGCTAAGACATGAGGGAATGACTTCCATGGTACTAGAGGGAGCTCTAGAGGGCAAAAACTGTAGAGGAAGACAGAGATTGGAATACGTGAAGCAAATAATTGAGGACGTAGGTTGCAAGTGCTACTCTGAGATGAAGAGGTTAGCACAGGAAAGGAATTCGTGGCGGGCCGCATCAAACCAGTCAGTAGACTGATGACCAAAAAAAAAAAGAAAAAGAAAACGAAGTTCTTCCATGTTTCCTCAAATCCAGTAAAGCAAAGGCACACTTCTCTTGCGAAACCATGACGCCACAAATAGCTAACGGCTATGAACTAACGAAAATGTAAAAAATATTGCTTATCGACAGATAACTATCGCTTCGACTCGTAGCTGTGTTAGCATTTGTGTGATGGATCAGTTTATTCTAAGCAGAATTTTTCAAAACCACTCTCATAATAGTGGCAGTTATAAAGTACCAGGCTCTTCTTTAAAAACAAAAATGCCTGAAGCAGGTAAATAGATATACCGTAACGGCAGGCATCTCCGACAAAATCCGGCAGATAGCTATACTACACAGAATGTTCAATGCAGTCTCTGCGTAACATTTTGAGATGCGCTCGTAATGTAGGAATATCTAGGGAGTGAGCGTAGAGTATGGCCTTTGTCGTGAAGATCAAACCTGAAGTGCCACCCGATTAGTTTTATGTAGGATAGTTGCACTTCACTTCATACGCATACTCCTATTCATGGACATGATTTCTTTCACTTATTGTTGTGCAAACGTGTAGTCATACAATAATGGGTTTTCTACCTAGCGCTTTACACTACATTTGTCTACGCTGAGAGCCAACTTCCAGTCCCTGCACCGAGCGTCGCTCCTCTGTACGTCTTACTGTATGTTGGTACAATTTTCAAGCCTTAGGATTTCTTTGTAAACAACAGCATCGCCTGCAGAAAGCCTCATGACGTTATCCACTGGGTTATTTTATACCCCTCTCGAGTGGTATGCCCGAAGTTACTTCCACGTCTGACGATTTCTCTCCGCAAAGAGGGGCGTTCATGAAAAACACACACTGCTTAAAAGACGCACCAAATCCACAATTTTCAAGATACGAGAGTGAAATTAGCCGCTCGGGGTAGCTGTGCGGTTTGAGGCGCCTTGTCACGGTCCGCGCGGCTTCTCCCGGCGAAGGTTCGAGTCCTCCTTCGAGCATGGGTGTGTGTGTGTGTTGTCCTTAGCGTTAGTAAGTTTAAGTTAGATTAAGTAGTCCGTAGGTTTAGGGGCCGATGACCTCAGCAGTTCAGTCTCATGAGACCTTACCACAGTTTTCCAGACAATGAAATTTTGTACGATGCTTTACATGAAATTAAAACATATATCGTTAAATTTACATAACGTTTTTTTATTGAATTTAAAAATTTTATCTCTGAAAAATTTGTACCTTTCTATCAGAATCTAATCAAGAGATTTCTACAAATTTTTTTCTGTTTCATCCGTTTGCATATACTGAGCTTTCTAATGAGGCTTTTTGAATTATCGAGTAAGAGAATTTTAATAATTTTTTAATTACAATTCTGTAAGTATAATATCCAATTCATAAAAATTTCAAGCATTTTGCCATATATCTCAGCTTACACTCAGATTTTCCAAATTTACTCTCTAGACAACATATATTGGGTTTATAGAAATAAGAGTAGAAAATTTTCTATTTCTAATCTTCACAGATTCCGAGAAAAAGGTAAGTAAATACTAAAAAACATAATTTTCAGGAAAAGCAATTTGAAAATTACTTTTTGAAAAGGCCCCAGGTTTGTACTCATGAGCGTCTTTTTCTTCAAGGCTTATTTTCTTGTTTCTGGTTTTCTGCCTTCTTCCCTTTACCAAGTATTCAACTGACTTTTCAGCTGCAGAGAGGCGCTGCAAGTCTATTTATCTCAAGATGACTTGAGTCAAGTTTCCTATCTTATAGTCCATTTTCTGTAATGCCTTCATCTTCCCTACTTTCACATCTTACAAAACAAGACCGGCATCATAAGTTGCAACTCTGGCAACTGTAGCAGCTGAAATTGCGATTTTCGGCCATTGTTTTCATAGGAGACAGTTTAGAGACTGGCCTGGAGTTTCAGAAGTTCAGGTAATAAATGAAAACGTTGCAGGTTGTAGGCTGTATTGTGCTTTTATAAAACCGTGCTATCAGCTAATTTCGGCTGTGAGCCAATATCAAGCACAGTTGCTATATAATGTGTTACATATCGTGCTCATCACATCCCTTTATGTCACGTACGTGACATAAAAGAGTGTGATGAGTACGATACGTAATAAACGACATAGAAATATGCTTGATAACGGCTCACGGCCGAAATTAGCTAAAAACATGATTTTAATAAAGTACAATACAGCCTATAACGGACAACGCATTCTTTTATTAAACACTTAACGGCTGTCGGTCCCCAAGGAACAAGAAGTTCAGGAGTCACATCCTTCTACATTTACCCCGTGCAGCCTTGTTTGAAAGTAGTCCATGGAGTCGTTGTTCACAGAGATAGTATTGCAGCGTTGCATCAAAAAGTGAGCGTTGCAGGAACGTCGCGTCAGACATTTAATTGGCGGCCGGAGTGGCCGTGCGGTTCTAGGCGCTACAGTCTGGAACCGAGCGACAGCTACGGTCGCAGGTTCGAATCCTGCCTCGGGCACGGATGTGTGTGATGTCCTTAGGTTAGTTACATTTAATTAGTTCTAAGTTCTAGGCGACTGATGACCTCAGAAGTTAAGTCGCATAGTGCTCAGAACCATTTGAAGACATTTAATTATTTTTCAAGCGCCTCGGATATGATTTCGTTACTGAAACTTTGGCAACTTATTTTCCATGAGTTCAACTAACAAATAAAAAATTAAGTTGAAAATTGACATTTTCGGCCAATTTCAAGAACGTTCTCCCTCAATAGTGATATGCTGTCTTGTGGTTGCTAGGAACTCTACAATGTAATCGAACAGCTGGCCTTATACTCCATACGTTGCTACCGTGTTCATTAGGCGGCGGTGCGGAACTCTATCGAACGCCTCCCGGAAGTTAAGGAACGCGCCGTCAACCTGGGCGCCGGTATTTGTCGCCTTTTAGGTTTCGTGTACAAACAGAGTGAACTGGGTTTCACGCAAACTTCATTTTAGGAACCCACGTTAATATGTGCAAAGGAGATATACTGAAGATCCAAAGAAAGTTGTACACCTGCCTAATATCGTGTAGGGCCCCCGTGAGTACACAGAACAGCCGCAACACGACGTGGCATGGACTCGACTAATGTCTAAAGTATGCTGGATGGAAGTGACGCCATGAATCCTGTGGTGTCACCGCCAGACACCAC
The DNA here is from genome assembly GCF_021461395.2 of Schistocerca americana. NCBI lineage: Eukaryota > Metazoa > Arthropoda > Insecta > Orthoptera > Acrididae > Schistocerca > Schistocerca americana. Next base: position 869,168,296 of record NC_060120.1, on the reverse strand, counting down.
ACTTGCTAGGTGGTAGCCTTTAAATCGGCCGCGGTCCGTTAGTATACGTCGGACCCGCGTGTCGCCACTATCAGTGATAGCAGACCGAGCGCCGCCACACGGCAAGTCTAGACTTCATAGCACTCGCCCCAGTTGTACAGCCGACTTTGCTAGCGATGGTTCACTGACAAATTACGATCTCATTTGCCGAGACGATAGTTAGCAGTTAGCATAGCCTTGAGCTACGTCATTTGCTACGACCTAGCAAGGCGCCATTACCTGTTACTATTGATGCTGTAAAACATGTGCCGTCAAGAGCTATGTTCACCAATTATGGATTAAAGTTAAGTATTCCAACAGCTACGACCTTTTTTGCTAAAGTCTAACTTCCTTGTCAGTTCCAGACCTCACGCCAGCCTGCCTGAGCTTAAACGCGTGCCTTTCGGCTTCCTCCTAGTGGATTGGCTGTCTTGTCAGTCCACAACAAATCCTGCTGTCTATAAATCTGTAAGATTACGAGGGGCTGGAGATCTCTTCTGAGCAGCACGTTCCAAGGTATCCCACATATGCTCAATAATGTTCATGACTGGGGAATCTGGTGGTCAGCAGAAATGTTTAAACTCAATAGAGTGTTCCTGCAGTCAATCTGTAGCAATTCAAGATGTGTGGTGTGAGGACTTGCCCAAGTCCGTCGGAATGCACAATGGACATGAATGCATGCAGGTGATCAGACAGGATGCTTACGTACGTGTCAGAGTCACCTAGACGTTTAAGGGTGCTGTATCACTCCAACTGCACACGCCCCACACCTTTACAGGCCTCCACCAGCTTGAACAGTCTCCTATTGAATGCAGGGTCGATGGATTCATGAGGTTGTCTCCATACCCATACACGTCCATCCACTCGATACAATTGGAAACGAGACTCGTCCGACCAGGCAACATGTTTTTAGTCATCAGCAGTTCAATGTCAGTGATGAAGAGCCCAGGCGAGGCGTAAAGCTTTGTGTCGTGCAGTCATCAAGGATACACGTGTTTGCTTTCGGCTTCGAAAGCACATGTCGATGAAGTTTCGTTGAACGGTTCGCACGCTGACACTTGTTGAAGACGCAACAATGCAATCTGCAGCAATTTGCGGAAAGGTTGCTCTTCTGTCACGTTGAACGATTCTCTTCCGTCGGCGTTTGTCCCGTTCTTGCAGGATCTTTTTGTGGCCACAGCGATGTCGAAGATTTGATATTTACTGGATTCCTGACATTCACGGTACACTCGTGAAATGGTCGTCCGGGAAAATCAACATTTCATCGCTACTTGGAGACACTGTGTCCCACCGCTCGTGCACCGACTATAACATCACGTTCTAACTCACATCTTGGTACCTGCCACTGTGGCAGTAATAACCGATCTAACAACTGCACCTGGCTGTTCCGACCGCAGCGCCATATTCTGCCTGTTTACATATCTCAGTATTTGAATACGCATGCCTATACCAGTTTCTTCGGCGGTTCAGTGCAGTTTCTTTCTGCCACTTCTAGCCACCTTCCTGCACTGTTTCTATACGTGCGATCGGCGCATGCACATCAATTCACTGCCGTGATATGAAGTCTGCGACGGAGAGTCACGTAATCGTCAAGTTGCAGTTCTACATTATTTGCATCGCTCCAAAGCGATCCGTTCGGTCTATTAAGTGGTAGCTAATATGTCGTCCGGTGAGCGAACGTCGGCGATTATATTTGTGTTGTGTGCATGTGAATGCGCGTCCTACTTGGCGCAGGGTGCCCGCGGCGGCACAGTGTTTGCAGCAGAGAAGCCGTCGCGCTGGGCACGCCGTTATCTGGCGGCCGCTGAGTGCTGCGGGCGAGACTATCTAATCTGATGCGGCGGCCAGGGCAGCCGAGTGGTGGCCAGCACGGCTCGCTGACGGCTAGAGGGGCAGCCGCGACAACATCAACATCACCACAGCGCGTCACGGCACGCCACATCTGAGCACCGCGCAGCACATGAACTCTGCGTCCACCCCGACGACCATGTCACACTGATTGAGTAAACACGGAAGTCCGAAATGCTGGCAAGGGAAATTCCCCCCCCCCCCCCCCCGTCCCCACAGAATGAGAGACAAGAGGGCCCAGCGAGGAGCCCTCCAAAGACTCAGCACAGACCAAGCATAAAAACAGGAAGCAGGTGTACTGAACTGTGAAAAAAAAGAGCAACATAGAAACAGTGAACGGAAATTTGTAGTAAGTTCCTTTGGATCCAGACTGCTAAGGTCATCGGTCCCTAGGTTTACACGCTACTTAATCTAACTTTAACTTACGCTAAGGACAACACACACACACGCATGCCCGAGGAATGACTGGAACCTCCGACGGGGATAGGTGCTCAAATGGTTGCTCTGAGCACTATGGGACTTAACTTCTGAGGTCATCAGTCCCCTAGAACTACTTAAACCTAACCAACCTGCCCGAGGCAGGATTCGAACCTGCGACCGTAGCGGTCGCGCGGTTCCAGACTGAAGCGCCTAGAACCGCTCGGCCACATCGGCTGGCTATCGGGATAGCTGCGCGAACCGTGGCAAGGCGCCCCTGATCGCATGGCTACCCCGCGCGGCAAAACAGTGAACGGTCCGAGGACATGAAGTGCAGTACAGAGGAAGGAGGAAGAATAATAGCGTCGTGGTTAAGTCGTTATATATATGTATATATATTTCACTGTTCGCTTTATTCAAATTTGTGTCTGTGGCGTAGTGTAACGTCTGTCTGCAACAGCGAGGAGTAAGGTAGGGACCTATAATGACAGCTGATTCGGCGCAACTACTCTATTAGCAGCCGAAAGGAAGTGGCTTTCAAATGGGAACCGCAATCGTTTGATGACAAGCTGACAAGTCAACAGAATCTTCCATCAGAAAGCACGTGTGGTGTCAGTACATGCGTCATATGATAGGTATCACTTATGGACGCACGTAATTTGTATGACAGGTAAGTGAGCGAGATATGCCCCTTGCCCGATATAGGTATTCGTATGAATGTGAATGTGATCACTCCCAAGGAAATACCGAAAACTTAATAATTCGTCACATAAGCTGCAACAGATGAACGCAACAGTTTCTCAATCACACAGTCTCTCTGTTCTCTGTCAAAATGTATGATTTTAGCATTTTTGAAGTTGCTTTCCGTTTTGGAAGCCTTTACTTGAATTTCTTTGTTGTAACATAGTTCACACAGGTTTATTTGTTGCTTTCATTTCTGTGAGACATCTATGTGGTATCTCGCCTGGTCTCACTATTTATTACATTTACTTGCGACTGTAATGTATTCTTACTACATGACTGATATTCTGTATCCAATATACAGTATGACAACTGCGAAGACTACACAAAGAGAACAAACATTTCAATGACCGCACGGACATTCATAATGTTGTGGAAAAAAATGGCACGAAGGAGTTTTGAACGCGGCTCGCCCGCCTTTCAGCGCAACACTGTAACAGCTTACCATGACGTCGGTGCTGTTTCAGTGTGCTTTTTATTGCATTTCTAGTTCTTGGACCGTTCACTGTTTGTATTTTACTTTCTTTTCCACAGTTCAGTACACCTTCTTCCTGTTTTCATGCTTGATTTGCATTCAGTTTTTGACCGGCTATCCACTGGGGCATCTAACCACTAAATGTGAGATGGGAGCGACGGGGAGATTCCTTTGTGAGGACACTGCCGAGAAGTGTTGCTCTTCACTCGGCTATCGTGTGCCTAAGAAAGTACAAACTACGCAGTTTAGGGGAAGTTGGCGAAGGTGATCAGTACAAGAGGAAGTGCTCTAAATTTGCGCTTCCATTTACTTTTCAAGACATACCTCACATTCTATTGAAAAAACGTAGAAAGGAAAGAAGATTGTAGTTCATTGTCCTGTCGACAACAAGGTCGTTAGAGGAGGAGCTCATGCTCGGATGAGGAATGGGTGGAGAATGAAATCGGCCGTGCACTTTCTAAGGAAACATTCAGGCATCTGCCTTATCTGATTTAGGGAAATCAAGAAAATCTAAATAATGATGGTCTGAGGAGGGGTTTCGAACCGTCACCTCCGGAATGCGATTCCAGTGTGCTAACCACCGTGCCATCTCGATAGATCATCCTATTGAAAATAAATAGAAGACTTTAGCCGTAAAGAGTACTTTGACGTCTCCTGCTTTAAACCATTATCGCGAAATGCAACACACTCCCACACTTTTTTCCTACTTTGGATTTAAAGAAAATTTTTAGAAGTTGACAAAACTTACGATGTTGCCTAGATTTTGGTTTGTCCGAAAAATATTGAGATATCATTGAGAAAACTGAGTAAAATTGATGAAAGACAATTTAATTACAGAAACAATATTAGAAACATTATATGCAGTGCACGAAACATATTCACAATTGCGAATACGAACAACTATCGCTGCGCGGAGTCCTCCCTCAAGCATGGGTGTGTATGTTGTCCTTAGCGTAAGTTGGTTTAAGTAGTGTGTTAATCTAGGGACCGATGACCTTAGCAGTTTGGTCTCCTAGGAATTCACACACATTTGAACGTTTGAACAACTATCGGCTGTATCGGGGAATGCCGACAGTGAAAATTTGTGCCATATCTGAACTCGAACCCGGATTTACCGCTTTACCAGAGTGGTCGCCCCAACGGTTTTGCCAATCCGTGCAGAAGTCGTGGCTGGACCGAAACATCAACATGTCGTCGTTCCTTCGTCACAACCTGTACTCCTACGCACATTATTTAATTCACGCCGCGCGGGATTAGCCGAGCGGTCTTAGACACTGCATTCATGGACTGTGCGGCTCTCCCCGGCGGAGGTTCGAGTCCTCCCTCGGGCATGGGTGTTTGTGTTTGTTCTTAGGATAATTTAGGTTAAGTAATGTGTAAGCTTAGGGACTGATGACCTTAGCAGTTAAGTCCCATAAGATTTCACACACATTTGAACATTTTTGTAATTCACGTACAGAGGAGGACATTTTAGCTGAAAGTCGCTGCCCGGTAGCGGCGGGTAAATACTGCAAATACGACATTGCTCTGCCTGTGTTGTTAAGGAGGACGATGCAGTGTTCCTTCTTACAAGGGAATCACATTCAGATTTAGTGGTAAGATGGCCCAGCGGATTTCACGTCCAAAACTGAACACAGATCAAGCTTGAAAACACGCAGAAGTTGTACTAGACAATGGAAAAAAGTATAGAAACAGTGAACGATACAAAAACACGAAGTGCAAGCGGGTGAGCCGTCTTCGAAACTCCTTTGTGCCGTTTATTCAAATGGTTCAAATGGCTCTAAGCATTATGGAACTTAACATCTGTGGTCATCAGTCGCCTAGAACATAGAACTACTTAAACCTAACTAACCTAAGGACATCACACACATCCATGCCCGAAGTAGTATTCGAACCTGCGACCATAGCAGCAGCGCAGTTCCGGACTGAAGCGCCTAGAACCGCTCGGCCACAGCGGCCGGCTTGCCGTTTATTACTTTTGTTTTTTTCACAACATTATGAGCTGTCCGTCCAGTGACTGAAATGGTTGTTCTCTATCTGTAGCCTTGGCAGTTGTCATACTATACATTGGTTATAGAATATGAGTCATGTGGTAAGAATACGTTAGCGTTGCAAGTGACGAATAGTGAGAGCAGGCGAGGTACCACATAGACGTTTCACAGCAATGAAACGTCTGTGAAATAAGTTACAACAAGGGAATTCAAGAGTCAAAATTTCCAAAACGGAACGCAACTTCAAAAACGTTAAAAACGTATGTTTTGACAAAGCTCACAGAAACTGCGTGGTTGTAAAACTGTTGCGTTTATTTATTGGAGCTTAAGTGACACTATTATGTTTTAATCATTTCCTTGGGAATGATCATATTCACGGAACACCTACATTGGGCAAGGAAGCATATGTCACTCACTTACCAGGCGTACAAACTAGGTGCGTCGGTAAGAGATACCTATCATATGAAACACGCACTACCACTAATGCCGTAAATAACACACCAGACGTGTTTACCGGTGGTTCGAATCCCTGGTTGTACGAATCGCTTTGGTCACATCTGTTTCATTCAGTTTCCTCTTATTTTCAATGCGGCATGTATTTCATTTATCGCCTCGTCGTCAAACGTTGTTTTCGGTTCCCATTCGAAAACCACTTCCTTCCGGCTTCTAATGGAGTAATCAACTGTCATCACAGGTACCTTCCTTACACCTCGCTGTTGCTAGAGGACATTATAGCAAGACACAGATATTAATTTTAACTTCATATTGCACGTGTTGTCCTTGGACCATTCTCTGTTTCTATTTTGTTGTTGTCTTTTATTCACAGTTCAGTATACCTTCTTCCTATTTTCATGCTTGATCTGTATTCTGTTTTCTGTGGGCTGTACGCGGAGTCCTCTTACCAGTAAATCTGAAGGGAATGCGATGGGGAGCTTCCCTTGTTCGCAACCCAGGCACTATAATATCGTATTTTATAAAGTAGCTGAAAAACATTAGGCCATATTTTTGTTTTTAAATAACTGCAGTTTGTAAGAAAATGAGGTCATGTGATGTACTGCTTTTACGCTCTTGATAAACGTCACAAATATTAATTTCATGTCACTCCCTGCACATTACTTGTATACCCCCATGTTACACATGGCACATAACAGCTCTCCTTGCACGACATCAGGGAATTTTTCTTCACACAAAACGCATTCCTTGTCATCAGTGTCTGGCCTGCTTCTTTTTCCTTTTTTTCCAGGAGGGATCTCTACGTCACTCAAGTCGTCATCAACGGCAGATGTGGCCGTTTCATTTTGAACAGCCATCTTCCTTTTTTTTCGTCCATTTCCTTTTGTATTTTTCATTTTTATTTTTCTCAACGTTCACGTTTAAGGATGATATTTTACACTCGTTTTCAGGCTTTTTTTCTTCGGTAGTGCCCTTATGTAATGTTGTTTCGTAAAGAATGGCAGTTATCGCGACGGCATTTACTATGTTAGCCGTACGAACGGGAGAAATGATGGGAGGAATAAAGGCCGATGGGTAGGCGTCTTTGGCTGAGGCTAATTAATTAAACGGTCTGACAGGTCAGATATTCCCAGAATAAGACATCCGAAGAGCACGGGAGTTCTTGAGAAGACTATCGCACAGTTTTATCCCTGGTTATAAGAATCACTTTGGTCACATCTGTTTCATTCAGTTTCCTCTTATTTTCAATGCAGTATGTGTTTTAGCTACGCCCTCGTCATTCTAGAACGAAAATGGCACTGGAAAGTCGTATGAACAAAATGGCCCCAAATCTGGATACATCCGAAATTTAATCTATACATCCGGCATTCTAGAACAAAAACAGCACTGGACAGTCAAATTCACCAAATGTTCTCAAATATGATTACAGCCCAAATTTAGACCATACGTAACTGTCCGAATTTAGGCCATTACTAGTACATAATTTTTAGATTAATTACGAAACAACGAAAAATAGTATGTACGAAAAGTGAAAATGTAAAGAACTAAGTTTGTCGTTGACACAAAATACTAGAGAAAAGACTATTCACAAACACAGGAACTTTATGAAAATATAACTAAGGCATACCTGCAGAAGTTTTAAGATGTTAGAAACGCTGTTTATCTCGGCTACAGTCACATGCGACACTGGACTATCGTTGGGACCTATGGAGAACCGTTGACGTGGCCTGAAGCGTTCTTTCGCGCTGTTGCCGCTAGGCTGCTGCACCTTCAAGTGCCAAATAACTAGCTAGGCAATAGCCGAACTTTAGACTTCCTCTACATCGCCTAATGACGAAGCCGTCTGCGCAGCTTGTATGGCCACGCAGATGCGTAGCCTAGATGCACCTTCTTGTGGGTACGTTTATTCTGTAACGTCACTGCTTCTAGTATTTTTAGCAATTTGAATGTCTCAAAGAGAAGAGAAAAGAGCAGAGTTTTGAACACGCATCTGAACACCATGTAACGGCAGGGATGGAGAAGTTAAATTTAGGGATTACAGATAAGCATCTTATTCATGTAGAATCAACATGGAAAAAGGAGGAGTTGCTACTTATATAAAAACGGGACACAAAGACAAAAATATTGAAAGAAATAGTTTCTGTGTAGACCAGATCCTTGAAGCATGTGCTTGTGAGTTGCTACTGCAATATACATCTATAGTAAATGTAACAGTCTACACATCCCATCAAGGTAGCTTTCAGCTATTCATGAAAAATATAGGGGCATAATTGAGCTACCTGTCAGACAAAAATGAGCAGTTAGTCGTTTGTGGTGATTTTAATGAAGATTTCTTAAAATATACGGATAGGAAAAATGAGCTAGAATCTTTGTTTGGTTGTTTCAATCTAGCATCTGTTGTAAATTTTCCAACTCGTGTGCAGCAGGATAGTACGTCACTTATCGATAACATTTTCATAGAAAGTGCTGAGGCAGGAACAATCAATGTGTACCCAGTTGTTCAAAATGGTTCAAACGGCTGTAAGCACTATGGGACTTAACATCTGAGGTCATCAGTCCCCTAGAACTTAGAACTACTTAAACATAACTAACCTAAGGACATCACACACATCCATGCCCGAGGCAGGATTCGAACCTGCGACCGTAGCAGCAGCGCGGTTCCGGACAGAAGCACCTTGAACCGCTCGGCAACAACGGCCGGCTCCAGATCCGACGTTACTTGCTTACTACAAAAGATACTGTAATATTTTAAGGAGAGTCATTAAGAATTTGAGAAACTTATGTGTTCTGACAGAAATTAATAATGCGGATAATAAGATTTAAACTATATGGAATACTGTCAGACGGCAGGCGGGGCAGCCTGACAGTGCACACATACCATTGCAATAAAGCTACATGATGATGTGAGTGATAATTCACAAGTTACAAGTATTTTTAACAATCACTTTCTGAATGTAGCAGCAAAAATAGGACTAAAGGGTTCAGTTGAAGAAGCAAAAAAAAAAAAAAAAAATGTTGAAAATGTCATTTCCCAGGACTTTAGGCCTTTAGAAATAACACCAACATCCCCCACTGAAATTAAGGGAATTATAAATACACTGAAATAAATAGAGCTCGTATGGTGTTGATGGAGTCTCTAAGAGAAATTTGAAATGTTGTTCTAATATTATAAGTGCAGTCCTTAGTGATATATGTAATGCTTCGCTGGCACAGGGAATTTTTCGAGACATTGAAATAAGTAACTGTCAAACCTCTTCATAAGAAATGGGACAAGAGTGACTTAAATAATTATAAACCAATCTCATTGCTGACTTCATTTTCTAAAATATTCGAAGAAGTTGTGTATTCAAGAGCAGTCTCACATTTAAATGAAAATAATTTATTCAGCTTGTCACAGTTCGGATTCCAGAAGGGTTACTCAACTGAGAACGCTATCTACACATATACTTATCAAATAGTACAATCCCAAAATAACAAATTATCGCCAGTTAGTATTTTTCGTGATCTTTCCAAGGCATTTGACTGTGTGGATCATGTCAAACTCTTAGAAAAACTCAGGTTTTATGGAATGAAGGCTATACACACGGCTGGTTTGAATCATACTTAACGAACAGAGAGAAAAATGTTGCGCTGAATAACACAGATAATGTTGGGAGGGTGGTAAATTCTAGTGAATGGGGAGTTATTACAGTCCTACAGGGTTCAATTTTGCGTCCTCTGCTGCTCCTTATTCATATGAATGACCTCTCACTTAATGTTCAGCAAGCAGAACTAGTACTTTTTGCAATTGATACGAATGTTATAATAAATCCCATTCCAGAAAAAGCAGCTGAAGATATTGTTAAGGATGTCATTCAAAGAATTATTAAGTGGTTCTCAATCAACAATATTTAATGGTCTAGAATGTTAATCGAAACTCTTAATCCATCCAAATAAAAATTCCATGTTCATTCTTGACTTCACGGGTGTGCAGTTCTTAGCAAAAATAAAAATTTGCATCAGATAACATATCTTTCGGTTGACAATGTCAACAAACTTGACGATATATTATCCGAGAGCGAATATCTGAAAAAAGGCTATATTAATTCCTGAGTTGATGTTGGGAGAAGTGCCTGCAGTGTTGACGTTCTACAGTCAAAGGGGGCAACCATGCCTCACGTACATTCTTTCACGTTGGAAAAAAGTGTTTATTGTCGACAGACGATACAGAAATACCGTTTTCGTTTCCCGGAATTGCAACTTAACAACAGATATGAATAGCTACAGCGTTAATGCTAAGAGTGAGCAGCAGGCAGCGATATGCTAACAACGAGGCTGTAGCATAAACATACCCTTACTCACCACTATTACGCAGACACTACGTCGCGGCGGTCAGCCAGGAGCGTAAACAAACGAGATTTAGAGCACCCGAGGGGCACGAGCGGCGAGGAGGCGCAAGCTCCGACTCCGTCTCGCAGGGTAGGCAGCCTGCGTCCGTGTTCGGTGCTCCTGCAAATTCAGAACTGCCACTAAGGAAACGGGGGTACTTATAAATGGTGGAAAAATCGAAATTTTTTATGACTTTATTAAATTCCCTGATTATACTGATAAATACATTATAGGGTTTCAAATGAAAAATGACCTGTATATAACAAATGTATGCCGCCACGCTCCCTTTATTTCTGTTACAGAAACCAGTATTATTTCGAAAAGAATTGTGAACTTTCTTTTTCCAGCGACTATACGTATGATACATTGTATATGTTGGTGACAATGAAGGTTTCTAGTGTCTGTAAATGATCATCTTTGCTAGTATTTACTTTTGCTTCGCTGAACCACTTTGTTCACGTGTTACTGAATGTTTGTTGCCCAAGTGCTACATATATTTGTGGAAGTACATATCCTTTAGTATGCAATTAATACGAACTAAGCCACGCATCAGGAAATTCAATAAAAGGAAATTCCGTGGTAACCAGTTCACAAACAAAGCAAGCTACACTGTTGAAAGTAACCTATTTATCAGTTCTTCAGGGAAGAAGCTCCCACATGGCATGCCTCCTGGTGATTCAAATTTTTGTGTTAACAGTGACGCTGTTTGTAGTGGATTTGATGTTGTTGATGTGGGCATCTTATCTTCTTTGATAAAGGAAGTGGCGAATGTAGACAATGTGATGGTATAGGCTGTCTGGAAATAACTGAACAACAAAGTAGCAGGAAGGGCTTAGCGACAAAATTAGTTTTATTTGTAAATCCTGCAACAAATCTACCTCGAAAATGACTTTCAACGTTGTGCATAATTCATATAATATGAATTTGAAGTTAGTGTATGCATTGCGTGCAATAGGAAAAGGAAAAAAGTCTGCCAAATGTTCTGCGGTTTGATGGACCTCCCTCCTCCATCCAGTAGGTTCAGCAAAAACATAAAAATACTTTAAGGTGCCTTGAGGATTGTGTCTAAAGCATCTATTAAAGCTGCAGTAGAAGAAACTGTAAATATTTGGGAACCAGGGACAGTGCTGTTGCACTTGATGGGACATGGAAACGTCGAGGACATTGTTCCTTGACTAGCGTTGTAAGTGTTACTTCTCTGGAAAATGGAAAGGCTGTTGATGTTGAGTGCTTATCTAAGTACTGTCACACCTGCGATGGTAACACTGAAGGATATATTGAACATCAGTGTTCTAAGAATTATGATGGTTACAGTGGAGGTATGGAGTGTGATGGAGCTCTACAACTATTTCAGAGGTCAGTGCTCGTTTATAACGGTAGAAATACGAAATACCTAGGCCATGGGGACTCTAAAGTTTTCAATAAAATTAATGAGTTCAATGTTTATGGTGATACCTTGGTAACAAAACTGGAGTGTTGTGGACATGTGCAAAAGAGGATGGGTGCTAGATTGAGGAAGCTACGAAGAGAAATGAAAGGGAAGTTGCTATCTGATGGAAAATCTCTGTCTGGCAGAGGCAGATTGACAGAAACTGAACAGACCTTCTCCGTGCCAAGCGGGTTAGTCTTGCGGTCTAGGGCGCCTTGTCATGGTCCGTGCGGCTTCACCCCCCCCCCCCCCCTCCCCCGCCCCCCGCCCGACAAGGTTCGAGTCCTCCCTCGAGCATAGGTGTGTGTGCGTGCTGTCAATAGCGTAAGTTAGTTTAAGCTAGATTAAGTAGTGTGTAGGCTTAGGCACCGATGACCTCGGCGTTTTGGTCCCATAAGACCTTACCACAAATTTCCAAAAGACCTTCTTCAGAGTTGTTATGGACTGGCCATTAGACGAACTGCACCTCTGAATGATGTTACAGCAATGAGAAAAGCTTTATGGGCCACCTATTTTCGTAAGTTTTCCACAGATGTCTACCCTGTTCACGGACTTGACTTTGGCCTAAAGGAGCAGATTCTTGGTGTGGTTACCAAAATCCAAAAGGAAGTGGTCAAATATACCATCATAAGCATTATCTTCCTTAGCCTGTTATGAAAGAAATAAAGCCAATTTTTAGAGACCTGAATGACCCTGTTTTTCTTAGTAAATGTCTTCATGGGGGCACTCAGAATACAAACGAAAGTTTCAACCATTGCATTTGGGAGAGTTTTTGTAGGACTACATACATTAAACATTGGTGTACTAGATGCAGTGATATGTTTGAATGATGGAGTGCTAGGAAGGTTGGAAGTCCTGAGAAATTTACGCATAAAATGTGGCTCCATTATGGAAGATCAATTGATCGGGTGTGACAGACAACGTGTCCATGAAGCTGAAAGATTCGCTCTTCAAGTTACCAAAGAAGCAAGAAGTTGTAAAAGGAATTCCAATAGGAAGCTTTAAGATGAAAAAATGCTGCAAGTTGAAGACTATGCTTCAGGAATGTGCTGAAGCACAGTTTTATTGGTCTCATATCTTCATTCGCAATTTCCCGCAAGTTGTATTTTTCAGAATTCAGGTACAAAAATTTCATAAAGCATTGCTCTAATTTTTATCTGTAACTTCCAATAGTCCATACTTATGTACCATACCTAAGCTTTATTGCACAATCCACTAAATTATAGAAAAAATAAGTTTTATTAGAAAAAAATTATAAAAATTAAAATATAACATGTGATATTTTTAATCCTTGTAATATACATAATAGGTTGAAATAAATACGTCTAGTACCTCATGTCATGCACATCTGGTAAAAATTTGGTCTCCTTCAAATGGTTCAAATGGGTCTGAGCACTATGGGACTTAACATCTGAGGTCATCAGTCCCCTAGAACTTAGAACTACTTAAACCTAACTAACCTAAGGACATCACACACATCCATGCCCGAGGCAGGATTCGAACCTGCGACCGTAGCGGTCGCGCGGCTCCAGACTGAAGCGCCTAGAACCGCTCGGCCACACCGGCAGGCGGTCTCCATCAAATGTATAATGTTGGATTAAATGCTATCTCAATTTGAGGAAGCATTTTGGAAAAAAATGCAACAATTTCTTTGTAATTATTTTTAATAACCCTAAGCAGGCTCAAGTATATTCAAAATACTTCTAATTTATTTAGGAAGTGTGCTGCATTACCTGATATCAAGAAACAGTGCCTGAAAGAACTAGGTATTGATTTTTACATACTATTTAGCTGGAAAAGTACCCTTTATCCTTAAGATCATTATAATCACCGGTCCTTCTAGCACTGTGTGAGTCGTATTCGAGCCCCGTGACGGACCAGATTTAGTCTCTTTACTCTAAAACAAACCGGTGTGTATTCGGTATGGGTTACAGTGCTGAGGTTGGCAGTTTCATAAAAGTGGTGGTTCAGGCCCGATCTCTCCCGGAATCTTACCCAACCACGTATCAAAGCAACTCAACCCCGCCGTAAAACTGCCACGTAGACGTTTTCCGCTTAATACGTCTTGCGCTGCTATGTGACGTACGTATCGACCACGTTTCCTCAGTGGCGTGGTACTGGGGCTGTGATGTAGCGATATACATTTACGATTAGGAACATGGAAGATCCATTTTGCTACTCTCAGTGGCCTTGTATCTCAAAGAACGCTTTCCCACTCTGGGAACTTGCTATGTGGCGTGTTCCTGGCCCAGTCATACTTTAGTACGCTTTGCAGATTATAAAAATCATACATTAAGCTGAAAGTAATTAAGTTACTTCGTGTAGTCCAAGTGCCAGGTAATTTTATGTAACCTTTCAGAAGATTAGTAGCAAAGAGCTGTACGAATTTCAGTGCTGGTCTTTAAATAATTTCCGATGTATTAAAATTCACCCAAAAACCTAGGTTTTATAACTTACCATTACAAGCAGCCTCCTAACATTTTAATACGTTTTGTGAATACACTACGCTGTTAATAAACAGTAGTTCGCTAATAAAACTATACATTGTTTTAGGCGGTAATTATTATTTCCTGTTCTTGACGTTACTATAAAGCGAGAAGTCAAAAGGTTTTCGTTTGAGGGCGTTGCTGCAACGTATGTGCAACGTATCCGACTCGGACGTGGTATATAAGCACCGACGTGTAGGCAATGGATCAGTGTGGCGTTCGTGTCTTTTCGACGTGAGTGCGGTAAGGTCAGTAGGGACCAGGTGCGACGAGGTCATTAAGGACGAAGTAGCTACAAGCTGGAATTGAGGGTGGAAATCACTTGTGCCCTTCCAGAGGTGCAATGCTAGCATTTAGCATTCACTTCAAGTGGTTTAGGATAAAATCACGTAAAATTAAACCTAAGTGTATCAATAAAGGCAATAAATTCCCTAAACTAGCCTGCAATAACTGGATTTCTGCGAGTAAATCAGAGACTACACGATATACTTTCATACATGTTGTCTATTTCCATCACCAAATCAAATTAGAACCCATGAGAAAAAGTTCAGGGTCTAGATGAAAAGCATAGCTTGGATTGCAAATGAGATTGAACTTGATTTTAAAAATTCTCAGTTCAGATCCCATAATAGCAGTAGCCAAATCGTTGTAATAAATGAAAATCTATTAAGAAAATTTAGACGGCTTTATTCGAATAACTGTGGTATGGGCGGCCGAATGGGGATTTGACCAGCCATCCTCCCGACTGTGAACTCAGTTGCAGTATGGCAGGATGAGTTCAATTACGTGGCTGTTAACTGGTGAAGGTGTTGTGCACCTGAAATTATTTCGCATGTGACTAATATGACTGAATAATTTATCCCTTGTGCAGAGTATACGAACTTGTTAGCCTTTTACTAATGCAGCCGTATCTTGCAACGAATAAGTTAATTCCACACCACCACAGTTACTGAGCACAATAATAAGATGTGTTTCTCATCGAAAAAAGTATATTACTGAGTTCTGCAAACAGTACGACGTTGGACTACCGGAAGCATGTTAAATTTTCTGAAGTTATAAGCTAGGTGTGGCAAAGAGTGGCCTGAAATTCAACCAAACAGTAGAAAGGAGGGCGCGCTTATATACTGAAGCGCCAAAGAAAACACTATAGGCATGCATATTCAAATACAGAGATATGTAAAAAGGCAGAATACGGCGCTGCGGTCGGCAACGCCTACATGAGACAACAAGCGTCTGGCGCAGTTGTTAGATCGGTTACTGCTTCTACAATGAAAAGTTATCAAGATTTAAGTGAGTTTGAACGTGATGCTGTAGGCGGCGCACGAGCGATGGGACACAGAATCTCGGAGGCAGCGATGAAGTGGGAATTTTCCCGTACGACTATTTCACGAGTTTACCGTGAATATCAGCAATGCGGTAAAATATCAAATCTCGGACATCGCTACGGTCGGAAAAAGGTCCTGCAAGAACGGAACCAACGACGACTGAAGACAGTCGTTCAACGTGACAGAAGTGCAACCCTTCCTCAAGTTCCAATGCGGGTCATCAACAAGCGTCAGCGTGCAAACCACTCAACGAAACATAATTGATATGGACTTACGCAGGCGAAAGTCTTACGCCTTGCCTGGGCCCGTCAACACTGAAATTGGACTGTTGATAGCGGGATATGTACGGATATGGTGACAACCTCATGAGTCCATGGGCCCTGCAAGTCAGCAGGGAACTGTTCAAGCTGGTGGAGGCTCTGTAATGGTGAGGCGTGTGTAGTTGGTGTGGTATGGGACCCCAAATACTTCTGGATACGACTCTGACAGGTGACTCGTACGTACGCATCGTGTCTGATCACCTGCATCTATACATTTTCATTGTGCATTTCGACGGACTTCGGCAATTCCAGCATGACAATGCGACACCCTACACATCCAGAGTTACAACAGAGGGGATCCAGGAACACTCTTCTGAGTTTAAACACTTCTGTTGGCCACCAAAGTCCCCAGAAATTATTGAGCATATCTGGGATGCCTTGCAACGTGCTGTTCAGAAAGAGATCTCCACTTCCTCATATTCTTAGAGATTTATGGGCAGCCCTATAGGCTTCATGGTGTAAATTTACTCCAGCATTGCTTCAGACATTACTCGAGTCCATGCCACGTCGTGTTGCGGCACTTCTGCGTGCTCGCGGAGGCCCTACACCATATTAGGCAGGTGCACCATTGTCTTTGGCTCTTCAGTGTAGTTGCAATCCACTGCTCTTCTGCAGCTACTCACCCAGGTAATCAATTTGTGAAAGGGATGTCTCAAGATGAAATACTGGAGTATGTCTCATTGGAGAATACATCAATCACTTCGTGGAATCAGCTCACATATCGACCCATCGGGAGCTGGAGAGACGGACCGCAGACCGCCAGGTAACTCAACTAAGGTCTACGAAAATCTGAGAGAGAAGAATGGGACTCTTTCGTAACGAAACTAAGTGAACCGTGGCGGGACCGGCGGCAGTAGTATCTCTGACATGAGTACGATCGATTTCATAGTACAGAGGTTTGTCCTGGGGGTTGGGCCGGCTCGGGATATAAGCGAGTGCCGACCGCGAGAAAGAGAGAAGAACGTTTTGAGAACGGAAGGCGATTGACCGGCGGGCAAAAGCGAAGACGGCGTGCCTGAAGCCGGGCGGCGGTTATCACGTAGTTATACTGGAGGTGGCGGGAGTCGGCCGGTGCTGTGGATTCTCCGGCAACTTCGTGAGCTGTGGATATGCCCGCTTTCTTGGAGGGACACCCTGTTAAGGTGTTGCGAAGTGACGGTCTGACATCTTCGCAAAATCGCCCCAGCATCAAGACATCCAGTTAAGTACTTTAATTACTGAGAGCGCTTAGTTGTGATTGTGATCGCTCTCGGTATAGTAAGACGTTGCCGGATTTCAATTGATGCCTCTTACTACGCGTGTGCTCTGCTTTCGCATAATATTGATGTATTTGCAAAATGTTAGTTCATTAGATATTATTAGCAAGTGTTTAAGTGGTTTACGATATCGGTTAATTCATGTCAATATGTCCTCTGCGGGCAATCTGAGTTTTTATTTCTAAAGGTTACCGCGTTGAGCTTTGCAGGCCCACTTAAGGTGGCCAATGTGCGTGTCATTAAGTTCTAGTGAGTGTCGGTTCTCGTGAGCCAGTTCATTTCCCACTCTTAGCGTTTATTTATCAGGTACTGTCTCACTTAAAGAAAGGACTTGCGAGTGAAATTAGTTTTTGAGCCTTGATTTTATAGTGTTAATTTACTGACCAATCTTGAATGTTAAAGTTAAGAAAAGTTTTTTGGCCTCCTGTAGTCGGGTGTGGTCTGTGTTTCAGTGAGCTGAGGCAGCAGGCAACCGAAGCGCAGATTTTCCCTTTAGATTACAAGTTTGGCTTACGGGCGGTGAACTTCGCCTGAGCTCGTGTGTTACTCTTCGGTAGCGTTTGCTGGGATCACATTTCGGTTGCCTACATGATGTGGGGTTGCAAACGGAGCCACGTCTTGGTTCGAAGTATTACTTCCCTCAGTCGGTTCCACCGGTCGTGGTTAAACTTCGGCCTTACAAGCTTCGGCTTTACTTCTGTTGTTACACGTTTATGATGGTATAAACGTGTAACTTTCTATGCCCTAAAAGCCCATCTTACAAGCCAATGGAAATTTGAATCATTTCGTGGTTCGCTCTGCAAGGTTCTCTAGTCTAGTAATTAGCAAGATTGGCCAAGTTACGTTTTAATAAATATGTTCTAAGTATTCGTGTTAAAATTGAGGCTGTGTGTCCACTGTTATTTTACATGTAATGTTAAAGTACTGGAATTGAAAGGGTCTTAAATGACGTGCCTTAGCTAGAGTTGCTTTGTTAAAGTTATGGTCAAATTCAGCCTTAGTGGCTTCTGCCTATTTTTATATAAGATCGTTGCTAATTGTTTATTAGTTTATTAATGATTTCATGCACTGAGAGTGTTTCTTAAATATTTTGCCTGAGTGGCGTTTCTCAATGTTTGTGGGAGATCGCTGGCTAATGATTTTTTATCTTGCTTATGATTTTATGTAATGAGTGTTTCGTAAATAATCTTGCCTGAGTGGCGTCTGTCAGTTTTATGTGAGGGTGTTTTTGGTAGATAATAAACACATTGGAATAGAAATGTTCACTTTTTTGGATCATCCTTTCCACTCCCTTTAGATTTAGAGCTTAAACCAAGCAGGTGTTAAGTAAAACCGTACCATTAATGATCTCCCAAAGCTGGAAAAAGTGACGTAGTGCCGAAGGCAGTGGAGGAATATTGAGTTTGGTGCACTTGGCGCCACGCTGTCGGGACTCTGAGTATCCCTCCATCTAAAGGTCTCAATTGGTGCCCTCTTTACCGGCCTATGGCTTTCGAGGCAGTCATTCCTCCATTACCTGCAACATCACGGTTTACTCAGATAAAATTCGCTATTGATGTCTCACTTCAAAACAGAAGTTATGGGCAGTTTTTTTGGCTTCAACGGCAATTTAAAATTAATACATTTGCTTGGCCGGTTACTTTTGATGTTTAAGCAATGCTTTTTCAAAGACAGGACGGCAGCTGCTCCTTTGCACTCGTTTTTAGAAACAAAGTGCTGCACAGTGTATTAACACTGCGCCGCCTCACTCCGTTGCTAAGATGTGTGATACAGACATTAGTGTGACTGTCGTTGCGTAGTTTAGATATCTCAATTCGAACAATGCTCCCGTCCCTGTGGAATCTCTGTCGGACTCCACAGAATTTGATGCTGAGTATCCCCGATTTTAGCCGACTACCTGTCCCAACCCTGTCAAACTAGATCTAAAGTACGTAAATGTGTATATGAATTACGTTGTTTTTATTCTTCTCAAAATTTAATACCGAATTACGTCTAATACCTTTTTAAAAGTGATCTACTAATGAATAAAGCTACAAACGCCACCACCGCTATTACTAGTACCACTACCACCACCACCACCACTACCACCACCACCACTACTACTACTACTACTACTCCCACGCCCGGGTTCCCGGGTTCGATTCCCGGCGGGGTCAGGGATTTTCTCTGCCTCGTGATGGCTGGGTGTTGTGTGCTCTCCTTAGGTTAGTTAGGTTTAAGTAGTTCTAAGTTCTAGGGGACTGATGACCATAGATGTTAAGTCCCATAGTGCTCAGAGCCATACTACTACTACCACTACTGCCACCACTGTAATGGTGATAATTAATATTAATAATAATGCTAATAATAAAGTTTTTTTATAAAATCTTACTCCCAAACCTCCAGATGTCAAACACTAAAATCGGTACCAAACATTGTATGTCGATAGGGTATCTATCAATACACCGATGAAGTTCGTGCTATGTGCTGTCATCCATTAGATCGCGAGTAAACGGTAATTAAAAGTAGCGCCAGAACTACGGAGCATAGAAAAAGCGTATCTGTGAGTGATAGTTTTGTAGATCTCGTGTGGGAGAATTGATGGAGTATGAGGTCGGTGTAAGAAGTTCCGTGCTCAAACCCGACTGTTGTTTTAACTGTTTACAAGTAAAACTGTTATATGGAAGAACATTTAACTGTTTTTTTTCTGATTTTCGGAGTTAGTTGCAATGTCTACTTTGGCAGTCTACTTTAGCTTCGTTAGCTGAAAGTAGCAAACCCATAAAGTACATTTGTATAGACAGATTTGCTGTTCTGTCGGACGTGTGCGACGGAACAGACACCACTGGTGTTGAAGCAGCTAGTACATTCGTAGTTTCACAAAATAAACATTAACAATCGAAACAGTAGAATAAAGAAACAACTGCATAACACTTGCGGAAGTATTAATAGGCCCATATAAAACTTTCACCCATAATACAGTAAAAAAGAATTGTCACTAGTAGGGTTTGAAGCCAGGACTGTTGCTAGAACGATCTTACGCCCTATCACCTTCCCCGCGAAGGCTACACGTATTAGTCTTTTTAGAGTTATGTTTTTCCTCTGCTCCGTAGTTCTGGTGTTACTTTTAATTAACGTTTACGTCCGTTCTTCTGGACGACAAGCCGGCCGGAGGGGGCGAGCGCTACAGTCTGGACCCGCGGGACCGCTACGGTCGCAGGTTCGAACCTGCCTCGGGCATGGATGTGTGTGATGTCCTTAGGTTAGTTTAAGTAGTTCTATGTTCTAGGGGACTGATGACCTCAGAAGTTAAGTCCCATAGTGCTCAGAGCTATTTTTTTCTGGGCGACAGCTCATAATAGAATCTAACTCGGAGTATTGGTTGGTACTCTACCGACATGCAACGTTTGGTACCGATCTGACTGTCTGATATCTGGAGGTCTGGGTGTTACAGCGCGGTTTGCAAAATGCGTTCAACACTGTACCACACCAACGGTTATTAACTCAAGTACGATAAAGGTGACACTAAAATAAATTTGTGACTCGAATAATGATTTCTGACAGCGAAGACGCAGTATATTATGGTGGTATGAGAGTCAACTACAGATATAGAAGTAAAGTGACGATGTTGTTCATTCTGTGTATTTATGACTTGGCAGGCAATGTTAATGACCAGAATGAAACTTTCATTGTGCACCGTAGTACGCGCTGATATGAAACTACCCGGCAGATTAAAACTGTGTGCCGGATTAGACTAACATGACTCAAGTCCCATCCTCACAGCATTACTTCTGCCAGCACATCAGCTCCTACCTTCCAAACTTCACAAAAACTCTCTTGCGAAACTTGCAAGACTAGCATTTTTCATGTTGGAGCGCTATTCTTCCAATTTCCGCAGGAGAATTTCTGTGAAGTTTGGATGGTAGGAGATAAGCTGGCGGAAGTAAAGCTGTGAGGATGGGACGTCGAGTCATGCTTGGGTACCACAGTCGGTAGAACCCATGCTCGCGAAAGGCAAAGGTCCCGAATTCGAGTCTCTGTCCGGCATATAGGGAGTTTCAATATTGATAACAGACTGAAACACCTCAAGGAATACCACCTCAACGTCGGTGAGGAGATCTGTGTGTATCAGTGATCCACTGGGCTATGCTGGCGGGAGCTCTGCTCCCGGCAGGGTTACCCATGCCAGACTGGTCAGTTGATGAGATTCCCGACAAAGAGTATCCCCCAGGGGGCTTCTGTCTTGGGAGTATGTGGGTGGCAACCACATGGGCCCTTAGTTAAGTCTGACATTAATTCCACTTACTTGTGCCAGGCTTCTTCTGTTTTCTTTCCTATGGGCCTCCCTTGGCCAACTCTTACTTTTTCGACCCCAACGGTATTAGGTTTCGAGGCCTGAGGGTGTCTTTCATTTCCCTTTTCTATTCTCCATCGATCAAAAGTTGGAAAAGGACCCTAGAGTCTGAACAGGCTGCCGATACCTGTTCGCAGAAACAAAACTCTGGGAAATGTACACTGAAATTTGAGAAATCAATCAGACCTCAAGGATTTCAATGCTGCTCCCACATCCTAGAAGGCATGAATCGTGAGACCCCTAGACAAAGTATGACACACAGTCGATACAGACTACAAAGCCAATGGGAGTCGATGAAGGGCGAACTTATTTCCGGCACCTTTAAGTAACCAGATCGTATCAGCTAAGGGAGATAACCCCGAAAGAAAATCCTGGTCCTCCTAGAACGCGGTTGAGCAGATGGCTGGTAACCAACTCTTAGAAAACACAGACTACTCCCAGTACTTAGACGAGCCTCGGAAACAGGACGTTCTCAAATAACAAGGCTATGAAAAACGACAAACGAAAATGGATAAATGGACACATCAAAGTTGCAAACTGGAATGTGAGACGTATTTCCCAAAAGGTGGTAGACCTAGTAAATACACTAAGCGACATGAATATCGAGGCTGCAGCACTCACAGAAACTAAAAAGAAATTAAGAGGAAATAAATATGTAGGGATTACAATGAAACGAACATCCTTAGCTGCTTACAGGCGTTGACATATGTCAACGGGGACAGATGAAAATGTGTGTCCCGACCAGGACTCGAACCGAGGATTTCCTGCTTACATGGCAGACGCTCTATCCATCTTTTTTTTTGGGTCGTTGTTGATCATTGTGTTTGATTGTTGCGGACGTCACATGACATCCGTTCAGGTTCGTTTGTTGATCCTTCCACTCAGTTTTTTATTACAGAGGCCAACCATCTCTCTGACCGAACACGCTGAGCTACCGTGCCGGCTGTCTGAGCCACCGAGGACACAGAAGATAGCGCGATTGCAGGGATTTATGTCTGGCACGCCTCCCCCGAAACCCACATTCTCAACGTAATGTCCCGCACTACATTCGTAGTGCTCCCGCCCATTATACTCATTACTCGCGGCGCGTTGCCGGTTCCCGTAAGATTTCGGGGATCGGGAATCGGCAACGCACCGATTATTACAATCATAAGTAGCGTTTTGTCTATGCATCTGTTATAGAATAAGGTAGAAACCAATCATACGTGTAAAGATACAAATTCACCTCTGTACGTCCTTGAAGTCAGTTGCATTTTATGCACCGTAAATCTAGCAGAAATTTCGGTATGTCATAATTCTTCGTATTATTATAGAGTCACGAACATGCTACGTTAGTTATCTGACAGCTACATATGGACTATGTAACTCTGACCGCTGTCGAATGCTTTGTGTTAACACACAAGTGTTGCAGTAGGAACATTGGAGCCATTTATGATAAATGGTGAACGTCAACTAAATTTTTGTACACAATGACAACCTTTTACTTTAGATAAGATAGTTACCCTCCCAATGAACCATGGACCTTGCCGTTGGTGGGGAGGCCTGCAGGCCTCAACGATACAGATAGCCGTACCATAGGTGCAACTACAATGCAGGTGTATCTGGTGAGAGGCCAGAGAAACGTGTGGTTCCTGAAGAGGGGTAGTAGCCTTTTCAGTAGTTGCACGGACAACAGTCTTGATGACTGACTGATATAGCCTTGTAACATTAACCAAAATGGTCTAGCTGTGATGGTACTGCGAAAGGCTGAAAGCAAGGGGAAATTAAAGCCGTGATTTGTCCTGAGGGCATGCAGTTTTATTGTATGGTCAGGTGAATACAGGGTTACAAATACAAAATCAAACAGGTGTGTTGCAGGAGTAGGTTTAATAATCAATAGGAAAATGGGAATGCTGGTAAGCTACTGCAAACAGCATAGTGAACTCATTATTGTGGCCAAGATAGACACGAAGCCCACACCTACCACAGTAATACAAGTTTATATGCCAACTAGCTCCGCAGATGACGAAGAGATTGATGAAATGTATGATGCGATAAAAGAAATTATTCAGGTAGTTAAGCGGGGCGAAAATTTAATAGTCACAGGGGACTGGAATTCGATAGTAGGAATAGGAAGAGAAGGGAAAGTAGTAGGTGAATATGGACTAGGGAGCAGCTTAAAAAAAGTTTGCACAGAGCATAACTTAATCATAGCTAACGCTTGATTTAAGAATAATGAAAGAAGGTTGTATATGTGGAAGAGGCCTTAAGATACTGGAAGGTTTCAGATAGATTATGGAATGGTAAGATTTTAAATTGTAAGACATTTTCAGGGGCAGATGTGGACTCTGACCACAATCTATTGAATATGAACTGTACATTAAAACTGAAGAAACTGCAAAAGGTGGGAATATAAGGAGATGGGACCTGGATAAACTGACTAAACCAGAGGTTGTACAGAGATTCAGGGAGAGCATAAGGGAGCAACTGACAGGAATGGGGGAAAGAGATACAGTAGAAGAAGAATGGGTAGCTTTGAGGGATGAAGTAGTGAAGGCAGCAGAGGATCAAGTAGGTAAAAAGACGAGGGCTAGTAGAAATCCTTGGGTAACAGAAGAAATATTGAATTTAATTGATGAAAGGAGAAAATATAAAAATGCAGTAAATGAAACAGGCAAAAAGGAAAACAATCTTCTCAAAAATTAGATCGACAGAAAGTGCAAAATGGCTAAGCATGGATGGCCAGAGGACAAATGTAAGGATGTAGAGGCATATATCACTAGGTATAAGATAGATGGTGCCAATGGAAAATTAGAAACCTTCGAAAAAAAGAGAACCACTTGTATGAATATCAAGAGCTTAGATGGAAAACTAATACTAAGCAAAGAAGTGAAAGAGTATATAGATGGTCCATACAAGGGCGATGTACTTGAGAGCAGTATTATTGAAATGGAAGAGGACGTAGATGAAGATAGATGGGAGATACGATACTGCGTGGAGAATCTGACTTAGCACTGAAAGACCTATGTCGAAACAAGGCTCCAGCAGTGGCCAACATTCCATTAGAGCTACTGATAGTCTTGGGAGAGCCAGCCCTGGCAAAATTCTACCATCTGGTGAGCAAAATGCATGAGAGAGGCGAAATACCCTCAGACTTCAAGAATAATGTAATAATTTCAGTCCCAAAGAAAGTAGGTGTTGACAGGTGTGAAATTTATCGAACTATCAGTTTAATAAGACATGGCTGCAAAATAATAACAAGAATTCTTTACAGGCGAATGGACAAACTGGAAGATACAGACCTTGGGGAAGATCAGTTTGGATTCCGTAGAAATGTTGGAATACTTGAGGCAATATTGACCCTACGACTTTTGGGGAGCAAAATAACTGATGATGGTCGAAGCAGATAGAATATAAAATGTAGACTAGCAATGACAAGGAAAGCGTTTCTGAAGGAGAGAAATTTGTTAACATCGAGTATAGGTTTAAAGTGTCAGGAAGTTTTTTCTGGAAGTATTTGTGTGGAAGAAAAACATGGATGATAAATAGTTTAGACAAGAAGAGAACAGAAGCTTTCGAAATGTTGTGCTACAGAAGAATGCTCAAGATTAGATGGGTAGATCATGAAACTAATGAAGAGGTACTGAATAGAATTGGGGAGAAGAGGAATTTGTGGAACATATTGACTAGGAGAAGGAATCGGCTGCTAAGACATGTTTTGAGGCATCAAGGGATCACCAGCTTAGTATTAGAGGGTAGCGTAGAGGGTAAAATTCGTAGAGCAAGAAATGAATACACTAAGCAAATTCAGAAGGATGTAGGTTGCAGTAGTTACTTGGAGATGAAGAAGCTTGCACAGGATGGAGTAGAATGGAGAGCTGCATCAAACAAGTCTCTGGATTGAAGACCACAATAACAACAACTACCACAACAACAACAAAATGGTAATTGCACACAATAACCAAAACACTTTTGTACATCTTTATTTCCGTCACGATCTAATATATTTTCCAGTATGTACATGTCCATACGATTCTTCAGTTTAATGAGAGCTATTCACCTGAACAGACTAATAGGATGTGTAACGCTTGGTTGCTGAAACACACTGAACAAAATAATAATTTTATTTTTAAGTATCGCATGATGGAAGTTAAAGTATTGAATGTATCTTGTTACTGTTAACCTTTTCTGTATTTTAGAGCAGAAGAAGGTTCGCCAATCTTATGAATGATGATGGTCTTGTGATATTCACCTAAGATTTTCCATCCATACATTTTAACGTAAATGAGCGCTTGTCTTTGTGTTTAACAATGTCAAATACCAAGCAAATAGGTACAAAAGATGGCTGCTATTCTAGTGGTATTTAGACGATATTATGTTTGTCGTTTTCAGTATAGGATATTAGATGAATATTTTACTACCTCTGATTTACTAAATAAAACAACTGCTCGAATAAATTTAAGAGAAGTAAAATAGATAAGCCAGAAATATTCATATAATTATGTGGGTAAAACCATCAAATAATGATAACATTATGTTTTATTTTTATGTAGTACTGTTTTAATTTTGTCTAATTGAGATGCAGCGGTAAACAAAATACAAATCTTGCGTTGTTTTCCCTGAATTATCTTCAAAAGTGAATATATTTGGAAAATGAAAATTCAGGAGTTTTACCATATAATTCTTACGAAATGTTCTGGTTTATTGCCGATATGTTTGTTATGCAATATTCTAGAGTAAAGAAGAAAAATAATTATATTTTTCGAAATAACAGTTTGATTATTTTAATGTTTTGTTAATGTTTTTGTGTGATTTATTGTCGCAAATTCAGAGCTTTATCAAATTATGTAATGATGTGGAAGGTGATTGCAACAACGGCCCAAAGCAATGAGTTGTGCCTAATTTCCCATGACATCATCCTATCATGCACTTTGCAGTACCAACAAATAGTGAGACTGTTTCGAGTTATAGATTTTTGCAATGTTGTAAGACTGTCGTTGCAGCTATATATTGACAAAAAAGGAAACAAAACTGCCCATACACTAATAGCATTACTGCGCGCCAGTTTTTGTATTGTGTTCATTTGCTGCGATCGACAAACTCAGTAGATATGGACTAGGGGCATGTTTCTGCGCTCAGTCAAACGACAAAAGAGACTTTGTTTGGAAAATAAAACATTCTAAGTAACATCCTTTCTCAACATACTCTCTCCCATCATCTACACATTTGTTTTAACGGTTGGCAAGCAGCCCAATTCCGTCCTAGAAAGAAAATAAGGAATCACGTACATCTGATCTTGTACTATCCCCTGAAGCTCTCCATGCAACGAAAATCCGATCAAACGGAGGTGCTCCTTCAGTGGGACAGAAAGAAGAGGATCACTTGGATCTAGGTCAGGAACGCACGTTGGGCGCTCCACAATCTCACTACCTTGCTTTGAATGCACTGTATGCGGGTAGGAATCGTCCAGAAATAAAATCACATCTTTTAAAATCTTCCCTCTCGTTTTCAATTTGGGGTTGCATCACGTAGTAGCTCACAGCAGCTTTCGCAATTCAGTATTTAACCTTTTGGAGTGTAGTGAATCGGCAGTGGAATTCCACGTCCCAAAACAGCATCATCATCAGCTTTCATGCAGAAGGTACGGTTTTGAACTTTTTTGCTGTAGGCGAAGATATATGTTTCCAAGCCATACCCTGCCGCTTACTCTGTGGCCCCGCTTACTCTGTGGTCGTAGTAATGGACCAACATCTCGTGAACGGTTGCCATACGGCAGAAAAAGTCTTCTCCTTCCACTTCAAAACACCTTAAATGAGATTTCGAATCCAAAAGTCCTTGTTTACGTTTGTGAGATGACGTAGTATCCAACGAACCCAAATCACGCGCTAGCTAAAATATTAATGGACGATTGAAAATGCTGACCAAAGGACAGTTCTTAACTAATGTGCAATATCATCAGTTCTTGGGCAAAGATCATCGCGAATCATTTCCTCCGCTCTCCCGATGTTTCTGTCCTTTTTGGAAGTGGGCGGCTTATCCGTATGCTATTAATCGCAGATTCATACATTCTGAAGCGATTTATCAGCTTGATAATTTTTGTAACACCAACATGACTACTGCCATACTGCAGCTGCGTTTTTAGAGTGATCTCCGCTGCTTTCATCCCTTCATAGTGAACAAAACGAGTCACTTCCATCGTTTCCTACTTGCACATGGACAACGCGGCACTGATAACAAAACTCTGTGACATGAGATTATTGAGCAACTGGTTATACGCTGTGAACTAACGAACGCGAGGGACTGCTTTCACAATAAAGATGTTTTGACAGTGCTGCAAAATCACCATACGTTTTTTATAGTGGCGATCGTCGTAGTTCATTATTCTCACGAAATTTTTGCGATTACTTTACGTATCATAAGGCCCCGTAATCTAGGCGTACGATATCAAAACGACCTCGGTCTCAGGTTCGAACGACGCCACTACTTAAATTTCGAATGAAAATCATCATAAATGGCGGCCGAAACCTTTGGCATACTTATCAATGAGGTCGGAGAAGCAGACAGAGGTTTAGTGCACTTTCTTGTCCTAGGGATAGGAAACTCCCCCTCAAGGCGGAAAAATCAGCAATGATCAACGGAATGAAGAAGTGGAAGCTAATGGAAACCACTGCACTGAAGACACAGAATGTGTTTCCACAGGACATGTGGCCTGTAATTGAACAAAGACTCCGGACCAGTCCCCCCGTAGGAACGCCGCGAGGGGACTGAAAACGGGGATGTGGTCACAAGGAAGAAATTGAAAAACCGGCGAAAGGATAACGTCCTACGAGTCGGGGTGTGGAATGTCAGAAGTTTGAACGTGTAAGGAAAGTACAAAATCTGAACAATGAAATGCTAAGGCTCCATCTAGATATAGTAGGGATCAATGACGTGAAATGGAAAGAAGACACGACTATAGGGTAATACCAATAGCAACAGAAAATGGTATAACGGCAGTAGGATTCATTATGAATAGGGAGGTAGGGTGGACAGTGAGTTATTGTGAACAGTTCAGTGATAGGGCTGTTCTCCTCAGAATCAACAACAAACACCGACAGGAACAGTTCAGGTGTACATGAAGATGTCGCAACTCAAAAAGGAACAGTCACAGAAAATATAAGACGATACTGAAAGCGTAATTCGGTACGCCTAATAGTCATGGGAGGCTGGAATACGATTGTAGGGGAAGGAGTAGAAGGAAGGGTTAGTGAGAATCTGAGCTTGGTAGTTGGAATGGCAGAGGAGAAAGACTAATTACACAATAAATTTCAACAGATAGTAGTGAATACTCTGTTCAAGGATCACCAGAGGCGGACGTATACTTGAAATAAGCCGGGTTATATGGGAAGAGATACCCTTGAAATTCTCTGAGGCTATAGATAATGAATAGTCCAGTAGGCAGTTCAGTAGAAAAGGAATGGTCATCTCACTAAGAGCAATTATAACAACTCGAAAGAAAAACATCTGTACAAAGATGGGAACTGCGAAGAAACTATGTGTAACAGCATAAATACTTCATCTGATCGATGAAGTAAGGTAGAGCACGACCGTCGCGGGAACTTAGGAATACAGAGATACAAGTCACTTAGCAATGAAATAAATAGGAAGTGCAGAGAAGCTGAGAAGAAATGGCTGCAAAAAATGTGAATAAATCGAAAAAGAAATGGTTATCGGAAGGAGTGACTCAGCGCTCAGAAACATCAAAACAAAGTTCGTTGAAATTAAAAGCAAAGGTCTCAATACTAAAGAGCGCAATGGGGATTCCAATGTCAACTGTACAGCAGAGAGCGGATAGATGGAAACAGTACACGGAAGGAAGGCCTCTATGAGGGGAAGAGATGTCTAATGACCAGGTAGACCAGGAAACTGAGTCGATATAGAAGAGATAGAGGACCCAGTATTACAATCAGAATTTAAACTACCTTTGGAAGACTGAAGATCGAATAAGACAGTAGGGATACATAACATTCTATTAGAATTCCTAAAATTATTGGGGGAAGTGGTAACGAAACGACTGTTCACGTTGGTGTGTAGGATGTAAGAGTCGGGCTGTAAACCATCTGACTTTGTGGAAAACTTTATCATCACAATTTCGAAGATTGCGAGAGCCGACAAGTGCGAGTATTGTCGCACAATCACCTTGACAGCTCACGCACCCAAGTTGCTGACAGCAATAATATACAGAAGAATGAAAAAGAACATTCAGGATGTGTTCGATGACGATCAGTTTGGCTTTAAGATTGATAATAGAAGCAAGACTAAAGAAATATCAAGATACATTCGTAGGATTTGGTGACCTGGAAAAAGTGCTCGACGATGCAGAATAGGACAAGGTGTTCGATATTCTGAGAAATGTGGGGGTAAGCTATAGGGAAAGACGGGTAATATACACTCCTGGAAATTGAAATAAGAACACCGTGAATTCATTGTCCCAGGAAGGGGAAACTTTATTGACACATTCCTGGGGTCAGATACATCACATGATCACACTGACAGAACCACAGGCACATAGACACAGGCAACAGAGCATGCACAATGTCGGCACTAGTACAGTGTATATCCACCTTTCGCAGCAATGCAGGCTGCTATTCTCCCATGGAGACGATCGTAGAGATGCTGGATGTAGTCCTGTGGAATGACTTGCCATGCCATTTCCACCTGGCGCCTCAGTTGGACCAGCGTTCGTGCTGGACGTGCAGACCGCGTGAGACGACGTTTCATCCAGTCCCAAACATGCTGAATGGGGGACAGATCCGGAGATCTTGCTGGCCAGGGTAGCTGACTTACACCTTCTAGAGCACGTTGGGTGGCACGGGATACATGCGGACGTGCATTGTCCTGTTGGAACAGCAAGTTCCCTTGCTGGTCTAGGAATGGTAGAACGATGGGTTCGATGACGGTTTGGATGTACCGTGCACTATTCAGTGTCCCCTCGACGATCACCAGTGGTGTACGGCCAGTGTAGGAGATCGCTCCCCACACCATGATGCCGGGTGTTGGCCCTGTGTGCCTCGGTCGTATGCAGTCCTGATTGTGGCGCTCACCTGCACGGCGCCAAACACGCATACGACCATCATTGGCACCAAGGCAGAAGCGACTCTCATCGCTGAAGACGACACGTCTCCATTCGTCCCTCCATTCACGCCTGTCGCGACACCACTGGAGGCGGGCTGCACGATGTTGGGGCGTGAGCGGAAGACGGCCTAACGGTGTGCGGGACCGTAGCCCAGCTTCATGGAGACGGTTGCGAATGGTCCTCGCCGATACCCCAGGAGCAACAGTGTCCCTAATTTGCTGGGAAGTGGCGGTGCGGTCCCCTACGGCACTGCGTAGGATCCTACGGTCTTGGCGTGCATCCGTGCGTCGCTGCGGTCCGGTCCCAGGTCAACGGGCACGTGCACCTTCCGCCGACCACTGGCGACAACATCGATGTACTGTGGAGACCTCACGCCCCACGTGTTGAGCAATTCGGCGGTACGTCCACCCGGCCTCCCGCATGCCCACTATACGCCCTCGCTCAAAGTCCGTCAACTGCACATACGGTTCACGTCCACGCTGTCGCGGCATGCTACTAGTGTTAAAGACTGCGATGGATCTCCGTATGCCACGGCAAACTGGCTGACACTGACGGGCACGGCGGCGGTGCACAAATGCTGCGCAGCTAGCGCCATTCGACGGCCAACACCGCGGTTCTTGGTGTGTCCGCTGTGCCGTGCGTGTGATCATTGCTTGTACAGCCCTCTCGCAGTGTCCGGAGCAAGTATGGTGGGTCTGACACACCGGTGTCAATGTGTTCTTTTTTCCATTTCCAGGAGTGTATAATATGTATTAGAGCGAAGAGGGAGCAATGAGAGTGAAATGCCAAGATCAAAGTGCTCGTATTAAAAAGGCAGTAAGACGGCGACGTATTATTTAGCCCTACAGTTCAATATGCACGTCGAAGAAGCAATGAGGCGAAATAAAAGAATGGTTCAAGAGTGTATATAAAATTCAAGGTGAAAGGACATCTACTGAAAGATCCGCTGATGAAACTGCTGTCCTCAGTGAAAGTGAAGAAGAACTCCAGGATCTGCTGAATGGTATGAAGAGTCTAATTATTAAAGAATATGTATTGAGGATAAATTGAAATGGTTCAAATGGCTCTGAGCACTATGGGACTTAACATCTATGGTCATCAGTCCACTAGAACTTAGAACTACTTAAACCTAACTAGCCTACGGACAGCACACAACACCCAGCCATCACGAGGCAGAGAAAATCCCTGACCCCGCCGGGAATGGAACCCGGGAACCCGGGCGTGGATAAATTCAAGAAGGACGAAAATAATGAGTAGCAGAAACGAGAACAGCGAGAAACTTAGCAGGATTGATGGTCACAAAGAAGATGAAGTTGCGGATTTGTGCTGCCTGGGCATCAAAATTACTCATTACGGATGGAGAAAGGAGGACATCAAAATCTGACTATCGCTAGCAAAAAGGGCATTCCTGGCCATGTGTTATACCGGAGCCAAGGTAGGATCTGAGGGCTGGCAACCCATGTTACACCACAGAGGACGAGGTTGTCTATGCCCAAGGCGTAAAAAAAGCACCATGGTAAACACCGGCTATTTACAAATAAGACAATGGAAACAGACATTCCGAGCACTTCTTCCTGCATGGGAGCTCGACCCACAGCCTGCAGGAAGTATCACTACGCCAAAACCTGATTGGCTGGAGACAGCTATAGAGGGGCTAGAACCAGGCCCAAAGTTCAGTTCACTCTAGATGCCGACCCCGTGTACTGCGACCGTTTAAGATTACGTCTTCGTCTCGGAAGTTGACTGTTACCAGTGTGTGAGTGTGTTACCACGAACCTTTGTGGAAAATTAGAAGTGAACTTTTGTTTGCGTCAATTAGAAGACTTTTTTCGTTATTGTTACCTTTCGTTTGTATGTTCAGTCATCAACCTTGTGAACTTACGTAAGTAAAAGATGTGTTTGTGAAAAATTGCGAATTGTCAGTCACAACAGCCAAGAGTAGTCCTCTAGTAACAAACACAGGCCCTAATTTGAGGAGGATATTTCAAAGAATGTACTTTGGATCACAGCGTTGTCTGGTAGTGAAACGTGAACTGTGGAAAAGTCAGAGGAGAAGAAAATCGACGAATTGGGGATGTGTTGCTACAGAAGACTGTTGAAAATTAGGTGGGCTGATAAGGCAAGGACTGAGGAGGTTCTCCGCAGAATTGGCGAGGAAAGGAATATATGGAAAACACGAACAAGAAGATGGGACAGGATGATGGGATATCTGTTCAGAGACCACTGAATAGCTTCTGTTATACTAGAGGGAGCTGTAGAGGGTAAATCTGTAGTGGATAACTGAGATTGAAGTACATCCAGTAAATAATTCCTCGATGTGGGTTGGAAATACTACTCTGAGATGAAGAGGTTGGTGCAGGAGAGGAACTTGTGGCGGAACGCATCAAACCAGTCAGAAGACGGATAAGAAACCTGGTGAACTCCCAAAACAACTTTTGCCACTGGCGTAATTTTTACAAAACCTTGATGTATATTTATTGCAGCTATAAAGTGTGTAACTGATTGTACTATTAAATGAAGCAATTTAAGGAATTTTAACTCCCACCACGTAAATTTTTTTCATTAAGAATGACGACAGGCACATAATGTATGCAATAATGTGATCAGAAGACTGTTGCTCTATCTGCTCAACTACACTGACTCTCTGAAAAATGTCACTGTCCAAACACATTCTTGAAGTGCTGCTTGTTCTCATGTGTAAGTGGAAGACGCTTTGTGCTTCTAAATACATCAAGCAAGGACTTAGAAGCCGTTGTTAACAGCAGTTTAGTTGTATGACGTGTTAGAAAATGTGCTTCTGCACGCTCTAAATGGTTTCTCAGTATATATTCGTGGTATCTGTTCTTTCGTACATGTCCGAAACAACAGTCACCACATATACATGTAACTGAAGCACAGATGCACACCAAGCTTGAACTCTAATGGAATGGCATTTGAAAATGACCACAACCAGAAACTGGACAGTAATGTAATGTGTTTACAGGATGCAATAAACGTCACCTTCTACAAAGAATATGAAAGTATTTGCTGTATACTGAAAATGATTTTTTTTTATTATTCAGAAACACAACAAAGTTCCTGGAATTACTTCGAATAGAGCTAGTCGCAGGGACTCACACCTAGTGAGTACGTGGCTGGCGACCACGGGGTCCCGAGCTGAGTCCTGGCATTGCTTCCACTTACTTATGCCAGGCTCTTCACTTTTATCTTTCCTATTTGGCCGACCCTGACGCTATTAGGTTTCGAGGGCTAGGGGTCTTCCATTTCCAACCTATACTTCTACTGAGCCGAATATCTCCCGGGATAAGGAGATTACCTTCTATCAAGTGCCAACGGCCTTCTAGGAGGGCGGATGAGCGGCTAGATAGGAAGGGCACTCTCTTGCCCTTGGGGTGGGAAACTGCTCCTAAAGGCGGAGGAGCCACAAGGTGGCCAACGGCATAGAATGGAGAAGGCAACGGGAAACCACTCCATTAAAGACCCGGGCGGGTATCCCAAGTATCAACAGCTTATGATGGAAAGCTCTTTGGTTAAATTCTCCGGAGGTAAAATAGTCCCCCATTCGGATCTCCGGGCGGGGACAACTAAAGAGATACCAAAATCCAAAAGCATTAATGTAAGAAGGATAGCAACATGGAACGTCAACTCACTTCTTAAATGTGGTAAACTGGAAAACTTGAAAATGGAAATGAAACGAATGGATATTGATGTACTGGGAGTCTCAGAAATGAGATGGCCAAACGCTGGCGACTTTTGGTCAGGGGATTACAGAATCATACACACTGGAACAGCACAAGACAGTTCCGGGATTGCAGGAGTGGGAATTATCCTCAATAAAGAGATGGGGTTAAGAGTAAAAGGATTTGTTCAACATAGTGAGAGGATGATTTATGTCCGATTGGAAACTAAACCAAGAGACACAATCATAATCCAAGTATACATGCCAACTACGAGGCACGAGGATGATGAAATCGACATGATGTATGACCACCTTGAAGAAGTGATTGGCAGAATTAAAGGAGCTGAAAACCTTGTCATCATGGGAGATATGAATGCCGTTGTTGGGGAAGGTAAAGAAGAGGATGTGGCAGGAAATTTTGGATTAGGATTAAGAAATGAAAGAGGGGATAAACTTGTAGAATTCTGCCAAAGAAATAAACTTTGCATTATAAATACCTTCTTTAATCATCATCCAAGAAGAAGATATACTTGGAAAATGCCTGGTGACATTAACAGATATCAAATTGACTTCATATTAGTGAAGCAAAGATTTAAAAACCAAGTTAAGGACAGCAGATCATATCCAGGCTGTGATGTGGAAAGTGACCACATTCTCGTTATGATGACGACTGAACTAAAATTAAAGAACATTAAAAGAAGAAGTACATGTAAATGGGATTTGACAAACCTGAAAAACGAAAATACACTGAAGCACTATCAACTAGAAACAGACAAGAAAACAAATACACAGGGCTGCAATGACATCCAAAGCAGCTGGGAAAAAATAAAAACTGGTATTTTAGAAGCAGCAGAAGAAGTAATAGGAAAAGAAAGGACAGAGAAAAGGAAGGAATGGATCACTAATGACCTACTAAATATGATGGAAGAAAGAAGGAAATTTAAAAATTCTGTGAAGAAGGAAGACCAAGAGAAATACGAGAGTCTTAAAAACAGAATCAACAGGGAGGCAAAAGAAGCAAGAGAAAAATACCTTGATGATCTCTGTATTTCAGTTGAGGACAACATGAACAAGGGAAATATCGACAAGGCCTATAAATGTGTGAGACATTGCTTTGGAGACAGAAGAAACAAATGTAGGGCTGTGATGGATGAAAATGGCAATATGTTGGATGACGATGATGAAGTTGCAAGAAGATGGAAACAATATATAGGAAAACTGTACAGCGGACCAGACCTGTCTGAAAACATCATGGAAGAAGAAACAGAAGTAGATGCACACAAAATAGGTGAACCTATATTAAAGGCAGAGTTTGAACTAGCTCTGAAAAAATTGAAAAACAACAAATCGCCTGGTATAGACAATATCCCAGCCGAACTTCTGAAATCTGGAGGAGCAAAACTGAATCAGGAGTTGTATAATCTTGTTTCCAAAATGTATGAGCAGGGTAAAATTCCTACAGACTTTGAGAAAAACATTATGGTCCCCATTCCAAAGAAGGCAAATGCTACAAGATGTGAAAATTATAGGACACTCAGCCTAGTTACTCACGCCTCTAAAATATTAACCTCAAGTATCCAAAAACGTATAGAACAAAAAGTCGAAGCTACACTCTCCGAAGACCAGTTTGGATTCCGGAAAGACAGAGGAACCAGAGAAGCAATATTTGCTCTAAAACTAATAATAGAGAAACGACTAGATAAGAACCTGAAAACATACATAGCTTTCGTAGATGTAGAGAAAGCCTTTGATAATGTTAAATGGGATAAGATGTTTGAGGTACTCAAAAAAGTAGGAATAGACCATAAAGATAGAAAAATGATATGGAACCTGTACAAAAACGAGACAGCAGTTATCCGTGGACGGACAAAACAAGAAGAGGTGCAGATACGGAACGGTGTCCGGCAAGGTTGCGCACTATCCCCTGTTATCTTTAACGTATACATTGAAGAGGCGCTGAAAAAAGTAAGGGAAAATTCACAGACAGGTGTAGTAATTCATGGCCAACGAATAGATATGATAAGATATCCCGATGATATAGCTGTCCTGGATGAAAGTGAAGAAGATCTTGTAGTCCTACTGAATAGAATGGATAAAGTTATGGGTGAAGAATATAATATGAGAATTAATAAAGCAAAAACAACAGTAATGACATGCGACAAAGAAGATCAAGTGAAAGTCCAAGTTCATGTAGGCAATGAACTGCTTGAACAAGTTGATAAATTTACTTATCTGGATACCGAGCGGGGTGGCGCAGTGGTTAGACACTGGACTCGCATTCGGGAGGACGACGGTTCAATCCCGCGTCCGGCCATCCTGATTTAGGTTTTCCGTGATTTCCCTAAATCGCTCCAGGCAAATGCCGGGATGGTTCCTTTCAAAGGGCACGGCCGACTTCCTTCCCCGTCCTTCCCTAATCCGATGAGACCGATGACCTCGCTGTCTGGTCTCCTTCCCCAGAACAACCAACCAACCAACTTATCTGGGCAGTAATATTACCAGGGATGGAAGGAGCAAGGCAGAAGTGAAAAGTAGAATAGCTCAAGCAAAGGCTGCTTTTAACAAGAAGAAAAACATCTTAACATCTAAGAGCATCAACCTTGAAACCAGGAAAAGATTTTTGAAATCATATGTGTGGAGTGTGGCATGCTATGGGTGTGAAACATGGACTCTCAGGACAGAGGAACAGCAGAAGCTAAATTCTTTTGAAATGTGGTGCTATAGACGCATGCTCAAAATAAAATGGATCGACAAGGTCACAAACGAAGTGGTTCTGGAAAAAGCAGGTGAGAAGAGAAGCTTCTGGAGTTTCATTGTTAAAAGAAGAGTGCAATTTACAGGCCATCTATTAAGACATAAAGGACTCCTGAACACAATCATAGAGGGATATGTCGAGGGAAGAAGACCAAGAGGAAGACCACGACTGAGGTACATGGATCAAATCGTGAAAGATGTGGGATGTAACACCTATAAAGAAATGAAGAGAAAAGCTGAAAGACGCACAGAATGGAGACAAGCTGCCATTGTAGCTGTTGCAAACCAATCCTTGGATTGACCACTACAGAAGAAGAAGAAGAGCTAGTCGCTCAACTGAAACAGCTAACGCACAGGAACACGGCCGGGCCATATCACTGCTCAGTTAGCGCTGCGGTCAATGATGCAGAAAAGAAAAAGCCATTAACTATTTTTTGGCCTCATCCAGGAAAGTGTAAGGCACTTACCTTCGGAAGATTTCATCTACAAAAGGGAGGACGCTATGTAAAGCAGTCAAAACAGCAAATAGTACTGATTCGAATGACATACGAAGGAAACTGAAAAGTCTACCCATAAAGTGAAACAATTAACGGAAATTTAAATGTGGAGCCACTGCAGGTTAAATTGGAGCCTCAGAATACGCTACATTAAATTTCCTACTCCGCATTTAACGAAGTTTGAGATTCATTTCAGCAATCTCGCAAGCATACTAAGTAATTTACATTACTTTTAACGGAATACGTTGAAGAAGCTTCATACCACTGGAAACGAAAGACGTGAGTCCGAAAGCTGTGGTGGAACAAAAGCAGGCTTTGTGTCGTTCAGGAAGGCCACTGTAGAAAGTGCACTGGAAATTGTTTTCATTTAACGGGCGAGCTATAGAATGCGGAACCAGTCAGCAACGAAACGACATCCCAGATGTTAAATGCCGCTTGGAAACTGTTCTCTTTCGAGTAAGGAAATCCTCGGTACACTTTTACTATACAGCCATGACAGGGAAGCAGATATCATTTCCCCATCAAAGTCAATGAAGCCACTTTAGATACAGATGGCCTCTCGGCACAGTCCAATCTCGATTGATTCAATTTGCATTTCAAGTTCTTTTTTTCCGTCTGTGTAACCAGAGAGTACAGGATCATCAATATCTTGACTCTAGTAACATGATATTCTGTAACAGTTTCCCAACAATGTTGCCAGTGAAAATCACAACCACATCAAGCATGTTTGGTCCTAGTCCTGCCTTCTCCGTGCTGAAAGATTAGCTGGAATCTCAAATAACGAAGTACCATAATCTCTTAGGAATATTTAAAAGAAAACATGAGTGCAGAGTACAGTATTCTAAAATAGTATTCCAGGGGTAAAATAGCAATAGGAAATTTACAAGCACTTTGAGACCTGTAACCAGCTTGATGAAAGAAACAATTATTCGTCTTTAAACAAACATGGTCCCAATTTAACGAATGAACTGTCAACAATACTGTATCATGAATCGTACATATCCGCGTTCTCGACACCTTTAAGGTAAACACTTTTCTTCGTTGATCTAACGATGATCTACAAGATTTTGATTTTGTATTATATGATTTTTTATTTTCTTGTATACCTCATAAAATCAAAGGTATTCTATTCGCAAATATCCAAGTGTTGTGAACTCACAGTTCGAATTTAATTCATGACGAGAAACTTCCGTTATCACTAACATACCCTGATGTTGAAAGTACTGACATTAGGTCGAACAAAGTTGCTGACAACGTGGTCAGATAAGTGTAGGATAATATCAAAAGAAGCAGAAAACGGTATAATGGGAATGCGATTCGTAATGTATAGAAAGGTAGGCCAGAAAGTGTATTACTTTGAACAGTTCAGTGATAGGGTTGTTCTTATGACTATCGAGAGCAAACCGACAAAGATAGTTGCGGTATACATGTC
Source organism: Schistocerca americana (assembly GCF_021461395.2). NCBI lineage: Eukaryota > Metazoa > Arthropoda > Insecta > Orthoptera > Acrididae > Schistocerca > Schistocerca americana. The sequence continues at coordinate 869,129,380 of NC_060120.1, read as the reverse complement.
GACGTCGCAAGCTGAAGATGAAGAGATATAAAGTACATGAGGATATTGAAAGGGTAATACAGTACGTAAAGGAAGTAGAAAATCTAATAGTAATTGGATATTGGAATGCAGTTGTAGGGGAAGCAATAGAAGAAAAGGTTACCGGAGAATATGGGTTTGGGGCAAGGAATGAGAGAGGAGAAAGACTAATGGAGTTCTCTAATAAATGTCAGCTAATAATAGGGAAACCTTGTTCAAGAATCATCAGAGGAGGAGGTGTACTTGGAATAAGCCGGGTAATTGGAGAAGATTTCAGTTGGAGTACGTCATGGTCAGACAGAGATTCCGAAATCAGATATTGGGTTGTAAGGCTTATACAGGAGCACATATAGACTCAGATTACAATGTGGTAGCGATGAAGAGTAAGATGAAGTTCAAGAGATCAGTCAAGAAGAATCAATAAGCAAAGAAGTGGGATACGAAAGTAGTAAGGAATGACGAGACACACATGAAGCTCTCTAAGGCTATAGCCACAGCAATAAGGAATAGCTCAGTAGGCAGTACCTTTGTAGAGGAATGGACACCTCTGAAAAGGACAATCACAGAAGATGTAAAGGAAAACATGGACACAAAGAAGGTAACTGTGAAGAAACCATGAGTAACAGAATAAATACAATTTGACACGTAGCCAACTGTCATTGAGTCAAGATGGTATACTCAGTGATAAAACAAAGCAGTAGGCTTTTACCAGAAATATTGACCCTTACACAACGTGTCTAATAGTATACTTTAAATACGACAGTACGCCATCTTAGGCACTGTAAAACATTAAAACACTTGATAATGGCAACTTAAAGACGAAATCATGATCGTGTAAATGTAACACTGCAAATAAAAATACAGTCTAATGGCGGTACTGACCTTAAAGAAATACTTCAGCTGATCGATCAAAGAAGGAAGTATTTAAAGAACGGTCGCAGTTCATAGAATGTTCCTTATTAACTTAAGAGACGCGTTTCGCCAGGATAGAACATCATCAGGTTATGTTAAAAAATAAGAAATTCGTTTAAGCACAAATTTGAAGTAAATTGGTCAAGAACATTTCTAGAATTTTCGAACAGCGTTTTCCTGTTATGTACATACACGTTACATTAAAAAATGTGTAGCCCTGTCTGTCTGAGAGTTTCCTAGAGTAGCAAGTAAAAATTTTAAGACAAATAAGTCGAAAAGTTTTCGAGATTTTTGGTAACAACTTTTGCTCAAAAAAATGTTCAAATGTGTGTGAAATCTTATGGGACTTAACTGTTAAGGTCATCAGACCCTAAGCTTACACACAGCTTAACCTAATTATCCTAAGGACAAACACACACACACACGCCCGAGGGAGGGCTCGAACCTCCGCGGGGACCAGCCGCACAGTTGATGACTGCAGCGTTTAGACCGCTCGGCTAACAACGTTTGCCCTTTATATATTACACACGTACTTGTATATTAAATTATAACCTATGTCCGTTTATTAGAATATCGCCTAAAATGTGAATTGACGAAAATCCTTTTGATTTTTCTGATAACAACCTTTCCCGTTTACGTATTTTATGTATATTATACGTATTAAAACGTTATATACCCTATGTTCCTCCAAATGACCGATAGAGTATTGTGTAAAAATTTGAAGGAAATCAGCCATCAACTTTTCGAGATTTTTCGTAAATTCCCCCCTTTACGTATTATGTACATATATTTGTATGTCATATGTATTAAAAAAGTATGCAAACAGAAATAAAATTACAACAGCAAAAAATAATGTAGAGTAATGAAATTTCGGCAAGACATTTGTCTAGGTCACATTTTTGAGCGATTAACATAGCTAGCTCGCAGGCTAACGTAAGCGCGAAATAATTCACTGCGTATGTGAAACGCTGGTACGTTAGTAACCGGTATAACTGCCAGATTGTTAATGCGAGCTTACAAACGTGCATGCGTTGTGTTGTGCAGGTGCCGGATGTCAGTTTGTGGAGTGGAGTTCCATGTTACACTTGGTCGCTCAATACAGGAAGGGTTAATGCTGTTTGTGGATGGCAGTGAAGTTGTCGTTAGATGATGTCCCATACGTGGTTGATTTGACACAGATCTGCTGATCGAGCAGGCCAACGCAACATATCGACACTCTGTGGAGCATGTCAGATTGTAACAGCGATATGTGAGCGAGCGTTATCATGTTGGAAACTCCCCCCAGACCTCCCCCCCCCCCCCCCCCACTCCCGCCCCCTGAAATGCTGTTCATAAATGGCAGCACAACAGGTCGAATCACCAGACTGGCGTACAAAATTGCAATCAAGTTGCGTGGGATAACCACCAGAGTGTTCCTGCTGTCATACAAAATCGTACTCTAGATCATAACTCCTGCTGTAGATCCAGTGCATTCAGCACGCAGACAGGTTGGTTACTGACCCTCAACTGCCCTCCTACCCAACACAAGTACTCTAGATCATAACTCCTGGTGTATGTCAAGTGCGTTTAGCACGCAGACAGGTTGGCTGCCGACCCCCAGCTGCCCTCCTTCTAACCAACATACGGCCATCACTGGCACCAAGGGACAAACTTCGTCATAAAACACAACAGACTTCTACTCTGTCCTCGAATGAGCTATCGCTTGACAGCACTGAAGTTGCGAATGGCGGTGCTTTGGGAAAGTGGAACGCACGCTGCAGGACGTCTTGATCGGAGCTGTCCTTGAAGTAAACTATTTGTAACAGTTCGTTATGTCACTGTGGTGCCAACTGCAGCTCATATTGCTGGTGCACATACAAAACACGATGCTCCAGAACCATACGCCGACCGCTATAGTCTTCCCTCTTGGTAATTGCACGTGGCCGTCCAAAGCGATGTCTTCTTGCAACCGTACAGTCTCGTGGCCACCTCTGTCAGTAACCATGTACAGTGACTACATCCTGCTGAGTCTTTCTGCGGTATCGCAAAAGTAACATGCAGCTTCTCCTAGCTCTGTTACACAACCTTGTTCAGTCACAGTGAGGTGTTGATAACGTCGTCCTAGTCGCCTTAAAGGCATTCTTGACTAACACCAGCTCACCACGTCTAGTCTCAAAGGTAACAAACGCTCACGACCGTTACTGAGTGTATTTAAAGCAAACCTGATTTGAATCTTAATAGTGGCGCTTCTGGTGCCACTCTTACGCAACCGGCGCGAAATTTGAACATACCCCATCTTTCACATGTTGAAACACGCCCTTCAACTGTCGTTTACGTTGCACAACTTCTTGGCGTTCCAATCTTTTTCCGCCTGTATGTAGCCTATGTCCTTCGAATGTTTAGGGTATCGTGTAAAAATCTGAGGTAAATCACTCAAGAACTTTTCGAAATTTTTGGCAAAAACATTAAAAACACGGCTTCTCTTTATGTAGTAGTATAGCTAAAACAAGTTCTCTTTTTCGTATCTTCCCTCATACAGGACAGCCGGAAACAGAAATCTTCTTATAGTCATTATATAAAGGAAATACGACAAATATGAAAATCCACCTGAAGAGTAACCTTTCGACTTGAAGTCCGGAACGGTAAGAATAATTAACTGACGTTGACAGTTCTTTTTTAACTTTATGTTAAGATTTAACTGTATTTTCCTTTATCCACGGTCTCAGAGTGTAACATTTTGCTAAATAGTATTACGTCTGTCATAGTTTGCTTGCATCGAAAGCAAACGTAAATCGAGCTTACTTGAAACGTCAAGAAACAATAAAATATTGTGCATTGTTCACTTCCAATTAATACGCAAAAGCGTGTAATTTTTTCAATTTTTTTCAGAAAACCACGAAATTATGAGAATGCGGTGCTGAAAGAAAATGTGTACAGGAACCTAATTAACAAGTATCTGATGCCACAGCAAATGGGCCAAAACATTGTGACAACAGCCCAAAGCGGGACTGAAAACCGCCTGTTTAGGTGACGGGCACGTGACGTGGTGTGAGAACGGTATAAGCGAAAACAAGCGAAAGGAGAATCTTTCTACTGCCAATACCAGGCGCAAATGGGGAAATCCACTGGAGTAAGCGAATTTGAAGAGAGCAGATTGTTATGACCCAGCCCCTAGCAAGGAACATCTAGGTAACAACGAAGCTGGTCTGCGGTTTGCTTGTTGCTTGGTAACCGCCATTCCTACAGTTTGGTCGCTCTAGCTCCATACAGATTGAGTGATGTCGACCAACTCTTTGTGTTCAAATGTGTGTGAAATCTTATGGGACTTAACTGCTAAGGTCATTAGTCCCTAAGCTTACACACTACTTAACCTAAATTATCCTAAGGACAACCATACACACCCATACTCGAGGGAGGGCTCGAACCAACTCTTTATTAGTAAAAGAGACTGTACTCTTGAATGTGGTTTGTACATTACTAACAATTCGAGTATCTGGCTGTATTACAAGCAACACGTTGTAAAAGAATTGCTGCATTCCTCATTACTGCGTACGTAGACAGTCGTTTCATTGCACATCAGCTCCTCCGAAGGACAACACACAACTGTAGATGCATCTCGCGTGCTGTTGTGATCATCGATGGAAAGCGGTTGAAGAACAGTGATAGCACTGGTACGTGACAAAATGTTGAATGGGAATGCTTCATCACAGAATCTGAACGTCTGAGGCTTGTTCGGGCTGTAAAGCACGACAGGCAGTGAATGTGACAGATCTGACGACAAGGGTATAATGCCGTGCAGGCAAAGGTATTTCAGAGCACCCCGTTCACCATGAACATGGGACTCAGCAGACGATCATCTAGATGGGACCAAAGCAGATAAGAAACCATCTCGCTGGTATCGGTATGTAGACGATACATTTGTGGTCTGGCCACATGGTAGAGAAGCCTTAGGCGAATTTTTTGATTACCTTAATAATATAAATCCAAGAATCCAGTTTACCATGGAGAGAGAAAATGATAACAAAATACCGTTTTTGGATGTTTTAGTTATGAGACAGACGGATGGAAGATTGAAACAACAGATTTTTAGAAAAATAACGCATACAGACAGATACTTACGTAAAAACTCTAACCACCATCCAAAACAGAAAAGAGGTGTGATTACAAGTCTCGTTGACAGAGCCAGACGGATTTGCACGCCGGAGTATCTAGACGACGAATTAAAACATCTGAAGCACGCTTTTGAGAAAAATGGCTACTCAAAGAAAGAAGTAAGCAGAATTCTGCACCCAAACAACAAAAAGCTTAAGGACAAGTCCGAAAAACGATGGAAGAATACAGTCTCTCTCCCTTTTATAAAGAAAGTAACGGATCAGATTGGAAAGATTTTAAGTAAACATGATATTAGACCTGTTTTTAGACCAACGAAGAAAATTTGTCATGTTCTTCGGTCTGTAAAAGATAAACGCGCTCCTCAAATTCCGTGTACATTGGTAAAGTTTATGTTGGAACAACAAAAATAAGCGTAAATACACGGTTAAAAGAACACAGAAGTCTTTGCCGATTAGGAAAAACAGATAAATCGGCTGTAGCAGAACACGCTTTTCAGCCAAGAAATCATCAAGTGAAGTTTTCCGAAACAAAAATTTTATCTACGACGACGAACTATTACCCACGGCTTTGTAGAGAAGCAATTGAAATATATAAACATAGGGATAATTTTAATCGGAAAGAAGAGACCATGAAACTTAGTGATATTTGGACAGGAGCACTACAGAATTGGTAGACAGTTTTATCCGTGACGAGATTACGATCGATAGTTAAGTTTTATCTCTGACAAAGATTACCTCTGCATATAACGTGTAACTCTGGTCACGCCCACTTTCTACGATACATAAGTCGCTCTCAGACGTCCGACCCGTCAGTCGGCAAGACTCACCGGAGGAGAAACACCCCTCTGAAGATGGCCAGCGCAGCTCTGGACGAAACGTTAGGAGCTGAAGAGTTTCATGGACCACGACCTTACATCCCGGAAGGTTTACCAGAAGATAGTAATTGAGCTTCTCTTTGCGGAAAACCAAGGCATCTTAGCTATTCATAGGCCCTTGCAGAATGTCTACGGAGACCAGGTAGTGAACAAAAGCACGATGAGTTTTTAGACAAGATGTATGTCATCATTGCAACAAGGTCCCGCAAACCTCTCTGGCTGGCTGGCCGCACTCAGTTGTCACTCCTGCAATGTTGGAACGTGTGGACACTCATTCGAAGATTACAATCTACACCTCGCTGCACAACTGGGCTTCTCTGTTGGTAGTGCTGAAACACACGTACACCCGTTGTGGTACTCATAGATGAGTGCCCTACAGCCCGGATCTCGCACCTTCCGACCTGCATCTGTTTGGCCCAAGAGTGTCACTCCGCAGGAAACAGTACGTGGATGATGGAAAAGTTATTGATGCAGCAAGACGATGACTCCCACATCGACCAATAGAATGGTACAATGGAGGCATAAAGGCTCCCAAGGAAGGTGGTGTAAAACTGTTGGAACCGCGGGACTGCTACGGTCGCAAGTTCGAATCCTGCCTCGGGCATGGGTGTATGTGATGTCCTTAGGTTAGTTAGGTCTAAGTAGTTCTAAGTTCTAGGGGACTTATGACTTGAGATGTTGAGTCTCAGAGTGCTCAGAGCCATTTGAACCATTAAAACTGTTGCACTGAACTAAGATTACGCTGAAAAATAAAGTTTTGTAGCCAAAAGAGTGGGGATAAAATGGTCTATTGGAATCCTGAATTAAAACCAACCTGCTTTCAGAAAAAAAGTCTTGCATTACTCACTGAACGGTCATCGTAGCAGAGCATTACATGGTAAACATGAAAAAAAATGGTTCAAATGGCTCTGAGCACTATGGGACTTAACTTCTGAGGTCATCAGTCCCATAGAACGTAGAACTACTTAAACCTAACTAACCTAAGGACATCATACACATCCATCCCCGAGGCAGGATTCGAAACTGCGACCGTAGCGACCGCGCGGTTCCAGACTGTAGCGCCTAGAACCGTTCGCCCACCCCAGCCGGCGGTAAACATGGACTTTGGGAAAACCAGAACAGAGCATAAATGAAGCTATTGAGATGTGGTGCTACGTAAGACTGTTGAAAATTAGGTGTACTGGCAACGTAGGGAATGACGAGCTTCTCTGCAGGATCGGCTATGAAAGGAATGTATGGAAAACTTTGACAAGAAGAAGGAACAGAATGACAGGACATCTGTTAAGATATCAGGGAATAACTAAAAAAAGTTAAAGCCACCACCTTGGTTCTCGTGCCCTGACCCACCATCATCCACGCAGACGGCTACTCGAAACTTGTGACATATCAGGGGTGCAGATCGGTGTGGGACAGTATTATGTCCTGGTGCACATTCGCCTGCGCGTCCATGGGTCCTACAGTAGGAAACGAAGGCACCGTGGTAGTTCTGGACTACATAGGCATTACTGCGGACAACATGAATGCCTTCGTTCCTGAAATCTTCCCCGGCGTCGATGGAATCTTCTATTAGGATAGCTGCCCATGTCACAAAGCCAGAACCCTGCTATAGCGGTTTGAGGAGCAGTGAATTGACGGTGATACCTTGGTTACCGAATTCGCGTGATCTGAATCGGGTGGAGCACATCTGGGACGCCATGGGGCGCCAGCTCTGCACCCACAAACCACCGGCCATAATTCATGGGATCTACGTGAGTAGTGCGTTGACCTCTAGGAAGGACATGTCGGGTTCATTAATAGAAGAATCACCGCTGTGTTGGGTTCAAAGGTAGATCATCACATCATTAAGTAAGTAAGTATCATAGTTTGGCTCACAAAGGATGTCCAGTGTGGGCTCCAATTATCACACAGCAACGAAATATATATGTTATTGCTTTAATGCGGAACCGAATTCCGCTGGGTTCCAATTTTGTCCACCAGGTGCAAATCTGGCGCTGTTCAGCATCTCGTCGACGTCTCCTGCTCTCATGCTGAACAAATTGTGTAAGCGGCGGTTAATAATAAAATTAACATTACACGCTTTCGAATTATTTGACCATTTCCGTCAGATTTGCACCCGGTGGCCAAAATTGGAACTACTTTTTTTCCTACAATAACGCATTAAAATATGTACTAAGTCTCACCGCCATTCGCTAGTTAAAGCCCACACTGGACCTCTGTGAGTAGCTACACTTTAATTATAACCACCCGATGTATATGAGCCATGTGTCTAAATTTTCGCCTCAGGTTCCTTTTGAACGGTTAAACATATCTATAATTTTATTTATCCTAGACGATTAGTGACAAGCGACACATGAAACAAATAGCATTTCGTTCTCGAAACTTCATTAAGAATCAAGAAACGTACATAAACTTTATTTTTTCTTTAAAATGGACCTTTTTTTGCCGACTGAGTAGCAGATTTCGATGAGACAAATTCAGTGGTGTAAGATCTAATGCGAAATAAAACACCCTGAAAATAAGGGTCTTTGTGTTGTTGCAGCCGTTGAATGGCCTGCCACCCGTTGGTTTAAGCCATTCTTCAAGGAGATTTCCTAGTATGCACGTGATGTTTGTGCTATTGTTGAGACAAGAGAAGTGTCGCCAGGTGTGTGTTGCCCTTCGGAGAACTTAGATAAAGTGTACTGGAACCGTTGCTTACATGGATCAGGTTTGGTATGAGGGATGCTGGCAATTCATCTGCAGTGTGTAATGCATCCACGTAGTCGACTCTATTATGTCTCCATGCTCGTTGTCAAATATGTGGGGTCCAACAAATCGTATTAATGAGTTTTATGACAAAAAAGTAAATGACAATACCCAACTTTGACAATTACACAGATGTGTCGCAAGCAAAGGGCGACATACAAAATAAACAATCATCTGCAGTAGGCTACAAACTGTTCCAAGTCTACTACTTCGTAGAGTGTACAAGTGTAGTAACGAGTGTCGACGCTTCTATCCAAGTCACTATTCTTGAAGCTACTATTGAACTGGGGCTCACCAGTCGGTCGCGGCGCTTATTTCCTCTTCACATAGGGGACGCTGCTGTCGCGTTGTCTTACTGGAGAAGGGTCAGTCAGCGTGCAATTTGTTGTCTTCTCACAGCCCTCTCTTCTCTATCGTTCCCGACAGGCGTGCCGGGGCTTGACTTTACGCCGTAACAGAATCATTTGCAATGCACAAACCACATTCGATGGGACAATTTCACTTGCTAATGAAGAACTGGTCGACCTACATAACAATAATTATGAACCAATCAACATTTACTTTTCATATACGTGTTATAAGTACTGAATCACCTATGGCTACTTTTAACGACAATGATAATTGAGGAAACGACTCAGATTTGAACCTTGTATACCATAATGAACTATCAACTGGTAATAGTAATGAATTTCTAAATTTAGCTAGAAGTGAAAATTGGAATCTAAGTTCGACCGTTCAGGTACAAGATTTAACTATGAGTAATCCTGTGTCTGATGATATGTAAGAGCCTAATAAATCAACTACTGTTATAGATAAGGGCAGATTATGAGGCAATGAGGCCATGTAATTAGGCAGTATGCCTAAAATTGTTGCAAAAACGTCGGTCAACGAAAGCGGAAATGACTCAGCAACATAAGACTGACGGAAGAAATTCAGACACTAACACAAAAGTTAGGACTTTATTCGCAAGCGCTAAAGGATATGGGATTAATAAATTTAAATGCGAAGTCTGAAGACAATATTGCCTGCTGGGAACGAATGTGCCTTGAATGCAGCAAAATCTTGAATAAAGAGAGAGAGAGATCTGGTAATTTGATAAAGATATCAAAGATACAAAAACGTTCAGCTTCCCATTTGATGCAGAATCAATGTCGGGACAAGTCAGTGGCAGATACATACATCTGTAGCACCACATTCAAGTGCTTCGATTCTCTTCTGTTGCGGTTTTCCCGCAGTCCATGTTTCACAACCATAAAATGCTGTCCTATAAAAGAACATAAAAGAACAATCTCAGAAATTCTTCCTCAAATGTTGTTACTAGTAGACTTCTCTTTGCCAGGAATGCCCTTTTTGCCAGTGCTAGTTTGCTTGTTACGTCCTGATTGCTGCGACCGTCATGGGTTATTTTGCTGCCTAGGTAGCAGAATTCCTTAACTTCATGTACTTCATGATAACCAATCCTGACGTTAAGTTTCTAGCTATTCGCATTTCTGCTACTTCTCATTCCGTCTTTCTTCAATTATTGTCAAGTCGTACCGGCTCGTTCTATGTTATTACATCTTTGCCTACTGACGCTATCCGTCTCTGTGTAGTCGTCGGGTGAAGCTTCAGTAGCCTGTTAGTTACCTCTTTGGTTGTAGTTCATTGTTGACTGCATAGGCGGACAGTCGGTCACTGTGTGTGTGTGTGTGTGTGTGTGTGTGTGTGTGAGAGAGAGAGAGAGAGAGAGAGAGAGAGAGAGAGAGAGAGAGAGAGAGAGTGAAGAGGCACAAGAGGCACATGTGACGTACGTTGAGCTGTTCACGGAGGCTACGGGCGCCCGTTGTCTAGGTGGCCGTTGGTCGGTAGAATTGTGTTGGCCTAATGTCAACGTAGACGGTCTACCTTGGACTAAGGAGGCGTAATGGCAGATGTGAACGTTGGAGTGCTGTTCATTTTCTGGTGCCGTGTGTTCTGCGCTTTGGGTGTAAGGTATTAGTTACTTGATTGACATATGTACTCCCTTGTTGAAGTGGCCCCCGCTACGCTGGATTTCCTGTGGTTCTCCATCACTAGGTTTCAGGTAATAAATTTACTTTATTGTGCCTCTGTTTGAAATTATCTGAGTGCCATATTTCATATGTTTTGAAATTATTTTTTAATTGCAACTTGTTCAATGTCAGCTTATCTTGTTATTCGGGCCTGAAATCAATAGTGTCATATGTTCTAGGCAGCCATGTGTATTCCTGACCACTCAGGTCGAAACTGAGTCCGATTTGTAACGGGCGTTGTTGCTTCCCTGACTGATATAACTACTGTAAATTTGCCTACGGCTGTGGTAAGCAAGCCGGGCTAAGTGGCCGAGCAGTTCTAGGCGCTACAGTCTGGAACTGCGCGACTGCTACGGTCCCAGGTTCGAATCCTGCCTCGGGCATGGACGTGTGTGATGTCCTTAGGTTAGTTAGGTTTAAGTAGTTCTAAGTTCTAGGGGACTGATGACCACAGCAGTTAAGTGCCATAGTGCTCAGAGCCATTTTTTTGTGGTAAGCAAACGCTAGCGGCACAGTGAATGTTGGCTCATTTGACTAATTAAGTTTCTTAACTCTGGTGAGATTTTGCCCCTTTAAAAAAATACAATTATTTTTGCAAATACGTATTATTGTAGTTGTTTGTGTGTTAGCCCCCAAGATTTGCCTGTTACCTTTTAAGTTAATGTGTTTGAGTAGCCGCGTGTTGTTGTTGTTTATTTTATTGGAGGATTAGCCGGTTAATCTTCTTAGGAATTCTTATTGTAATATTCTTGTTATAATACTTAAGGTTTTGTTGGGGCTTGGGGCAACGCTCACACTGCGTTTCGTGCCTTGGTTAGAGCACTTTCATATGTTCTGTGATTATTATGCATGAATTGAGGTCTGATTGTTTGCTCTCAGCTTTCTGAGCTGTTAGTAGCGTTTGGAGGAAGTGCCCCGGGGTTTATCTGTTACCCAATGGCTCATCGGGCGTTGCCAGCCCGCGTGGGCTGTGGTGCACCGCTTCTTTCTCACCCTAGCCTCTGAGACGTTGTGGCCACCTAGTTTGTTACGGGATATCTCGTAAGTTGAGTTTCTGTATCGTAGCAATCGGGCGCTAACTTAACCTGAAGTGCCCATTACTCTAAACCACCTTGCTCAGACTAGGCCGGCCGTAACTGCCTCTTCCTTGGTTTCCATGTTTGAAGTTTGGTTTTAACGTAATAGTTTTAATACTGGTGTAGTGCTCAATTTGTTAAATGGTATTTTATTATTTTTTCACGTCAGTATCTTGATTATGCCCAAGAAGCTTCTCTGATTGATCAGGTATTGGATATTTGCGTTGAGAATTGTTCCTGTCCTCATTGCATAAGATTATTTAGTGTTGAACGTCCCGTCGACAACGAGGTCATTAGAGACGGAGCGCAAGCTCGGGTGAGGGAAGGATGGGGAAGGAAATCGGCCGTGCCCTTTCAAAGGAATCATCCCGGTATTTGCCCGAAGCGATTTAGGGAATGCACGGAAAACCTAAATCAGTATGGCCGGAGACGGGATTGAACCGTCGTCCTCCCGAATGCGAGTCCAGTGTTCTAACCACTGCGCCTCCTTGCTCGGTCATTGCATAAGATATTAGAACTTAATGAGTCTCAGTTCGTCAGGTACCAGACCTGTGTAATTTCATGTTACTACACTTCTTGTAAGTTATATTTATTAATGTCAAGTACCCCCTTTGACCAGCAAAATATTGGAATTGGAATGTATAGCATCATTGCTGTCATTGTTTGCCTAGGTCTAAGCGCGTGCTTGAGTTATATTTGATTACACTACTTGCTTGTTGGTTCTTTATATATTGATGCATCTTATTCGTTTAAATTAACTAATTAATAATCAATCGGTTTAATTGAAGAAATTTTGGAGTAACTGCCTTAATGCCTTTTCCTAGTTATTTTATCTAATTTTCTTATGAAATTTGAGCTGCTGTTACCATTTTAAATCTGTTGCTGCTGCTAACCCTTGACACTCATTAGTAGCTTCTTTTTAATTACGTTCATTGCAAGCAGCCGTTATCAAGTCAGAAACAAGACACATCCTGCCGTTTTGCGGTATAATGCCACGCCGGCTGCGACAGAGTAACTCAGTGCATCTGAAGATGGAAATACATACCGCTGAAACTAGTAATCCAATAACTGTTTTAATATAGCGACTTTGGCAAATAAATTTGTTTTAAAAAGAAGACCACAATACAAAAAAAGTAATGAGAACGCAATGAGATGTTTCTTTAAAAAAATATGTTCTTGAATAATCCCGCTTTTGAAGACGATTTAGTCATTGCCTTTACCAAACATTTGTGGTTAATTGCACGCAAGAAATTAGTCACGCAAACATTTTGAAGATTTCGACAAACTATTACGTATTGTCGATAAGCTGAAGAAAACAAGCTGAAAGTGTGGGAGAAAAGATGTGAGAGTGGAGTCAAATAAAGGAGACCGGTAACCAAAAACAGAAGAGATGCAATGCAAATGAAAGAACAGAGGTACAGAAGAAAGCAAAGTGGAAAATATGAAGCCTTATATCATCAGGGTGAGAGCACAAAAGTAGCCCTGTTTCGATAGCTTTTGTATTCCATTGACTGTTCGAGATATTGTGATATTATAAAATAACTGCGTTTCTGTGCCAGAATTTTTCGTGGGCCCTGTATTTTTGTGCTGTATTAAAATTTTACCGCATATTTTGAAACAATATCAAGACATATCCCACGCGTGATCGTTTATGTCAGCAAGCAAGTGTGTGTGACTTAAAGCGTTTGACGTCAGATGAAAAGACCGTAGTGACTTGCTCAACAAAAACAGGTTAAAATTCTTTTGTTTAAGCGCACCATTCATGCCTGGTACCATAGATAATACAGACCACGCAAGACGTCATTATATTGAAAGCATATCGATCAGCTAGCGTGTGGAAATCCCTCACAAGAGACATCAATTAAAAATTAATTTTCCATTATTGTGGCATTTTCAGTTAAGATTTTATAACTAAAATGATGAAGTCTTGTGCAGCGCTAAGTTTTATTTAATTTCTTTAGCTAACGCGTTTTCAAGATAAAGTCAATTAGTTAGATGTTGAAATTAAGGAGTGAATGGTCTTCTATTCTACATTATTTATTTGTCTATAAATGTCATTAATTTGATAAGGGCCATATATATTTTCCCTAGAAAAATAGACGCGGAAATTTATGAAATGTTAACTGCACGGTCAGTGTTTCTTTTATTTCACGTTAAAAGCTTCATAACTTCTTTTTCGTTATCACAATACTGGTAATAGTTTTTCCACTAATGAAATACAGAAGAGTGATTCTTAGCCTTTTCATGGATAGGCTCTATGTCGTTATTTTGCATGTGGTCTAGTAAAAGAACCAGACCAAGCCCTGATTTGTTGATACTATATCTTGTTATAAATGCAGTCATGGCCCAATATCAATTTAGTAACAGAGTCTGATTTCGAGAATAAGAAAAGGAAAAAATCACAGGAGGAGAAACTCTGAAGAAACTGTCCAATTATAAACTGGTAGACATAGCTTGTACAATTGAACATGAAAAAGTACAAAAACCACTAATGAATTCCTATCAGATCTACCGAGTGTGGAAATGGTCAGATTACAGCCAAATACCATATGATGATTTGGTTCGCCTAGACTGTTATCGGAATACCTCAACGTGGAAACAGTTAATAACTTTAACGCTTCATCAAAGCACTTGAATACTAATATGGTTCGAAAAACGAATTCTGGATGTACTACTACGAGGTGACATATCATGAAAGTTATTTTGTTGAATATGATTATATGTACAATGTAGAAAATCTGCAAAAGCAACAAAGCAATTCTGAAACCAGCGATTAAAACCTACCTTTCAAAACATGAAAATCGTGCATGTTACAGAGTGGGATATTTATCACTATTAATGTGGGAGAACAGTTCATGAGATGAACTGTTTCACTGCCTATACCATGGGCTATCATCGACTAGAGGCTCCCTACAATAGATATGCACAAGATGGCGCCACACAAAGCATGGATCATAGCTCTGTACGATAATTCAATAAATGAATTAGGAATGCGAAAATGATTAACAGAACATTGAAACTGATATTTTATATCGAATGATAAGAACTGCGTTAAGCAATCCACAACTGTATCGGTACGTTTTATTAGAGACGATCGATTTGTCTAGCATCAGACCATCATGGGTCCCAGCTCTGAATTTGCGTAACTGGAATAACAGTCACCACTTGGACATCGTTCCATCACTAATAGTAGCTGTCTGTACGTAATATACTCGTACACAGGCTGCGTATATTGTGCTACTATTAGTGATGAAACAATGTACACGTAGTAAATGTCATTCCAGTTACGCAAATGCGTAGCTGGTATCATTCTTGGACCCTATGATGGTCTGATCCAAGTAAGTACTATCCGATTCTGTTATCAGTTTTTAACTTACGAAAAACCAGCGATCTCTGTGCCTCTGTAATAACTAACGTTTATCTATCACAAAAAATTCCCGATTCATCACAAAGCCAGCTCTCCAAGTGACTGTAAAATAAGTGTACAAGACGAATATCCCATTAACGAAATGACTGAAAACGTTGCCTATTAATAACCACTCTAAATAACTGAAACAATCTTATATTTCCAGCTGCAGCCGTGACCTTCGAACTGCTAAGTCCTCTCGCCTCAACAATGTCGGAACACAGAGTGTACTGAAACTCACTCGCCAAACATGGGTCAATACCGCCACCGTTTTGATTGGCTGGAAACGTCCGGAACACGCCAGAAGACTATACGCTACCACTGCTGTGTCTTACAGAGACAAAATCTCAAAAAGTCTGCACAACATATCGCTGCTTAGTACAGAATGTCTCTGCGAAATGTTTGTAAAGACTAGTTTCACGAGTTAAACAAACAGACTGTACCGGAACTGAAAATACCGTTTCAACATAGAACTTTCAATTTGTATTCAGAATTACTGCAAAAGATATGATGAAACAACGCACGTAACTATTACTTTGCTTTACAGACAGTGATAAAAAAGTGCTACTATTACTGACGTCACAGATCATTTTCTATTGTGTTCATTGAGGATTACCTGCAGCAGCACCTGAATTCTTGGCTCTGTGGGTGGAGCTCAAATATTTCAGATATCAGATAAACATTTTGAGTGATACTTTACCAGATAATGCCATCGCCTCTATTCTCTATAAAAGATTACGTAGCTATTTGCTCACTTTATCTGATTCACCACAAAATTTTTTTCAAATAACCAACATTTTTAATATATTGTGCTTCGTATCCGGCTATTTGTTCAGTTTACTTACTGAATTTAGTAAACGTCATCATACTCAAAAAAAGCTTATTTTGTGTGACTAAATTGAGGTCGTCGACATGGCGTGTTGTTTTAACCCTATTGGTGCTATAGATGTTGTACTTTTATCTTTTATCCATTTGACAACCAACCTGGGGGCATTCTGTTTTATAAATTACAAACCCTGTGGAGTTCTTTAATGTATTTATACTTTGTCCTCAAAATGTCGACGACACATGTAAATGAACATACACGCAAAATGTAATACCAATCTGAAGATGACAGCACAATTCTGTCGAAACTAGTAATTGGAATAAAGGTCTCACAATCAAGCGATCTTGGCTTTCACAAAATACATGGAGTATCAAAAATAATCATTCTATTTAAGAAAATCATAACTATTATGTTATTTGAGATATATGTGTGAACAACGTATTGTTGGAAAGAGCAAACACTAGAGTTTTACGTGGTTCCTGTTAGATAGCAGCAGTGAGCGCCCACCTCGGTTCTAGCAAAAGTTGTGTCGGGACAACAGATAGCTTTTGTGTTCTACGTTTTGCGCAGCGCGGGTCAGTAATAACTGCTCACCGTGACTTCCATACTAAGTATGGTGTGGATCCTCCTACAGCACAGAACATTAGACAATGGGATGAACAGTTCCTAAAAACAGGTTGTCTGTGTAAAGGTAAATCGCCGGGCCGTCCCCGAGTGTCTGACACAGACGTCAAACGCATCCGCCATAGTTTCACAAGGAGTCCGCAGAAATCAGTCCGCCGTGCAGCTCGACATTTCAACATGCCACGTTGTCCGTCTGGCGTGTGTTGTGTCGACATTTATACATGAAACCACACAAAATTCAGCTACTGCAAGCTCCAGGTGAAGATGACAAACAACAACGTGTGGAATTCTGTAATTTCGTTCTTGGCAAGATGGAGGATGATAATTTTCTTCCACGCTTAGTGTTTAGTGACGAGGCAACATTGCATTTAAATCAAAAGGAGAACTGTCATAATGTGAGAATATGGGGTACGAAACAACCACATGAACTTGTACAACGCGACAGGAACTCTCCAAAATTTAATGTGTTTTGTGCAGATTCACGGGAAAAAGTGTATGGCCCATTTTTCTTTGCCAAGAACAGTGTTACAGGAAGCACGTATCTCGATATGCTTGAGAACTTCGTTGGAGACTGATTCGAACGACTTCATTTACCAACAGGATGGGACACCGCCACAGTGACATCTATAAGAGCGGGTGTTTTTAAATCAAGGGATTACTGAACGATGGATCAGTCGCACTGGACGAAATGATTCAGCCTTACATTACTGGACTCCAAGGTCACCAGACCTGACTGTATGTGACTGTTTTTGTCGGGGTATATAAAAGACACTGTTTATGTGCCTCCGTTACCAATAGCAAATATTCAAATGTATGTGAATTTCAATGGGAACAAACTGCTGTGGTGATCGTCCCTAGGATTACACACTACTTAAACTGACTTACGTTATGGACAATAAACACACAACCACACACACACACACACACATGTCCAAGGGAGGACTCGAACTTCCCGCGGGAGGGGCCGCGCAATGCGTGACATCGTTCCTCTAACTGCGCGGCCACCCCGCGCGGGTTACCAACAACAATGAATGAACTGAAACATTGCACAACGGCAGCCGTGGAAGAGTATTTCAAGAAATGCTCGCTAGTGTGGGAACAGTTTGAATACCGCATTGACATATTCCTTACATCTCAAGGGGGGGCATACTGAACACCTATGAAAAGGTATGAAGAGACGAAGTGACGATTGTGTTCCTTTAAGTGGTATCCCAGGGCACTACTATTACTAGCGTACTCTTGCTCCCTGAAACGTATGCCGAATTCCTTTCCCGTTTCGCCAATGTAGTAACTTTCACGGGACCCACATTTCATCCTGTATATAGGCTGTCATTACGAAACGTCAACAGCACAATTAACAGTGCTACCTGTTTGTCTACATTTTGGTAATGACATTCCTTGACTCCGTTTGGTATATACTCCTTTATCAAAAGGTGCTTTGGTCTTGGATATTGTTAGTTTGTGACTGACTTTTACAAGACCTTTGCATTTCTGTAACATAAGATCTATTACTTCTTCCTTTTGTAACAAGAACCTGGAACGCATCATGACAGTTGATAAAGAAATTCAGAGAAAACGAGCAACCGTTATTAAACAACCAAGAGCTTCATAATTAATACCAATAATTCTGTATATACGGGTTGCATACCTCAATAAGGACCTTCTGTCTGACTTAGAATAGACTGAATTGGTTTGTATTTATCGTTGTCGCTATTTGAAGAAGATATTTTGTGTTAAAAGTGATTCAAATGGCTCTAAGCACTATGGGACTTAACATCTGAGGTCATCAGTCCCCTAGACTTAGAACTACTTAAACCTAACTACCCTAAGAGCATCGCGCACATCCATGGCCGAGGCAGGATTCGAACCCGTGACAGTAGCAGGCGCGCGGTTCCGGACTGAAGCGCCTAGAACCGCCCGACCACAGAGGCCGGCTATTTTGTGTTAAACTTTAATCAGATGTCAAAGTATCTTTTGTTTGTAATAACTTTTTCTATTTTTTTAAATTAGTTTTTACATGGTAAATAAAGTCGTAATAAAATATTGAGCATCACATCTGCACAATGCCCACCACAAACCCCACGCTACTTTAATCCGCTGATACACGTTGGTAGCTCAACCGTGGGACAGCCTGAGGGGTGCAAGGTGTCTGTTAGAGAGGTCGTCTTCCTTTGCTGTGTGCTGTTTCAGTCATGGCAGACAGGGACGTGCCGGGTGGCCGGGTGTGGGTTGGCTTCGACAGTAAGCAGTGGCGGTGCGCGCGCAGGGTGCAGCAGGCACAGTAACGGAACTGTCCCAGAAGTCGCGGTACGTCTGAGGTGAGTCGGTGCAGTTGACTGAATTGCAACACAAGGACGTGGGTAGTACTATCGATGTTGTTAGTTCGTTTGGAAGTTTGTGGTAAGTTACTATGGGACCAAACTGCTGAGGAAACTTGTTGTAGAGATCTTGCTGTGTGAATTACCTTCGTGAGGCCAGATGCGTAGAATACAAGGTAGGATTGCTCATTGTGAGAGTAGTGTTAGTGATCTGTTACGAATTGTTGGGAATGAGGAGGTTGGGGAGTTAAATGAGTTGAAGAGGTTGTCTCAAAGAGAGACTATAATCAGCGATTTATCATGAATGTGTAAGTGCAAGGGATTCTCAGTGATTAAGACAAGGTTACAGATGATCATCCGACACACAATACAAATGACGATTTGTCAGACAGGATCGCAGACATAGTTCGATAGGATTCCTAACTGCATACTGGCAATGTTTAATGGTGAGGACTGCATACTGATTCCATGTATTCTGTGGCGAAACGTCTGACTAATACAGTGTGGTTGACTGACTAATAGCATCTTTTTAAACTCTCGAGTATAGCAATTTCCAGTTACTGTGTCTGTGTATGTATCCGTGTTCTAAGCATAATTTGGCTAGTATCATAGCTAATGCTACAGAGAGAGAGGAGTGGTACATCTACATCTACATGGTTAGGCTGCACTTCACAATTAAATACGTGTCAGAGGGTTCCTCAAACCACCTTGAAACTGTTTCCCTACCGTTCCACTCTCAAACAGCGCGCGGGAAAAATGAACACTTCAATCTTTCTGTGCGAGGTCTGATATCTCTTATTTTACTACGATGACCATTTCTCCCTGTGTTGGTGGTCGCCTGCAAAATGTTGTCACATGCTGAGGAGAAAGCTGGTGATTGAAATTTCGTGAGACTATCTTGCCGCAACGAAAAACTTCTTCGTTTGATTGTCACCACATTCACGTATCATATCCATGGAGATCTCTCCCCTATTTCGCGATAGCGCAGAAAGAGCTGTTGTTTTTGAACTTTATCGATATCATCTGTCGATCCTCTCTGACGCGGATTCCACACCGCACAGCAGCACTCCAGAAGCGGGCGGACGAGCGCGCTGTAAGCAGTCTCTTTAGTAGTTTTGTTGCATTTGTAAGTGCTCAGCCAATAAATCGCACTCTTTGATTTGCTGTACCAACAATATTATCTATATGATCTGCCCAACTAAATTTATTCGTAATTGTAGTCCCTAAGTATTTAGTTAAATTTACAGCGTTTAGATTTGCGTGATCTACACTGTAACCGAAATTTAGCGGATACTTCTTTGTATTCATGAGGACGACTTCACACTTAATATTAATCGAGAATTGCCACTCTTCTCTCCATACAGGTACCTTGTCTAGATCGTTTTGTAATTTCTTTTGAACATCTGGTGACTTGTCTCATAAATCGTTTATGTAGATCAGGAAGAGCACCTAATAACAACACTTCCTTGGGGGAACACCAGTTATTACGTCTGTTTTACTCTATGACTTTCCCTCAGTTACCAAGAACTATGACCTTTCTGACAGAGAATCACGAATTAAATAAAAAAAAAGGTTCAAATAGCTCTGAGCACTATGGGACTTAACATCTGAGGTCATCAGTCCCCCAGACTTAGAACTACTGAAACCTAACTTACCTAAGCACATCACACACATCCATTCCCGAGGCAGGATTCGAACCTGCAACCGTAGCGATCGCGGGATTCCAGATTGTAGCGCCTAGAGCCGCTCGCCCACAACGGCCGGCAATCACGAATTCAGTGGCACAACTGTGACTTGTACATGTTATGAGGAGGTTAAATGAGTCGCGTAATTGGCGTGAGCAAGCGGTAAATGAATAGTTTGGTGAATGTTCGTGCTCGTGCGCGCACATTTTGTATCCAGACTGTGGACGCTGAGATGGTTGCTCATATAATAGAAAGCATTAAACGAGTTGACTGGGCTCGGGTTTGTAGTTTGGTTGTGTCTTTCAGTGGTTACGGACGCGTGGGCTACAATGTATGAGGGTACTTGTTGTCCACTGCACATTTACCTGTGCAGGAGCTGTGGGTGCCTTTGGGAACAATACTGTATGAATAATTATTGTTAATATTTAAGTGCGTTGCTTGACAATGGGTGTGTCAGCCTGAAATCGATAACCACTACAGCGGAAATTTATATCAATGAATCTCAAACGGACGAAATAAAAAAAATATCCAGTTTGCTCAGTAAAGTGTTACGTTGTTATTTGTTATTTCGGTTGCCTGTATGGGTCCAGGTTGAACAGTTTTCCATTAATTATTGTTATTATCTGGAGAAGATTTTTGTGTTAAACAGGCCCTATTCGGGTCTTAAAGTATGTTTTGTTTATATTAGTTTTTTCTATCCTGTTAAATTCATGTTCATGTGGTACATGAAGCGGGAGACAAAATACTGAGCTCCACGTCTGCGCAACCCCTAACCCGAATCCCAGTTTACCAAACTCCCACGTTACAGTATACAGGCTTTCGCTGTATAACTGCCGTGAACAGGGATTATACAAAAATAGAGGCATAAAGGGAACACAGTCGCAGAAAATATAATATTTGAAGTACGCTTGGTATTATTTAGGAAAAAAAGAAAGAAAACTTGCCACTGATGAAAATATGGGTTAACGGCGCTGTGAGAAACGACGAAACGAAAAAAGAAAAAGGATAAAGGTGAAGGAACAGATGCCGGACAAAAACGACAGAGGTGTTGCAATGGTCATGTTTTCGGTATCGTACTAATTCTTACTAAAATGTGCCATTCGACTTCGGAATGGAATGTTTCGGATAAAAGCAGTGGAATCTTCCGCAGGTGATATCATCACTGTTGTGGAATGTTCTCTCTACCTGTGTACTAGCCACAGTTCACTTTTCATGCAGCTTAACTAGCAATACTGGTGATATATTAGATGCCTTAAATGTACACTTTAACCACTTATCTGTAATCATGACAAAAATGGGAAATCTTGGTTGGTCGAAGCCAAGCACTCCCTCTTTATTACGTGGGAAAGTCTTGCTCTGTGCACGAACGCGAAGCTGTTATCTGTTTGTGCAGCTTCGGTGCGGCTCATCACAGATTAAACATAGCCTAATGCGACCATAAATCTAGCATTACGATCCCCGCAGCACACAAGCTTCGAAGGAAGATATAATGCTGTGCACGGGGGCACGATATTTCACGTGGCCACAACGCTGCTGGGGATCGGCTGCCTGTCACGTTGATCGCGAAGTTCCCGTTTTCCCTGTATTGAATTTTATATCAGCGCAGAAATAAGACAGCATGTAGTTTATGAGGATATCTGCGTCAACAATATCGTCTTACAGGAATATGGGGTACTGTACTCCAATGTTCAGCATTATTATTTTCATTATAAGTGGAGCGAGGGAAAAACGACCGTCTGTATGCTTCCGTACGAGCCCAGATTTCTCTTATCTTCGCGATACTTTCGCGAGATGTACGAGGGCTATTCATTTCTAAGGTACGATCGGTCGGAAAATGGAAACTGCAGTGGAATTCAAAAATATTTTCTACGCAACAGTTAGCTACACCATCCAGCCACTGCTCTACAGCCGGCCGAAGTGGCCGTGCGGTTAAAGGCGCTGCAGTCTGGAACCGCAAGACCGCTACGGTCGCAGGTTCGAATCCTGCCTCGGGCATGGATGTTTGTGATGTCCTTAGGTTAGTTAGGTTTAACTAGTTCTAAGTTCTAGGGGACTAATGACCTCAGCAGTTGAGTCCCATAGTGCTCAGAGCCATTTGAACCACTGCTCTACATAGTCGCCACTCAGACTTAGACATCCGTAGTACAGTTGCACCAATTTTACTATAACCTCGTCATAGAAGGCTGCCGCCTGCGCTTTACGCCAATTCTCTACGCTAGTTGTCTGTCCCAAAATGTTATATTCACAGCCAACGGTTCTTGTGAGCAGAGATGAAACTCAGAGGAAACGCGGTCCAGGCTGTATGATGGGTGATCAAACATTTCCGACAGAAAACGCTGCAGGAATCTCTTCATTGCCCCCGCAGTGTGAGGCCAAAAACTATCATGAAGAAGGAAATGTATGACAGTTACGTTATTTGGGGGGGGGGGGGGGGCGGCGGGTACATGAAATCAGACGAAACCTCTCAGCAAGCACTCAGACTTGGTAGGAGACACTACTTTGTAGGTATCTTCACGTGTTCACTGTGCACTCAGAACTGAAAAGAGCGACTTGAAACGATTTAAGAGCAATCTATAGACACTGCGCAAGTCATCTCTGCAAGACTTCATCTGATTTTCACTGTGGTTGGCATTTCGCGACTGATCGGAGCTTCATAAGCGAACCAGCACTCGTATGTTCCCCGCAGTAGGATCGTTATGCAGTCTGTTGCAAATGCCGCTTCTGTAAGCTTTCGCAACATTGTTTCACGAAAAAAGAGTCGTCTTCTGTACAGGCATTCCAGTTCGAGTTCATGGGATATTTCCATAATATTCGCGTGTTGGTCGAACCTACGGCAAGAAATCTAAGAAGACGTCTCTCACTTTTATAGATTTCATCCTTTAATGCGACCTAGTGAGGGTCCCTAACACTCTGGCAGTGGTCAACAGTGGGTCACACAAGTGTGCTGTACGCTGTGACCATTAGATTTGTGCTTCTCAAAGATTGTTCCCAAGAAACCGGAGTTGATCTTACGTGCATCTTCCATTCCACGTCGCTTTGCAGTGCGTTTAATCTACCGTTTCACTGTCAGTTGTGAGTGAGGTGGCGACTATGGAGCGCAAAGTTTTCTGCGTTCTTGAGTTCGCGAAAAGTGAGTCGCTAATTGCAGCGCAGTGGGCATTTCGCGCTAAATTCGGTATTCAACCACTGACTCACAAAAGCATTACCCACTGGTTTAAGCAGACTGGGAGCGTGTGCCAAGGTAAAAGCACAGACCGATCTGGGAATCTTATATAACTTGAGGGAACAGCCATTGTTCCAAAATGTCCAGGTACGTGATTCCCGTTGCAGTTCTTTCCGCAAAGAACAATGGTCCATAAACCTTTGTACGGGACACGGCACAGAACACGTTGATCTTCGGTGAGGCACTTTCGTGTTGCAATGGTGAGAGTGGATTTTCCAAACCCCGTATGCGAACCTATTTCGTATGGTTTGACCTCCGGAAGCGAACATAACGCTAACAGACCTCAAGCACAACATCTCGGAATGTGCTCCGCAATGCTGAAGGCGTTATATTGCAGGTTAAACTGTCACATTCTATCATATCTTTTTGGTGATTCTTTTCTTACTTCAGTTTCTGAGGTATTCAATAAAAGACAGTTTACTGAACAATGAAAAAGAGCAAAAGGCAGGGATTTAGTTTTCTCCTCTACAGTTCAACATGTACGTAGGGACTTCAGAAAGTTGTTTACACATGTTTCGTGCTAAGACGATTACGCAACAAGAGTGACGCATTGTAATAAGAGACAGTTTTGCTACGGTACAGATAATAGGTGTCACGTAGGGCGGTAGTGAAATGACTCGGCATCTGGGAACGTACTCCAAAATTAAAGCACGCGGGGTTGTACGAATACTTCGGGCAAAACGTCTAGAAGAAGCAGCTTGGAAAATCAAGCATTGTTCTCTTGCTACACATCAAGCAGCACACGCAACACAAGCTTTGCATCGGCATTTTCGATGAGAGGTTTGGAAGCAACCGCCGTAGTGTCCTGATATTGCACAATGCGATTTCCATGTTTCGAAACATCTAACGGATAAAGATTTTCCGACGATGGAGACGTTCACATACTGGTTCTCGAATGGCTTCTTGACCAAGGAGCGGATTTCTACCGTCGAGGTTCTTTTGGACTTTGTTAAAAAATAGTTTGTTGTGATTGTTTCATTTTGAAGTGTAGTGTAGCATTCAACAAAAGTTATTTAGGCCGCAATTCTAATGTATAATCTACTTTTTGAAGTCCCTTCATACATCTGGAGTACAGCGTTGTAAGGACGTAAATCATGGACTGCAAAAAAACAATCGAAGTGTTTTAAATGTGACGCTGCGAAAAGGCGCTGAAAATTAAGTTGACTGATATGATAGGAAGTGAGGTGGTTATCCGCAGAATCGATGAGGAGAGTATTATTAGGAAAATTTTCACTGTAAGGACGAACGGGAAGTGTTCTAAGACGTCGATAAATAGCATCAGTGGAAGAGGAAGTTAAGAAGGGAAAAACTGGGAGGGGAGGGGGGGGGGGGGGAGCATCGATTAAGTGAAGACGGTGAGGCAGCTAAAGCAGGCCACGCAAATTATATCTAGAGTGAGTAAATATATTGGCACTGAAGGTTTGAAAACTACTAGTCACTGACATGAAGAGCCGCTGTACGACGTGAAAGAGGTATTGCGGCGTGCAGTTAGTGTACCACGAATTATTGGGACGATCTTCCCCACCAAACCATTTTTTGCGATAGGTGCATCCTTACTTCGTCGACCTAACAGCTAGCGAAAGGACGTACGGTTGTTTCGCGCAGAACAGTGCAAGAGCACACACACTTAACGCGCCTATCGCAGTGCCTTACTTGGCTCCATACCCGAGACCTCTAACGCTCGCCTGTGCTGTGGCGCTCGACTCGGAGGTACGCCATTTCGAATTCTCGTGACGGATAAAATTTTCAGTGCTGGTATTTGGTTGGCAAAAGAAAGAGAGGTGGTTGTCTAAAGTCCCTGATCACTAGTCCTTGCATCTATGTCTTGGATTAAATTCCAAACCCCTCCGAAATGTATCATGTGAATGAAGAAATGTGACATAGTTGGTGGTGATCCGTCCGTCGGATGGGGGGGGGGGGGGGGCGGTACTCTTGATGGCCCCCTTAGTGCTATTCGCGAGGAATATGCTATGTGCTGGCACTGGGTCTCACCCTCGTGTCGTATGCGTTACGTCATCAACAAAACAAACATAACAGTATACCATACACGCATCCGTTACGATCATCTACACTCTACAACTACATATGCAACACAACTCTCATACATCCGCAAGGAAAGGGGCTAATGTGTGTGGTGGAAGAACACCCTTTGTAATAGGCGGCTGAAACAGACCCTTGGGATAACCCATCCAACAATATTTACATTTGTTCACAATGCTAGGGGATTTTTTTCTACAATCAGAAACAGCTTGTGGTACTGCCGTAGACACATTGAGGGCGTGTGCTGTCGCAATGTCCTGTATTTTAGATAGTTTTCTTATAGCAGTTTACTGTTCAGATACCTGCCAGAAGTAGAACATAGGTCGTTCCAATAATTAGTGTTGCACTATCTGCATTCCACACTCCTTATCTTCACATGCCGCAGAGACTATTTGTGTAGCTGACTAGGATTTTCAGGCATTGTAAGGGCGCAGATGTTGATCCTGTACTTGAAGGATCGATTATGCTCTTAAACTCTGTTGCTACAAAGGAGTCGTATCACTGACGGGCAAGCCTGCAGGGCAGGTCCTGGGAGCTCGTGTTACGCGTATCGCGCCTAGAAGTGAATATTTTTTGGAAATATTATACTGAAAGTCGCGTCAGTGCTGACACGAAAAATTGTACGCGTATGTGTGTGAGCAATTTTAAAGCTCAGATTTAAATTTCGTATCCAATGGAACTGTTATGTAATGAAAAGGCGATCGTATGGTAATGTACTGGCAATGATGAACTCATAAAGGCTTGTAACAAATGAGTGACTGCATCTGTAGAGTGAGTGCAATCGCAATCAGTAGGGACGTGTTATATGAACCTAAAGTGGGATAAAATTAACTGTGCCGTACAAAAGTGTTCACATATTTCAGCGTCTCCATTAATGGTATAGTATTTTTTGGAGGAAGCAGAATCAAAGAACAGTGTGAGGGAGTAGATAGAGAATGTATCGTAGCTCACCGTCAGAACAATAGTTTTCGGTTCATGTATCTTCAGAGAAAGTTCGCCCTCTATAAATGGACACTTAGTAATGTCAGGTGCATAATTTTAAATTAACTATATTCACTAATAAAAGTATTAAAACAATAGGGGCGCTTACAAACTCGAATGTTGGTTGTTCTGCGATTTCGTGTACCCCGATAAATTTAGCCATAATTAAACAGAAAAAAGGACAATTATAGCATCAGCCTCTCCACCACGCAAGGACTGTCGTAGCTAGTTGCAGTACTGACTTTGGGCAACAGTATCTGGTCAGTCGATGCACTATCAATACTTTCTGAAGACTGACATTGTACACAGGTCTGTGCTACTAAGATGTCAGAATGAGATGATAAAAGGTGCAATGATTTTCTCTGTCTCCTTTTCAAGGTTGCTCGTATTCCATCTAGTCCAACTGAAAACGAAACGCCACCTGCCAAAGTCATAAGAACGCTACGGAGCTTACTCGGGGATAGGAGCCTGACTCCGTGGTGTTAATGCCTATGCAACACCGGACAATGCGCTTACTTACATCTTGGGTATAATAATAATTAATGGCGCGTGACGAGGGCCTCCCTTCGGGTAGACCGCTCGCCTGGTGCAAGTCTTTCGATTTGACGCCACTTCGGAGACTTGCGCTTCGATGGGGATGAAATGATAATGATTAAGACAACACAACACCCAGTCCCTGAACGGAGAAAATGTCCCAGCCGGAAATCGAACCCAGGCCCTTAGGATTGACAGCCCGTCGCGCTGACCACTCAGCTACCGGGGGCGGACGCATCTTAGGTAACAGAGCTAAACTCCTTATCTCTTTCCCTCAGGTTCCTCGTCAACGACTCATATGACGACACATCCCGTATGTAACATTTCCCAAATTTTTAGTTAATCCTACTCTGAGCTTGGCGACAGACATTCTCTTTTTTAATCTGACAGAAGCAATTGGATAATTATTTTCTTTGGCAGATTTACTGTTTCTGCTTACGAGACTTCCCCTGTAAATTATCACTGTAACATTTATGAGAGACGTCTCTTGTAGTAACTTTGCCTTTCCGCTTTCATTTGTTGTTATATTTTATTTCATGTGTTCAGTTACTTTAACTATATGCGGGGGAAAAAGTCTGAAGTTATCCACTGCACCAGTGCCGTGAGCAATAGACGGCAAAATAGGCAAAACATTGAATATAACTAACTCATCACACACAGTAACGTTAATAAACAACATCATTAATGGTTCTATTTTCGTGATTAAGTATCGTCGAATACCTGAAGTGATAAAATTAAACTAAGCAATGTCATTCGTGTTATTGTGTTTTTGCAATGTCAGTGAGCCATCGGACGAATGGAAAATCACTGAAACTGTTCCAATCGCACAGCGCTCGAACAATTATAGTCTCCAGAAAATAGCCCTCGTAGCAACCAGAAACCAATGACTTTGATAAAAAGAATAAAATAAAATTATAAAAATAAAAAAAATTCATGTGGAATAGAGCCTAGAAGAAATTATGTGGTCTCTAATGATGCTAGGCTAAGACGATGTAATTTAATTTCAACGAAATGTTGTTGACAAAAGTAGATATGGAGTACTTGGAGGGTGCATACACTGAAGTTGCTGTGAAATAAACCATTTATGGCTGTCCTTTATTTTAATTTTAGCCAGTGCCGATAAAATTCACGAACTGTAATACAGACGTGAATCTGTTGTATCAAATTACAGGTAGAGTTACTTCGTCCACGGAAAAAGGGCATCAGAGTAGACGATAATAAAAATGGTTCAAATGGCTCTGACCACGATGGGACTTAACTTCTAAGGTCATCAGTCCCCTAGCACTTAGAACTACTTAAACCTAACTAACCTAAGGACATCACACACATCCATGCGCGAGGCAGGATTCGAACCTGCGACCGTAGCGGTCGCGCGGTTCCAGACTGAAGCGCCTAGAACCGCTCGGCCACCAGCGGCCGGCATCAAGCTAACTCATTGGAGCTCGCCTGCCTAGTGACGTTTCTTTCTGATCCTCCCTGTTGTATCTCTATTCAAATTCATACCTTTCCTTGTGTAATCTCAGAGTTTTGCAATCATGGTTGAGAGTATAATTCGTGTCCTTTATTTGTCTGGGCACCATCTCAACCATAATTGTCCAACATCATGCTTGTGGTGAACGTAACAACTATTCAGTTCCTTATCATTTTTCTATTTCATTACGTAAATTCATTCTCAAATTTTTATAATGTCGTTAATGTGCCATGTGTCATACGTATGCACTGTTTGAATAAATACTATTTTACCAGATCAAACTCTGTAATTCAGCAACCATTGATGTAAATTACACTACTGGCCATTAAAATTGCTATACCACGAAGATGGCGTGCAACAGACACGAAATTTAACCGACAGGAAGAAGATGCTGTGATATGCAAATAATTAGCTTTTCTCAACATTCACACAAGGTTGGCGCCGGTGGTGACACCTACAACGTGCTGACATGAGGAAAGTTCCCAACCGATTTCTCATGTACAAACAAAGTTTACTGGCGTTGCCTGGTGAAACGTTGTTGTGATGTCCCGTGTAAGGAGGAGAAAAGCGTACCATCACGTTTCCGACTTTGATAAAGGTCGGATTGTAGCCTATCGCGATTGTGGCTTATGGTATCGCGGCACTGCTGCTCGCGTTGGTCGAGATCCAATGACTGTTAGCAGAATATGGAATCGGTGGGTTCAGGAGGGTAATACGGAACGCCGTGCTGGATCCCAACGGCCTCGTATCACTAGCAGCCGAGATAACAGGCATCTTATCCGCATGGCTGTAACGGATCGTGCAGCCACGTCTCGATCTTGAGTCAACAGTTGGAGACGTTTGCAAGACAACAACCATCTGCACGAACAGTTCGACGATGTTTGCAGCGACTATCAGCTCGTAGACCATGGCTGCGGTTACCCTCGACGCTGCATCACAGACAGGAGCACCTGCGAAGGTGTACTCAACAACGAACCTGGGTGCACGAATGGCAAAACGTCATTTTTTCGGATGAATCCAGATTCTGTTTACAGCATCATGATGGTCGCATCCGTGTTTGGCGACATCGCGGTGAACGCACATTGGAAGCGTGTAATCGTTATCGCCATACTGACGTATCACCCGGCGTGATGGTATGGGTGCCATTGGTTACACGTCTCGGTAACCTCTTGTTCGCATTGACGGCACTTTGAACGGTGGACGTTACATTTCAGATGTGTTACAACCCGTGGCTCTACCCTTCATTCGATCCCTGCGAAACCTTACATTTCAGCAGGATAATGCACGACCACATGTTGCAGGTCCCGTACGGGCCTTTCTGGATACAGATAACGTTCGACTGCTGCCCTGTCCAGCACATTCTCCAGACCTTTCACCAATTGAAAACGTCTGGTCAATGGTGGCCGAGCAACTGGCTCGTCACAATACGCCAGTCACTACTCTTGATGAACTGTGGTATCGTGTTGAAGCTGCATGGGCAGCTGTACCTGTACACGACATCCAAGCTCTGTTTGACTCAATGCCCAGGCGTATCAAGGCCGTTATTACGGCCAGAGGTGGTTGTTCTGGGTGCTGATTTCTCAGGATCTATGCACCCAAATTGCGTGAAAATGTAATCACACGTCAGTTCTAGTATAATATATTTGTCCAATGAATACCTATTTATCATCTGCATTTCTTCTTGGTGTAGCAATTTTAATGGCCAGTAGTGTATTCAGCTGAAATGCCGAGTTCTCCAACCGTAAGCGATAGGCGAGGTCCTGACGAGTTTAGGAATTTTTCAAATAACGGTTTCCGATGTACGCGCTAGTTGATTTTTCAAGTAGTTTAGTAGCTTCTAGGAGGTGATCTGGCGTGATAGATTTAGCATCAGCCTAATCTGCATACCCACAGAACATCTCATAAGCAGTAGTTCGATCTCACAACACATCCGCCTTCTGCAGTTTTGCATTTATTTCCAGTGGTTTCCTTTTTGAGCTTCTGTGTATTTCCATGCAGCATCTTCTTTATTCTAGCCTTTGTCGTATCTTGACGGGGTCAGCAAGTTAATCTGGATTTTGTAAATGTTTTCCAAGTATTTGCGAATAGTGTGACTAAGCCTGCAGATGGGTACAGCCCAATATTCACCTAGTATATTGTGGGAAACAGCCTAAAATCCATATCCAGGCTGGCCACCACATCGGCTGGGCGGATTCGATCCGTGATTGGTGCGCCTCCCACAATCTCGGAACCGGCATGCTAATGCGTGTGGCTATTATTGCTGGTGAATATTTTCATGCATCGATAGCTTCAATAAGACGATGTTTCGCACTTCTATTGGTAAAGCATTCTCTCATCAGTTATGGATGAAAGTAGCAGCAGTAGACAGGATCTAGATTAAGTAACGCCACTTGCTGCTTTGTAGGAGGTTTACGGATGATGATAGCTAACAATGTTGCAAAATATCCGCGATACCGCTTTTCCAATTTTTTACCTGATTTAATACCGTTTCGAAACACACGTTACCCTTAACCGTTGTAGAGTGAAGATTAAAACAATTCTTTAATATGCCATTTTGTCAAATAACCACGTAATTACAGAATCGTGGATGTCTCTTTACTTTGAATGTTAATGGTACTCAGTCGGATTCAGGTACATAACGGGCGTAGTTCTGTAATAACGCCGTTATTTCTTAAAGTAGCAATGAGATCATCTCATGCTATCCAGAAAATTAAAATTATCCTGCTTTTGTGTGCGATTAACATTCTGTAATTTTTTAAAAATCATTGACCACCATACACCGCGACTGCGGAGGCACTTTCGTCGATGCGCTGACTACATTTCAGCACACAATGTTGCATTAATTATCTACATCCATACCATGCAAACCACTATGATGTGAAAAGCTTTCAATGGCATTGACCCACAGTCATGCAATATTTGACTGCGTATTACTGTATTTATATAAATATTGTACTACACAGTCAAGTGTTGGTTTACTCTTTTACAAAAACACTATGACGTGCATGGCGGCACAAGGTAGCTCCCATCGTACTACGAACTAGCCTTTCTTCCCGTACCATTCCCACACGGAGCGCGGGCACTTAAAGCTTTAAATCTTCTCTGGGTTCGGAATTAGTCTAATCTCGTCTTCGGGACCTTACTTAATGCAAGTTCTTGAATTTTACTAAGAAGGCTTTTGCGGAGTACTCTGTGTCTATTTTTAAGCGTTCATCAGATCAGATTTTTAGCAAGGCGATCTCTTGTGAGTCAAACGGTTGTTTATGTTGAACATCCCCTGTTTGCCTTATCCGGAAAAGGAGTCACGCCGTTGAACAAGATTCTAGGACGGGTCGTACGAGTGATTTGTAAGCAATCTGTCAGCTTCAACTAGTGTTGAGCCTATTGGAACATTCCATTTTGTACACACATCAAAAAAAGTTTTGCATCACCTCGGTTCCGAGAGTTCCGGAACATGTATAGAAAATTGGAAGAGAGATCAACATAAACATTATTTCCGCCCTTTATATTGCTCATGAAAACCGTACATTGCATGTTGTAGCAACATACAGGGAGACCTTCACAGGTAGTGGTCCAGATTGCTGTACACACCGGTACCTCTAAAACTCAGTAGCACGTCCCCTTGCATTGCTGCATGGCTTTATTCGTCGTGGCATACTATCCACAAGTTCATCAAGGCACTGTTGGCCCAGATTGTCCCACTCCTCAACGGCGATTCGGCGTAGATCCCTCAGAGTGGTTGGTGGGTCACTTTGTCCATAAACAGCACTTTTCAATCCATCCCAGGCATGTTCAATACGATTCATATCTGGAGAACATGCTGGCTACTCTAATCGAGCGATGTCGTTATCTCGAAGGAAGTCATTCACAAGATGTGCACGATGGGGGCGCGAATTGTCGTCCATGAAGACGAATGTCTCACCAATGTTCTGCCGATATGGTTACACTATCGGTCGGACGACGGCATTAACGAATCGTACATCCGTTACGGCGCCTTCCATGACCACCATCGGCGTACGTCGGCCCCACATAATGCCACCCCAAAACAGCAGGGAACCTCCACCTTGCTACAGTCGCTGGACAGTGTGTCTAAGGCGTGCAGCTTGATCGGGTTGCCTCCAAGCAGTCTCCGACGATTGTCTGGTTGGAGACATATGCGAGACTCATCAATGAAGAGAACGTGATGCCTGAGCGGACCATATCGCATGTTGTTGAGCCCATCTGTACCGCGCTGCAAGGTGTCGTGGCTGCAAAGATGGACCTCGCCATGAACGTCCCGAGTGAAGTTGCTCATAATACAGCCTATTGTGTACAAGTCGTAACACGACGTCCCGTGGCTGCACGAAAAGCATTATTCAACATAGTGGCGTTGCAATCAGGGTTCCTCCGAGCCGTAATCCGTAGGTAAAGGTCATCCACTGCTGTAGTAGCCCTTGGGTAGCCTGCACGAGGCATGTCCCTGTTTCTCTGTATCTCCTTCACGTCCGAACAGTCGCTTTGGTCCACTCCCAGACACCTGGTAACTTCCATTGTTGAGAGACCTTCCTGACACAAAGTAACAATGCGGACGCGATCGAACCGAGCCGTGTACCTGCTTCCTGGTGGAATGACTGGAACTGATCGTCTGTCGGAACCCCCTCCGTCTAATAGGCGCTGCTCATGCATAGTTGTTTACATCTGTGGGCGGGTTTAGCGACATCTCTGAACAGTCAAAGGGACTGTGTCTGTGGTACAATATCCACAGTCAACGTCTATCTTCAGGAGTTCTGGGAACCGGGGTGATACAAAACTTTTTTTGATGTGTGTATATTCACAAAATTTTATAGCCCGATATTTGTTGTGATAACTGTCCTACCAATGAACAGAAAAGTTCACACCTAATTTTACCTGTGACTAAGCCTATATGACGATTACATCTTATCAGCTATCTCACAATTTGTTCAGCTATATGTTTATACATGTTGACTGAGCTAAGCTGTGACTCACTGATGTGGTCATTTTTCATTTTGTTTGCACAATTTCGCATTTCTTAACATAAGAGCAAGTTTTCAATCTTTGCACTTCTTTTAAATATCGTCAGTATTGGAATGGATATATGTGTAGCCTTTTTAGAGATAGTGCATTGTTTTAGATAATTACTCTATTATCACATACATGTCACAAGTCGTATTTTACATGATAGTTTTCGGGTAGTGGGACGGACAGTGTACGCTTATTACCCCTTGTTATAAAATATTTAGAATAACACATGAAATAAAATGTCAAGAGCCATACATCTTGCGTATAAAACGATTCTGTCCATCACGATTGTGAGCTCCTCAGTTTATTTATTGCACGACGTTTTCATTCAAATGAAGTTACTACAGCAAGTATTTGAAAATAAAAAAGAGCAGTCACAAAAACTTTAGCTAAACATTTTGGAGTGAAAATGATAATTAAAATATAATACAAAAGCAACATTTCAAAAACAAAGAGCAAAGAAAGGAAACGGCCATGGAATAATTTACGAAAATCTTGATAAACCCACATTAGTGTGTCTGGTTCAGACAAAAATGTCTCATCCCTCTTTAAGTAAAGTCCTTCGTACTTGTCATTAATTAAAATGTAGACTTTCACGGCCGGAAATATCATGTCCATTATAATTATCCGGGCTGTTATGCAGCCCGGATAATTAGAATGGACATGGTTTTCATTAATTGTGAAATAAAGGCCTACATGACAGTCGTGAACACCACGAATGAACTTGATGGCTCACATATAGTTTGAAAACATTATCTGTTCCTGTTCCCAAAACGTTAACCGAAAAATTTTAACAATAAAGTAAAAATTTAAACGCTTATCAAAAATAAAATTACGTAAAATAAGCTTGTTCGACTGATCGTAAGACTTGTAACTAGCCATTCATTTCCTTCTGTGCTTGCGTAAGCCTGAGCACGTGTTAACAGATTCATCTCGAAAAATTAAAAGCACGAACTAATACAACTGTTGTGCGCTTGTCCTGTTGTATGATCCGCGTTCTTGATGGTTGAAGTTGAAATTTATTCTTCATGGAACCAGGAACTAATTCGAAACACGCACGAATCGCGTAAGTAAGGCTCTTAAAAAAAATGGCTCTGAACTATGGGACTTAACTGCTGTGGTCATCAGTCCCCTAGAACTTAGAACTACTTAAACTTAACTAACCTAAGGACATCACACATATCCATGCTCGAGGCAGGATTCGAACCTGCGACCGTAGCGGTCGCGCGGTTCCGGACTGTAGATCCTAGAACCGCTCGGTCACTCAGGCGGGCAAGCAAGGCTAAATATTCAAGTACGCAAATCTTCCGTTTATCCCACCTTCTACTTTGCTGAATAACGTTTATACAAAAATGAGTATGACAGCCTGTGGTAGAAGAATTTCGCACTTTTTATTATGACTTTAACACGAGAACTTCACTCTTAGCTCTCACCAAGTACTCACTTAACACATGTTTAGAGACTCGTCTGGCAAAGTTGATGCCGAAACAAATAAAATAAGTATAACTTAAAGTTTTGTAGTAAAACTGAAATACGAAATAGCTCTACTTCTATTATCATGTTGTTATTATCTTTAAGAAACTACTTTTCAACTAATTATTTTGTTTTATCTTGCTAGGGGCATTCTTGTTTTTATTTCTATTGATTTTATTTCGATAAACATCATTAACTACAATGGATCACAAGTATTTTTAATTAATGTATAAGAATTACAAAATTGTTCTGACGTTACAAAAGAGGTCAGTCCACACGTGTGGCTTAACAGATGGCTAAAATAGTAAAATTGATCGCAAAGTTTGCATTAGAGAATAGGTATTTGTTTAAATTTACACACAGATTAGATCAGTTTCAATTGAAGAAGGCTGAGTTGCAGTCTAAGACCAATGTCGTGTACATGAATTACAGTTATACTGTTTATAAAGTTCCTGTATACATCGTCATGCTATTTACAGCGAAATCGATAGCGTCCAGTAAACTACCCGATCCCCTAAATATCAATACATGCTGACTGGGACCACATTTCCTTGTGTATATCCTGCTCACACAAGAAGTTGTGTATATGCGCTTTTCGCAAAAGATTCAGATTGACGCGCATTCTAAGTGTAACTGAAGAAAACGTTATGCAGTAGCACGTATTATGGTGTGGTAAAGCAGAAATAAGGCAAAGTGCTAGACAGGAACTAAAGGCCATAAAGGTTCTTATTCCAACCAACTAAGGCCCAGAAGACACTATTTCAACATTAAATTTCATCTATAACCGCAAAATTAAAACCTGAGATTAAAGGCTGTTCCCGAGTAATTTTTACCAATGAAGTCTCGAAAATTACCGGTGGTATCTGTCCAGGTAATAGCAAAGGTTCCTGCATAGACAGAATACTAAAGCCTTTTGCGTATCTTAAGAACAACTGAACCACACAGAATATGATACCCACCTAAAAAGAAACTATTTGAGTTAATTCCATTATGTCTATTTCCTAGTAATATTTCATCCAATACGCTTGTTCATGCTTCCAGGAATTTATGAAAACCTAAGGAAACAATCAGAGAAAAGAAAACAAGAAACAAAAACCTTAGATTGTACGAATAAAGAAACCAAAGGTAGTCAGTCAGAGGAAGGTACTAAGCGAGAGCGAGAAGCCCCTAAGAGCTGGGGGTGGAGGTACGCTATTAGTAGCGTAACGGAAAAGGTAGGCGATATGCTGTGATTCTAATCACAGGTCGTCGCACACTTGTTACTCACCACAGGAGATCACGACTGCGATTTTCATCTGAAAACTTGATTCACTTCCTTTCTAGCCTGTGACTATTTCATCAACGCTCATGTGTCGAACAAACTGATCAGTTAACAAGCAACAAAATTCTTTATCGCATTTTTCCAATTTGTTTCCGCTTTCGGACGAAAGATGCTCGAGTACCTTCTTGGGTAACTGTTTCAGTGACAACAGTAACATAATTCTCATAGACTTGTCTGCCTTAACACATCTGTTTCAAGGTTCTAGAGAAGTTACATGAACGGTGTAACTTATGAAAATTTGTGACTGTTGGTAGACTAAAATTTCACTGGAGGATTTTTTGTTTATTAAAAGCATGATAACATAAACTGCGTGACAAAAAAACGTAAAGTATCCGTAAGTAGAGGTGGAAGAAACGCTATGTAATTTACCTGGTTGGCTGGATATATGATGTTATTTCAGTGTTATAATAGCGAGTATAAAAAAATTGTCACTACGAGCCGTCTTATCAGTATGACGTTACACTCCCTCTGTCGGGTGTACGTAGGTCGGCTGGGACGTTATAAAGTCGTTGTATCATCTCCTGAGGCAAGGTGCCCAACGACTATTACACATGTCCGAAAGAACAGACCTTCCTCTTCTGTGCGGATGCACACATATTTCCCGAACTCTTACGGGACTTGGTAAGAATGTCTTCCACGACTAATGAGTGTGTTGGGTAGGGACACTACGAGTGTCCTCACAAGTGACTTCTAATCAAGGTGCGGGCTTATGGGGTATCGTCTCAGTTGTGCGACTGGATTAGTGATTTCCTGTCAGGAAGGTCGCAGTTCGTAGTAATAGACGGCAAATCATCGAGTAAAACTGAAGTGATATCAGGTGTTCCCCAGGGAAGCGTCGTGGGACCTCTGCTGTTCCTGATCTATATAAATGACCTGGGTGACAATCTGAGCAGTTCTCTTAGGTTGTTCGCAGATGATGCTGTAATTTACCGTCTAGTAAGGTCATCCGAAGACCATTATCAGTTGCAAAGCGATTTAGAAAAGATTGCTGTATGGTGTGGCAGGTGGCAGTTGACGCTAAATAACGAAAAGTGTGAGGTGATCCACATGAGTTCCAAAAGAAATCCGTTGGAATTCGATTACTCGATAAATAGTACAATTCTCAAGGCTGTCAATTCAACTAAGTACCTGGATATAAAAATTACGAACAACTTCAGTTGGAAAGACCACATAGATAATATTGTGGGGAAGGCGGGCCAAAGATTGCGTCCACTAAAGAGACAGCTTACACTACACTCGTTCGTCCTCTGTTAGAATATTGCTGCGCGGTGTGGGATCCTTACCAGGTGGGATTGACGGAGGACATCGAAAGGGTGCAAAAAGGGCAGCTCGTTTTGTATTGTCACGTAATAGGGGAGAGAGTGTGGCAGATATGATACGCGAATTGGGATGGAAGTCATTAAAGCAAAGAAGTTTTTCGTCGCGGCGAGATCTATTTACGAAATTTCAATCACCAACTTTCTCTTCCGAATGCGAAAATATTTTGTTGAGCCCAACCTACATAGGTAGGAATGATCATCAAAATAAAATAAGAGAAATTAGAGCTCGAACAGAGAGGTTTAGGTGTTCGTTTTTCCCGCGCGCTGTTCGGGAGTGGAATGGTAGGGATATACACTCCTGGAAATGGAAAAAAGAGCACATTGACACCGGTGTGTCAGACCCACCATACTTGCTCCGGACACTGCGAGAGGGCTGAACAAGCAATGATCACACGCACGGCACAGCGGACACACCAGGAACCGCGGTGTTGGCCGTCGAATGGCGCTAGCTGCGCAGCATTTGTGCACCGTCGCCGTCAGTGTCAGCCAGTTTGCCGTGGCATACGGAGCTCCATCGCAGTCTTTAACACTGGTAGCATGCCGCGACAGCGTGGACGTGAACCGTATGTGCAGCTGACGGACTTTGAGCGAGGGCGTATAGTGGGCATGTGGGAGGCCGGGTGGACGTACCGCCGAATTGCTCAACACGTGGGGCGTGAGGTCTTCACAGTACATCGATGTTGTCGCCAGTGGTCGGCGGAAGGTGCACGTGCCCGTCGACCTGGGGCCGGACCGCAGCGACGCACGGATGCACGCCAAGACCGCAGGATCCTACGCAGTGCCGTAGGGGACCGCACCGCCACTTCCCAGCAAATTAGGGACACTGTTGCTCCTGGGGTATCGGCGAGGCCCATTCGCAACCGTCTCCATGAAGCTGGGCTACGGTCCCGCACACCGTTAGGCCGTCTTCCGCTCACGCCCCAACATCGTGCAGCCCGCCTCCAGTGGTGTCGCGACAGGCGTGAATGGAGGGACGAATGGAGACGTGTCGTCTTCAGCGATGAGAGTCGCTTCTGCCTTGGTGCCAATGATGGTCGTATGCGTGTTTGGCGCCGTGCAGGTGAGCGCCACAATCAGGACTGCATACCACTGAGGCACACAGGGCCAACACCCGGCATCATGGTGTGGGGAGCGATCTCCTACACTGGCCGTACACCACTGGTGATCGTCGAGGGGACACTGAATAGTGCACGGAACATCCAAACCGTCATCGAACCCATCGTTCTACCATTCCTAGACCGGCAAGGGAACTTGCTGTTCCAACAGGACAATGCACGTCCGCATGTATCCCGTGCCACCCAACGTGCTCTAGAAGGTGTAAGTCAACTACCCTGGCCAGCAAGATCTCCGGATCTGTCCCCCATTGAGCATGTTTGGGACTGGATGAAACGTCGTCTCACGCGGTCTGCACGTCCAGCACGAACGCTGGTCCAACTGAGGCGCCAGGTGGAAATGGCATGGCAAGCCGTTCCACAGGACTACATCCAGCATATCTACGATCGTCTCCATGGGAGAATAGCAGCCTGCATTGCTGCGAAAGGTGGACATACACTGTACTAGTGCCGACATTGTGCATGCTCTGTTGCCTGTGTCTATGTGCCTGCGGTTCTGTCAGTGTGATCATGATACGTATCTGAGCCCAGGAATGTGTCAATAAAGTTTCCCCTTCCTGGGCAATGAATTCACGGTGTTCTTATTTCAATTTCCAGGAGTGTAGTATGATTGTGGTTCGATGAACCCTTTGCCAAGCACTTAAATGTGAATTGCAGTGTAGTAATGTAGATGTAGATGTAATGGGTCTCGCGGGAGGCGTGCGCGAGGTAGACCCTGCACTCGCGCTATCCTCTGTGCCCTCGGTGGCTCAGATGGATAGGCCGACTGCCATGTAAGCAGGAGATCCCAGGTTCGAGTCCCGGTCGGGGCACACATTTTCACTTGTCCCCGTTGATATATACCAACGCGCATCAGCAGCTGAAACTGTTACACATGGTATTTAGTATCATGGACGGAATTGACGCACGAACTGGTCCAGTACATGATCTAATGGGGAAAGACCTGGGAATATTGCTGGCCACGGGAGTACCTCAAAATCACGGTAACAGTTCATACGGGCATGTGCCATGTGGACGAGCATTGTCCTGTTGAAAAATGACACCACGACACTGTCGCTTGAGAGATAAGACAACAAAACGCAGGATGTCCTACCATCACTGCCAGCCGTGATCTGAAGTCTTACCCAGTGGTTCCCCAAACCATGACGGCAGAAGTAAGCCCGCTGTGTCTCTCTAAGATATTGGAAGGACTGGACCTCTCCCCAGACCATGGGGTAGCGCTGAACATAATCCGTCGTCATTCATCAACAGGCTATGATGCCTGGATACTCCAAAGGCAGCCGTTTGTGTTGTGGTGTTAACGGCAGCCAACGACTGGGACAGTAATTCCCTAGACCGGCAGCTGTAGTCTCCGATGAATGGTGCGGGGTGAGACAATATTGCAGGGAGTCCATTACTTGTTCTCGGGTGGAAGACGCAGATGCGAAGGGGTCACGATGGTCTTGGTGAGCAATACAGCGACCCTCTCTAGTCTTTGTCATATGCGGTCTATGGGGAACTTGATGATGAGAATGCCTGCGTTCCCATACAGTCCACATCCCAATGCCTCAAATTCTGAATATTTGTCATACTGTCCTGCATTGAGCCATTGCCACATACGAATGCCTTAAATTCTGGATATTTAACGGTTCGACCAGCCAGCCAAATATAGGCCTTCAGTGAGGGCACTTTCAAACTCCGCCAGGTGCTGATAAAGCTGGCTCACATGAATACGCGGTACCTATTGTCCTTCACAGTGATCACAATATCTTATGCTGTTGACGCCACCTATATACACTCCTGGAAATGGAAAAAAGAACACATTGACACCGGTGTGTCAGACCCACCATACTTGCTCCGGACACTGCGAGAGGGCTGTACAAGCAATGATCACACGCACGGCACAGCGGACACACCAGGAACCGCGGTGTTGGCCGTCGAATGGCGCTAGCTGCGCAGCATTTGTGCACCGCCGCCGTCAGTGTCAGCCAGTTTGCCGTGGCATACGGAGCTCCATCGCAGTCTTCAACACTGGTAGCATGCCGCGACAGCGTGGACGTGAACCGTATGTGCAGTTGACGGACTTTGAGCGAGGGCGTATAGTGGGCATGCGGGAGGCCGGGTGGACGTACCACCATATTGCTCAACACGTGGGGCGTGAGGTCTCCACAGTACATCGATGTTGTCGCCAGTGGTCGGCGGAAGGTGCACGTGGCCGTCGACCTGGGACCGGACCGCAGCGACGCACGGATGCACGCCAAGACCGTAGGATCCTACGCAGTGCCGTAGGGGACCGCACCGCCACTTCCCAGCAAATTAGGGACACTGTTGCTCCTGGGGTATCGGCGAGGACCATTCGCAACCGTCTCCATGAAGCTGGGCTACGGTCCCGCACACCGTTAGGCCGTCTTCCGCTCACGCCCCAACATCGTGCAGCCCGCCTCCAGTGCTGTCGCGACAGGCGTGAATGGAGGGACGAATGGAGACGTGTCGTCTTCAGCGATGAGAGTCGCTTCTGCCTTGGTGCCAATGATGGTCGTATGCGTGTTTGGCGCCGTGCAGGTGAGCGCCACAATCAGGACTGCATACGACCGAGGCACACAGGGCCAACACCCGGCATCATGGTGAGGGGAGCGATCTCCTACACTGGCCGTACACCACTGGTGATCGTCGAGGGGACACTGAATAGTGCACGGTACATCCAAACCGTCATCGAACCCATCGTTCTACCATTCCTAGACCGGCAAGGGAACTTGCTGTTCCAACAGGACAATGCACGTCCGCATGTATCCCGTGCCACCCAACGTGCTCTAAAAGGTGTAAGTCAACTACCCTGGCCAGCAAGATCTCCGGATCTGTCCCCCATTGAGCATGTTTGGGACTGGATGAAGCGTCGTCTCACGCGGTCTGCATGTCCAGCACGAACGCTGGTCCAACTGAGGCGCCAGGTGGAAATGGCATGGCAAGCCGTTCCACAGGACTACATCCAGCATCTCTACGATCGTCTCCAAGGGAGAATAGCAGCCTGCATTGCTGCGAAAGGTGGATATACACTGTACTAGTGCCGACATTGTGCATGCTCTGTTGCCTGTGTCTATGTACCTGTGGTTCTGTCAGTGTGATCATGTGATGTATCTGACCCCAGGAATGTGTCAATAAAGTTTCCCCTTCCTGGGACAATGAATTCACGGTGTTCTTATTTCAATTTCCAGGAGTGTATCTTATTAGGCCCGGTAATAACAGTAAACGCCAAAGACACTAGTGCACTCTGGTGGCCGTTCCACTTGTCAC
Organism: Schistocerca americana; assembly: GCF_021461395.2. NCBI lineage: Eukaryota > Metazoa > Arthropoda > Insecta > Orthoptera > Acrididae > Schistocerca > Schistocerca americana. The sequence goes on along the minus strand of NC_060120.1, from coordinate 869,087,011 downwards.
AGATAATGGCAATTCTAAACATTTACAGTCCCGTCGGTGGTGTGCACAAACTTATACAGACACCCAACCATGTGTGTGGGTACCTCACTTTTCGTGTCAGGCAGTGTACTTACTTCAGTTTAGAGTCAGATTTCAGTCGCAGCGCTGGCAATAAACAGAAAGTTACTCACTAGCTGCTATTCCTTCATTCAGGTGTTGATAAAGGTGTGGAAGAAAGTGCATGGAGCCATTCTGAAGCTCAAGCGAGCTGCCAAATACCGATTTGTAGAGCGAGCGGTACACTCCCAGTTGTTAATTGCCGCTTCGCAGCCATGAAGATTTATACAAAATATGCTAGCACTTTAAAATAATAAAACATGTGGAATCATGGTTCCTTAATTATTAAAAATGAGGGTGGAACAAGTTACTGTTTACCGACATTTAGCTTACACACATTTGAATACTCGAAACACTTTCCCATCAGAGTGGGTATATCCGTAATATTTCTTTTACGTATTATATGAACACATGGTCTCTATTCTTTCGGACATATCCGAAGGAAAAGACACCACGGATTCATGCAACTGATTCGTCTCCATGGACAATGAATCCACCACCCTCAGTGCGGATGCACAGTTATGTTCGAACTCCTGCAGCAACCTCAAAGTAACGAGCATGGAGAACATCGACGGGGACTGCGGGTAGAGGGTGCTAGCTGGGAATGTGGGTCGGCTGGGGAGCATGTCGAGATAGTTCACGGAAGTGCGATGAACACTGTGTCCAGATGGGACAGTTTTGGAAATTTTTACGTTCAATGGGACCAAACTACTGAGGTCATCGGTCCTTAGGCTTACACACTAATTTATGTAACTTAAACTGACTTAGCTAAGGACAACACACGCACGCACACACACACACACACACACACACACACACACACACACACACACACACGCCCGAGTGAGGACTCGAACCTCCGACGGAGGGAGCCGCGCGAACCGTAACAAGACGTCCTAGACCGCTCGCCTACTCCGCGCGGCGATGGCACAGTGACTAACGCAACTGCCTGTTAAGTAGGAGGTTCCGGTCACGAATCACGGTTTAACACACTTTTTCACTCGTCACAGCTGATTCCACATGAAACCTCAATGCAGCTAGCATCAACAGATTCTTCCCTTTCCTTTCTTTTCTTCCCAGTTCATCTTTAACTTACATAGTCAAGTAATTATACCGTTGAAGAATTCACTATAGATTGTGCGTGGTACGAGGATTATTCGGCAACTATGAACCTATGAAGCTTTGCACAGATGTGTTTAGCAGTGTCGCTAGTACGCTAGTCGATCACGTCGCTCTTTTCACTTCTAAGCGAACAGTAAGCACTTAAAAATCTCTAGACAGTAGAGTCTCCTGTCAAATATGGATGTCTTCTGAGAGACTTCACCTGATTTCATGTAGGCCAGATAACATAACTATCATGCGCTTCCTTCTTGACAGTTCTCGGCCGCACACTGGAGGGGGCCTGCATTGTTTTTGATGGGAAGTGTTCGATCACCTAACATACAGTCCAGAGTTGGCTCCCCCTGAGTTTCATCTCTGCTCAGATGAACCTCTGGCTATGGAGACAACATTCTGGCACAGACAGCGAGCTGCAGACCAGCGTAGGGAGTTGGCGGAAAGCGCAGATGACTGCTTTCTTTGACGAGGGTAATGGAAAGTTGGTGCAACTCTACGACAAATGTCCCAGGCGGAGCAGCGACTAGATAAAGAAGTAGCTGTAAGGTGTAGGTAACTGTTGCAACTGATCGGACCTTACTTTCCGAGTAACATCATATACAGCTTTTGCTGCTGCACTTTCGTTTTCTGTGTGATGCATAGGTACACCGCAGATTTTAATACACATTAAACAAGTAGTGAAAGTTCATTATTTTCCTCCCTGCCATTCACTACTTCCTACATCTATAGTCTGATGCTGGCCGCTGTGACCGAGCGGTTCTAGACGCTTCAGTCTGGAACCGCGCGACCGCTACGGTCGCAGGTTCGAATCCCGCCTCGGGCATGGATGTATGTTATGTCCTTAGGTTAGTTAGGTTTAATTTAAGTAGTTCTAAGTTCTAGGGGACTGATGACCTCAGATGTTAAGTTCCATAGTGCTCAGAGCCATTTGAACCATTTTCTTGATACTCTGATATTTTGGTACAACATTGTGAAGTAATCATAACAGTAAGTTAGGAAGTATCGCAACAGAAATATCGATACTTATATCAGTCATACCGGAGTGTCTGCATGGTATATAAGTATCGAATAAGAAACTACAAATATGTACAGCTGAGAGTTGACTGTTTGTTACTGAAGCATTTGAGGACAGTTTGTCTGCCAATAAAAAAGGTCTTGAGGAAAGACTTTGTTCCACGGCTGCATCTGGAATTACTTTTGTGTGTGCTACCGGTTTCGAGCAATGGCATTTCTCAAGTGCATCTAAGAACATAACACACCAGAATGAAACAAAGAAACTACAGTATCATAAACCACACGTCTGCACTGGATATAGCGTTACACACACACACACACACACACACATACGTAACAATTGCATGCACCAACAGATGTGGATACAGCATCCACGTCTCGTCAATAAATCAAGTGTTCTGCACATTTCAGCGTAGCGCAGTCGGAAACGTTTATCACCTACAATATTATGTGCACGACATGGTAGTGATTACGACTACAGTAGTATTACTAAACTGCGATCGAGTAAAAAGGTCGACTCAAAGAAATGTTCGTAATAAGCGTCGACAATGCTGTGTAACATCAGTCATTTAAAGTAAAGGACTGTCGCGTAAGGTCTCAGCGGTACGACCGCAGTTTTGAATAAATCCGCTGAAATTACTTTACATTTATCTTACTACCCTCTGCGTCAGCTGGTAGCAACAGCAGGGACGAATTCCGAAGGCTCATTCGTTCTGAGGAAAATGCGAGAAATGTTCGCGGGAAGATGAATAAATGCATCTGGGCTAAGTCCAAAATGCCTATCAGAACCCTAAAATTGTCGTTAAAGTCACTGCGCCAGAAGCTGCCAAAATATTTTGTTACCGCTTGTTAAACTTAGTTTAATTTTGTGTATGCCTGTGGTATTCAATAAAAAAAGTGCAAAGAACCACTTGGGATTCTGCAGAGTCTCAGATTATGATCTTTAAATAATCGCAAGAATTTGTTTTCATTGTTTCCCTCCTACGACTCAGCGTTCTGTTGGATATTTTTTTCTCAGGACCTAGTAGACATTTCTTTTTTGGGAATGATAATGTTTAATTACTTAATGATATATTCAGTACTGTTTAGTCCACAAATTGACGTTCGGATATAGAAACTTCCGGGAAATTACTACTGGACGCTTTGCGAATACAGCTGAACCAAACGATTTTAGTCCTTTGTATTCTCAGAGAGAGGGCAGTTTCAGTGCAGACGAAACCAACATCTACCTAAATCTAAATGCTTTAATTCAACTTTCCTGTGTAATGTTAAGAACAGTTCTAATACCACTATTCATATCCCTCTTTTCCGTTCCATCGGTATGTGGGACGAAGGAAGAGCAATTCCTCTGATTTTGTTATCATGGTCATTCAGTGTGATTTAAATGACAAAGTTAAAGGCTGATGAATACTTTAAGGAAGGTACACTTCCTTAAATTTACCTATAAACCTCTCCGAGATGCTCAAAGCCGGTCTTGCAACATCAGACAGTAGATTTTCATGAGCATATCCGGAAGTTATAGCGCTTACTAATCGAACTCTTGACAAACGTGTTGCTCTTCTTTGGATCCTTTCTACCTTTTGCCTGGTAAGCGTACCAGACTGAAGAGCAATATTCAAGAATCTGCCGGACGAGTACCTTTCGAGGATGAAAAATTTCCTTAAGGTTTTTCTAATGTAGTCCACCCTGAAATCTGATTTTCTTACAACTAATTTTATGTAGTAGTTCTACTTCAGCTCATTCTTCTTTTTTACTCCTAGGTATCTTGCGGTTGTTACTGTTCCCAGAAATGTTGATTTGAATGAACTTTTTGAAAAAGTAGAGGTATGGTGGATAACATGCTGGGGACGCAACGTTATCTGCATGCGCTGTTATAAGAGACGAAGGACATGAAAAGGTGGCAGCAGCTGATTTGGGGCCGAGGAAGGACTGTGGCGTATCTTGCGCGTTATTCAGTATCTACAATAGGCAAGCAAAGATGGCGAAGGACTCAGATCAGTTGAAAGAAAGTGATGTCCTGAAAAGAGGCTGTAGTTTGAACATATATCAAAGTAAAATAAAGCCAACAAAATTTACTAGGAACAAGTTCGTGGTTTTGAGAAGCTGCACGGTAAAGTTTCAATGAAATCACATAACTATGACATTCCAAGTGCATCCACGGTTTTTTTTTTCTCGGATAAGTCCTCGTTTTCAAATATTTCCGGAGTAACGAAAAGTTCTTAAAATAGTACATTCTATCCAAAATAGTCAATGGGTACTTAACATTGTTTATTTGCGAACTGAGTGGACCTAACATGAGTTAGAATTGACTTACGACTGTTTACTTGCTGGAGGAGTTAACGGAACATCACTGAGAAATATCTGAGAACTACAAGATTAAAAACTCCGAATTGTTCCAGTTTATGACATTATGATCTGCATTACCAATTTTTATAATAATAAAGCATAATAACGTAAAAATTAATCTATTATTCATTGCGATACGTAATTAATATGATTGTCACCTTACTATAGCCCGTAAACAATGTTAAGGTGGATGTAACCGAAAATGTAAACATTTATTTAAAAAATCATTACAGCCATATTTATTAACGTACAAAACTAAACTTTTGCGTGTGTAAAGCAAAAGAACTGTGTTTTAACGGAAGAATATAATAAAACAAGTTGGATTAATATTTTGCCAGAAATTTGACCTTTTATTTTCTATTGTCTTTTTTATAAAAAGCCATAACTCAAATTCTAATCATGCAATTAATCTGAAAATTTTGTTGTAGTGTCCCGAGAAGGTTGTAAGACCACTGAACTACAGTTATTAATTTATGGTACAAATTGTACCATTAACAGAGTTTGTAATTTTGCACATCCAAAATTAACTTTTTTTCTGCATACAGTCATCTAAAATTCGGAATATAATTGCAGGATCTCGTATTTTTTAGTTCCAGGGAGACAGCAGCACGTCGTGAACAGTTCTTGATAGGTTCCTAACGTTAGCGCATATACTTTTTGAGAAAAGCCTTCTAATAACGTAAAAAATATAAAACAGAGAAAACGTGGTTCAAAGATTTTCTTCTCATACTTCTACATGTAATAAGCTTACCTCAATTTTAAAAGCCTCCATACTGATACTAAACATCCTTCAGGCTTCTCTTTTCCCCTTTTCGAACATGCCTCGCCTTTATTTTCAGGTAAGACACTGATCTGTTAGCTTTCTTGACCCTGCTTTCGTCGATGGTGTAACATGCTGTTGTTCTAACCACACTACGATCTATACCAACTCTCTTCAGCACCTCAATTCCGCCATTATTTCTGTTATTGTAACATAAAACTGCATCATAGACACCTATTTTGTGTACTTCAACTCCACAGAATGTACTTTTTGAGCATCTAATCCAAATTAAATTATTGAGGCTTTTATTTGTTTTTGTGTCTTTCCGTGAAGACACTTCTTCAGTAAATCAGGGTTTGCAAGAAACCTGAATGTGGGCTTAATTGCATTCATAATAGGTTCTGGTAATGAGTGTTTATGTGAATACATCTCATTTCTGTTGTTGAACGTACAGCAATCGTCTTTCGGACACAGATTGTGCATTGGTGTTTGGTCAATGGATAGTTTGTGAGAAAAAAATTGCCCACACAGCACGCCTCATTGCTTCTAAATTATGTGTGTTTTTCCTGATATCTCTCCCATAAAATAACTGAAGAGAATCGATTTCTTTCAGAGTAAGCTGGCCATTTCCTCCTAGTGGTTTTCCATCCTCAAGTACTTCACATTTCTTCTCTTTCAGCAAGCGACGAAGCCTACCACCAAACCTCTTTTGGATGTGAGCAACACATTCCAACTTTTCTATAATTGTATTGTATGTATTTTTATACGTTACAGCTGTTAACCAAGGTATTTAGTGCATCTAACACCATACTGGTCCTCAGATCTGGAGAACATTCTCACAACTGCAGCAGCCTCCATGCCCCCACTTGAGCCACTATAATTTTTAGAACATGCTACTGCATGCTGTTCTTGCCACGGTATCACACTGTCTTCATTGTTGAACATTTTTCTTGTTTCACACTGGTGACAGTATTTAGACTTAATTTCTACATCTAAAAGTTTATCTGAGACAATGCCAATAACAGATGCAACTGCATACAGAGATGTGTGACCCCTTTCCATCCAGGTCCCATCTACAGACACACACAGGTCAGTAACATTTGTAGGAGTTCCACTGTCATGAATATCTACCCCAGGATCTATTTCTTTTTGGTTTACTTCCACCAATTCCTCAACTGCTTGCTTCATAGATACTTGGGCAGTATCGCATACAGCATCATCAGACATGTCTTTATTTATTTTTTCAAACCTAGCATACGGTGGAGGCATGTTCAGAAAACCACACAATAAATTACCTCCTTCCCTACCCTCTACAAAGCATCTTAGAGCATATGCTAACCTAAAACTTTTTATAGGTACCAGTGTCAGTTTTTGGAGGAGGAAAATGAAAATTCACAGCCACACGAATTTCAAATTAATTTACAATCAGAAGCAATTCCCACTCTTTTTTCTTCAACAACAAACAATAACGCATTCCGTATTTTTACTGCTAACACATTAACATGAAAACTTGATAGCCTGGCGGAGAAGCTCTAAATCAATAAGTCTGAATCCAGTGGAATCTATATCAACATAATTCACGCACCTGTACAATTCTCCTGTCCCAAGTTTCGCTGCTGAAGCTGAGAGCTTATGTTCTTCATTTCGAGCTGCTTCCTCTTTTGTTTGTTGTTGAATCGATTTCCATGGAAACTCCGTTTCCTAAACACAATTTCCCCACCACCTTTTATACATAAATCTTGACTTCCGCGTAAAGGTCTGCGATTTCAACTTTCCACCTACTAATACAGATGTCAGCCAGAGATACAGATGTCAGCCAAAGATATAGATATCAGCCAAAGATATAGAAAGAAAATAGCCTTCACACTGACAAAAATTCAGCTGAACCAAGCAGTTTCCCAAATGTCGGAAAAGGTGGGAGTGGCCGCCAGTGTAGAGTTAATCAGTTTAACAGTTTAAAGGTATTTAAAAGCTGCTATCATGACGAAATTCACACACAACATAGATTAAACTGTGTAGATCTAGAAAACATTATTTTTGAAAAACCCATTTTTGGATCAAAATCCATTACATCGCCCCTTAAGTGTTGGTCTTAACGTTGCTGCCATCACATTGTCCAGTAAGAAATTTTTACTTGCTTAATTATTAACGTTTACCTGATTAGTAACAACTTTTGAAATGTATTTTTCCTCAGAAACATGTTCACGACCTATAGCTGTGTCACAGTTATCGACATCATCTTTGTATATGCATCCTGACATAAACACTGCACACATTACTACTACTGGCAGCCATGTTTTTGGGAATCACCACAGTTTACATGCACACATCCTGGTAAAGTTGCCATTACTGGGAATCTGAAAATAGAGATAAAGGCAAAATTTCTCAGTTTATCGTGGAACTATAAATTAAAACGAATAAAGCACATGACGACCACGTTTTACATGCAGTAACTCTGTTCCTCATCGAGTGTCACTTACCATTGCTACAGTCGAAGTCTTCAGTTCTATTAGGAAATGAGAAGTAATATGTCAGGAAAATAACGGACGAGAGCAGAAGGAAAGAGGATATAAATTGCAGGCTGACAGTACAAACACTGCCTACACAAGAAGCGGAAGCGTTTGAGCTGTGCTGCTACCTACGAATGGACATTGGATATTCTCAAAGAAGGGCGGCGCAACTGGCCACAGGTTTTGAACCATGGGAGAGTGTTAAAGAAACCCAAATTGGTTTATACTTGAAGACACGTTAATTATACCGCGAAAGCCTACTTAGAAAAGTTTGGGGAAGGTGTATTAAGCGAAGATTCTGAAGATATTCGTTTCACTGTGTATCGTTCCTTTAAAGACGATGAAGACGAGATTAAGCTGATTACAGCTCACACAGGGGCATCCAAGAAGTCATTCTTCTCGGTCTCAACACCTTCACAGCGGATTGCATAGCATGTGTACTGATGTAGACATTGAGACTGGGTCTCTGAGCACTATGGGACTCAACTGCTGTGGTCATAAGTCCCCTAGAACTTAGAACTACTTAAACCTAACTAACCTAAGGACAGCACACAACACCCAGCCATCACGAGGCAGAGAAAATCCCTGACCCCGCCGGGAATCGAACCCGGGAACCCGGGCGTGGGAAGCGAGAACGCTACCGCACGACCACGAGATGCGGGCGACATTGAGACTACGTTCATCTGCGTCGAGAGGGCTACATGCTCCCTCCTGAGAGGAAACTGTATGTTCCGCAACTATTGTGAGCAGTACAGTTCAGCAATTATTTATTCCAAAACTGAATCTACCAACCCCAGTTATCAGTTGTCACCTGACACACCTACAAATTAATTATTTTTGCTGTCTTTCTATTTGGGAGTGAGACAGGGTTGTAGCCTCTCCCCGAAGTTATTCAAACTGTATATTGAGCAACAGGTAAAGGAAACAAAAGAAAAAATCGGAGTAGGTGTTAAAATCCATGGAGAAATAAAAACATTGAGGTTCGCCGATGACATTGTAATTCTGTCACAGAGAGCAAAGGACTTGGAAGAGCAGTTGAACGGAATGGACAGTGTATCGAAAGGAGCATATAAGATGAACATCAACAAAAGCAAAACGAGGATAATGGAATGTAGTCGAATTAAATCGGGTGATGATGAGGGAATTAGATAGATACTTAAAGTAGTATAGGAGTTTTGCTATTTGGGGAGCAAAATAACTGTTGATGGTCGAAGTAGAGAGGATATAAAATGTAGACTGGCAACGGCAAGGAAAGCGTTTCTGAAGAAGAGAAATTTGTTAACATCGAGTATAGATTTAAGTGTCAGGAAGTCGTTTCTGGAAGTATTTGTATGGAGTGTAGCCATGTATGGAAATGAAACATGGATGATAAATAGTTTGAACATGAAGAGAATGTGGTGCTACAGAAGAATGCTGAAGATTAGATGGGCAGATCACATAACTAATGAGGAGGTATTGATTAGAATTGGGGAGAAGAGGAGTTTGTGGCACAACTTGACAAGAAGGAGGGATCGGTTGGTCGGACATGTCATGAGTCATCAGGGGATCACCAATTTAGTATTGGAGGGCAGCGGAGGGTAAAAACTGTAGAAAGAGACCAAGAGATGAATACATTAAGCAGATTCAGAAGGATATAGGTTGCAGTAGGTACTGGGAGATGAAGAAGCTTGCACAGGATAGAGTAGCATGGAGAGCTGCATCAAACCAGTCTCGGGACTGAACACCACAACAACACCATTATTTGGTTAAGATTTTACATTCTGAAAAGACAGCACACAACAAAGGAACTGTTCTAATGAGACGAAAATCAGTTCAGCAGATGTGAATTACATGTACAGACAAACAAATGATAAAAATTTGAGAATAATTAGATAATTTGTTCCAGACAAAGAGCTTCACAAATTGAGCAAGTCAGTAAGCAGTTATTCGGCTTGGCATTGATTAACAGAGTTGTTGATTGTCCTCATGAGCAATTTCGGTCCAAATTCTGTCCAACTGGTGCGTTGGTCAAAATGCCGATCTGAATGGAAGGCTCTGCCGATAATTCCCTAAACGTTTTCCATTGGGGGAGAGATCTGGCGACCTCGCAGGCCAATGTAGTGTTTTGAAAGCACGAAGAAAAGTAGATGAAAATCTCGCGATCTGCGGGTGTGTACTATCTTGCTGATGGGAACACAGGATGTATTCCCAAGAACGGCAACTAAACGGGTTGTGAAACATCGTCGAAATAACGCTGTGCAGTAAGGGCACCATAGATGACAAACAAAATTGGTCTTGCTATGAAAAGAAATGGCCCCCAGGACCATCACTCCTGGTTGTCGCGCTGTTTGGCGAACGACAGTCAGGTTGGTATCCCACTGCAGTCCGGGGCGTCTCCAGACAGGTCTTTTGTCTGCATCTCATTGAATGTCTTCAGTGCTGAATCCTGCTTGTGACTGAGCCCCGAAGACCAGCAGAGAGGTATCCAGAGACTCCCTAGACACTGATAGTACATCAATTTGACTGTCGCCCACCATACGTCTCGACAACCAGGGGTGATGGTCTTGAGTGGCATTTCTTTTCATAGAAGGACCCCTTTGTTTGTCATCCGTGGTACCCTCACTGCACAGCGAGTCGGCTCAGATGTTCCACGCCTTGCCCTTCATAGCAAGCCATGCTGGGCTTATATTTCAGCAAGAAAACATCCACCTGCACACAGCGAGATTTTCTACTGCTTTTCCTGGTGCTTGCCAAAACCTACCTTGGCTGCAAGGTCGCCGGATCTCTCACCCGCTGAAACGTTTGGGGGATTATGGGCAGAGCCATCCAAACAGCTCCTCAGTTTGACGATCTAACGCGCCAATTGAACAGAAATTGGCACGGTATCGCTTATGAGGACGACCAACAACTCTATTAATGCCAAGCCGAATAACTGCTTGCATGAGGCCCACAGGTGGTGCAACGCGTTAATAACATGCTCAATTTGTCAAGCTCTTTCTCTGAAACAAATCATCTTATTATTCTGAAATTGTAGTCATTTGTTCGCCTGTAAACGTACATCCCATCTACCGTACTGATTTCTGTCACATTCTGATAATCCTTTCGTGGTGCGCCTTTTTTGCCTTAAAGTGTACATTTAGTAGCAGTAGTCTAACCAGCTATACGTGCCACTACGTGAGTGCTGGACTGATGGACGAAAGTCCAAGAGCAGAACAGAGCCCGAACTAAGGCGCAGCAGAGCCCTTCGTTCTTTTAATAAACAACCACGAGGCATGGTGGAGAGGACAGGCTACAGCGTCCCCCGTCTGCCTGCAGACAGCCACAGCTGAAATACGCTCTCTTGTGTTTAGCGTTTGCTAGACGACACACAGCATTATCCCTTCTGTTTCTGCATCTCTTGTAACATGCGTCTGCTCTGAACTGTCCTGAACTCCAGCTTTTTCATCTACTAGGGATAATAACCCCTAGGGAAAGACGGGTAATATGCACTATGTACAAGAACCAAGAGGGAACAATAAGAGTGGATAACCAAGAACAAAGTGAACGGATTACAAAGGATGTAAGACAGCGGTGTAGTCTGTCTCCCCCACTATTCATTCAACACATTGAAAAAGGAATAACGGAAACAAAAATGTTTCATGAGTGGGATTAAAATTCAAAGCGGAAGAATATCAGTGTTAAGATCCGCTGATGACATTGCAGCCCACAGTGAATGTGAAGAAGAATTGTATGATCTGTTGGATGGAATGAACAGTGTAATAAGAATAGAATTTGGATTGATAGTAAATACAACAAAGATGAAAGTAATGAGAAGTAGCAGAAATGAGAAGGAGAAATTTAACATCAGGATTGATGGTCACAAAGTAGATGAATTTAAGGACTTCTGATACCTAGGCAGCAAAATAGCCCATGTCGGAAGGAGCAAGGTCGACATGGGCAGACCAGAACTGGCAAAAAGGACACTCCTCGTCAAGAGTGGTGTTCATCGGAGGTGAGGGTATCATCTGGAGTGCCCCAGGGAAGTGTGGTAGGTCCACTGTTGTTTTCTATCTACATAAACGATCTTTTGGATAGGGTGGATAGCAATGTGCGACTGTTTGCTGATGATGCTGTGGTGTACGGGAAGGTGTCGTCGTTGAGTGACTGTAGGAGGATACAAGATGTCTTGGACAGGATTTGTGATTGGTGTAAAGAATGGCAGCTAACTCTAAATATAGATAAATGTAAATTAATGCAGATGAATAGGAAAAAGAATCCTGTAATGTTTGAATATTGCATTAGTAGTATAGCGCTTGACACAGTCACGTCGATTAAATATTTGGGCGTAACACTGCAGAGCGATATGAAGTGGGACAAGCATCTAATGGCAGTTGTGGGGAAGGCGGATAGTCGTCTTCGGTTCATTGGTAGAATTTTGGGAAGATGTGGTTCATCTGTAAAGGAGAAAACACTAATACGACCTATTCTTGAGTACTGCTCGAGCGTTTGGTTTCCCTATCAGGTCCGATTGAGGGAGGACATAGAAGCAATTCAGAGGCGGGCTGCTACATTTGTTAATGGTAGGTTTGATCATCACGCGAATGTTACGGAAATGCTTCAGGAACTCGGGTGGGAGTCTCTAGAGGAAAGGAGGCGTTCTTTTCGTGAATCGCTACTGAGGAAATTTAGAGAACCAGCATTTCAGGCTGACTGCAGCACAATTTTACTGCCGCCAACTTACATTTCGCGGAAAGACCACAAAGATAAGATAAGAGAGATTAGGGCTCGTACAGAAGCATATAGGCAGTCATTTTTCCCTCGTTCTGTTTGGGAGTGGAACAGGGAGAGAAGATGCTAGTTGTGGTACGAGGTACCCTCCACCACGCATTGCGGACTATGTATGCAGATGTAGATGTAGAAGAGAAGTCTATTAGTATCGAGCAAAGGTCTTAATTTGAGGAAAAACATTCTGAGACTGTACATTTGGAGCACAACACTGTATGGTAGTTAGATTGTGGTAAAACTGGAACAAAAGGGAACCGAAGCATTTGAGATGGGGTGCTACAGAAGAATATCGAAAATTATGTGTACTGATAAGTTAAGTAATGAGGAGGTTCTCTGAAGATTTGGCGAGGAAAGGATTTATATTGAAAACATTTACAAGCAGAAGGGACAGGATTGGGGGCGCATCTGTTAAGACATCAGGGAATAATAACCTTAGTACTAGAAGGAACTGTAGAGGGTAGAAACTGTGGAGGAAGGCAGAGATGGGAATACATCCATCAAATAATTGACGACGTAGGTTGGAAATGCTACTTCGAGATAGGTTAGCACAGATGAGGAATTGGTGATGGGCTGCATCATATCAGTTGAAAGCCTGTTGACTAGAAAGAGGGCTGACGGTGTCCTTGTATTGTTTATAACAGGTGCTCACTGAACTCGTTTACTTCCGTCGTACTCCACCCCAACTCTGCGGCGTCATTTGTCCCTGTCAGGGGGCAACGGGTGATGCTGCAGTACATTGCAAACAAACTACACTCCTGGAAATGGAAAAAAGAACACATTGACACCGGTGTGTCAGACCCACCATACTTGCTCCGGACACTGCGAGAGGGCTGTACAAGCAATGATCACACGCACGGCACAGCGGACACACCAGGAACCGCGGTGTTGGCCGTCGAATGGCGCTAGCTGCGCAGCATTTGTGCACCGCCGCCGTCAGTGTCAGCCAGTTTGCCGTGGCATACGGAGCTCCATCGCAGTCTTTAACACTGGTTGCATGCCGCGACAGCGTGGACGTGAACCGTATGTGCAATTGACGGACTTTGAGCGAGGGCGTATAGTGGGCATGCGGGAGGCCGGGTGGACGTACCGCCGAATTGCTAAACACGTGGGGCGTGAGGTCTCCACAGTACATCGATGTTGTCGCCAGTGATCGGCGGAAGGTGCACGTGCCCGTCGACCTGGGACCGGACCGCAGCGACGCACGGATGCACGCCAAGACCGTAGGATTCTACGCAGTGCCCTAGGGGACCGCACCGCCACTTTCCAGCAAATTAGGGACACTGTTGCTCCTGGGGTATCGGCGAAGACCATTCGCAACCGTCTCCATGAAGCTGGGCTACGGTCTCGCACACCGTTAGGCCGTCTTCCGCTCACGCCCCAACATCGTGCACCCCGCCTCCAGTGGTGTCGCGACAGGCGTGAATGGAGGGACGAATGGAGACGTGTCGTCTTCAGCGATGAGAGTCGCTTCTGCCTTGGTGCCAATGATGGTCGTATGCGTGTTTGGCGCCGTGCAGGTGAGCGCCACAATCAGGACTGCATACGACCGAGGCACACAGGGCCAACACCCGGCATCATGGTGTGGGGAGCGATCTCCTACACTGGCCGTACACCACTGGTGATCGTCGAGGGGACACTGAATAGTGCACGGTACATCCAAACCGTCATCGAACCCATCGTTCTACCATTCCTAGACCGGCAAGGGAACTTGCTGTTCCAACAGGACAATGCACGTCCGCATGTATCCCGTGCCACCCAACGTGCTCTAGAAGGTATAAGTCAACTACCCTGGCCAGCAAGATCTCCGGATCTGTCCCCCATTGAGCATGTTTGGGACTGGATGAAGCGTCGTCTCACGCGGTCTGCACGTCCAGCACGAACGCTGGTCCAACTGAGGCGCCAGGTGGAAATGGCATGGCAAGCCGTTCCACAGGACTACATCCAGCATCTCTACGATCGTCTCCATGGGAGAATAGCAGCCTGCATCGCTGCGAAAGGTGGATATACACTGTACTAGTGCCGACATTGTGCATGCTCTGTTGCCTGTGTCTATGTGCCTGTGGTTCTGTCAATGTGATCATGTGATGTATCTGACCCCAGGAATGTGTCAATAAAGTTTCCCCTTCCTGGGACAATGAATTCACGGTGTTCTTATTTCAATTTCCAGGAGTGTACTTATTGCCCAAGAGGGTCGCCGCTGTGTTCTATGGTCTAGAAGGGAATAAATAATAACAGTTTTAATATTCAAATAGTGAAGCTGCTCCTCATTTAAGGAGATTTTACGATAGACGTAACGTATTGCACATTGAAAGATAATTCATCAGAAAAGAAATATTGTTGGGGTAAGAACCATCAACATGCTATTGGGGTGCACGTGATAACATCGAGAGAGAAGGGGTTAGGACGAGATGTACACAGATAGAGGGAGGAGGCGATGCAGAGGGAGAGGAAGAGGGGGAAATGGACAAAATGGAGGGGGGAGATGGGCAGGGAGACGAGAGTGGAGGAGATGTACAGAGAAAGGAAAAAGGAGTAGATGGTTAGAGAGAGGAAGAGATAGGTAGAGAGAGAGAGAGGAGGTGGAAATGGACTTAGGAGAAGTGAGGAGGAGATTGACTGCGATGGGTAAAGAGGAGATAGACAAAGGGTGAAGGAGCAGATGGACAGAGAGAGGGGAGGAGGAGATGGATAGAGTGGGTGAAGGAGGAGATGACGTTTAAGAGTAAGAAGGACGAGATGGACTAACAGGAGATTGTAATAAATACATACCCTGGCAAAGCTAGGTAATCACCTAGTTTAGTAAATAAAAAGAAAAAACTACAAATACAAAATCTTAATGAAGGAAGACGAATGTAAGATAATTTTCATTTGTTGTTCCGTTTCAGTTGCACATTTTTAATTGGATTCCAACACTCAGAATGTGAAACTGCGAAAAAACTATAAATATGAATTATCTTAAATATCAATAAAGTTGCTGATTCACACAGTCGAATATGTCGGCTATTGGGAGACTATGTCCTGAAAAAAAATTAATTACACAGTTTTGTTTTAGTGCAAGGGAAAGAGGCCTGGCTTGTGGTGGAAGATTAGGCGATAGCTTGTTGGCTAAGTTCGTAACTGAACAGTACCAGGCAAAATGAACGCCAGTCTTGTAAAGCCGTGAGCCAGGAGCGCACTCTAAGAGTAGTCTTGACAGACGCTGAACGTGCGCACGAGCGGCACCACTCGTACCACGTATTATGTTCACTGGAAGCGCTTTGGCATCCATCGACGCGTAAAGAGGCTTAGCTTATACTGATTTATTAGTCAGAATTTAAATTAATCGTAAAATGGTTCCGCCTTTCTAGATAATTACTTATGGTACATAAATATAAATATAGTAGAATGATGTGATGTGATCTGAAAGTAATAAATATACACAGCAGTTATCATGTAGTTAATTTCGTTTGGGTTTGGTTTCTACCGTTGCTTACGCGTGTTTGCGGCCACGGGTCTCCTGTGATGGTCCTCCGGATCGGCGCATGCGCACGAGGGCAATCCTCCGTGGGCATGACGCGCGCAATCAGTATGTTTTGTGCCGGTGTCCTGTCCCCTTCACTTGTGCTCTACCCATTCCACTGCAGAAAGTATTTACATATATACTTTTATGTACCTACAAAATTATATCATTTTACGGCGCGTAGTTCAGATGATCCGACGTCATAAACACTTATTTACAGACAAACTGCCGCATCATGCATAACGATTAAATTGATTATTTCTTTGTTAGTAACTCTATTCGAAACACATCTGCTGGTGAATTCTTGTCCATTTAGTTGGATTCGGTTTTTGCCACCATTTTCTTTTTAGGGTTTCGTCTTGCCTCGGGTGCTCTGTCACTGTATGGATGACGGGTGCCTTTCTACACGCCCGTTTCAAGCAGGAAGATAGCGGATTTCCATTATTTACTCTTATGGACATTTAATCACAGTTTAAGGTCCGTGGTCCTCACGGGGTAACTCACACTGCAGCGGTTTCATACAGTCAATTTAAGCTTAGTTAGTTCTAATTATAAAATTTGAATGTTCTTTAGGTTTATCTGTTTTTTACCTGACTGTGTGATTTTATGGCCACGAAACTAGTTGTAATTAAATGATTAATAAATCAATTTCTGGTGGCTGTCGCGATTTTATTAGTTAAAATAAAAAGTATGTTTTCTGGCACCGAGCGACTTCCACTTATTCCCAGCAATGAAGAAGAGGTTGGCTATGCAGCGTTTTGATGACGACGCACACGTTCAAGAAGAGGTAACCATGTGGTTGAAGGCGCAGGCGGCCGAATTTTACGACGAAGGAATTTCCAAGCTCGTCCATCGCTACGATAAGTGCCTTAATTTAAATGGCAACTATGTAGAAAAGTAGTATTTAAGTGTGGCTTTCATCTGTATATAATAAAAAAAATTTCCAATACTTTATACATTTTTAATTCCAAATCGTAATGTACTTTGTGGACAGCCCTCGTAAAATCTGTCACAGACAGCAAAGCGCCTAGAAGAGCAACTGAACGGAATAGACAGTGTCTTGAAAAGAGGGTAAAAGATGAACATCAACAAAAGCAAAACGAGCATAATGGAATATAGTCGAATTAATTCAGGTGATGCTGAGGGAATTAGACTCTTAAAGTAGTAGATGAATTTTGATACTTTGGCAGCAAAGCAACTAATGATGATCGAAGTAGAGAGAATCGAGAGGATATAAAGTGTATACTGGTGATGGCAAGGAAAGCATTTCTGAAGAAGAGAAATTTGTTAACATTCAGTATAGATTTAAGAGTCAGAAAGTCATTTATGAAAGTATTTGTATGGATTGTAGCCATGTATAAAAATGAAATATGGACGATAAACAGTTTAGACAAGAAGAGAATAGAAATGTGGTGCTACAGAAGAATGCTGAAGATTAGGTGGGTAGATAACGAAACTAACGAAAAGGCACTGAACAGAATTTTGGAGAAGAGGAATTTGTGGCACAATTTGACTAGAAGAAGGGATCGATTGGTAGGACACATTCTGAGGCATCAAGGGATCACTAATCTAGTATTGGAGCGAAGCGTGGAGGGTAAAAA
Organism: Schistocerca americana; assembly: GCF_021461395.2. Lineage (NCBI taxonomy): Eukaryota > Metazoa > Arthropoda > Insecta > Orthoptera > Acrididae > Schistocerca > Schistocerca americana. The sequence goes on along the minus strand of NC_060120.1, from coordinate 869,069,326 downwards.
TCGTAGAGGGTGACCAGGAGATGAATACTCTAAGCAGATTCAGAAGGATGTAAGTTGCAGTAGTTATTCGGAGATGAAGAGGCTTGGTGAGGATACAGTAGCATGGCTATCTGCATCAAACCAGTCTTTGGACTTTAGACCAGAACAACAAGTAATGTGTGTATCAAATTTGCTTGAAATCGATTCATGTATTTAGGAGGAGCATTCTACCAGTGGCTTTGCCCTCGTTTGCACGCGTCACATATATTTCAAATATATTTAAAGTATTTCACACATATTTTTACACATAGTTCACCTGTATCTCTAACACATTTCGCCTAGAAATTTCGTTTTCTTCAATGTCTATGAAGTCACTTCTCCTGAACTAAATGTCCTACAATGATGTAACATTGTACATACAAAAAAATAGTTCAAATGGCTCTGAGCACTATGGGACTTAACTTCTGAAGTCATCAGTCCCCTAGAACTTAGAACTACTTAAAGCTAACTAACTTAAGGACATCACACACATCCATGCCTGAGGCAGGATTCGAGCCTGCGACCATAGAGGTCGCGCGGTTCCAGACTGTAGCGCCTAGAACCGCTTAGCCACACCGGCCGGCTTGTAGGTACATTCAGCGGCATGTGTGCATACTGTCAGTGAAATGTGTGATTAAAACGTCAAGCCTGATGCCGCAGTATTTCTGCATGAACAGCAGAAGTGTTGTAAGGGACAATCTTTTTTCTTTTCGTCATTTTGTGGGGTTTTTCAGAGAGAAAAAATTCGTTACGGTTTGACATTATGTGTCAAGTTTGTTGCAAGTCAGTAAGTGCTCACATTCTCAAATACTGGGTGAATAATGTGTGTGTATTCACTCGTTGGGGGCTACATTTCTTTTCAAACTGGTCCCCACCCTTTTTGTAAATGGGTATTTCTTATCCTCACAGTGACTCTTTCCAGACTGTAAGTGAACTGTGTACCAAGTTTGGATGAAAGCGGTCAAGTTAGGAGGAGATGTGGAACATACAAACATGCATGTATTGTAAATAGTCTGTTTAGGTTTTCATGTTGGTAACGTCACGTAGCGCTCTGTATGAAAATCACTGGCTGTGCTGTGTGCAGTCTGTGGCTGGTTTGCATTGTTGGAACATTTGCTATTGTAGTGTTGGGCAGTTGGATGTGAACAGCGCGTAGCGTTGCGTAGTTAGTATGTAAGTAGGCTTTTTAGGTTTTCATGTTGGTAACGCCACGTAGCGCTCTGTATGAAAATCACTGTCTGTGACGTGTGCAATCTGTGGCTGGTTGGCATTGTTGGAATATTCGCTATTGTAGTGTTGGGCAGTTGGATGTGATCAGCGCATAGTGTTGCGCAGTTGGAGGTGAGCCGCCAGCAGTGATGGATGTGGGGAGAGAGATGGCAGAATTTTGAGAGCGGACGATCTGGAAGTGTGTCCATCAGAAATCGTAAATTTGTAATATTGGATATCATGAACTGATATATATATATATATATATATATATATATATATATATATATATATATATATATATATATATATATATGATGACTTTTGAACATTATTAAGGTAAATACATTGTTTGTTCTCTATCAAAATCTTTCATTTGCCCATTAGTAGTTAGTGCCTTTAGTAGTTAGAATCTTTTATTTAGCTGGCAGTATTGGGGCTCGCTGTATTGAAGTAGTTCGACTAACGAAGATTTTTGTGAGGTAAGTGATTCATGAAAGGTACAGGTTATTGTTAGTCATGGCCATTCTTTTGTAGGGCTTATTGAAAGTCAGGTTGCGTTGCGCTAAAAAAAAAAAATATTGTGTGTCAGTTTAGTGATTATCAGAATAAGTAAAGAGAGAAATGTCTGAGTACGTTCAGTTTTGCTCAGCTGTGTGGAAATCAAATAACGTAGAGGTTTTCCAGCACTGTCATTTATAAAATTTTTCAAAGGGGACGTTTCAGTATATGTACATCCATTTTTATAATGTATATGGATTATGTGTCTCCCCCCCCCCCCCCCCCCATGAACCTTGCCGTTGGTGGTGAGGCTTGCGTACCTCAGCGATACAGATGGCCGTACCGTGGGTGCAACCACAACGGAGGGGTATCTGTTGAGAGACCAGACAAACGTGTGGTTCCTGAAGAGGGGTAGCAGCCTTTTCAGTAGTTGCAGGGGCAACAGTCTGGATGATTGACTGATCTGGCCTTGTAACACTAACCAAAACGGCCTTGCTGTGCTGGTACTGTGAACGGCTGAAAGCAAGGGGAAACTACGGCCATAATTTTTCCCGAGGGCATGCAGATTTACTGTATGGTTAAATGAAGATGGCGTCCTCTTGGGTAAAATATTCCGGAGGTAAAATAGTCCCCCTTTCGGATCTCCGGGCGGGGACTACTCAAGAGGATGTCGTTATCAGGACAAAGAAAACCTCGCGTTCTATGGATCGGAGCGTGGAATGTCAGATCCCTTAATCGGGCAGGTAGGTTAGAAAATTTAAAAAGAGAAATGGATAGGTTAAAGTTAAATATAGTGGGAATTAGTGAAGTTCGGTGGCAGGAGGAACAAGACTTCTGGTCAGGTGACTGCAGAGTTATAAACACAAAATCAAATAGGGGTAATGCAGGAGTAGGTTTAATAATGGATAGGAAATTAGCAATGTGGGTAAGCTACTGCAAACAGCATAGTGAACGCATTATTGTGGCGAAGATAGATACGAAGCCCTCGCCTACTTCAGTAATACAAGTTTATATGCCAACTAGCTCTGCAGATGACGAAGAAATTGAAGAAATGTATGATGAAATAAGAGAAATTATTCAGATAGTGAAGGGTGACAAAAATTTAATAGTCATGGGTGACTGGAATTCGGTAGTAGGAAAAGGGAGAGAAGGAGACGTAGTAGGTGAATATGAATTGGGGCTAAGAAATGAAAGAGGAAGCCGTCTGGTAGAATTTTGCACAGAGCACAACTTAATCATAACTAACACTTGGTTCAAGAATCATAAAAGAAGGCTGTATACATGGAAGAAGCCCGGAGATGCTGATAGTTTTCAGACAGATTATCTAGTGGTAAGACAGAGATTTAGCAACCAGGTTTTAAATTGTAAAACATTTCCAGGGGCAGATGTGGACTATCTATTGGTTATGACCTGTAGATTAAAACTGCAGAAACTGCAAAAAGGTGGGAATTTAAGGAGATGGACCCTGGATAAACTGAAAGTACCAGAGGTTGTACAGAGTTTCAGGGAGAGCGTAAGGGAACAATTGACAGGAATGGGGGAAAGAAATACAGTAGAAGAAGAGTGAGTAGCTTTGAGGGATGAAATAGTGAAGGCAGCAGAAGGATCAAGTAGGTAAAAAGACGAGGGCTAGTAGAAATCCTTGGGTAACAGAAGATATATTGAATTTAATTGATGAAAGGAGAAAATATAAAAATGCAGTAAATGAAGCAGGCAAAAAGGAATACAAACGTCTCAAAAATGAGATCGACAGGAACTGCAAAATGGCTAAGCAGGGATGGCTATAGGACAAATGTAAGGATGTAGAGGCTTATCTCACTAGGGGTAAGATAGGTACTGCCTACAGGAAAATTAAAGAGACCTTTGGAGATAAGAGAACCAATTGCATAAACATCAAGAGCTCAGTAGGAAACCCAGTTCTAAGCAAAGAAGGGAAAGCAGAAAGGTGGAAGGAGTGTATAGAAGGTCTATACAAGGGCGATGTACTTGAGGCCAATATTATGGAAATGGAAGAGGATGTAGATGAAGATGAAATAGGAGATACGATACTGCGTGAAGAGTTTGACAGAGCACTGAAAGACCTGACTCGAAACAAGGCCCCCGGGGTAGACAACATTCCATTGGAACTACTGACGGCCTTGGGAGAGCCAGTCCTGACAAAACTCTACCATCTGGTGAGCAAGATGTATGAAACAGGCGAAATACCCTCAGACTTCAAGAAGAATATAATAATTCCAGTCCCAAAGAAAGCAGGTGTTGACAGATGTGAAATTTACCGAACTATCAGTTTAATAAGTCACAGCTGCAAAATACTAACGCGAATTATTTACAGAAGAATGTAAAAACTAGTAGAAGCCGACCTCGGTGAAGATTAGTTTGGATTCCGTAGAAATGCTGGAACACGTGAGGCAATACTGACCCTACGACTCATCTTAGAAGCTAGATTGAGGAAGGGCAAACCTACGTTTCTAGCATTTGTAGACTTAGAGAAAGCTTTAGACAATGTTGACTGGAATACTCTCTGTCAAATTCTGAAGGTGGCAGGGGTAAAATACAGGGAGCGAAAGGCTATTTACAATATGTACAGAAACCAGATGGCAGTTATAAGAGTCGAGGGGCATGAAAGGGAAGCAGTGGTTAGGAAGGGAGTGAGACACGGCTGTAGCCTATCCCCGATGTTATTCAATCTGTATATTGAGCAATCATTGAAGGAAACAAAAGAAAAATTCGGAGTAGGTATTGAAATCCATGGAGAAGAAATAAAAACTTTGAGGTTCGCCGATGACATTGTAATTGTATCAGAGACAGCAAAGGACTTGGAAGAGCAATTGAACGGAATGGATAGTGTCTTGAAAGGAGGATATAAGATGAACATCAACAAAAGCAAAACGTATATAATGGAATGTAGTTGAATAAGTCGGGTGATGCTGAGGGAATTAGATTAGGAAATGAGACACTTAAAGTAGTAAAGGTGTTTTGCTATTTGGGGAGCAAAATAACTGATGATGTTCGAAGTAGAGAGGATATAAAATGTAGACTTGCAATGGCAAGGAAAGCGTTTCTGAAGAAGAGAAATTTGTTAACATCGAGTATAGATTTAAGTGTGAGGAAGTCTTTTCTGAAAGTATTTGTATGGAGTGTAGCCATGTATGGAAGTGAAACATGGACGATAAATAGTTTGGACAGGAAGAGAATAGAAACTTTTCAAATGTGGTGCTACAGAAGAATGCTGAAGATTAGATGGGTAGATCACATAACTAATGAGGAAGTATTGAATAGGATTGGGGAGAAGAGAAGTTTGTGGCACAACTTGACTAGAAGAAGGAATCGATTGGTAGGACATGTTCTGAGGCATCAAGGGATCACCAATTTAGTATTGGAGGGCAGCGTGGAGGGTAAAAATCGTAGAGGGAGACCAAGAGATGAATACACTAAGCAGATTCAGAAGGATGTAGGTTGCGGTAGGTACTGGGAGATGAAGAGGCTTGTACAGGATAGAGTAGCATGGAGAGCTGCATCAAACCAGTCTCAGGACTGAAGACCACAACAACAACAACATGGATTATGTAGCTCAGTGTGCTTATAATTTTTGTATTAAGAACTCAATATTTCCGCCAGGGGCTATCATCACAGTTAAGTGTGTCCATTTTTAAAATGTATCCTGTCGAGAGGCGACGGCAGGGAAGAATGCCTTACCAGTGCAGCAGCTGCAGAGAAAAGTAGCTCAGGAATGCGCCCCTCTGGCACTCTGCTAACTTGTGCTTGTCACTCGGCATCACAGCCGGTTGGTCACGTAGCCCCAAACACACCCGCTTATTCTTTACCTTACAGTCTGCCTCAGTCTCGTTCCAGTATTCATCGTTCGTTCCTCTGGCATCATTTTTCGTTTCTAATAACTTTAACTTTTATCCACATTCCCTGTTGCCCATGAGACTAGTATATAGTATATCCATCCCAGAGGCTGACAATGTAACACTAATCCCCAGTAACCGTAGACATCATTTTTAGAATATTTATCACTTTTAATCGTTCCTGATAATCACAGCGTTGCAAAGCGATACGAAATGGAACTAGCATGTGAGGATCACATTATGGAAGGCGAATGGTCGACCTCGGTTTGTTTTAGTAAAGTATAGTTCATCTGTAAAGGAAATTGCATATTGGACGCTCGTGCGACCTATTCCTCAGTACTCCCAGAGTGTCTGGGAGTCGTACCAGTTCGGGTTAAGGGAATATATCAAAACATTTCAGAGGCGGGCTGCTAGATTGGTTAATAGTTGGTTCGAACAACACCCAAGTGTCACGAGATGCTTCGGGAACTCAAATCGGAATCCCTTGAGGGAAAGTGACATTCGAAGAATACTATTTACAAAATCTATCGAATCGCATTGGAAGCTGACTGCATGACTATTCTGTTGCCACCAACATACACTGCGCATGAGGACCTCGAAGATAAGATAAATTATGGCACATATGGAGGCACACAGAAGTGTTTTTTCTCATTCTGTTCGCGAATGGAACCCGCTAGGAAATTACTAATAGTGGTACGGTATGCCATTGGCATAAGGTGGATTGCCGGATATCGATGTAAATGTAGATGTAGATTTCTTCCATCCTGTCCACTCTTGTCCCTGATGTACATTAAAGCACAGTTAGCTACTGACTATGAACATTTCAGCCCACATTTTACGTTTGTTTATGTGGCACCAGTAGACTAAATGCTTTTACGGGGGACTCGGCGTTAGTGGTTTCAGAGTGAAAAATTTCCGCATCATGGTAGGCACTAGTTAATTACAGGAAACCATGGTGTTGATGGAAGAGAAGCAGTTGCCTCAACAACTCTCGGCCTATCAGGTGGACACTGTAGGCTATGGTAAACAGCAATTAGCGTTTAGTGTGTGTGCACAGCGATTTTTGTCTGTGTCTCTGTTGCACTGCTCACAAGCGGGGCCCACGGAAAGGCCGCGGTTCGTACGTCATGGAGGTAGGCCAGAGCTCGATCGCTCGCTTAACTGAGCAGGCACAATGCGTTTCTAAACCTGTTAACTGGCAAGAGGGTGTGTACGTACTAACGAGAACAGCAACTTACACTGGAATCTGCTATTATAAAGTCTCACTGATTACTACTTGCACAAGAAAATTTAAAATCAATTCTCAACATAAATGGTATAATGGCTTGTTTGTAGCATTTAGTCTCTTCTGCGTAACAGTCCTCATTTCATACAAGTTGTGGTGCCTTATGCAAATGATAAAGATTTTGACATGATTTTAATTTTGATGGGCCGACCGATGTGGCCGAGCGGTTCTAGGAGCTTCAGTCTGGAACCGCTCGACCGCTACGGTCGCAGGTTCGAATCCTGCTTCGGGCATGGATGTATGTGATGTCCTTAGATTAGTTAGGTTTAAGCAGTTCTAAGTTCTAGAGGACTGATGACCTCAGATGTTAAGTCCTTTAGTGCTCAGAGCCATTTGAAACATTTTTAATTTTGTTGTATAGCTGTGACAAATCATTACTAGGCCCATGCACTTCCTGTCATTGTAGGATAAATAACAGTAAAATTCCATAATTGTGGTTTCCAGTAGAAGATGAAATTGTCGTTTGTACTTACAGACCCAGTACGAGTTAATAGGTGTTGAAACGCAGTTTTTCTGCTGAGTTGAGCGAGCGAGCCAGTAAATCGCGCCTAGTCTAATATCAACTAATACTGCATCCGACGCTGTGACGTCGACTTTTAACGCTTCCTGTCCGCAGCTGGGTGCCCTCCAATGGACACGCAATATCATAGAGTTCAAAGGTTCTAGACCCGCAAGGTTTGCAGGAGTAGGGAACGGCTACTGATGGAAGCTATGAGGGCGTGTCGTGAGTCATGTCTGCATTTGTTTGTCATCAGTTCTCTGACTTGTTTGCTGCGGCCAGCCACGAATTCCTCTCCTGTGCCAATCTCTTCATCTCAAAGTAGCGCATCAAACCTACAACCTTAATTATTTGCTGGACGTATTTCAATATCTGTCTTTCTCTACAATTTTTGCCTTTTGCAGCTCCCTCTAGTGCCAAGGAAGTCATTCCCTAATGCCTTAACAGACGTCCTATCATACTATCCCTTCTCTTTGTCAGTATTTCCCACTTATTCCTTTCCTCTCCGTTTCTGCGCAGAACCTCCTCATTCCTCACCTTACTAGTCAACCCAATTTTCAACATTCGTGTATAGCACCACATCTGAAATGCCTCGTTTCCCTTCTGTTCCTGTTTTTCCACGGTCCATGTCTAACTACCACACAATGCTCTGGTCCAGACGTACACTCTCAGAATTTTCTTCCTCAAATTAAGACCTATGTTTGATACTAATAGACTTCTCTTGGAGAGGAATGTCGTTTCTGTTACAGCTAGTCTGCTCCGTCCATCATTCGTTATTTTACTTCCTAGATAGCAGAATTCCTTAAATTCATCTACTTCATGACCATCAGTCCTGATGTCAAATTTCTCCCAGTTCTCATTTCTGCTACTTCTCATTACTTTCTTCTTTCTTCGATTTACTCTCAACCCATATTCTGTACTCGTTACATTGTTCATTCTATTCAGCTTCTCGCAGCTAGTTTTTCCCGACAAGATGTTTTTATATTAGAAGACACTACCAACACATATCATCACGTGCTTCGGGTTGGATCCCTGAAAATAATACGAGCTCGTTACCATGTCGTATCGTCATAGTTTTTGCACCGCCTAACAGCGTTGGTATACCCGCTATTCCGGCGTTGGTGTCGAAGTAGCTATTACCCCAGGATATGCTGGGAAGTTTTTGATGTGCGCGGTCCTCTCGTGCCAGGCCCCTGGCCCTGTCAGGCGGACCTGTGTCTACTATGGAGAAGCTCGCGGAGCAGCTTTCGCGACCCCCCGACCCACGCACCGCCGCCCCTCGGGCAGAACCGCGTCGGAAACGCCGCTTGTCCCGGCCTCCCGTCGCGCTCAATGCTCCGCCCACCTCGCAACGGGCGAAGGATCGCGCCAACGGCCACAAATCGCTGGTGGACACCACCGGCACTGAAACCGATCATCATGAAGACTGTCCACCGACGAGTGTCAGGGTCCGTTCATCCGCGTCGCCGTCGTCGTCGTCCGACGATTCACCTGACTGCCTAGTAATTAATCTTTCTCGTAGTGAGGCGGCGAACACATCGGCTCTGTCTGATGACCCCCACCCGGCTGTACCTGCACCTCTCTCTACGCCGTCCCGCCACCGTGGCGAGTCTTCTGGACACCCTGACCCAGTCGGAAAGTCCTCTGGCCGTCGCTCCAGACGCCCCTCCACTCACGCGGGCCGTGGTGGCAGCGGATCGTGTTCCGATACACCCCTACCGGGGGACGCCGCACCGGATGGTCCTGTGGATGAGGAAATGGCTCATGCTCCCCACCCTCCTTCTCAAGAGATCCCGTCAAGCCCTCTGAAGAAAGAGAAGATACACCCCATTGTGGTATATAATGTCACTAATTATACGAAACTGAACACTGAGCTCCAGCGGCTCATTGTCGGCCAATTGAGAGCTGTTTACCAAAAAGATCATGTGAAATACCTGCTTGACAGTAGGGACGACTACTATCTTACCATTCTCGATTTCGTAAAATCAAAGGCGATGCCTTACTTTACCCACCAGACGTCGGGTAATCGCCGCACCAAAATCGTCATCAAGGACTTGCCACCAGAGGTTACGGCAGAGGAGCTCAAGGAGGAACTGCTTCGACTCGATTTCGAAGATCCTTTGGTCCACCAGTATAGCAAGAGGAATCCTGAGACCAGGGCATTGATCCCCTGCCCTACCAACGTCGTCTCCCTTTCCCGGATGGAGGACATAGAGCGCATTTACGAAATCCGGTACCTTCTGTACACGAAAGTCCGGATTGAATCGTACGAGGGCCTCAACGGGACAGCCATCTGTCGCAAATGCCAACGTTTACGACATACTGGGAATTACTGCTCCCTGCCGTTGCGGTGTGTTAAGTGTGCTGGCCCATATTTAGTGGAGAACTGCACACTCCCTGCTTTGGAAAAACCTACCTGTGCCAGATGTTTGGGAACGACGCACGATCCCCACCACATGGCATCCTGGAGGGGGTGCCCTGTTTACCAGAAGGCACTGAAGTCTTCTCGTCCGCCGAAAAAGAAACCAAGAACAAATCGACCTCCCCCACCACTACAGGACATGACCAACTATCCTGTTTTGCGGGGTCAGCCTGGTGCACTGTCCTCAGCAGCCACTCTGGTACCAGCCACTCAGGTACCAGATGGTTCGGTGGCTCCCGTGCCCCTTCCTGCCCAGACTCCCACGACATCCTTTGCTGCTGCAGCCCGGTCTCCTCCTCATTGTCGGTCTTCCGTGACGGCTCTCACTGCTCACCACCTACAGGAGCCAGCTGCTGCTCCCTCCAGTCCATCTGTGGCTCTATCTCAGCCCTCTGCCCCTACCCCCACTCTGTCTACTACTACACCTGCACCTGCACGCCGTAGGGGCAAGCAGACCACCCGGGACCGTCCCCCAGTGGTGGAGACTGATGCGTCCTTTCGGGCGAACATGCGCGAAATCTACCAGGTCATCTCATTTTTCACGAAACCCCACATCCGGGCTGTTATTCGTGACACTGCACAAAAAACCCGTCAGTCGGAGGACCGGCTCTCCAAGGTCATCGCCCTAGTGGAAGGCTTAGTCAAATATTGTTGTAATGGCGAATCGACCTCCACACCACCACCAGCCCCCTTGGGATCTTGTCACTTGCATTTTTAATGCCAATGGCATAAAACGTATGAAGACGGAATTGAACACCTTCCTCCATGACTATCGTGTGGATGTCTTACTGGTCACAGAAACACACCTCAAACCGGCAGACGATTTCCGCCTTCGCAACATGGTGTGTTACCGCTCTGACCACCTCGATCGCCGTGGTGGAGGCACAGCTTTATTCCTCAACAAAGCTCTTGTCCTTACCCAAGAGACTCTCCAGCCAATGGAACACATAGAGGCCACAGCGGTTACCATCTCCACACGCCTTGGTGCCATTACCTTTGCAGCAGCGTATTTGAGCGCAAACAAGCCACTGCTGGAAGCAGACCTCCGCACATTGTCATCCTTTGACAGGCTCATCATTGGGGCAGATCTCAATGCTAAGCACCCAGCTTGGCATTCTCACGTGTCTAACCCCAAAGGCTGGCTCCTCCTGGAAGATACTTTAGCACTATCAGTCTATGGCCCCCACCAACCTACCCATATCCCAGTCCGTACTAACTGCCAGCCAGACGTTCTGGATGTGGCCATCTTCAAAAACATCACCGCTCAGCTTTCACTGGAAGTTCTACACTAACTGGCCTCTGACCATGAGCCAGTACTCTTGCACCTCACCAATGCTGCCCTTTCATTTGATGTTCGCTCCACTGCGACCCTCACCAATTGGGACAAGTTTGGCAGGGTACTTAATAACACTACTCGACACGACCTCGATTTGACAACACCGGTCAATATAGTCCGTGCTGTGGATTACCTTACGGCCAAAATACAGAAAGCAGTGAAACTCTCCACCTCCACTGGACCTCGAAATTTAACACCCCTGGACAACTTGCCACCTCTGTTACGAGAGCTGAAGGTGCAGAAGAACCGCTACCGTCGGAGGTGGAAGCAGTTTCGTGATCCTCAGAACAAACGCCAAATGAGACGCCTCCAACGCGATTTCAGCCACCGGCTCGCCGAATGGAGGTCTGAACAGTGGGAGGACAGGATGTCCACTTTCCTACTCCAACAAAAATATGACTGGGCTGTCATTCGCACCCTGCGGCGTTCTAAGCCAGCGACTGCCCATCCTATTCGCACAGCAGCGGGCTTGTCATATGATACCCTGCAAATTGTGGTAACGCTGGCAGATGCGTTCGAGGCCCAAAACCGCCCTCTGGTCCAGGACCTTTCTCCGAACGAACTACAGGAAGAACATGAAGTCCTGACAGCTGTTGCTGCTTTCCGCAACCGCCCACCCCAGTCTGCTCCCCTTCTTACGTCCATGGCAGAAATTCAGCGCATACTTCGACGGAAACGTGGCCGGTCGGCCCCTGGATTGGACATCTTTGCCACCTTCCCCGCACACCACTCATCTTGTTCACCAAGATTATAAACTGTTGTCTCACAGGCCGGCCGCGGTGGTCTCGCGGTTCCAGGCGCGCAGTCCGGAACCGTGCGACTGCTACGGTCGCAGGTTCGAATCCTGCCTCGGGCATGGATGTGTGTGATGTCCTTAGGTTAGTTAGGTTTAAGTAGTTCTAAGTTCTAGGGGACTGATGACCACAGCAGTTGAGTCCCATAGTGCTCAGAGCCATTTTTTTTTGTTGCCTCACATCTGGCCTTTTCCCCCCTCAGTGGAAACAAGCCAAGCTGATCGCGATCCCCCAGAGGTTAAAGGACCCTACAGTCCCCACCAACAACAGGCCCATCAGCCTCCTAAACACTATGGCGAAGGTCCTTGAATCTGTGATCCTTCACCGACTTTCCCAACCTCTTGCGGCAGCGGGGACGATCCGTCCTGAACAGTTTGGATTCACTTCGCACCTCTCCGCTGAACTTCAGGTCCTACGGATCACTGAACACATCAGCAAAGGCTTCAACACTGCCAAGTCGACAGCTGCCGTTTTTCTGGACTTGCAAAACGCCTACGACAAGATCTGGCAAGACAACCTCGTACACAAGATGCTGACACAGACCGCTATACCAGATGTTTATGTCAAGATCGTGGATGACTTCCTCCGTGGTAGGACTTTCCTAGTGGCTCAACGGGGATTTCGTTCTGGCATTCGCCAATTGTCGGGAGGCACTCCGCAAGGATCAGTGCTATCTCCCATCCTTTTTAATATCTATGTCAATGATATGACACAGCACTATAGACCACTGGCCGCATTACTGACGCCATCGTCGCCCGCCTCCACCGACAGGTGGACGCCACTATCACCTGGTGCCGGACAAACAAAATAGCTCTCAATGCCACCAAAACTACTGCAGTTTACTTCACAAAACGGCGCCCAGTCCTCCGCCGCAATATCTCGATTGCAGGTGTGCAGGTGCCCTGGTCCCCGACAACCACCTATCTCGGGGTCCAGATGGACCACAAGTTGCTCTTCCACTATCATGCGGAGTATGTCACCAACAAGTAGCAAAAGCTAACCAGGGCTTTGTACCCGCTCTTCCGCAGTAGGGAACTTAACCTGCATACCAAGCTCCGCATTTACCGAACGGTTATACTGCCTGCCCTCACGTATGGATCTGCTCCATGGGCCACGATTAGTGTCACCAGGATGCGGACATTGCAGCGCCTGCAGAACAAGGTGCTCAGGTGGAGCCTGCACGCCTCGCCACTCACGAGAATTGTCACTCTCCACGAGGAAGCGGATATCGTCCCCCTAAAGACGACCATACGCAACAACGCGCGGCGGCTCTATGAGAATGTGCATGCCTTGCGGGACACTGTCCATGGGTTACGCCACGTTGGGACCACACTTGCACGCCGCTGACACCGACATCCAGTTCCCCTAACCATCCTAGAGGAATCGGATTCCGACCATTGTTATTCTCTCAAAGACTGCAAAGGAGCTGGAAGAGCAGTTGAACGGAATGGACAATGTCTTGAAAGGAGGATATAAGATGAACATCAACAAAAGCAAAACGAGGATAGTGGAATGTAGTCGAATTAAATCGGGTGATGCAGAGGGTATTAGATTAGGAAATGAGACACTTAAAGTAGTAAAGGAGTTTTGCTATTTGGGGAGCAAAATAACTGCTGATGGTCGAAGTAGAGAGGATATAAAATGTAGACTGGCAATGGCAAGAAAAGCGTTTCTGAAGAAGAGAAATTTGTTAACATCGAGTATAGATTTAAGTGTGAGGAAGTCTTTTCTGAAAGTATTTGTATGGAGTGTAGCCATGTATGGAAGTGAAACGTGGACGATAAAAAGTTTAGAGAAGAAGAGAATGGAAGCTTTAGAAATGTGGTGCTATATAAGAATGCTGAAGATTAGATGGGTAGATCACATAACTGGAAATGAAGTCCCATGCTTCTTTCCAGAGCGTAGGGGAACGATGCGGGAGACCCGCACCACTTTACTAGGCAAGGTCCTAGTGGAGGGGGTTTGCTTTCTTCAGACCGGGATGGGGATGAATGATGATGATGAAGGCGACACAAAAACACCCAGTCATCTCGAGGCAGGAAAAATCCCTGACCCCGCTGGGAATCGAACCCGGGACCCCTTCTCGGGAAGCGAGAACGCTACCGCGAGACCACGAGCAGCGGGAAGATCAGATAACTAATGAGGAGGTATTGAACAGAACTGGGGAGAAGAGAAATTTGTCGCACAACTTGAATAGAAGAAGGTATCGGTTGGTAGGACATGTTCTGAGGCATCAAGGGATCATCAATTTATAATTGGAGGGCAGCGTGGAGGGTAAAAATCGTAGATGGAGACCAAGAGATGAATACACTAAACAGATTCAGAAGGATGTAGGTTGCAGTAGGTACTGGGAGATGAAGAAGCTTGCACAGGATAGCGTAGCATGGAGAGCTGCATCAAACCAGTCTCTGGACTGAAGACCACAACAACAACAACCATCAGTTAACTTAATTATCAGTTTCCGCCTTAACGCCACAGCTCACACTCTTCAGTTCGCTCCTTTCCCGAATTTCTCATATTCTGTGACACTTTTCCACATATAATTACCAGTACTATTGTTACTGGTCAAAAACGGCACATGCAATTTCCATTTCTTTAATTATTCTATGTAACTGCAACTTGCATCTCTAACCAGCAACATAGCCCCTCACACAAAATCTCTCTCCAAGTTGGATTACCTGACAAATCCATCAGTATAAAATGTTAGTTATCCTCACAGATTTTCAGTAGTGCTTCAAACTGAAGCCAAGAGTTTCCCAGAAAGACTGCACCTACAGCGAGATACGTACTACATTACTAGCTGATGGTGCTCACTCATCTCTAAAGATAATGGTACGATATGTCATTTTATAGAAGTCGACATTGGCTTATATTAATTGTGGACGCAGAGGGAAACAGAGTGGAGCTAACTTTCCGTATAATTTTTAAGCCGTAGGAAGTACGCAGGGCTTTAGAAACTTCGGGGAAGAGAGTCTCAAGATAAGCACCTTACAGCACGTCACGAATGAGAGTTAACTTTTGCAAGTTGTAGGAGTTAGGAGACCACTGAAGTACAGAAAAAGAAAGCAAAGAAGCAAGGTTTTGAAATCTCTTCCAGAGAGTCCTCGACCCCTTTGCCCTCGCAGGTGCAATGAAAGACGCGCAGAACAATCAAGAATGAATCGTGAGGCATTTCGTTCACACACTGACTGATCGCTGCTTTAAATTGAAGTTTACGTGTTGCATGCTGAATGATCTTAAAGACAAATAAAATACATTTTCAGGCAATGGCAATGACAACAACAGTACGAAATAGAAAAGCACATTTTCTGATGATCTCAGATTTCACTGAAGTGCATTGCCGTAACATATATATTTTAACAGGTGCAAGAGCAACGTTGATCACAGTGTACGGCTCTGTCATTCAAATGTAGTGTACACAATTCACCAGTTGTCACGTACGTTACCAATAAAGTCTAAACAGAAATAAAAACGGGCGCATCGAGGACAAGTATCGATAAATCTCCTTGGAGGCTATGAGAAGTCACTCGGGACTGCATTACGACCAGCGATGACACTTCACGAATTCGCGATACGGTCGAGAATCAATAGCTCGACATACAGTCACATTCGAAGAAGTTTTGAACTACAGCGTCACACGAAAGGTCCGTGGGAAGAGGTGTTTTGGAGCTTTAATGACAACATTTTGTCAGATTTGTGTATAGGCATCACTTTAAGACTACCGAGGATATACTGTGAGATTACATCAAAAAAAGGAGAAGGAGAGATAGAGAGAGAGAGAGAGAGAGAGGTGGGGGGAGGGGGTGCGGGTGGGGGGAAAGAGAAATTTTGTCGTCGGAAATGTTTTTCTTATACAAACATCGATTTTGGCACCAAGACAATTTAGATTTTAACCAAACTGTTATCTAGGTAGTAACAGCCTATCTTCATACACGGCGATGGAGTACAACAGGCAGCGATAGATTGAGAGACCAGGGTATAGGTGGTGTTCTCGTAGAGAAAAACTGAAAATATTTTCTAAACACATCAAGTTCCTACGAAACCGAGCTGCTAATGATTAACACCCTTTGAGTAGAATATTTAATTTCTGCAAAATCCACAGTTTTAAAAATTGCAGTTACTGCTGGTAAAGGTCCGATCTGCATATCACCTCTAGAGGATTCAAGTACTGATTGATGATCGCTTGTACATTAGCCTTTTGACATTCACTGTTGGATAGACTACACGAAATAATACAGTTCCTGAAGATACACATCCACGTAGCTGCTGCATATTTTATATCTGCCCACTTCCCATTAGCTCGGAGTGTCTGTGTTCATCCTCCCTCGAAATGCAACACTGACTGTCTATCTGTTCATTTACAATCCATTCACCTTTCTACACGTCCAGATCACTTCAATTTTATTTTCATTACAATCGTAATAGGTCTTGACTAAGTCTACAAGCTGCGTCCAAAAACCAACTGCAATTTTTGTTTTCTTGGAAAGCATTTAATTTATCCGGCTATGAGTCGTAACCTATCTCTGGAGCGGTTAGTGTGTCCTTTCTTGTGCCCGCGCTTTGCCGCGGTGCGATTGGTTGCGATCGCTGATTTAGGTGCGCGAGAAACGATTCGAAAGGGGGAAATGGAAATGAGCGTATAGCATTGTTGGCCGGGAGGCCCCATGTTGGGGAGATCGACTGCCGTACTGCAAGTCCTCTTTAGTTGACGCCATTTCGGCGACTTGCGGGTCAATGATGATGAACAACACACAACACCCAGTCCCCTGCTGGGAATCGAACCCGGGCCCCCTGCGTGATAGGCGGAAACGCTATCGCCACGCTACAGAGGCGGACTCGAAAGGGGGAATCGGCGTAGCAGCGAGACGCGCTGGAAGATACGCTGGTTGCCGAGAGATGGCAGTGACCCTGTCAGTCGTCGTCGTTGCATTGCTGGTCGTGCTGTGGTCGATGGTGGGCCGTAAGAGCCCAGAGTTTATTTTGGCCGACTTCGGAAGCAACGTTTGTGAGTGGATGACGTGACGTGAGGCTTGACGCTAAAAGCGGAACTGGGGCCATGCTACGTGTGGAGGACAATGTAGCCCTGCAAAGGCCTGAATACAACCGCCTGTAACCTATCACAATGGCGTTGTCACTTTCAGCTGTGTTAATTCTGGTGTGTAAGCTTTTTACCCATCCAGGATCGTTCTTGTAACTGTTGAGTGGCCCTTTACGACTTTCGCGGTGAGCTGTGGTATCTCAAATGTGCTATCGCGTTTTGTGTGTGGGAGTTCTTCGCCCTGTGTGTGCTGTTTGCCGGTCGTTGGTGGCCGAGCGGTTCTAGGCTCTGAGCACTATGGGACTTAACATCTATGGTCATCAGTCCCCTAGAACTTAGAACTACTTAAACCTAACTAACCTAAGGACATCACACAACACCCAGTCATCACGAGTGGTTCTAGGCGCTTCAGTCTGATACCGCGCGACCGCTACGGTCGCAGGTTCGAATCCTGCCTCGGGCATGGATGTGTGTGATGTCCTTAGGTTAGTTAGGTTTAAGTCGTTCTAAGATCTAGGGGACTGATGACCTGAAATTTTAAGCCCCATAGTGCTCAGAGCCATTTGAACCATTTTGTGCCTTTTGAGTAAAACTACCACCTGTGTATATTGCGTAATTTACTGGGTCCAACTTACGAGAGCTGTGCAAGTTCATCAGACCATGCAGTGCTCTGCTACTTCGCCAACGCCCAGCGCCGACTGTCACGTGCCCGTTTCCGTCGTAGTTGCCGATACAGTGATGTTAACATGGGCACATGCATGGGTCGTTGGCTGTGGAGACACACTTGTACTGTGCCAAGCATTGAAGTCTGATGTTAGTCCCGCCACAATTCGGCGCCTGTCCTCTTTTACCAGTCTCTCCAGCCTACAATGTCCGAAATCTGTAATGAGGGGTGGCTACCCAATCAACGACATCTGAACGTGGTTTCACCTTGGTTTCGCCACCTGTCGAAGACACTCACCGCAGCACTCCTCGCAAAACCCTACAAATCGTGCAGTTTCAGATATGTTCGTGCAGAGCCTCTAGGCCATCACAATCTGCCCTTGGTCAAACTCAGATATATCACGCGCTTTTCTACATACGGAAAGCACGCACTCAGATACTACACGCACCGTGCGTGTATCTGTCGGTCATTCCTCGCCAGATTATGCTACTCTCTCCTGGACGCCTTTATATCGATAGTACGTCGATGGTCCTAATGTCCTGGCTCATCTGCTCTTTGTATGCTATCTGTTAGGTACGATCAGAACCGGTTATTACCCCTTATTCCTAATGCTTTTAGTTTATTTACTAGAATCTTATGGTCTAGAGTATCAAAAGCCTTAGGAACATCTAAAAATATGCCTATGACGCATTTCTCTTTTCCAAGAGCATCAATTACCATTTTTATAAATTCTACGCTGGCTAAGGGGGCATACCACTCGTGGTCTAGGCGTAGCGCCTTTGATTACTAACCAAAACGTCCTCGGGCTCGGGTTCTAACGCCGCCACCTCGTAAATTTACAATAAAAATCATCAACAGTGGTGGCCGAAGCCTTCCTTGATAAGAAGTCGCCGTCTTTCTATCAATGGCCTTGTAAAAGAGGGCGGAGGAACAGACACTATCTCAGGGCACCCTCGTACCCTTACTGGTGGGAAACTGCCGCTAAAGGGGAAAGAATCAGCAATGATCAACGAAATTGAGGGTGCGTAAGGGAATGAAAACGACTGCATTAATGGCACGTAATATGTATCCACAGGAAATATGGTCTGCCAAAATTGACATGATGATTTCTCCATTGGCAAAAGAGTCCGGAATACGCCCCCATTCGGATCTCCAGGACGGGACTGCCAAGAGTGAGGTGACCGTGAGAAAAAGATTGAATAATCAACGAAAGGATAGCGTTCTACGAGTCGGGGAGTGGAATATTTGAACGTGGTAGGAAAGCTAGAAAATCTGAAAAGGGAAATGCAAAGGCTCAGTCTAGATACTAAGGGTGCCAGTGTAGTGGAGCAGAAAGAAGACGAGGATATCTGGTCAGATGAACAACATCAACAGCAGCAGAAAATGGTATAACGGGAATAGGATTCGTCATGAATACGAAGGTAGGGCAGAGACTGAGGTACTGTGCACAGTTCAGTGTTAGAGTTTTCCTCATCAGAATCGACAGCAAACCGACATCGACCACGATTGTTCAGGTATATATGCCGACGTCGCAAGATGAAGAGGCAGAGAAATTACATGAGGAAATTGAACGGGTAATTCAGTACGCAAAGGGAGATTAAAATTCAATAGTTATGGGGGACCGCAATGCGGTTGTAAGGGAAGCAGTAGAAGAAAGGATTACAGAAGAATGTGAGTTTGGTGCTAAGAATGAGAGAGGAGAAAGGCGAATTAAGTTTTGCAATACATTTCAGCTACTAATAGCAAATATTCTGTTCAAGAATCACAAGAGGAGAAGGTCCACTTGGAAAAGACCGGGAGATACGGAGATGTTTCAGTTAGATTACAATAGTACATTATGGTTAGAGAGAGATTCCGAAATGGGATGCTGGATTCTAAGGTGCACACAGGAGCGGATGTAGACTAACATCACAATTTAGTAGTAATGAAGAATAGGCTGAAGAATCAATGCGCAAAGAAGTGGAATACGGAAGTACTAAGAAATGATGTGATACACTTTAAGCTCTCTAAGGCCATAGATACTGCGATAATGAATAGCTCGGTAGGCAGTTCGGTTAAGAGGAATGGTTATCTCTAGAAAGAGCAATCTCAGAAATTGGAAAGAAAAACGTAGGTACAAAAAGGTAGCTGCAAAGAAAGTATGGATAATCGAAGAAATACTTCAACTGATCGACGAAAGTAGGAAGTACCAAAACGGTCAGGGAAGTTCAAGAATACAGAAATGCAAGTCACTTCGGAATGAAATAAATAGGAACTTCCTGGAAGTAAGCGAAATGGCTGCAAGAAAAATGCGAAAAAAAAATCAAAAAGAAATGATTGTCGGAAGGACTGACTCAGTATATGGAAAAGTCAAAACAACCTTCGTTGAAATGAAAAGCACGGTTGCTAATATCAAGAGTGCAATGGGAATTCACTGTTAAATGCAGAGGAGAGAACGGACAGATAGAAAGAATACATTGAAGGCTTCTACGAGGCCGAAGACTTCTGTGGGACGTGATAGAAGCGGAAACAGGAGTCAGTATAGAAGAGATAGTGGATTCACTATTAGAATCAAAATTTAGAAGAGCTTTGGAAGACTTAAGATCGAATAAGACAGTAGGGATGGATAACATTCAATCAGCATTTCTAAAACGTGGCAACAATACGACTATTCACGTTGGCGTGTAGAATGCTTGAGTCTGACGACATACCATCTGATTTTCGAAGAAAGTTCATCCACACCATTTCGAAAATTGCGAAAGTCGACAAGTGCGAGAATTACCGTACATCATGTGACAAGGGTAATACAGAAGAATGGGAGAGAAAGTTGAGGATGTGTTGGATGAAGATCAGTTTGGCTACAGGAAAAGTAAAGGCACCAGAGAGGCAATTATGACGTTACGGTTGAGAATGGAAGCAAGAGTAAAGAAAAGTCGAGACGTGTTGATTGGATCTGTCGACCCGGTAAAAGTTTTCGACAATGTAAAATGGTACAATATTTTCGAAATTCTGAGGAAAATAGATGTAAGCTATAGGGAAAGAGGGGGTAATATACATGAAGTAAAAGAACCATGAGAGTGGAAGAGTGGAAGACGAAGAACGAATAGCCCGGATTAAGAACAGTATAAGATAGGGATGTAGTCTTTCACCCCTATAGTTCAATCCATACGTTGAAGAGGCAATGACGGAAGTAAAAGAAAGGCTGAAGAGTGGAATTAAAATTCCAGGAGAAAGGAAATCAATCAGATTCGCTGATGATATTGCTATCCTCAATGAAAGTGAAGAAGAATAACAGGATCTGCTGAATGGATGAACAGTGTGATGAGTACAGAATATAGACTGAGAGTAAATCGAAGAAAGACTAAAGTAATGAAAAGTAGCAGAATTGAGAACAACGAGAAACTTAACATCAGGATTGATAGCCACGAAGTAGATGAAGTTAAGGAATTTTGCTATCTAGGCAGCAAATTAAAGCATGACGGACGGAGCAAAGAGAATATAAAAAGCAGACACGCAGTAGCAAGATGGGCATTGCTGACCAAGAGAACTCTAGTAGTATGAAACATGGACTTTAGTTTAAAGAAGAAATTTCTGAGAATGTACGTTTGGAGAACAGCATTGTGTGATAGTGAAACGTGGACTGCGAGAAAACCGGAAAAAAAGAGAACCGAAACATTTGAGATGTGGTGCTAAAGAAAAATGTTGAAAATTTGGGGGACTGGTAGATTACGGAATGAGGAGGTTTTTGTAGAATGTACGGGGAAAGGAGTATATGGAAAACCCTTACAAGAAAAAAGGCACTGGATGGTAGGACATGTGGTAAGACATCAGGTAAAGAATTCCTTGGTACTAGATGGAGCTGTAGAAGGTAAAAATTGAAGAGGAAAATAGAGTTAGTAATACATCCTATAAATAATTGAGAACGTAGGTGGCAGATACTACCTGAGTCAAGAAGCTGAAACAAGAGAGGAATTCGAAATTAGAGGCGGACCGCATCAAGCACGTCATGTGACTAAAGACTTAAAAAAAAAAAGTTATGGTTGATTCTGTATTTCTACCATTTTAGAAACGGAAATGATTCACTTAAAATATCATTCAAGCAATTTATTAATCTGCCTTTCAGAGTTGAATCTGTTATTTTTTAGAATCGTGGTGGCAGGGAATTGGGACGGTAATTTTTATGTCTTATGCATTACCTTCCTTTAGCAGACGTGTAACTATTGCCTGTTCTAAAAGCTCTGTAAATTTCTCTAAAGTGAATGATTCAGTTATTATGTTTGTGAAGGTAACTTGTATATTTTGTATGTACTGTTTTCAGCACATACATTAGTACCTCATCTAAGCCTAACGACTTTTTATTTTTTAGGTTTTATATAAGTTTACTGATTTCATTTCCTGTAGTTGGTTGTAACATCACCGTACTTATTTACTGGTGCTATACTGGTTTTGGGAAATTTTTGATGTAATTTCACTGCAATAGTTGAAAAATGCTCATTCGCATAGTTTGCGAGGTAGCGTGGTTCAGTTATTATTTCATCTCCCTGTCTTATCAGTAATTTATTACGTCTTTGTCTGTCTCTCCAACCTGGTGTCATGCATCTTTCCCTATTTTGACTATTTGTGAATCGTATTTTTCGAGGTTTGGAAAGTGGGGACTAGCCCAGCATTTGCCTAAAAGAGAATGGGAAACCACCTAAAAACAACACCTACACTAGTCGGCGCATGGCTGCTAATCCGTTCCACGAATTCGCTCCTGGGCTGGCTCATTTTCCTGTCTTCCAAGCTAACGCGCTGTGCGTTACGCTATATGCGAAGATACAATTGCTGTGCACCCTAATGGAAAGTCAAATTACATTATCGTGACATATATAAATATTGATTGTAACCCATTACAGTTGTTTCAATACTAAAGAGCCTTATGTAGAAGTTTAATGAACGGTGAGCACACGACGCAAGTTAGTCGAGCAGACATCTGTGAATACTGTAGAGATATGGAAGTCCTGGTAACGTAAAACATTGCGCACATCTTCGCAAGGCAGTGAAGTCGCTAACGGACAATTTCTAAGTTAAATCTCACTAAATTGTACAAATTTTGGTTAGCAAGACATCCTCATATGAGCATCTTCTAAACAGATAATAAACCGCTTTAGTTGTAAGTAGTTTATTGGTTCATTCACGACCGGTTTCGGGCGATTATAAGCCCGTATTCATTTGAACAGGAACCATGAGGGACGTGGCCGCTGCAAACTGGACTCCAAGCTACGGGCAGGTGACAGCTGCACGTAAAGCCGAGACATGCTCACTTGCCCGTAGCATGGAGTCCAATTTGCGGCGGTCACGTGCCTCATGGTTGTTGTTCACCTGAAGACGGTCGTATAATCGCCCGAAACAGGTCGTGATAGAACGTAGAAACTATTTATAGCTGAAGTGATTTCTATACTTCTCTAAATTGCATACAAAACCATATAAATGTATCACAAAGGCAATTTCCCGATAACGGAGTGATGGCCAAGTAAAACGGAGCTTATCCATACAATGGAAACATCCAGTTTAAACAAAAAAATAAAAAATATCATTCTATTATTAGAATCAGATACGAAACAAAACTGTGGCAAGATGTAACAAATGGTTCAAATGGCTCAGAGCACTATGGGACTTAACATCTTAGGTCATCAGTCCCCTAGAACTTAGAACTAATTAAACCTAACTAACCTAAGGACATCACACACATCCATGCCCGAGGCAGGATTCGAACCTGCGACAGTAGCAGTCGCGCGGTTCCGGACTGAGCGCCTAGAACCGCGAGACCACCGCGGCCGGCCAAGATGTAACAGACTATAGGCTGTAAGTCATGTTAAAATTCACTGAAGGTGATCCGGAAGCGCGAAAATCCGCAAATCTCTGCTTTGCACTGGGGCAATAACTGTAAATTTTCATTCGTTCCTAGTAATTCGCTATCGTGCGTCTTGTAGGCTACGCTAGGTGGAAGGCTTCAGAAATGTTCTACTAAATTGATGTAGTTTTGAATAAAACATCGCGCGAAGAAAGACCATTTAGCGGTGATTGATTTAAGCTGCAGGCTAGAGCAGGACTCTAACCCACAAACTTCGCCTTTCGAGACGTGCAAGTACTGGTTGTGCTATCTAGATACGACTCCAGAGCACCCAGCGTCCCTGACAGCTTCAATTCTGGCATTACGTCTCTCCTACTTCCCAAACTTGACAGTTCTCCTGCGTATTTTGCTGAACTAACACTCCTGCAGGAAAGGATATCGCGGAAAATTGGCGGAGCTCGGCAGACAGTTTTAATCGTTTGACATCATGCTGGTACGTCAGCTGCTGTACTTAATCTAAAGAAAAAGTGTCAGATAATGTAGCATTAATGTTAATTTTACTGGTGATCACTGGGCTCGAGGTTACCGACTATCTAACCAGGTTTCGCACTTAGTTCAAGACTCTCTAAGATACAGAACTCCAAAATGTATAACTTCTAGTGTACCCGACGGAAGTGTTATAGGGCCACTACTGTTTACGACGTCTATGAATGATCTAGTGCAGTGGTTCCCAACAGGTGGTCCGTGGACCCCCAGGGATCCGCGAGCTACGCCAGAGGGGTCCGCAAGATGCTATCAGAACAAAAAATATATTAAATATATTTCGTGTAACAGATTTTTTGTTTTGGCCGCTTCCTGCATGAGCAGAGCTTTAGCGAACTTCTGCGTCTAGCGCCTTCCTAGAGCCAACTGATACTTGCACACTCTAGAGCAAAACTGGAATTACATAGAGGCAAATAGTTCTTCTGTATGCCGTTAGACAGCGCGCGCTGCCTCTTTGCAGCTGACAACTGACAGTCACTTTACACAGAACCTCGCATTTCAGACGACAAGCCAGTGCTTTCACAGATGAGGGGTCATCGAGAAAATTTTGTTGGGAACCCCTGATTTAGTGGATGACGTCGAAGGCTCTATGAGGCTCTTTGCAGATAGTAATGATGTATGCATGAAGGTTTCAACGCCAACAAATTTCAGCGACGAGCAAAAAGCATGCATAGGTGCGATGGTTGTTGCAGGTATTGGCAGTTGACTCTGAACGTAAATGAATGTGACATATTGCGCTTAATTAGGCGAAGAGAGCCGTTACATGGGAACTTTCAGCATGCTGGAATGATCGTAGGTCGCCAACTTCTGTTAATCAGTACGAAAAACTAGCCAAAGTTGTAAATTTAATTTTTTTTATTCACTCCATCATTAGTTTCGGGCCGGGAGCCATTTTCAACCCACCGTAACATAGTCAAAAATTCTAATTCCGAAAATGAAAAAACCATGTCAGAAATTTTATCTGTATGCGTTGCAACAGTTTATTTGTTATCTGTGTGCACTCTAGCTATTCGTTTGCACATTTTTGAGATGATTTTTGGATTTTCGGAAATACCATTTTTGAGTATGTTACTAGAAATCGAGCGAATGAAAAAAATTGAAATTTACAACTTTGGGTGGTTTTTCGTCGTATTGAAATCTATTAATGTTCGATTAAGCTGTTGGTGCAGAATCACTGTACATAGTAACAACCGTAAAATATGTAGGAGTAACTGCCCGGAGCTACCGAAAGTCGAATGACCCCATAAAGCAAACTAAAAAAAAAAATAAACAAAAAGGACGATGTCAGGCTGAGATTGATGGGAAGAATTATTAAGGAAATGTAATGCAGCCACTAAAGAGGTTTTTGAAGCCATTTTGACTATTTCTCGACCGTGACCGTCTGAAGAAATACGTTATGGTTTTTTAAATTACCGCTACCAATCACAAACTTTGTCAACTGGAGTCCATCTTCCAAAGTGACACCACCTTTTACTAAGTTTTCTCTTCTTCCACAGGATGACCACAGCATTTACGAAAAGACTATGTAACATAAGTATGACCTTATTGAAAAGTTGTTTTTGTAATGTCATTCAGCCTGAAGATGAGGTTTAACCCTCTAAACATGTCGCTAAATAAATAAGTAATACAATAGTTGACAAAGTTTGTGACTAGTAACGGTAATTTAAAAAAAAAAAAAAACTTTTACACTAAAGAAGTGCCTTGCAAAACAGTTGTTCGACCGAGTTTGAAATGTTCAAATGTGTGTGAGATCTTATGGGACTTAACTGCTAAGGTCATTAGTTCCTAAACTTACACACTACATAACCTAAATTATCCTAAGGACAAACACACACACCCATACCCGAGGGAGGACTCGAACCTCCGCCGGAACCAGCCGCACAGTCCATGACTGCAGCGACCGAGTTTGAGTAATGTTCATTAGTCTGGGTTCCTGAACAAGTGTGATTAACAGAAGAGAGAAAGAAAATCCAAAGAAGAGCGGCACTTTTCCTCACGGGAGCGCGACGGCCTTGGGGATGTTCTCAACAATTGCCAGTGGCAATCGCTACAAAAGAGGCGTTATGTATCACGGAGCAGCTTACTGCAGAAATTCCGAGAGCGTACGTTCGGAGAAGATTTGACCAACATATTACTTCAACACACGTATGTCTTGCGAAATGACTGCGACGAAACAATCAGTGAAATTAGATCTCTTAAGGAAATTTGTCGACAGTAATTCTCACCCCCACTGTTCTCCGTGGCGGGGTGATGATATGAATACTACAAGTACCTTTCGCCACACACCGTAAAGCGGCTTGCAGAATGTGAATATAGAATCAAGTTCAGTTATACAACAGTCAGACTAAACTGAAGTCCGCTCGAGGAGGGAGTGAGTGGAGGTGCTGTTAGTAAGCGGTATGTGTCACCTACATGGATGTTATGACAGTATTCTATAATGTTTGAGCTACTGAAGCATTCAAACGTCTTACGAGAAACTCACCTCCGGCCCTGAAGGTCAGCTACGACAGGCGTGGCGGTTGCGTGTCAAATACACCCCGCTTCCCACAAGAGGCTTAAACACTGCCGCCGCTACCGAGCCAGCAGGAGGTCTGACTGTGAAGTGCAACAGACGGCGGGTTGTTATCGCTGGCGCACCCTCCACCACCTGTGGCGCGCCGGTGTAACAGGCCCCTGTCATAATGCCGATGCGATCGTATTCCGGTCCGATAGGGGCGGGCGCGCGCATGCGCCCTGCGCAACCGTCGTCCGGAGACAGCGCGCTGGACCTGTGACGCTGGTGTTCAGTGGCTAATTACCGAATCAATCACGCCTGCCCTCTACCAAAGCTCCGCCCTCTCACTCAATACGTGTCTCGTTTGAATTTTCTTTATGAAATGTCACCATCTCAGGTTTTACACGTAATTCCAAGTCACGACTGAAATAATTCTTCTTTGACATGCACATTCAAGGTTCAATATTTCTTTCTTTTTTTTTTTTTTTAAAAAAAAAAAAAAACAGGAACTACGAGGATAAATTTCGTTGCACAAGACATTCACAAATGGTCTCCAGCAACAGCATCTTCGAGGAAAGCTGTTCGAATAGGTATTCCATAAGGTTCCATTAATGGTTAATTATATTACTGTTTTCTTAAGTAAGTAATCTACCACTTTATTTACACCAGCAAAATTAACTCGCGTAAACAGCTGTGTGACGGAAGAAATGCCATTGATTGGGTGCGATGTTGCCAGCTTGTACGAGGGTCACTCCAAAAGAAATGCACACTATTTTTGTAAAAATACAGTTTTCATTCTGCACGTGTGAAAGTTTTACAGTGTGTAGATACAACCTTCCCGCTAGTTTTCAAACTTAGTTCTACCATTTCCGGTGAGTGGCGCCGTCACAGCATGTCTTCAAGATGGCTGCTACACTTGACGTTCATCAGAAGCAACGTGCTGTCATAGAATTCCTGTGCTGTGAAAACAAGACAGTGGGAAACATCCACAAGAGGTTGGAGAAGGTGTATGGAGATGCTGCTGTCGATCGCAGTACAGTTAGTCGGTGGGCAAGCAGGTGACGTGATGAAAGCGGGCACGGCAATGTTGAGGATTGTCCCCGCAGCGGCAGGCCTCTTACTGCACACACTCCAGACAATGTGCAGAGAGTTAACGAATTGGTGACTGCTGACAGACACATCACAGTGAACGAATTTTCACTCTACGTTGGGATAGGGGAAGGAAGTGTTTGCAGAATACTGAAAGTGTTGGCGTTAAAAAAGGTTTGTGCCAGGTGGGTTCCCAGGATGTTGGCAGTGGCTCACAAAGAAACAAGAAAAACGGTATGCAGCGAACTTTTGGAACGGTACGAGAATGGTGGAGATGAATTTCTTGGAAGAATTGTGACAGGTGATGAAACATGGCTCCATCATTTTTCACCAGAGACGAAGAGGTAATCAATGGACTGGCGTCATGCAAATTCACCCAAGAAAAAAAAATTCCTAACCACACCTTCTGCTGGAAAAGTTATGGCTACGGTGGTTTTCGATTCCGAAGGACTCATGCTTTCATGCCAAGTGGAGCCACCATAAATTCTGATGCATATGTGACGACACTGAAGAAACTTCTAGCTCGACTGAGTCGTGTTCGACCGCATCAGCAAAAGCAGGATGTTTTGCTGTTGCACGACAATGCACGGCCACATGTCAGTCAAAAAACCATCGAAGCGATCAGGAAAATCGGATGGACAACACTCAAACACCCGCCTTACAGTCCTGACCTGGCTCCATGTGACTAATATCTCTATGGGAAACTAAAAGATTTGAAGATGATGACTCCCTTGTGCACGCTGCCAAACTGTGGCTCCAACAGGTTGGTCCAGAATTTTATCGTGCGGGTATAAAGGTGCTGCTTCCAAGATGGCGTAAGGCAGTTGAGGGGATGGAAATTATGTGGAGAAATGAAAATATTGTTCCTAAACGATGTATCTACACACTGTAAAACTTTCAAACATGTTGAATAAAAGATTGATTTTTTAAAAAATAGTGTGCCTTTCTTTTGGAGTGACGTATGCAGGAAACCATGTGTTGATGGGATTAAATCAGTCCACGTTTGCTTCTCTACCTCCGTATTGGGAGCCCTGCCGCATCGGAGACGACTCTGCCATTACCTACAAAACGAGTTACACAGCGAACACATGTATACCGAAAAACTACTGCATTTAGCTGACGCCCGACCCCTACCACACGACTCGCTGAAACGTGAGAAACAATCTCTTTTTGGATCGAATTCAAGTATAGATGTTAAGCGGAACAAAGAGAAATTTAATACGGAACATAGTTAATACTGTGTAAACCAACTACTCCTCTGTGTATTGAGCCGAGTACATGAAAGTATGTCTTCAGCAAAATACTCTTAATATCTGCCAGTTTTCCCGTGAAATTTTGACCAAAGAAATGTGTTTTAACACAATCTGACGACATTCCCAAAACATATTCAAGTGTAGATAGTACTTACATTGCGAATTATAGACATAAACAGACATTTGAATGAATCTTATGATCACAGTTACTTCTACCAGTTTCATAATCTGATTCGAAGACCCCATCTGTGATCCACCTTACAGGTGACGCACATGTAATAAGCATATTTGGCTTTGCCTGATAACCTACCACGTTCCTGTAGAACCGGCAAATATTCCAACTTTGGTAAGACTGTAGCTTTACGCAAGCCTTGCAATCCTGTTGAGCTAATTAGCGTCTACGTTAAAAGTCGGGTGATGTAAAGTCGTACCACTTTACGCGAGCATTTCTGTGTGAATCTCAATGCATCATATCTTCTCTTTCTTCTCATTCTGCTTGATTCAGGACATGTATCAAGCATCTACAAACTCAAATGACATACTGTCAGTCATTTACACTCTTGTACAAGTTTTCAGGGGGTCTGTAATATTATTTACACTCTGATATGTTGCTTTGGAAACAACGTTACCTATTGTAACTTGACGTTTATTCGCCCTGGTGAAAACTGTGGAGTTTGTCTACTGGTAAATTATGTAAGTTATCATCTTCAACTTTTGTAGTCCTGTCTTCTTCAGTTGCGTGTAATGTTGCTGTATATTGATAATTTTTGCTTTTGGACAGTCTAACTACAAATGAAGGAAACACAATTTTCGTGCCATACAACTAGAAGCTTGCAGCACTGAGACATACGTATATAGATTACAGAGGGTTCAACTCAACAAGAGAAACTATGAAACAGAAATGAGAACAATCATATAAATAGCTAGGAATAATGTGTATGACACACTTGTAATACACAGACTCAATCAAAAAATAAAAACGTAAACACAACATTTTCAGAATACAAAATAACTCGGAAGCTGCAATCTCACAAACAACAAACAAACAAACACACACACACACACACACACACACACACACACACACACACTGGCAGAACCACACATAATAGAAGCAGATGGCACACTGTGAGTTACACGTATAAATTAACACTCAGAGTGGCAAACATGCTAAAGAGGCAGGGTTTCCAAATACCATATAAAACTGCGCAAACCCTCCATTGTCACTTAAGCCAACCAACTACCAACAGGGATAAATTCCACGGCTCAGGGATATATCAACTTGAATGTCAAAGTCCTGATGCATTATACACAAGGCATTACATGCAGGAATTTTAAAATATGGCACGAAGAATACATCGCGTGTTGGAAGTACGAAACAAACCATTGCACATTTGAAGAGCATGTAAAACACCATAACCACAATCCTACAAACATGGAACAAGAAATGAAAATAATGTGCTGTGAAATGTGGAGAACAGAAACCCCAAATGACAATTATAAGAAGAGGAATAACCTCAAAAATGGAACAAAAACATAACATGTATAAAATCGTCCATGCAACCTGTAAGTAGGACTTCAAATGTTGCTACGTCATAAAAAAACCAACCACCAGATTTGTTTGTAATTTACAGATACATTGCTCCAAAATGTAAACTAAATAGTAAAAGAATGTGCATATTCCACCCCACTGAAGATGCCTTGCGGAGAATAAAGGCGAAACACGCCTGGCACGAAAATTGTGTTTCATTCAGTTGTAGTTAGACGGTTCAAAAGTAAAAATTATCAATATACCGTAATATGTGAGTTATCTCTTGCATGTGGATCTCATGGATTCATTAACTTATACGTTTCCCTGGTATTACTAATTTCAACCACGTTTATTCCCATCTACACTCATGCTCGTAAATTATGGATAACGGCAGTATATGGTGCCACACATCGTGGCACTACACAAAACTGGCGCTAATAGCATAGGCACATGGGGAACACACACAACACAGATCTGTAAGTCCACGGTATTGGTGATAAGCTGAGAAAACCGACCAGAAACACATCTTCTACAAAACGCCATTGTTTCCTGCGCATGTACCTCGACATCAATATGGGATATGATCACCATACATTCGTACACAGGCCGCACAACAGGTTGGCATACTCTGGATCAGGTGGTCGAACAGGTGCTGGCGTACAGCCTCCCATTCTTGCGCCAGTGCCTGTCGGAGTACCTGAAGTGCCCTAGGGGTTTGAAGACCAAGAGCATCCCAGACGTGCTCGATGGGGTTTAGATCTGGAGAACAGGCAGGCCACTCCTTTCGCCTGATATCTTCTGTTTCAAGGTACTCCTCCACGATGGCAGCTCGGTGGGGCCATGAGTTATTATCCATCAGGAGGAAGGTTGGACCCACTGCAGCCGTGAAAAGGCGGACATACTGGTGCAAAATGACGTCCCGATACACCTGACCTGTTACAGTTCCTCTGTCAAAGACATGCAGCGGTGTACGTGCACCAATCATAATCCCACCCCACACCATCAAACCATGGTCTCCATAGAGGTTCCTTTCAAGGACATTAAGGGGTTGGTATCTGGTTCCTGGTTCACGTCAGATGAAAACCCGGCGAGAATCACTGTTCAGATTATACCTGGACTCGTCTGTGAACATAGCCTGAGACCACTGTTCAAATGACCGTGTACTGTGCTCTTGACACCAGACTTTACGGGCTCTCCTGTGACCAGGAGTCAGTGGAATGCACCTTGCAGGTCTCTGGGCGAATAAACCATGTCTGTTCAGTCGTCTGTAGGACTGTGTATCTGGAGACAACTGTTCCAGTGGCTGCGGTAAGGTCCCGAGCAATGCTACCTGCAGTACTCCGTGGCCTTTTGCGGGCAATGATGGTGAGTTATCGGTCTTCCTGTGGTGTTGCACACTGTGGAAGTCCCGTACTGAAGCTCCTGGACATGTTTCCTGTCTGCTGGAATCGTTGCCATAATCTTGAGATCACACTTTGTGGCACACGGAGGGCCCGTGCTACGACCTGCTGTGTTTGACCAGCCTCCAGTCGCCCTAGTATTCTACGCCTCATAATGTCATCCATATGTGTTCTTTGAGCCATTTTGAACACACAGTCACCATTATCATGTCTGAAAACGTCTGCACACTTACTCGCTGCACCGTACTCGGACATGCTCCAACACACTTCTGCGAATGTAGACTGCTGCCAGCGCCACCGTGAAACGACCGCAGGTCAAATGCACCGCATGGTCATACTCAGAGGCGATTTAAGCCCGCAAAACACAAATCAGAGCGTTGTTTCACCATGTATCAGCATTATCCTTAATTTAAGAGCATGAGTGTGCATTGGAATTTTTATGTTTTTTTAAGGGCAGGTATACTCTTTGCATACTCTTGAACTTGTATTAAGGGTTACACTGGACACGTGTTTCTGTTACGTTTTGATGTGACTAACAGTCTTCCGCAAACAAGGAAGTCGTAGCTGATGCTCTTACTCGGAGATTTTCGAGTGCTGAGACTACATGATTGTGAATCACACAGGTTATGTCTTATGACTTATGAGGGAAAGTAAGTACCAGCTGACAAAGACATTACTCCTTGCACGAATCGGACTCATAACGAGCGATGCCACCACTGGCACACCATGTTGTACACTTTCAGTAATTTCAGCCACGTGTTAAACGGTCCAGTCACATTAATATGACCAGCTGTTAACATGTTTGTATGCAAACACAGTGTATTTCACGAGTGCACATCGTAATAGTGAAATATGCAGTTCAACTTTATAAAACTGAAATATGGACGTGAAAATGGTAACAAGTGTATAACAAAGTGGAAAAACTGTCACCACAGCGTAACGATAACAATGATGCATCTTCTTTATTGATCTCCAGCATATAAACATGTACATGAATGTATAAACACCTGAAGATGGGCGCCAGCCCCAAACTGGTCGTGTGGCAAATAACCTTTTATTGTGACTGGTAGCGGAAATTTTTCTATATCCTGTAAAGGAACAGACACGGAGTTCAACAGCATCCACTATGGATAAAATTGATTTACACTTTGTACTGACGCCAAGCCCACATCCCTGCGTTAGCGTGTTACACCGTTGAGCACGTTACAACACCTAGCCGTGGGAGCTTTACTGTCCCTGAGTAGTGCGTGAACTGCATGCTAGTGTTCCGTAGTTCATGGGAGATGGGATTCAGACCACTAAATGGACCGTTGTCGTTAACGCGATGTCGATATCACTACTCTGTAACGACAGAGTCTAGGATAGTTACTGAGGCCGTTAACGGCTGCTAATGTCGGAAACGTGCAGCGACTGCAAGCGAAGGTGGCCAGTGAAAATCGGGTGAAAGTAATCGAAGAACTCCAGTGGGCAAATTCTGGTTCTAGGAAAACAACATCGCTGCATTCTGATCGCCTGCGAAATCAGTGAAACGGACTTTTTCACAGAGTAACGGTTTAATCGAATGCAATGTTAGACTCTTTTAGATTACATGGCTCACAGAAATGCAGATCTTGGTACGAATCACAGTAATATTTTTTGTTTGCATGTAGAACGTTAATGAGCCAACGAGTTTCAATATAAAGCGTGTTCAAATGTAAAAATTGGTAGAGCACGGATTGCATTTTGTGTGAAAAGTTGTTACTACTTTTAAGGTCTGTCCTTTGACGCTTTATCAAAGTTTCTGAAGTACCTGTTCCTTTCAAGACTACCGGATGGTGGGGTTTTAATGCTCGTCTATCGGGCAGACAAACGCCCGCTAAACAAAAACCGTATGCTCTAAACCAACTGTGTTCAAAATGCCAAAATAAAATCATGTTTCGCAATGATGAGGTACTTTCAAAGCATAACTTGAAACTTACTAAATCTATAAGGGCGATCAAAAACTCTCAGGTCGGAGGCCACTCACCCCAGTATCGGTATACCAGTCACGCAAAATCGCCGTGAGCATTGAGGTAACCATCCCACCGACGGATAAGGTTGAAGATAGCCGTTTGGTAAAACGCCGTTTTCTGTTGCGTGAAGAAGTCACATCCTCTTTCGAATGGATGACGGCGGTCTCCCACATTGACCAGTTTCACTTTCTTCAGTCTCCGATGAGTATCTACCGGTGTTTGTCTTTCCGCAGGCACGAAAAGAATAAAGCACGTGGTCTCGTTTGGAAGCATCTGGTAATAACGCTTTCGCGTTTACCACACGCACCTGAGAACCACACGAACTCCACACTAATCTCTTGTCTACATATCGAGGCTTGTGTGTACACATCCGTGGCTCCGCTACAATGGTTGAAGGGCATATAGTGGCAGCTACTCTGAAAACGCGTGGCTAATATTCTTCCACATCGTTCTCCAGGCCGAACTTGAACTCCGTTTCCCATTGTCACGTCGTCGACATCTTACGCCTTAATCGTCCTTCCGTGATACGTTATGATGCCGTCACTCACATTTAGCATAATTAACTTTTATTCCCGTACCAGCCATCACTTTCGCGTTTAAGTTCGTGTTACTGAAGCGTCTAAAGTCTCGGTCGCGTATAGAACTAGCCTTCCAACGTTCGAGTAACCTTTGGTTTGGGCTGTTTGGGGGAAGAGACCAAACAGAGAGGTCATCGATCTCATCGGATTACGGAAGGGCAGGGAAGCAAATCGGCCGTGCCCTTTCAAAGGAACCATCTCGGCATTTTCCTGGAGCGATTTAGAGAAATCACAGAAAACCTGAATCAGGATGGCCGGACGCAGGATTGAACCGTTATCCTCCCGCATGCGAGTCCAGTGTGCTAGCTGCGCCACCTCGCTCGGTTCCGAGTAACCTTTCAACTTGGAGAATATTCATGTTGTTACTCACTGTATAGTAATGTCACGTATGACGCAATACCTCGTCTGCTAACTCTGCTTTCTAGACATTGTTGTTATTTCGGCAATATTAACCGGCCAACTGCCATACCGATAGGCGATGCTCTTTAAAATTTCTAAGCTACAACTGAAATCACGATTGCCGGCCACGGCGGCCGAGCGGTTCTAGGCGCTTCCGTCTGGAACTGCGAGACCGCTACGGTCGCAGGTTCGAATCCTGCCTCGGCTATGGATGTGTGTGATGTCCTTAGGTTAGTTAGGTTTAAGTGGTTCTAAGTTCTAGGGGACTGATGACCTCAGATGTTAAGTCCCATAGTGCTTAGAGCCATTTGAACCATTTTTGAATCACGATATCGCATTGACAAAATGGAGAACATTGTATTTCATAGTCAAACCAGTTCCCGTGAATCTACGCAAAAAGTCATGTTTGGGCAGGCAACGTGTTTGTATCAGTCACTTGTATCGATAGTGGTGTCTGGCGAGTTCTTTCAAGGACACCCATTACTTTGATTCCTCATATGACGTCACAGTTTCCATTAAACTCATTGTCGTTCTTGTAATGTGCAACATTTTTACGGCCTACTGCACCGGCAAAAGCGAAATGTATGTGATGAGCGGTTTCTAAGCAGAAAATCAGAGAAACTCGAGTCTATAAGGATACTCATCGACATCTAAATCTGTATCGATACGTCTTACGGCACGTTTCGAAAGCTACCCAGTACCACCACCAGTCAATTTCTTTCCTGCTCCACTCGCAAATAGAGCGAGGGTAAAACAACTGTATGCCTCCACATGAACCCTAATTTCTCGTGTCTAATCTTCGTGGTCCTTACGTCCAATGTATGTTGGAGGCAACAGAATCGTTCTGCAGTCAGCTTCAGATGTTGGTTCTCTAAACTTTCTGAATAGCGATTCTCGGAAAGAACTTCGCCGTCCTTCCAGAGAATCCCATATGAGTTCCCGAAGCATCTTCGCAACACTTGCATCTTGTTCGAACCGCCCAGTAACAAATCTAGCAGCCCGCCTCTGAACTGGTTAGATGACTTCCCTTAATACGACGTGGTACGGCTCCCAAGCACTCGAGCAGTACCGAAGAATAGGTCGCACCAGCATCTAATTCGCGGTCTCGTTTACAGATTATCTACACTTTACTAAAATTCTCCCAATAAGCCGAGTTGGTCATTCGCCTTCGTACCACAATCCTCACAGGCTCATTCCATTTCATATCGCTTTGGAACGCTACGTCTAGATATTTAAACGACGTGACTTTGTCAAGCAGGACACTATTAACCACATATCCGAACAATAAGGGATGGTTTTCCTACTCATTAGTATTAACTTAGATTTTTCTACATTTACAGCTAGCTGCCATTCATAACGGTAACTAAACTTTTTTTAAACTCATGTTATATACTCTTACAGCCTCCTCTGACTCCTTACCATGCACCACAGCATTATCAGCAGATGCTGTCTACCCTGTCCGCCACATTATTTGTGTATATACGGAACAACAGCGGTCCTATCACTCTTCCCTTGCCAGCCGCTGCGGCAGAGCGGCTCTACGCGCTTTAGTCCGGAACCATGCGGCTGCTACGATCGCAGGTTCGAATCCTGCCTCGGCCATGGATGTGTGTGATGTCCTTAGGTTAGGTAGGTTTAAGTAGTTCTAAGTCTAGGGGACTGATGACCTCAGATGTCAAGTCCCATAGTGCTTAGAGCCAGTTAAACGATTTGCACTCTTCCCTTGGGCTCTCCTGACGATACACTTGTCCCTGATGAACACTCGCCGTCGAGGACAACATACTGGTTTCTGTTACATATCTGGGAACCTATCCCGTATCCTTGTACCATCGTTAGCAATCTGCAGTGGGGTACCGTGTCAAGTACTTTTCTGAAATCTAGGAATATGGAATTTGTCTGTTGTCCTTCATACATTGTTTGCAGTATATCACGTGAGTAAAGGGAAAGCCGAGTTTAGCACGAGAGATGCTTTGTGAAACCACGCTCATTAGAGGACATTCGAATCACGATCTCAAGAAAATTTATTGAATTCTAGCTTAGAATATGTTCAACGATTCTACAGCAAATCGATGTTAGGCATATTGGTGTGCAATTTTGTGGATAATTTTGCTCTTCTTATAAAAATGAGTCATCTGCCTTTCTTTCCAGTCGTTTGGGGCTTTGCGCTGGACGAGAGTTCTGCGATGCCAGCCGGTGTGGCCGAGCGGTACTAGGCGCTTCCGTCTGGAACTGCGAGACCGCTACGGTCGCAGGTTCGAATCCTGCCTCGGCCATGGATGTGTGTGATGTCCTTAGGTTAGTTAGGTTTAAGTGGTTCTAAGTTCTAGGGGACTGATGACCTCAGATGTTAACTCCCATAGTGCTTAGAGCCATTTGAACCAGCCAGTTCTGCGATAAATGCAAGCTAAATAAGGGGCAATGCCTTACAGTATTCTTTGAAAAACCGAATTGGGATTCCGTCCGGACGTGGTGAATTATTTGTTTTCAACTACTTTAGTTGTTTCTTTAAGCCACAGATGTTTATTACTTTGTCATCCATACAGGAGTTGACGGTCAAATGACGGTATGTTTGTACGGTTCTTCTGCGTGTACGATTTCTCGAGCGTGAAATTTCAAACCTCGGCTTCCGTTTTGCTATCTTCAACTGACATACCAGAATGGTGAACAAGTAACGGGATGAAACCCTTATACTCACTTAGCTATTTTACAAAGAACGAGAAATTTTCTCGGTTTCTCTGGCAGATCTTTTGCTATCGTATCACGGTGCTAGCAGTTGTATGCTTCGCTCATAGATGTTTTCAGATACGCACGAATCTCTGCAAACCTTTACATGTCGTGATTTGCACGATCCCTTTTGAACCGAGAGCGCAAGAGTCTCTGCTTATCAGCATATTCCGAATCTAGTTATTGACCCATGGTGGGTCTTTTCCGTCCTTAATCCACTTACTAGGCACATAATTTTGCAGACGACGATTTACACTCTGCTGAAACTTTGCCCATAATTCCTCAACGTCCATTTTACTGGATCTAAGTGATGTCAGTTCACTGTCTAAGTGAGATGCAAACAACCGCTTATCTGATCTACCTAGCTGAAACTCTCTCCTAGCCTCCTTACCTGATTTATTAACTTTCGTAACCATAGTTGCTATAATGACATCACGATTGCTAATCCCGTTTCTATAATGACGTTGTCGACAAGGTCAGGCCTATTTGTTGTTACAAAGTCTGAGATATTACCATTGCATGTGGGCTGCCGAACTAGCTGCTCGAGACACTTTTCAGGAAACGTGCTCCGAACTATACTACTGGCCATTAAAATTGCTACACCAAGAAGAAATGCAGATGATAAACGGTTGTTCGTTGGACGAATACATTATACTAGAACTGAAATGTGATTACATTTTCAAGCAATTTGGGTGCATAGAGCCTTAGAAATCAGTACCCAGAACAACCACCTCTGGCCGTAATAACGGCCTTGATACGCCTGGGCATTGAGTCAAACAGAGCTTGGATGCCGTGTACAGGTACAGCTGCCCATGCAGCTTCAACACGATGCCATAGTTCATCAAGAGTAGTGACTGGCGTATTGTGACGAGCCAGTTGGCAGTCGAACATTTTCTGTATCCAGAAAGGCCCGCACAGGACCTGCAACATGCGGTCGTGCTTTATCCTGTTGAAATTTAGGGTTTCGCAGGTATCGAATGAAGGGTAGAGCCACGGGTTGTAACACATCTGAAATGTAACGCCCACTGTTCAAATTGCCATCAGTGTGAACAAGAGGTGGCCGAGACGTGTAATCAATGGCACCTCATAGCATCACGCCGCGTAATACGCCAGTATGGCGATGACGGATACACGCTTCCAATGTGCGTTCACCACAATGTCGCCAAACACGGATGCGACCATCACGATGCTGTAAACAGAGCCTGGATTCATTAGAAAAAATGACGTTTTGCCATTCGTGCACCCAGGTTCGTCGTTGAGCACACCATCGCAGGCGCTCCAGTCTGTGATGCAGCGTCAAGGGTAATCGCAGTCCTGGTCTCCGAGTTGATGGTCCATGTTGCTGCAAACGTAGTCGAAGTGTTCGTGCAGATGGTTGTTGTCCTGCAAACGTCCTCATCTGTTGACTTAAGGATCGAGGCGTGGCTGCACGATCCTTTACAGCCATGCGGGTAAGATGCCTGTCGTCTCGACTGCAAGTGATACGAGGCCTTTGGGATCCAGCACGGCGTTCCGTATTACCCTCCTGAACCCACAGATTCCATATTCTGCTAACAGTTATTGGATCTCGACCAACGCGGGCGGCAATGTCGCGATACGATAAACCGCAATCGCGAAAGGCTACAATCCGACATTTATCAAAGTCGGAAACGTGGTACGCATTTCTCCTCCTTACACGAGGCATCACAACAACGTTTCACCAGGCAACGTCGGTCAACTGCTGTTTGTGTATGAGAAATCGGTTTGAAACTTTCCTCATGTCAGCACATTGTAGGTGTAGCCATCGGCGCCAACCTTGTGTGAATGCTCTGAAAAGCTAATTATTTGCATATCACAGCATCTTCTTCCTGTCGGTTAAATTTCGCGTCTGTAGCACGTCATCTTCGTGATGTAGCAATTTTAATATCCAGTAGTGTACTTTGCATGACGGTCTGAACTCCCTGCGATGAATCCATACAAATCCCAATCTATATCGGTAAGTTACAGTCACCGAGAACTAGTAATGCACGATATGGATACTGACGCGCTACAGATCATTGACATTCGTTGAATGACAGTAGAAGTGTCACAGCAGAAGCGGGAGACCGGTGAAAACATTCACCTTGACCTGTTATACGCGGTCAGATAACTTCACTGTCGCACCTAACTTCGACCACAGTAGAGACAATAATTTTGTCAACTGCAATGAATACTCCCTTCTTGTATGGTCTCTAATCTGTCTTTTCGATATACGTTCCCCGATTCGCTAAATATATCATAGTTTTCCACTTTGTGTTTCAGCCAGCTCTCTGTCCCGAGAATAATTTGAGCGCCAGAACTTTTCTGTATCGCAGTAAATTAGGGAACTTTGCTACGAATACTCTGACAATTTACTGCCAAAGTTTCAGCATTCGTTATTAGTACGCACCGCTCTATGCAGAAAATGGCTCTGAGCACTACGGGACTTAACATTTGAGGTCATCAGTCGCCTAGAACTTAGACCTAACCTAAGGACATCACACAGATCCATGCCCGAGGCAGGATTCGAACCTGCGACCGTAGCTGCCGCGCGGTTCCAGTTTGAATCACCTAGAACCGCTCGGCCACATCTGCCGCGCTCTATGCAGATGAGGGAGGAAAGGACACTGGTGTCAGATGTATCCACCGCCACCCAACGCGAGCTCATTTGCTTAGATGTTGATGTAGATGCGAAGTCCGAATCCTTCCTCGTTCACTCCGTTGGTTTGCACTCCACGAGTGAATTAGTGTATTTGGAGAATTGCCCTAGTCAAAGGGCGAATAACATAATTCCACAAAAAGTCTTGACACGGAGTAAACTTTAGATTCTAAAACTTCCTAAATTTGAGCCAATTCTTCTCCTTTCTCTTTAGGGCTACTGTACATCAGAAAGTTGTGAATCACAGAAATAAGCTGTAAGCCAACGCCAGCCTCTGTCGAGACGAAGTTTGGAATACAGACGTCAATATCAACTGACGGATTTGGAAGTAACTTGTTACTAACTCATGAATTTGAGCGCGTCATTTGCTGACCTGATTGTGACAGTTTAATTACCTCCTGACAGTTTGAGATGCTTGACCTCCAACATTTCAGAATAACTGGGTACTATTGACGGATGTCTGCGGTAGGACTGGGGCTCCGGACTTCCTGTGCATTAATTGTGCAGCTGATGTCTTTACTGTCGGCAGCACACGCACATCTCGGCTAGGGGATAGTTCCAACTTGTGCAGCAGCTAAACAGATATACAGGGAGTTAAATTCTTAGTATACAATATATTACAGTGTTTCCTTTATGACCGCTAGGGGTCCATGAGGGTTGTGACACTAGTGATGTTCACAGACCACGTTAAAAGTGCCTTGTGA
Source organism: Schistocerca americana (assembly GCF_021461395.2). NCBI lineage: Eukaryota > Metazoa > Arthropoda > Insecta > Orthoptera > Acrididae > Schistocerca > Schistocerca americana. The sequence continues at coordinate 869,028,535 of NC_060120.1, read as the reverse complement.
TGAGTATTGTTTCAGAGATGTTACTGGAAATTAACATTAATGCACAACTAGCATCTACATGCTAATGATTGTCTAACAACCAGGCGTTCATGAATAATGGCTGCACCTTCAGCCCAACGGGCAGCCTCATTTTATGGATGGTCTTTCGTTGTCTCTTACAACAAACGCTTCGTCTTCCCACTCTAAAAGAAACCCAAAGAGTGAGGTAACATCGCTGAAATAATATTCATCAGACGGCAGTTTGAACACCGTCTCCGAAACTCATTAGCTTCAAAATCTTCACGATCCCGTAGCGGGGGAACCGTGCACCTGTGACATTTTTGTGACAGAAAAATCTCTGTCTGCTCTGAATATTCTAGAATTTTTGTATTTATTGTCTGCGTTATGAATGTCCAGCTATGGTCATAATCTAATTACTGATCGTGTCAGGTTTATGCGTTGAAAATTACATAAACAGCAATTTTTTATTGTCATTAGTGTTTTTCCAGTCGTTTATTACAATATCAAACAGATTATAGTAAATTTCTGAATAAAAAGTCCTGGGAAGTGCGAGCAGCACTAGCTCACCGAGGATTCCGTACAAACCCGATTGTGTGTATAGGCAGGTCATCGAACCCTGGAGTCGACCATTTCAACGATTTTTGACTGTTATCGATGTCGATACTGACAAGATATGGAAGAATCTGACATAAATGGCTGTATCTTTTGATTGCATTGATGTAGAAGCTTAAATTTCATTTATCGCCAAGGGATCGTAGACTTTAGAAAGTGACAAAAATTGCAACTTGGTACGCCTACCCGTTCCTGAGAAAGACGGACATGCAGACAGTCGGTAACATGACAAAAGAATATTTTTATCTTACATCAATAAAAAGTTGCTATTTTTGGTTTTCTTTCTTTCTTTTGTAGTGCAAAATCTTACGTGCTGCCAAATTTCACGATCTTGAGTCGAAGTGAAAAATGGACGACAACTAGTTTGAACAAGAAGAGAATAGAAGCTTTCGAAATGTGGTGCTACGGAAGAATGCTGAAGATAAGGTGGGTAGATCACGTGACTAATGAGGAGGTATTGAATAGGATTGGGGAGAAGTTTGTGGCACAACTTCACTAGAAGAAGGGATCGGTTGGTAGGCCATGTTTTGAGGCACCAAGGGACCACAAATTTAGCATTGGAGGGCAGCGTGGAGGGTAAAAATCGTAGAGGGAGACCAAGAGATGACTACACTAAGCAGATTCAGAAGGATGTAGGTTGCAGTAGGTACTGGGAGATGAAGAAGCTTGCACAGGATAGAGTAGCATGGAGAGCTGAATTAAACCAGTCTCAGGACTGAAGACCACAACAACAACAAAGTCAACGGGAAGTACGCTGTACCTTTTGATGTGTGAATTTGCGGGTCTCAAAGTATGTGACATAAATAAACGTATCTTTCGTTTACATTGATGTTGTTGTTGTTGTTGTTGTGGTCTTCAGTACCGAGACTGGTTTGATGTAGCTCTCCATGCTAATCTATCCTGTGCAAGCTCCTTCATCTCCCAGTACCTACTGCAACCTACATCCTTCTGAATCTGCTTAGTGTATTCATCTCTTGGTCTCCCTCTACGATTTTTACCCTCCACACTGCCCTCCAATGCTAAATTTGTGATCCCTTGATGCCTCAGAACATGTCCTACCAACCGATCCATTCTTCTGGTCAAGTTGTGCCACAAACTTCTCTTCTCCCCAATCCTATTCAATGCCTCCTCATTAGTTACGTGATCTACCCACCTAATCTTCAACATTCTTCTGTAGCACCACATTTCAAAAGCTTTTATTCTCTTCTTGTCAAAACTATTTGTTGTCCATGTTTCACTTCCATGCATGGCTACACTCCATACAAATACTATCAGAAACGACTTCCTGACACTTACATCTATACTCGATGTTAACAAATTTCTCTTCTTCAGAAACGCTTTCCTTGCCATTGCCAGTCTACATTTTATATCCTCTCTACTTCGACCATCATCAGTTATTTTGCTCCCCAAATAGCAAAACTCCTTTACTGCTTTAAGTGTCTCATTTCCTAGACTAATTCCCTCAGCATCAAACGACTTAATTCGACTACATTCCATTATCCTCGTTTTGCTTTTGTTGATGTTCATCTTATATCCTCCTTTCAAGACACTGTCCACTCCGTTCAACAGCTCTTCAAAGTCCTTTGCTGTCTCTGACAGAATTACAATGTCATCGGCGAACCTCAAAGTTTTTATTTCTTCTCCATGGATTTTAATACCTATTCCGAACTTTTCTTTTGTTTCCTTTATTGCTTGCTCAATATACAGATCGAATAGCATCGGGGATGGGCTACAACCCTGTCTCACTCCCTTCCCAACCACTGCCTCCCTTTCATACCCCTCGACTCTTATAACTGCCATCTGGTTTCTGTACAAATTGTAAATAGCCTTTCGCTCCCTGTATTTTACCCCTGCCACCTTTAGAATTTGAAAGAGAGTATTCGAATCAACATTGTCAAAAGCTTTCTCTAAGTCTACAAATGCTAGAAACGTAGGTTTGCCTTTCCTTAATCTTCCTTCTAAGATAAGTCGTAAGGTCATTATTGCCTCACGTGTTCCAACATTTCTACGGAACCCAAACTGATCTTCCCCGAGGTCGGCTTCTACCAGATTTTCCATTCGTCTGTAAATAATTCGCGTTAGTATTTTGGAGCTGTGACTTATTAAACTGATAGTTCGGTAATTTTCACATCTGTCAACACCTGCTTTCTTTGGGATTGGAATTATTATATTCTTCTTGAAGTCTGAGGGTATTTCGCCTGTCTCGTACATCTTGCTCACCAGTTGGTAGAGTTTTGTCAGGATTGGCTCTCCCAAGGCCGTCAGTAGTTCTAATGGAATGTTGTCTACTTCCGGGACCTTGTTTCGACTCAGGTCTTTCAGTGCTCTGTCAGACTCTTCACGCAGTATCGTATCTCCCATTTCATCTTCATCTACATCCTCTTCCATTTCCATAATATTGTCCTCAAGTACGTCGCCCTTGTATAGACCCTCTATATACTCCTTCCACCTTTCTGCTTTCCCCTCTTTGCTTAGATCTGGGTTTCCATCTGAGCTCTTGATAATCATACAAGTGGCTCTCTTTTCTCCAAAGGTCTCTTTAATTTTCCTGTAGGCTGTATCTATCTTACACCTAGTGAGATAAGCCTCTACATCCTTACATTTGTCCTCTAGCCATGCCTGCTTAGCCATTTTGCACTTCCTGTCGATCTCATTTTTGAGACGGTTGTATTCGTTTTTGCCTGCTTCATTTCCTGCATTTTTATATTTTCTCCTTTCATCAATTAAATTCAATATTTCTTCTGTTACCCAAAGATTTCTACTAGCCCTCGTCTTTTTACCTACTTGATCCTCTGCTGTCTTCACTACTTCATCACTTAGAGCTACCCATTCGTCTTCTACTGTATTTCTTTCCCCCATTCCTGTCAACTGTTCCCTTATGCTCTTCCTGAAACTCTGCACAACCTCTAGTTTAGTCAGTTTATCCAGGTCCCATCTCCTTAAATTCCCACCTTTTTGCAATTTCTTCGGTTTTAATCGAAAGTTCATAACCAATAGATTGTGGTCAGAGTCCACATCTGCCCTGGAAATATGCTACAATTTAAAACCTGGTTCCTAAATCTCTGTCTTACCATTATATAATCTATCTGATACCTTTTAGTATCTCCAGGATTCTTCCATGTATACAACCTTCTTTTATGATTCTTCAACGAAGTGTTAGCTATGATTAAGTTATGCTCTGTGCAAAATTCTACCAGACGGCTTCCTCTTTCATTTCTTAGCCCCAATCCATATTCACCTACTATGTTTCCTTCTCTCTCTTTTCCTACTCTCGAATTCTAGTCACCCATGACTATTAAATTTTCGTCTCCCTTCACTACCTGAATAATTTCTTTTATCTCATCATACATTTCTTCAATTTCTTCGTCATCTGCATAGCTAGTTGGCATATAAACTTGTACTACTGTAGTAGGCATGAGATTCGTGTCTATTTTGGCCACTATAATACGTTCACTATGCTGTTTATAGTAGCTTACCCGCACTCCTATCTTTTTTTCATTATTAAACCTACTCCTGCATTACCCCTACTTGATTTTGTATTTATAACCCTGTATTCACCTGATCAGAAGTCTTGTTCCTCCTGCCACCGAACTTCACTAATTCCCACTATATCTAACTTCAACCTATCCGTTTCCCTTTTTAAATTTTCTAACCTACCTGCCCGATTAAGGGATCTGACATTCCACGCTCCGATCCGTAGAATGCCAGTCCGTAGAATGCCAGTGACGTAGAAGCTTAAATTTTTCCCATCCAGAAGGACCATAGACTTTAGTATGTGACATGGAGAAAAGTTGTATTTAACAGCCGCAGACGCAAGCAGATATACAGATGGACAACCAAGTGATACTACAAGGGTCCATTTTTACTGATCGAGGTACGGAATCTTAAAAAGTGATATATTTAATGAATTTTCGGCCGTTACTTCACAGAACATGACAGTAACATTAAAAAGGGAACGATTTTTCAGATGTTCTATACAGTGCCCATAGATTTTGCTGCAAATCAGGAAAACGTTCCGTTTGTTATAAAAAATTAAAGGAGCCTTTATCAAGTGTCTTGCCTCTACGATGAGACATCAGTATTTACCAGGACTACCTCTAAAGACTGACACAGCCTTCAGAAGCTTAATGATATTGCTGACCAAAATGGGCTTCATATCATTTACTAGATGATACAGTATATGGACTCACAATCGCTGCGCTGGGATGGCAACATCATTAACGTTCAACACTTCAAGTACTTTTGTGAAATTATCGGGAACACTGACATTGAGAATATAAGTAACAAAACAGTGCAGAAATAATATTTATAACAAGAAATCCCTTTCACCAAGGACAAAACACGCCGCTACCGCACAGAAGCACTATACGCACTTGAGACATCATCATTAACCTCTTCCTCCCCTGATTCTTCTTCTTCTTTTTCTTCTTCTTCGTCTTCTACTTTTCACAGAGTAGGCCTATACATCTGTTATGGCCTCAGTTACATCTATTAATTGGTCGTTCTATTTGCCTCTTGGCCTTGGGTTTGTGTTGTAGGCTGATCTTTGTATTACTTGTCTTGTTTTTTTTTTTTTTTTTGCATATTTTCCGGATGTTCCTTCCAGTCTTGTTTATGTGCTTCTGGTTTGTCCATTTTCTGCAAAAATATATATTTATTGTCTAACGTTTTAATTAGGAACCCTGTTCAGCTTAGCGTAACCTCTGACTTTCATTTCTGTCACCTGGACTTGGCTAGAGATTTTTCTCTGTATAAACGAAGGTTCACTGCCGTGATTGAAAAAGATCGTCTTTTGACAGTGTGAATGACAAGAAGAGGAATGAATGATTGAAGCGCATGCTTCTGATGGTTGCGATAGGTGTCAAATTTGACACTCCCTTTCTCTAATCATTATTGCAGATCTGAACAGTTGAGAGTCTTGTTACTATCCATTAGCTCTTGACTGATTGGCATCTGAGGATGTAGCGAATTAAACCTTCAACTAGCCCTGAGACCTCTTCCACAGTACCTTCAAAGATAGTAAAAATGTCATCCACTTGACGCCTATAGAAAAGGACCCAATGGAGCACACCCAATGAGCCAATCATCCAGCGGCTCTATAGCACAAGCACCTTCTTTCACCGCAACATGGGACGGTCGGCGGCAGCCACACGGCCGACTTGTACTTGGAGCCTGTTTGCTACTTGACGCTTCACAGACACCCACTAATCGCAGCTCCGAGACCGTCATTCGTGCTTTAGCTAAGAGAGTCTCAGCCCTGTCGCTACAGTGTTATATGGACTCTACTTCTTGCTGCATTATTTGAAATGAGTCTTCGTCCACTTGGAGAAGTACTAGTATATCATCTGTTTACTGTATTTTGTTCGCTAATCATATCTGCTCCTGTCCAGCTTTCCAACGACGACAATTGCCACGCCACCCTGTACCCCACCCCTCTTTACCGTCGTGTACAAAGTCGTACGGAGTACAAAGTGGTAATATTAATAATAACAATAATAATGCTGTTACGTTGTGGTAGCAGAGTTAATTCACCTGATTTTTCGCTGCCATGTTTTGACGTACTAGATTTCACCTTAGTGTGAAAAACATTCATCTACATCTACATCTACATTTATACTCCGCAAGCCATCCAACGGTGTGTGGCGGAGGGCACTTTACGTGCCACTGTCATTACCTCCCTTCCCTGTTCCAGTCGGGTATGGTTCGCGGGAAGAACGACTGTCTGAAAGCCTCCGTGCGCGCTCTAATCTCTCTGATTTTACATTCGTGATCTCCTCGGGAGGTATAAGTAGGGGGAAGCAATATATTCGATACCTCATCCAGAAACGCACCCTCTCGAAACCTGGCGAGCAAGCTACACCGCGATGCAGAGCGCCTCTCTTGCAGAGTCTGCCACTTGAGTTTGTTAAACATCTCCGTAACGCTATCACGGTTACCAAATAACCCTGTGACGAAACGCGCCGCTCTTCTTTGGATCTTCACTATCTCCTCCGTCAACTCGATCTGGTACGGATGCCACACTGATGAGCAATACTCAAGTATAGGTCGAACGAGTGTTTTGTAAGCCACCTCCTTTGTTGATGGACTACATTTTCTAAGGACTCTCCCATTGAATCTCAATCTGGTACCCGCCATACCAACAATTAATTTTATATGATTATTCCACTTCAAATCGTTCCGCACGCATACTCCCAGATATTTTACAGAAGTAACTGCTACCAGTGTTTGTTCCGCTATCATATAATCATACAATAAAGGATCCTTCTTTCGATGTATTCGCAATACATTAAATTTGTCTATGTTAAGGGTCAGTTGCCACTCCCTGCACCAAGTACCTATCCGCTGCAGATCTTCCTGCATTTCGCTACAATTTTATAATGCTGCAACTTCTCTGTAAACTACAGCATCATCCGTGAAAAGCCGCATGGAACTTCCGACACTATCTACTAAGTCATTTATATATATTGTGAAAAGCAATGGTCCCATAACACTCCCCTGTGGCCCGCCAGAGGTTACTTTAACGTCAGTAGACGTCTCTCCATTGATAACAACATGCTGTGTTCTGTTTGCTAAAAACTCTTCAATCCAGCCACACAGCTGGTCTGATATTCCGTAAGCTCTTACTTTGTTTATCAGGCGACAGTGCGGAACTGTATCGAACGCCTTCCGGAAGTCAAGAAAAATAGCATCTACCTGGGAGCCTGTATCTAATATTTTCTGGGTCTCATGAACAAATAAAGCGAGTTGGGTCTCACACGATCGCTGTTTCCGGAATCCATGTTGATTCCTACATAGTAGATTCTGGGTTTCCAAAAACGACATGATACTCGAGCAAAAAACATGTTCTAAAATTCTACAACAGATCGACGTCAGAGATATAGGTCTATAGTTTTGCGCATCTGCTCGACGACCCATCTTGAAGACTGGGACTACCTGTGCTCTTTTCCAATCATTTGGGACCTTCCGTTCCTCTAGAGACTTGCGGTACACGGCTGTTAGAAGGGGGGCAAGTTATTTTGCGTACTCTGTGTAGAATCGAATTGGTATCCCGTCGGGTCCAGTGGACTTTGTTGAGTGATTCCAGTTGCTTTTCTATTCCTTGGACACTTATTTCGATGTCAGCCATTTTTTCGTTTGTGCGAGGATTTAGAGAAGGAACTGCAGTGCGGTCTTCCTCTGTGAAACAGCTTTGGAAAAAGGTGTTTAGTATTTCAGCTTTACGCGTGTCATCCTCTGTTTCAATGCCATCATCATCCCGGATGTCTGGATATGCTGTTTCGAGCCACTTACTGATTTAACGTAAGACCAGAACTTCCTAGGATTTTCTGTCAAGTCGGTACATAGAATTTTACTTTCGAATTCACTGAACGCTTCACGCATAGCCCTCCTTACGCTAACTTTGACATCGTTTAGCTTCTGTTTGTCTGAGAGGTTTTGGCTGCGTTTAAACTTGGAGTGAAGCTCTCTTTGCTTTCGCTGTAGTTTCCTAACTTTGTTGTTGTACCACGGTGGGTTTTTCCCGTCCCTCACAGTTTTACTCGGCACGTACCTGTCTAAAACGCATTTTACGATTGCCTTGAACTTTTTCCATAAACACTCAACATTGTCAGTGTCGGAACAGAAATTTTCGTTTTGATCTGTTAGGTAGTCTGAAATCTGCCTTCTATTACTCTTGCTAAACAGATAAACCTTCCTCCCTTTTTTTATATTCCTACTAACTTCCATATTCAGGGATGCTGCAACGGCCTTATGATCACTGATTCCCTGTTCTGTGCATACAGAGTCGAAAAGTTCGGGTCTGTTTGTTATCAGTAGGTCCAAGATGTTATCTCCACGAGTCGGTTCTCTGTTTAATTGATCGAGGTAATTTTCGGATAGTGCACTCAGTATAATGTCACTCGATGCTCTGTCCCTACCACCCGTCCTAAACATCTGAGTGTCCCAGTCTATATCTGGTAAATTGAAATCTCCACCTAAGACTATAACATGCTGAGAAAATTTATGTGAAATGTTGTTCTGCCACTGAGAGAACATTTCTGTTAAATGAGTTATGTGAGATAATCCAATTTATATAATGTGAACTGAGCATAATTATTATCAGTATGTGCAGCTAACGAACACGAATATAAATCGTATTTATTAAAGTGAATACTGCATAGCAGTACTTTATTGAATGCTGCCACATATATTTTCTACGCTCAGTCACACACGTTTTGAATGTGAAGACGTGTTGTCTTCAGTTGGTATCTGTCAGCTTATAGAATGGAATTCATAGAAATATATTGTGTATAAGTGCGTGTTGTAAACAATTTCGCAAAATCAGCTGGGAAACGTGCAAGCCTTCAACCAGTTTTTAACTGTAGCTTTCTATATATTTTATGTTCACATGGTTATGGATTTGCTCTGTCCATAGCCCTTAGAGTCTCACTAAGTACATTTTTCAATTATTTTTGAACAACTTGTCCGGGAACGTTAATTTATGTTATAGTATAGCATCGTTCAATTTCCGTGAGCTATCGAATGCTAACTGGAAGAAAAGAAGGCGTATTATTAAGTCTATTTTTTTTTAACTGAAAAAAGTTCCTTCTACTAGTCCTCGGAGATTCCGCGGCTCTTTTCCGCACGATCCTAGAGAAGTGTCGCGGGAGAGTCATTGCGCAACGTATTAAAACACTAATAAGTAAAGTAAGGGTTGATATGTGTCACATCTGCTACATTTGCAGTAGGGTGTTAATATTGTCCATAGACTTGTTTTGAGCACGGTACAGGACTAGAATGGAAAGTTCTCCTTCACCGATGATAAATGCTTATTAATATCTCAACCAAGACAAAACAAGTTAACAATTCAGAGCTACGTGTATCAAGAATCACACCAGAAACAAAACAATTCAAGTCATGACAGTACCAAATACGTTTTGTGAGTTTCAATGAAACCTCGCCAAGTCTTCCACTACACGGGACATAAAACTGGCAATTAAATCCATTATTAGTACGAGGCCCCTGCCTACCAATTATGTGCACATTCACAAAGTCGTAACACTCGTCCATCGAAACCATACAAACTTAAGTTACTCATTTCATCTATTGCATACTTCGAAATCTCCTGCCTATTTTAAAAAGTTGTTCGTACGTTTTACAATTTTACATGCTACATTATTTTGTTTAATATTTCTAACAAAATTGTTTTTAACGATAAAACAAGAGTAACAGTTTAAATGAATAAAATTTGAGGAAAAGAAAACAGAAACAACTATTTTTTAAAGTAGCTAACAGAGGTTTTTAATGGAAGGAGGTGTCCCACTAGCTAGCTATTCCAGGTTGGAGGACATCGGAACAACTTCGAGCCAGTCCCAGATGGAGCAGCAATTTGCTTAGATCTAAGCACACATTGTATTGAATTACGTTATTTACAATTTTTTTATTATTTATAATCAATTAACATATGTTTCTCATATTAATTTTGGTGTTATAGTGCATATTGTAGTTACGCATGATGGAAAACGGTCTATTACACAAAATTTACAGCTTACATGCCATTTGACAATAGTGGCATTCTTAAATAATTACTGGTAATGACATAGCTTTTCCTGTGGGTGGGAACCTCGGAATTTTGTAGAGCCTCCCCTCCCCAAGGAATTTTAGCTCGTTGTATTTCTGTATTGTAAGCCGCTATGAAATTAAACTTAGCAATTGTTTTCGTGTTACTTACCTATATTTACAATCCTTATAAATTTTCTATCGTTGGTTAATTCTATATATAGTTTTATTTTCTCATTGTTCTATTATTTTCTTTTACTTCGGTCTATGTATCCATGTTGTCTTGTTCTGAGTTCGTTGAGGCGTCCGAGTCAGTGGTTGTGTTGTTGTCAGAACCCTTCTATGTGTTGAATTGCCTGTTAGAGTGATTCCCTATTCTCCGTTTCACGTATGGTCGTTTCTGTCTGTATGATGCATGAAGTGGTTGAGAAATTTTGCTTGTGATAGTGTTTAATTCTAAACAATAATCCGGCTGTCTCATCCTTTATCGTATGTCACCGGCTTGCTATTGTAGTAGTGTGTGTCTAAACATGTCGCAATGTAATGTAATGTGTTCCGCCGTGCAGATTTCTCCACATGCCCATATTCCTGTGTCAGTTAGTCTAACACGATGGATATGATGTCGTTACGGTCTGTGCCCTGTAAGAAAGTCGACCATGCCACACGTCGGATCTATGTATTTCATGCTCATTCGTTCTTGGATGTTCGGGAAGACTTTGTGTACTCTGCGTCTTTTGTTGTCTCCCATGTGGTCTGCCACGCTTCATTTCACCATTCATTAAATTGTTTCGTGTCAATTATTTGTTGACCTGTAATTTCCTGTTCTTTGTCCTGCCATCCCACTTTCGTCTAGTATGCTACAGCTCTGAAACGTACGCTAATCTTCTGGATACACACCCAGGACGACGCATAGTGCCTCTATAGATGTTCTCCAAAAACCGCTTCGTACTGTGGCTTTGTGTGAAGTGGCTGCAAAGCTCAGAGTGGACTCAAACAAGGCGAGATGGTAGGTTCATATGATCTGTAGTGGTAGCCTAACTGTGCTGTGTTAAGTGTGGCCAGTTTATGTATCAGTTTCGTCGCTTTGTCAGTCGCGAGTTCTGCGTGGTCTTTGAGAGTTTTCTGTCAACATTTACTACGAGATATCTTGTAAGTCATCGTTATATAGTGGTATCGTCAAGTGTGATTGTTCGGTTTCTTTGTTATGTTCCCTTCAGCTGTAGGTAGGCAGTTTTGTTGCCTGCTATTTGAAGTCTGTTCTTATTGCACCAGTTATTCTCTTTTTCCAGTATCTGTGTTGTCTTTAGTTCAAGATTTTCTCTTGAGTTGGAGATGTAACTATCATTACGTCGTCTGCATACGCAATTACTCCTGTCACCATGTTGTTCTCATCAAGAGTATTTAAAAGACGTTATGCAGCGATGTCCTAGAAAATGGAACCGTACATACAGGGTGGACCACTGATCGTGACTGGGCCAAATATCACACGAAATAAGCGTCAAACGAAAAAACTACAAAGAATGAAACTTGTCTAGCTTGAAGGGGGAAACCAGATGGCGCTATGGTTGGCCCACTAAATGGCGCTGGCATAGGTCAAACGGATATCAACTGCGTTTTTTTTTTAATAGGAACCCCCATTTTTATTACATATTCGTGTAGTACGTAAAGAAATATGAATGTTTTAGTTGGACCACTTTTTTCGCTTTGTGATAGATGGCGCTGTAACAGTCACAAACATATGGCTCACAATTTTAGACGAACAGTTGGCAACAGGCAGGTTTCTTAAATTAAAATACAGAACGTAGGTATGTTTGAACATTTTATTTCGGTTGTTCCAATGTGATAGGCGTACCTTTGTAAACATATCATTTCTGACAACGCATGCTGTTACAGCGTGATTACCTATAAATGCCACATTAATGCATTAAATGCTCAAAATGATGTCCGTCAACCTCAATGCATTTGGCAATACGTGTAACGACATTCCTCCCAACAGCGAGTAGTTCGCCTTCCGTAATGTTCGCACATGCATTGACATTGCGCTGACGCATGTTGTCAGGCGTTGTCGGTGGATCACGATAGCAATTATCCTTCAACTTTTCTCACATAAAGAAATCCGGAGACGTCAGATCCGATGAACGTGCGGGCCATGGTATGGTGCTTCAACGACCAATATACCTGTCATGAAATATGCTATTCAGTAACTCTTCAACCTCACGTGAGCTATGTGCCGGACATCGATAATGTTGTAAGTACATCGCCATTCTGTCATGCAGTGAAACATCTTGTAGTAACATGGGTAGAACATTACGTAGGAAATCAGCATACATTGCACTATTTAAATTGCCGTAGATAAAATGGGGGCCAATTATCCTTCCTCTCGTAATGCCGCACCATACATTAACCCGCCAAGGTCGCTGATGATCCACTTGTTGCAGCCATCGTGGATTTTCTATTGCCCAATAGTGCATATTATGCCTGTTTACGTTACCGCTGTTGGTGAATGACGATTCGTCGCTAAATAGAACGCGTGCAAAAAATCTGTCATCGTCCCGTAATTTCTCTTGTGCCCAGTTGCAGAACTGTACACGACGTTCAAAGTCGTCGCCATGCAATTCCTGGTGCACGGAAATATGGTACTGGTGCAGTCGATGTTGATGTAGCATTCTCAACACCGACGTTTTTGAGATTCCTTATTCACGCGTAGTTTGTCTGCTACTGATGTGCGGATTATCCGCGACAACTGCTAAAACACCTACTTGGGCATTATCATTTTTGCAGGTCGTGGTTGACGTTTCACATGTGGCTGAACACTTCTTGTTTCCTTAAATAACGTAACTATCCGGCGAACGGTCCGGACCTTTGGATGAAGTCGTCCAGGATACCGAGCAGCGTACATAGCACACTCCCGTTTTGCATTTTGATCACAGTAGCCACACATCAACACGATATCGACCTTTTCCGCAATTGGTAAACGGTCAATTTTAACACGGGTAACGTATCACGAAGCAAATATCGTCCGCAGTGGCGGTATGTTACGTGATACCACGTACTCACACGTTTGTGACTATTACAACGCCATCTATAACAAAGCGAAAAAAGTGGTCCATCTAATTCATTCATATTTCTTTACGTACAACACGAATATGTAATAAAAAATGGGGGTTGCTATTAAAAAAAAACGCAGTTGATATCCGTTTGACCTATGGCAGCGCTATCCAGCGGGGCAACTATAGCTCCATCTGGTTTCCCCCCTCAAGCTAGACGAGTTTCGTTCTTTGTAGTTTTTTCGTTTGATGCTTATTTCGTGAGATATTGGGCCCGGTCACTACCAATGGACCACCCTGCAGACTCCTGTGGGTAGCCCTTCGTAATTATTTTGACGACCCTCTGATGGCCTGCGTTCCATTCTACAGCTCTATTATTGCAGTTGTCTAGCAGACTAATATAAAGAAGTATCTGCATTTCCCTAAGTCTTGCAAATAGTGTAGGCCACCAGAGGTTATCAAAAGGCGCAAGGCTATATCAATTAAGGCCGCTACTACATATTTGTTTTGTGTCGTTTTTATTGTCTGCAGTGAGTTGTTAATGACCTTATCTATAGATTTCTGTGGTCTAAAGTCGAATTGATGGGGATAAGGTCGAAGAGCTGTCTGTGCAACTGAAGTCTGTCACACAGCAGTCTCTCCTGCACCTTGGCCAACGTGTTTATCAAGCAAATTGGTCTGTATGTCTTCGGATTCGTCGACTCTTTGTCCTCAAGCTACTTGATGATTACTGCATATGCAGAGCACTATGTTGTGGGTGTCTTGTGTGCTTGTAAGGCATCATTCAGTAATTCAGTCCGAAATGGTGTGATCTGCGATGTTATGTTCGTGATAGTTTCTCGCTGAATTCCGTCGGGCCATGGGGCTTTTTTGGGTTTGAGTTTGTTAACTGCCAGGGCAACTTCCTCCCGAGCGAAGGGGATGACTACTTGGTCAGTAGCGTAGTTAATATCTCTTAGTCTGCGGAGATCGACATGTTGTTGGTCCTGAATTGGGTCATCGTCCGTGAGAAGCTTTTGTAGAAGGTATTCTGCAGAACGTCTCCAGCCTTGCGTAGTGGAGCGTCTGGACATCTCAGTGTGGACAGTACAAGTGGTGATTTGATTTTGTCCGTGTGCATTATGTACTGTTCTTCCCACACATTATATTCCAATTGAGTCCGCGTCAATTGTCCCTGTGGTTCTGTCTTGTTAAGTTAGGTTGCACACCTTTCTTTAGCTTCGCGATAGACTTGGAATCTAATTACTCGGTCTTGTGCTGTTTTCACCTTTGATAGAGTCGTCTTTTGTCTCGCGAGTCTTTCCGGAGTCTAGTCGATGTTGTGGACAATGGCATTCCATCCTTGCGTTTTCGTTTGCTACTGGTATGGCAGCTGATCGGGATTTTGTAATGTATGTGTCAGCATGTAAACCATGAAATCAATACTACTGTGTGTGGTAGAGAGACGTCAGTTATTGATCTCCTCTCAGAGTTTGCCTGTTTGCCTTGTGTAGTAGCTACCGTGGATGCTGTGTTGTGTGTGTGTTTGCGTCAGTAGCGGTTGCTGTATTTGACTATTATGTTGTGATTACTACGTGTGACTTTGTCTAGGAGATGCCAGTGTAACTAACTTTTAGTTTGCGAGTGTAATGTCAATGTTACTAGTTCCACCTGCACATCCACAATGTTTCGGTGGTTGTCCTGCTTTATTTAGTACGAAAAGGCCTACTGTGTCTATATCGTCCTGCTCTATGGCGTCCGTTCTGTCGGCATGCCAGAGGTTCGTGCGTGCATTGATGTTGGCGTGTATCAGTAAGCGTCTGTCTCTGTCGAACTGTGTTATGTCCCTTATACTATTTGTAAATGGTTTTATTTCGAGGTACTATTGAGCATACATGGAAGAGGTTACCCAGTGGTCCCTGCCTAGTATGATTTCTATTGTTACTGTGTGTTCCGTGTTCAACTGTGTAGTTTTTGTCTCCGTTTTCTGTGTGTTTGCCTTGCCACCACGATTGCTGCCTTTCCATGTGCGGAACCTGTGATTAGTGTATTGCCTCAAAATGGCAGGTATTTTCCCATTGCGCATGTATGGTTACGTCAACTGCTTTGTCCTCTATTAGCTTAATTAGCTCTGTCCTCACTAAGGCACTTCTCATGCAATTTAATTTGATATGTTGCATGTTTTGGTGGGTATTTTGTACTAATGTAGCTTTTTTGTCCTACCTCTTTAGGGTCATAGTAAACACACCCGTATGCCCTTACAAAATCCTTGTAAATTTGTTTCCAGTCTTTTCCTTTATCCGTTCTTGAGAATGTCTGTTCCAGGAGTTTGATTGAGATACGGTGGTCTGTCGGGAGATTTGCAGTTCGGAGTACCATTCTATCCGTTTGTTTGGTGATTGGAAAACCTATTTCATCGTCTTCTAGATATTGAATACGTATTATCATTCTTAGTGCTGTTTGGAAAAATATCTTTACTCTCCAGTCTATTGAGAGATGGGTTACTTTAAAGTTCTTTGTATATTAACTCGCTTTTGTCTGTTGTAGTTTGTTTGTCGTCTTTATTACGTGATGCGTCGATTCTCGCTGCATTTCTGTCTGTTGTGCGTAGGTCTTTATCTAGTTTTGTTTGTGACGAGTATTCTTCCCTGCCTGTGAGTGTATTTGAAGTGGAGATATGCTATCTGCTTGTATTCCTATGGTGGCTGTGTTAGCTTTTTGATTCTGTGTCAGGTTTTCTTTTACTATTTGGTGTTTTTGAGATTTTGTTGTTTTCAGTCATAACATTTGTGTTTACTTTGAGTATTCGTGCATCTTGTGTATGTTGGTTGTTTTTATTTTTTGTCTTCAGCTTATATGGGCTGTGTGTGCTGACTCCATATGTGAAACGTAACGGTTTTATTCTATTTTTACATTTTGTTGTGTCATATTCTATTTTGTTTTCTGTATTTTCATATTGTGTGCTTAGCGCCCTTGTGTTCCTTTGATTCATTTCATCTTCCTTATTGTATTGCGGATGTGTTGCGTGTGTACTATTGCGGCGTCGTATGCCATTCTGTGTGTAGCTCGGATGGGTAGTACTTCCGTTTTGTGTATCTATATTGTGTAGATTCCTGTGTGTTACTCCATTTACACTGATATCAACTACTTCTAGTTCCTCAGTTCTTAACAGTGCTACATATTGCAACGTTGCTCACTGAAGAAGTTCATGTTTGATTCAAATGGTTCAAATGGCTCTGAGCACTATGCGACTTAACTTCTGAGGTCATCAGTCGCCTGACTAACCTAAGGACATCACACACATCCATGCCCGAGGCAGGATTCGAACCTGCGATTGTAGCGGTCGCTCGGCTCCAGACTGTAGCGTCTAGAACCGCACGGCGACTCCGGTCGGCTTCATGTTTGATTCGTCTAGCTACGTAACAGTTCATGGTTCTTTGTGCGCATGCATCGTCAATGTAATCTGTGACGCGAAAATATTTTTCTTCTAGCATGGTACTCATAAGGAAAACTGGGTCTCCGTTGTGCTCAGAGTCAAATGTTTGTGGTAGCGGTAAGTATTGTCTTCAGCCAACTGTGAGCCTCCAAGCTCGTCTTTTCGTGGAGGGTGATTTTTATTTCCTCCCACAGCCGTTCTGGACTGTCTCAGTAAACCGTATTCTGTTACATTATTAAACATTATCTAGGGAACCATAGGCGGTTCTCTCTAGTTATCTCTCGTACATGGATCCTTACGTAGGACAATCTGGTCCTTCGGCTTTATTCCATGTTCTGTTGCGCTGTTTTCACGGTATACAACCAACAGTGATATCTCCTGCGCAGTCAGCCTAGCAGCTAATCAGAATGCTAAACGTATGGTGTGACAGATACTCCCAACGCCTGGGACTTAGTCTGCCCTCAAAGCATGCTAGCTGCACAGGTCGACCGACAGGCTAGGTAAAACGAGTCCTCTAGCGGACTCGCGCACATCACTGAACGGCCGCGCTCCCTGGATTGATTAAATGGCAGAGTTTGTTACAGAGTCTGTTCCTGCGAGAGTTACAGTGAGAACCAGTCGAAGTTCCAGTTCTAGTCACCACAGCCGCTACCGCTTCAATTCATCGCAGCTCAGCTCTCCGAAGGAGGATCCGCCACTCTTCGACAACGCGCGCTATCGCCAAGGCAGTATCCACGACTGATAGAATTGGACTGAGAGCACAGGCAAGGGATATTGTACAACGATCTCTTGGAACTGAGTATTTGTCTGGCGGCCAGGTCCTAGCGACTGCCGACATTGTTTAAACATTGAGACCTTTCAGACAACAAGACCACGGGAGCAGAAAGGTTCATTTATACTCTGTTGTGGACCATATAATTGGTAGTCCCCTTCTCCCGTCTTTGAAAAGTGCTGTCTCCAGTCAAGACTTCCCGATATATTGATCCATATTTCATTGTGCTGGAACAAAACCTTATATCAGCATAAAGTCAACGAAAAGAATCCCTAAACGAGCCTTGTTGACTTTATCCTCGACATGCGTGTCAAACATTCTAAGCTGAATACTTCAGCATTGAGCAGCTTCTCAATTTTTTCCTATACTTCCATTTTTATTACATTCGACAACTGAGAAATACCTGCTTAGTGCTTTCCACATGTTTTACGATCGTTTCTTCTTCGGTATTGTGAATATCTAAATGAACATGATGTACCACTCATCGCACTTACTGTATTAACATAGAGTTTATCGACTCCGGTTCACATTTTTCTGTGCTTTGTCAATCTCTGTACACTCAGTTCATCATAAAGTTTTCACCTCCATTTCACAGTACCTGTTAGGGATCTGGCAAGCCTTACTTATTTATTTCCTTATAATATTTTCCTGACTTTTTTACTCCAGCATTTTTAGTAATCAGCGAAGTGGTCATTGCCTCAGTGATTTTGCACATCGTGTTACTATCTCTTAAGTTATCAAAACATTCCAATAACTTCTTTTACAGTTATTATGGCTGTTTACTAACTCAGCATATATAATCAGGCTATTCTTTTATAAATACACTTTTGCAATCAATATTCATGCTGTGTAGTCGCATATGGCGTCAATATCGGGGACGAGAAGTCATGGTTCCAATACATAAGGAGACACGGCATAGTAATAGCTTAATGGTTTCTGTAAAAACTTATTTCTACTTCTGCACTCTCAGCAAAGAAGGACGTGATGGTGATCCTTTTCTTTTCACACAACTCAACTAAATATGTTCCAATACGACAATGCAGTGCCTGTCATATTCCGAATGACGACACCAGGCAAGCTACTTTAAAGTACCTTGTCTCTCCTGTACTGGAATATACATAATACATGTACGGGAACATGTTATAGATACAGGGTTGACGACTTATGGAAGTTTGTGCCTGGCCGTGAGTTGTCTCGTACAGGCAAACGGTAAGGCGACCGCTCGCGGTAAGCAGGAAATCTGGGTTCGAGATCCGGTCCGGCACAAATTTCCATTTTCGTAACTCCATTATACAGCTGATGGTTTTCAGTATTCGCAACTGCGAATACATTTCATGTATAAATATCACTCAGCTTAATCCCGTATTCTCACATATTATTCCATTTAAGTCAACAATTCACAGAATGTGATTCCGAATTAGTAGTAAAGTAACAACTGTAGCAATTCTGTGCTGGTCCTACAGAAACTTATGTATGTGATGGTAAACATAAGAGTGAAGTGATTTAATGTGCAGGTGACTTGGTTCCAGTTTTTAGTGTTAGCACTAAGTACTGTTCGCCTCCATAACGCCAGACCACGGCAAATTAGGCGATCTGCCATTGCAGGAAGAAGTATAACTGGAAAGATTCCGTTAGCTGATTTTTAGCAGATGGACTAACGTATCTCTGTCAACATTAAGCCATCGAGTTGCACACAAATCCATTAGAAATGCCCCTAGAAGACAGCGAGTCGACGGCAACGTGACTGTCCTAAGAAGGATTTTCACATGACCAGAGGCATGTGACAGCCAGTTTGAAATTCCGATTATCACGCCAGTGTTAAAGTACCACGACGTTTCGAAGAGTGGTATAAATCATCATCTTCTGCCAAACGTTCCAATACTTTGCCATTCGATTCGAAACCCGAGAGATTTTCATCAGCAGTACACGCCGGGAGAGTCAACCGTTCGAACTCCATACCACAGTCCTTACATGCTCGTTCCATTTTGTGTAGCTTCGTAACGTTACACCCAGATATTTAAACGACGTGACTGCATCGATCAGGATAATAACAATGCTGCATCCAAACATTGCGGGTTTGTTATTTTTACTCATCCGGGTTAACTTAGGTTTTTCTACATTTGGAACCAGCTACAACTAGAAATTTTGTCTAAATCATCTTGTATCCTCCAACAGTCACTCAATTTCGACACATTCCCGTACATTATGTAAGTAGCCTGTTTATATGGCTGTATGTTGGCAGCGCTATAGACTGTATCAATATCGCTGACGGCGGACTGCGCCCTCAGCAAGAGACTCTGTGGTTGGACGGACTAGCAGTTAGCGAGCGGACGGCTTGGACATGTGTCCTTCGCAGAGACAGTGTTGGTAAGACATGCATTGTATATTGGGGATGGATGTAGTTGGTAATGTTTGGGTAGTGGAATTATTGATGAATATATAATTTTTGGAACTGGATGTCACATGAATAAGGTGAAATCTGTTAAATACATTGTTTGCTCGTCAACAAAATCATTCTTTTGCTAACCATACGCCTCCTAGTAGTTAGAGCCTATCGTAGTTAGAATCTTTTTATTTGGGTGGCTGTAGTTGCTGCTTGCTGTAATTACTGTAGTTCGTGTTGTGAAGATTTTCTGTGAGGTAAGTGTCTTGGGAAAAAGTATGGGTTATTGTTAGGATTTCTTCCAATTCAGGGCCATTCTTTTGTGTTAATTATTTGAAGCCATGTTGTCATTCTATAGCAGTCAGATTGCGTTGCGCTTGTATATTGATAGGTTAAGTTTGAGTTGTCTTTGTCAGGGAAAATTCTGTAGGTCAGTGTTGAAATGAAAAAAAAAAGAGACAGCAGCAGCAGTTTCACTCAGCAGTGTAAGTAAATACTAAGAAGTTTCACCTGTCGATCTTTAGCCGAGGATACTTCACAGGAATCTTCTGATTTTCTTGAAGTTTGAATTATTAGCACATGATTAGAAATTAGTTATTGTTTACTGCTAGCAAGTAATTGTATGTATCGAATTTCCTTTGTAGTTATGGTTTCTTATTGTTGAACTATATTGTCATGAGCAAAGTGGTTGTAGCATGCATGTGGATTTACAGTCGCTTTTGAAACTAATTAGATATTGATTATTTTCAGTGCTATTATAGTGTTTCTTCCTGCTTTTGCTTTTAAAATCGTTAATTTTGTGTTTTTGTGTAAAATAGTGTGATAATTATGGCGAGTGAAAAGCGTAAAACTAGGCTGCAAAGCGAAGTGCGAAATGACTGAGGACGAGCGTAGCTTGTTAGCACCACCTAGTAACGAACTGACAAATGTTCTAGACAATAATTTGGTAATAGTGCGTAGGGATATGGACCTGGCAAAAAATAGAGGGGTAGAAACTGACACAATCAGTGAACAGGGAACTATTGTCGAATGATTGCTCGGTAACAATTCACGTCAGGAATGCGAAATAACAGAACAAAATCTTGCAAATACCTTAGATTCAAGTTTTGCGTCATAACACTTTTCTCAGTTAAGTCAAGACACAATCTCTGGTTCTCAAAATACGAATATTGCCGGTGCAAATGATCTGACGAAAAGCACAAACGAACATGTTTCAGGCACTAATGCATTGTTATTGATATTAATTAAAAAATTTGATCAAACAGAGAAACAAACACAACAACACCTTCAGAAGATGGACGCAGTGGAACAAAATCAGAAACAAACACAGCAACAAGTGTAAAAGTTAGACACAATTGAATGAACACTTGAACAAACATATAAAGATTTAACCTCTGAGATATTCAAAATCAAATCAAAATGTCAAAACATTTCTGAAGACGTAAAAACACCTGTTTTTGAGCATTTTCAGCCTATTTTTTCGCGACATGAAGACACATCACAGAATCACGAAGCCGCTGTAAAAGAACTGGAGATCAATGCACACGAAAATCACGACACCTTGCGGGCTAAAACTGACTCTGTTGCATCTACCGATACGGTCGCGCAAATAGTTAAAAATCAGGAAAACTTAATGGACACAGTAGATACGATTACGACACAAATGGGCACACTAAAACTTGGCTCAGAAAAACACACGGAGGAAATCAACACATTATTGGAAAAAGGAGCCGAACTTTCGCATCAGTTAACAAATTTATATACGAAGGTAGAAGATCATTTGAATGATACAAGACCGGTAGCTTATAATTACACAGAGGAGTACGAGGAAATCAGGAAATTTAAACAAAGTCAGAAATAAATAAATACGCATCACAAAAGAGAAATGAGGGAAATATAAGATCAGTTGGCATAGGTGAAACTTCTTAGTGTGTACTTAAACTGCTGAGTGAAACTGCTGCTACTGTCTCTTTACTTATTTTTATCATTTCAACACTGACCTACAGAATTTTCCCTGACAAAGACAACTCAAACTTAACCTATTCATTTATTACCCACAATACACAAGCGCAACGCAATCTGACTGATATACAATGGCAACATGGCTTCAAATAATTAACACAAAAGAATGGCCCTGAATTGGATGAAATCTTTACAATAACCTATACTTTTTCCTAAGACACTTACCTCACAGAAAATCTTCATAGCACGAACTACATAAATTACAGCAAGCAGCAACTACAACCACCCAAATAAAAAGATTCTAACTACGATAGGCTCTAACTGCTAGGAGGCATATGGTTAGCAAAAGAAAGATTTTGTTGAAGAGCAAACAATGTTTTTAGCAGATTTTACCTTATTCATGTGACATCCAGTTCCTAAAATTATATAGTCATCAATAATTCCATCACCCAAACATTACCAACTACATCCACCCTCATTGTACAGTGCATGTCCTACCTATACTTACTCTCCACGAAGGACACATGTCCAAACCGTCCGCTCGCTAACTGCTAACTGCTAGCCCGTCCAACCACAGAGTCTCTTGTCGAGGGCGCAGAGAACTGTCAGCGATATTAATACAGTCTATACCGCTGCCAACATACAGCCATATAAACAGGCTACTTACAATTACAGCAGCGTTAGTTAATAACCAAAGACTTTTGCCCACCCCATCCGCCAAATCACTTATACCCGATGACCGCTGTTCTTCTCGAATCCGTGACCGGCATACGTTGGCAGTTATCGCCTCTACTATTCTGCCCCTGTCGCTGTCGTTGCAGCCACCACGGTGGTGGCAGTGGTAGTGATAGTGGTGGCTATCCCCGTCTTGCAGTCTGCGGTCCGTAGCCGCCATTCAACCGCTGTCGAGTGCAGACCTAACTGTGTGGTAACATCTGTCTTTTCCTGGTTCAGAGTAGAATTCCTCTTCTGACTTAGTTGTAGACCTTTGTCTCTGTTAATAAGACCGTCCTGGAATCTAATTTCAATGTTCTCTATTAGTCACGCTGTCGCTGAACGAGAATGGCGGCCACCAGAGAACTGGTTATACTTTCACTATACAGAGATCTACAAACGATGGCTTTGAAACATAACATCCCAGCCCATTGGCTGGAAAACCTGCAACAAGTAGAAACAATGAGAGTGAACTAGGGAACAGAAAAGAAGGGCAGAAGAACACTTTGCTATGTACCAGTTCCGGTTCAAAATCGTTCAAATAGCTCTGAGCACCATGGGACTTAATATCTGAGGTCATCAGTCCCCTAGAACTTAGAACTACTTAAACCTAACTAACCTAAGGACATCACGCACATCCATGCCCGAGGCAGGATTAGAACCTGCGACCGTAGCAGTCGCGCGGTTCCGGACTGCAGTGCCTAGAACCGCCCGGCCACCACGACCGGCAGCAGTTCCGGTTTCAGCCCTCGGAACAGGATACTCTGACACAATGTGCTGCTCTAGTGGATCCTTGGAAGAGACGAGATGTGACATTAATCGCTGATGCTCCGAGATGGTAGCATTGCCTATGTCTTGCCTATGCTGCCGCCTGGTCCACTCTGCTGAGGACGACGTCGCGATGGCAGAGGGCCGAGGACGCTGTCTGACTGCCCGTGTACTGCCTGCAGATTATCTCAGAAGGCGGTAAATGCAGATTCTTCCTAAAGTCTCACTCTGCTGTTGACAATAACTGGTAATAGCTTATAACGAGTGTGTCTAGTGTAACCCAGGCAAAACATCCTAGGGGAATATCGCTGTTTGAGATATCATTCAATATTTGTAGCAGTCATTCGATTATAAATACTTTTCATATTGTTTATCCTCATTTTCAATTGTTCAATATATGTAGTATACTTTTTTTCAGTCATCAGTCTTCTGACTGGTTTATGCGACCAGCCACGAATTCCTATCCTGTGCCAATCTTTTCATCTCAGAGCAGCTATTGCAAACTTCTTCGTTAATTGTTTGTTCGATGTATTCAAATCTCTTTCTTCCTCTACTGTTTTTACTCTCTACAGCTCCTTCTAGTATCATGGAAATATTTCGCTCATGTCTTAACAAATGTCCTATCACCTTGTCTCTTCTTCTTGTCAGTGTTTTTCATGTATTCGTCAATTCTGCGGAGAACTTTCTCATTGTTTAGCTTATCGCTACACATTATTTTCAACATTCTTCTGTAATACCACATCTCCAATGCTTCGATTTTCTTCTGTTCCAGTTTTCCCATAATCCATGTTTCACTGCGAGCGTACGTCCTCAGAAATTACTTCCTCAAATTGCGGCCTATGTTTTATACCAACAGAGTGCCCTAGGCCAGGAAAGGCCTTTCTGTCAACGCTTGTCTGCTTTTTCGTCCTCCTTGCTTCGTCCGCCACGGGTGTACTTAAGCAACACAAATGTTTCATTAGCCGATACAGCACATTTTCGTAACGTATTCCTAACATGATCTCTTTCAGAAGTGCACGCAAGCTGTACCAAGCTTGAACTGGCCTGAAAAAACTAGCTTGTCGCCCTGATCACATAATTGAGCCACTTTGCCAAAAATTAACTAGATGTGACAACTACGAGAAGATGATTCCAGATTTCAGCAATTTCCTTTCCAGTAACTCTTGGACGTTAAAATTCCAGTGATTTCATCGAAAAGAAACTGTGAACGATGAAAAGCTGTATAAGAAGTTAAACTTCTGGCACAAGTAGTGTAATACGCTCAGCAATTTATTGCATATGACATGCGTTCCAAAAGGTAAGAAAACAATTCTATTTATTATAATCACTCATACGACAGGAAGTCATCTTAGATGGACAAGTATCTCAGAGGAAAACTCCAGTAACAAGTCCTCCAGACTGCATTGGAAGAAGTAATTATGACTCCAAAGAAAAGGAAATGGAGGTTAGTGGAGCGTTTTACCAGGAACATGGGTGGCTGATGAACCGAGATTATTGGATTGCAGGAGGTAGGAAAAGAACGAAAGGACGAGTTAAAGGAAATTTCGTACGTGATATGCAAGTACTGCAGAGGCAACACAGATACGAGTGACTGAAGACCATAATATATGTAAAAGTCTAGATGAAATATGTGTCGAACAGTGGATGTTAAATGGTTGATGCTGACGACGACGACGACGACGACCAGTGAAAACAAGCAGAGATGAAACGGTATTCGTAAGAAAAGTGTAGTATAAGAATAGGTGGAGGACAGCATCAAACTAGTCGAAAAACGAAGTACAGGACAGTCAAACACCTAGTTTCTTGGTGCAAGTCGCCGAACACTGTGGCTCTAGGCTATAGTGCTGGACTGGTGGGAAATACCGTTTAATTGGTGACTTTCTTGGTTTTCGGTAACACAATTCTAACTTATCAATTAGGGTGGCCTAGTTCAACTAAACCCCAGCTGACAAGTGAACATTTCATCTAGTTCTGAGATTATTTTAATATGAAATTGATGTTCGATAAACTTAATTATGCTTTATAGAATTTCATTTTTGGCGCGTCATTTACAAAAATATCTACGTTTTGTGTATTATCCATTTTTCGTTGTTGGAAACGTAATTCATTTTTGTATCTAATATTTCAGTTATTGACTATGAGTCAATAAACAAAACGTCGGCATTACTGTTCCAATCGTCATCATTGTGAGCCGGGTGGCTCATTATCCGAAGATAGCCTACTACTAGAGGCAGGCCGGCCGCTATGACCGAGCGGTTCTAGGCGCTTCAGTCCGGAACCGCGTAGCTGCTACGATCGCAGGTTGAAATCCTGCCTCGGTTCAAAATGGCTCTGAGCACTATGGGACTCAACTGCTGAGGTCATTAGTCCCCTAGAACTTAGAACTAGTTAAACCTAACTAACCTAAGGACATCACAAACATCCATGCCCGAGGCAGGATTCGAACCTGCGACCGTAGCGGTCTCGCGGTTCCAGACTGCAGCGCCTTTAACCGCACGGCTACTTCGGCCGGCAATCCTGCCTCGGGCATGGGTGTGTGTGACGTCCTTAGGTTAGTTAGGTTTAAGTAGTTCTAAGTCTAGGGGACTGATGACCTCATATGCCAAGTCCCATAGTGCTTAGAGCCATTTGAACTATTTGTACTAGAGGCAGAAACTGGTCATATTTTTAATAAATAACTGGGCGATCGAGGGCTGTTTTTTAACTAATTTTGGCGTAGTCTGCAAGCCGCCTTACGACCTGTAATGGAGGGTGACTCGTCTACAACTGCATAACTCCCCCTCCTCCCCCCCCCCCCCCCCACTTACTTTTACAATCACGAAGAGTATGCGTTAAGTACGACTGGTGGTAAGTGGCCTTGTGAATTCCTCATGCCCTTTTCGCGAGATATACGTAGGCTGAAGCAATGCACTGTACGATCAAATGTATCCAGACACCTGTAGGACTGACCATTAGTCGTCACGAGAGATGGACGTGCCTGTTTAAAAATAAGCGGAGAGGACCGTGTTGTCACTAGAGAAGGAGTAACCAGCGGAATCGGTAGGCCAGGAGAGTTCAGTGACTTGGAACGTGCACTAGTCATTGCATGTCATCCGAGTGAGCAAGTCATTAGGGACATTTGAACCCTTCTAAAGCATCCCAAGCCAACGGTCTGTCACTGTTCTGATTGTGAAGCGGTTACGCTAAGGAACAACCACTGTTAAACCATGACCAGACGCACCTAATATATTAACGGACAGGGACCGTCGAACATTGCAGAGGCTGATTGCAAAATATCGCATGAAATCTGCTGAAGGAATACGTCGCGAGCTCCAAAGTGTTACCAGCAGTCCAGCTAGCGCAATGAGAGTTCGTGGTGGGGGCTTAAGAGAATGTGCAGTGGTCGAGCAGCTACTCGTAATCCACACTATTCTGCAGCAAATGACGAGCGACGCTGAGGTACTGTAATAAGCGATGCCACTGACCAATGGCTGACTTTGGAGTAATGAAACGGCATGACTCTCTTCACCTCGGCAGAATCGTGGTGTCAGCGCTGTTTAATCTTCGCTATTTGGTCGTGGTATGAAGAACTTTCATGGGTTCAGTGCCTGTTTGCACTAAAAGAGTTAACCTAGCGATCAGTCGTCACATGCCTTTAAAAATAAATGGAATGACGTACTCTCAACACATAATACACGAGTATCATAAATTTGCTACGAAATGACACTCCAACGCCATAGAAGAAGATTTGAAAGATTTAGTTGACAGTCAAAAAGCGAAAAATTCCAACGATCAGCAGACAGGGATCATTGTTCTGTATGTCAAGAAACACTTTGTGCTCAATTTGCAGGCTGGAGGACGTGAAGGAACTGGTGGTGCGAACTTCCGAAATCGCACGTGTTATTCCAGTCAGGTGCATCGGTTTTTGATGTAGTTGATCGAAGAGCGTGGAGATTTTATACATTACTGCGGTGTAAGATGATTAAGTCAAGCCCGCTATTGTTGACTTTATGAAGGGAAAAGGAAGGCAGTAACGAAAATGAGGACATCCTAATGGATTGGAGACCTCCCATTTTAAGTGGTTTTGACTGCACACTGTCCACAATAACAAACTGAAATGAGAGACAACTTATTTATCCAGAATTAAATTTCCACTGTGCAGCGGAGAGTCCAGTGATATGAAACTCCCTGACAAATTAAAGCTGTGTGCCGGACCGAGACTCGAACTCGGGACCCGAGTTCGTGTCTCGGTCCGGCACATAGTTTTAATTTGCCAGGGAGTTTCAACTTATTTCTAGTTTGATAGGGACACACTGAAAAACAAAACCGCATTGTAGAAGGGACAAGTTAGGACAAAAAAAGACGCATTCCAGTTCTCTAAGCTCAATGGCTCTAAAGGAAAAGCCAAGTTTGAAGAATTCGTTGTGGTCTTGAAAGAATTTCAAGGATAGTTTTCTAAATGTTTTGGAGACACTGCCAATCATACATCTGTTTTCGACCTGTTTTCCAGAGCGTAGGATTTTCAGTTGAAAGCACGGCTGTGCACGCGCTGATGGAACTGACTGATCTACAATTTAATTCCCGTTTTAAAGACAAACCGTTCCATGTTAAAAGAGTCCAGGAGGTCTAAATTGTTTTCCTCAGGTACAGTTTCCACACCTCCATAATGAGGCTGCAGAAGTGCTACAGTATTTCGATCTACATATACATGTGAAAGACCTTTCCTCGATTATGAAACTAAATAAGTCACGATTATGTATAACCTGAGTGTGAAAATCTGCGAAATTGTCCTCGTATGTCCGTACGTCGGCAGCTTTTAACACACAAAAAAATATTATGACTTCATCGCTCCCAAAAATAATTAAAGAATACTAAAAATTAAATTCATTTGTGATCTATGTTATTTCCAACATCTCGTGATTTCCTTGTGCTGGAAACAATTAAGTGCACTCAATGGAATATTGTTGTACAAATAATTTCATCGAAAAAAATGCAGGAAGGATCATTCAAGTACTGTAGATAATATTTAACTAGGACCCTAAAAGATTCCTGCGACACCTGTTTAATTTATTACAGTTAGAACTGCACTTGTTTCTCCAGACGAAAGCTATTTATTTACGAAAAGTATAAATAACCCAAAAATGACCAGACGAGCACTTAATGGGTTTTTGGAGTGAGCCTACTATATAATGAGCAGAATTTAATCATCGTTTACATACTGCTGCTGCTAAGAGGCTTACAAGTATTTGGTGCTGTAACAGATGTATGTCTTTCCTCTGTTATCACAACACAACGTTAAGTCTTTGATGTTTAGTTGCATGTATAATAAAGATTGTAGCTATTTACATCCTCTTAATCCTTTGTATCTATTTGATGTTATAATATGAACGATATGTAATGTATCATATGAATTTGTTGTGATATTTATATGTGAATTTAATTGTATGTAATTTATGTATAAACTAGGTATATACACTTTGGAAACACAGGAAAAATTCATGTGTGGTGAAATTTTGTTATCTGGAGGGCAGAAAGCGAAATGAGTCTGTGTTGGGCCTCGTTCAAATAATGGGAAGTTAATTAATCTAAAAATAATAATCCCCCGGAAGAAGAAACTATTTTCATTGTGGTGGAAGATAGCGGATAATAAGAAGAAAAGATAAGTATCCTATTGACATGCAGAACGTGGTATAAAAGTGTGGAAATGGGTGGACCACAGAAGTTTCCACAAAACTACTGCATCGACATTGTTGCAGAAAAACACTAAAATTTCTAGAAGATATCTGTTTCTAAAAATCAACGAAAAAGAAGTTTGGCAAGAGAAGATTTAGAGAAAAGCAAGAAGAAAGCAAGAAGAAAGATTTTCAGGACGGAATAATCATCCAAAAATCGCTGCAGAAAATAGTCGGGGATCAAGACGAACGTTATGTCGGGAAGAAGAGAGACAGAAGCAGATTCGTCTAGAAAACGCGAGCATATTTTGATTCTACTGGACGTTTATGTTTGCATGTTAGAAATATCGTGAATTATGCCAAAATTAAGGACTGTGTTATGGACAGTAACTTATCAGTTATTTCGTACACCAAACGACTGAACTATGAACAGATTACCATAATGAACCAACTTCGTGAGAAGACCAAAGCGTACACAAAGTAAAATAAGTGACGATACGCCAATTAAATACATCGTTTTATACAGTCGACATTTCTTGCGTGCTAAAACAGTGTACATATTTCATTCAGACTTATATGTTGTCTGAAATAGTTTAACAGTGACAGTTTCGCAGATGGTGGACGCATCGGAGTGATGGCTGGAATTTATTTGGTATTTTATCAAATTAATGTGCGTTCACAAGATAGTTCCTGCCATTCTTTTTTGTTTCTGCAAATCGTCAAACATCTGCAACGTGACGATAACAGAGATTTTCTGCGACAGCGGCGGCAACCAGGTGAAACAAGATAACATTCCGGTAATTAATCTCGAATGTCAAATATTGTTTTGTAATTCAGCGAATATAATCTCACAGCAGAATCTGCCGCAGGCACTTACGCAATACAAAGAACAGTAAAAATCAAATCCCCTTAGCAAAATAACGATTAGAGATTTAACACTTTTGTGTTTCTATCAACTTAAAACAATATCGTGATTAAAAATTATTATTGCAATACTTGAGTGGGCTGTGGAAGTATATGTGCTTAATTGGAAAACACAAACTGAACTGCTAATAAATTTCACACTGTAATTTGCTATTTCTCTAAATACGTTCAGCTGAAACAACTCAGAATAACGTATACCGAATGAGACCAGGAATAAAGCCCTACAGTACAACAGAATATGACAGAAGTTTCATTTCAGATCTTTTACGCTGCTGTCTCGTAGAGCTTTAAATCTTCTGCGACAGTGGTTCTACAACCTTTAACAAGTCATAGCTGTGCATACTTCAGTGATTTTCCTCTAGTAAAATTGTGTACCTTCAGACGCAACAGATACTTCGACAGAATGCGCTTATTACTAATCTCATTCAGAGTACCATGAATACCACTGAAAAATGACAACAGTCCATATTTTTTCCCTTTCGTTGAAAACTAGTTCGTAACTACATCAGTGTTATCAAAATGTGAACTAGTTTGTGCCACTGTAGGGAGAACTTTTTTCCTTTGCAGACGTAAGACAAATAACGCAAACGGAACTAGTCACAGGCTTAATTAAAATTTGAAAGTACCTCTGAAAATGTGCGGTGCACAGCGGCAAAGTACTGGAATGATAAATAGAGGTTTACTACCACAATAATAACTGCAATCATAAATAAAGGCGATGTGATGACAACAAAGGGATTTGTTTTCAGGATAAAATGACTAATAATGCCACACACAATTAGAGTGCGGGGTAGATCTTCAAAGAGGATGAAGCCAATTTATACAAGCAAAGTTCCAATTATCATCTACCAAATTATTTTTTTTGTTGTAACAGGATATTCTCCCACAAGTTCCGTCAGATAACACAGATCAGCAGTGACAGTCACAGCCACAAAGCACACTTGCCACAATTATACAAACGAACAAGTAAAAGAATCGTATCTTTAGTACAACTGTATCAATGGCATTACGATACACGATAATGAATATGCATTTCGGGTTTCATTGCAGCTTTCTTAAACTTATCCCTTTCTCTTTGGTGTTTCTCACTGTGTTTGTAGACAAGCGGTTAATAATAGCATGTCATATTTTAATGATTTTTGGCTTACTGTAGAAAGTGAAGAGGTAGTATTATTATGTCACTGTCAGTGGCTGCAGTCAGTATTCTGGCATATATCAGCGATGCTCACACGTATGAGAACAGTAGCACTGTATAGAGAGACGATTTGACTATGGCGATATAATACAGTATCACATATTATTGTTAGTAACGTACAATTTCAGACCGTTTTAATACTAAGAAATGTGCATCACATGCGCAACAAGCTATTAAAGTACAGTGTAAAATAAAGATATACCTCTTACTTCTACAAAAAGGTATTTTTGTACTGTAACCTCTTTCACATTAGGCTAATAACGAACTCACTTACATGCAGTGTGTAAAAAAGCGTATACAGTATCAGTACAGTACCAGGGCCTGCTGAAAAGTAAAGCCTCTGAATTTATGTGAAAACTTTTAAATCATCTTAAACATTAAAAACTTTAGAAATATTCTACATCTTCATTGTTCATGTTTACATACTAAATTCTCAACATAGTTTGGCGACAAACACATTTCTTCCAGTGAGAGACCAGTTTCTTGATTCCTCACCGTAGAATGTTTGACTTTGTTGACGGATCCACATTCTCACTTCTGCTTGCAATGCGTTACCACTGTTATAGTGAAGTCCTCGAAGATGATCTTTAAGGTTTAGAAACATGAACATTGTGTGGGGCCAACTCGTGGCTTTATGGAGTATGATCGATCACAGTGAACCTAAGGCGTCGGACTGTTGCAGACGTCGCAGCGTTTCTGTGTGACCTTGCATGTTATTTCAGTTGGAGACACGCATTATGCGGCTACAAACTCGAATACAGCACTGTGTTTCTCACGCATCGACATAGTTACGTTACAAACCGCCATGTTACACACTGCAATTCGGTGCCCTATAGCGGCAGAGGATTGATACTTGCTTCAGTGAAGCGAGTAGTATGCATACATTTAAATACGTCAACTGATACTGAGAACAGAATAAAGAAATTCGGAGGCATTAGTTTCCAGCACGCCATTGTGCATTCTATTTCAGACTATCCCTTGAGGAATTCTTGTATATAATTCAAGAATTACTTGGATAAATATTACAACCTATACATGTATTCTGATTTTATTTCTAGTTCACCTCCGCATTTCGAATTAATTCTTTCCATTTTCTTATCATACCCCTCCCCCTGCCACGGGATTTTGCTGTAATTTCATGACAGCGCATCATCTGAAAGTGGAAGTTCCAATAGTACAGTAATCAGTATCTCAGCGCCGCCAAGTTTGAGTTTCAACGTGAATGAACGTAACAACTCACTGGAGACCGTAACACTGTCGGACAGTATTGTGTACCACACCTGACAGCAAACAATCACGACTGACTAATGCTGCAGATTTGTATTCTCTGAAAATGTATCCGGTTAGTCTTGGTTACATTCAGAGACAGACCTTTTGTAACATAAATAACATTCAGTCCATTCATTCACTTCACTGCTCAGAGTTCACGGTGTTCCGTAAAGAATCTTCACTCATTTTAAAAGACCTTATCTCCTATACGAATGAAGATATTGCGGTAAATTTTAACTTTATTATCGAAACTAAAAGTGTACCTCTGCATCACTTGTAAGCAGCTGGTTCATGTGGTTGCCGGTACGTTTCTCTGTGGCACAAGTAGCCCGCTTGCAAGCTTCTTCACTATGTAACGGCGACGTGTCGAGATGGCGCTAAGACAGTAACAAAAGGTGGTTTGCACATCCCATTTCAACACCAGCACTTCACTTACGACCGAACCGAGTGTTTTTCGTCCAAATTGCGGCCCTGCACTCCTTACAGTTCTAAGCATTCGGTGATGGAAATCGTGTGTCTGCCATGTCTTTGGACAATTGGTATTTCAAACAACAAAGGTTGTAAGTAGGCTGTTTAGGTTTTTATGTTGGTAACGCCACGTAGCGCTCTGTACGAAAATCACTGACAATGCCGTGTGTAATCTGTGGCTGGTTGGCATTGTTGGAATATTCGCTATAGTGTTGGGCAGTTGGATGTGAACAGTGCATAGCGTTGTGCAGTTAGAGATGAGCCGCCAGCAGTGGTGGATATGGGGAGAGAGATGGCAGAATTTTGAGAGCGGACGATCTGGACGTGTGTCCGTCAGAAAAAGGAAATTTGTGAGACTGGATGTCATGAACTGATTTATATATTATGACTTTTGAACACTATTAAGATGAATACAGTGTTTGTTCTCTACCAAAATCTTTCATTTGCTAACTATGTCTATCAGTAGTTAGTGCCTTCAGTAGTTAGAATCCTTTATTTAGCTGGCAGTATTGGCGCTTGCAGCAGTTCGAGTAACGAAGATTTTTGTGAGGTAAGTGATTCATGAAAGCTATAGGTTATTGTCAGTCAGGACCATTCTTTTGTAGGGATTATTGAAAGTCAGATTGTGCTACGCTTAAAAAAAGAAAAAAAAAGAAAAAAAAATTGTGTGTCAGTTTACTGATGATCAGAAAATGTCTGAGTACGTTCAGTTTTGCTCAGCTGTTTGAAAATCAAATAACGTAAGAGGTTTACCAGCACTGTCATTCGTAATTTTTCTAAGGGGATGTTTCACGGTTTCGATTGCTACAAGCCCATGTGATGGCGTTAAATAGCAGATGGAGAGGGAATGCTTAACAACAAGCGCAGATGGAAGACACCACTTTCATTTGTGTTTAGTGTTCAGTGATGAGGAATCATTCTATTTAAGTGTAAAAGTGTAAGAGTATAACGTAAGTGATTTAGAATATACCAGTCACATGCACACCAGTCCAGCAGGACAGAGATTACAAAGCTTCATGCGTTTTGTGCCTCTTTCTGGAAGAGATTTACTGCTCGTTTTTTTCGCGGAAAAGATGGATACAACTGAGACAACATCATTTTCTTTTTTTTTTTTTTTTTTTAGACGATGGAGCATCACCATTCTGACACATGTAACAACAATTCGTAACAATGAGCTGTCTCAACGACGGATTGTCTTTCGTATCTTTCTTTCTTGCTGAGGTGTTTGTGAAAGACTTTATCTACGTGATTTCGCGCCCAACAGTTTTCGACGAAGTGTTACACCGAATGGGAACAGCGGTAGATGCCTTATCTTCAGGGAAGATCGCAAAAGAATTAGACGAGTTCGACTAAAAGTACTTGAATAATGATAGCAAAACCAACAGTTGTACTAGAATCCAACGTCGTTTGTTCAGCACATGCTACCAGTCTCGACAAGAATATGAGAGCACCGACAACATAAATCATAATTTATGACTAAAAATGGAGATAAATCGCATCATATAATTACATAATAAAATATATCATTCTTATAGATTCAAAACAATATCAGCACGTAACATATACTGCATTTTTTAATCCAATGGGAAAATACACCAATGACGTAATGGACCTGAGAGAAACCCACTCGTACAATGAGTTACATCAGCAAAGCAGTCGAAGTCACATATATTCCTAACAGTAACACCTACAAATTTGGACATAACAATAATAAAAAAGGAAACAATCTAATAACATAATATCAAACAGCTGAAGTGAACAAATTCAATACATATCTAATGAACAATATAAGAAGAAAACGAAGCAAAGCGATGTAAAACAGCACAACGAACATTATGTTGCAATAGTGCCTACTTGCTTCGTGCATTGGTGCAAAAAATGTTTATGAAAGTATGCAAGGCGTTGACTATGCGATAACCTGAATGGATGAACGTGCCAGTTTTTGAGTTGTGACGTTAGGGAACTTGCGTCAAGAAAAATGCCGAAGCAGTGTCATTCACGCTGTGTTGATGTCTCACGACCATCACGGTTTCCACGGATTGCAGCACAAATAATAATTCCTGGGTGTATCGTACACGATATCAGAACTGAACATCAAGGAGAAACTGGATAATATTGCAACAGCACACTTTTAAATCTCATGAAATATATTTCACGCCTCGTGTCTTCGAAGAGAAGCTCATGATGTGGAAAACCTAACTTTAGCGAAATGAAAGGTTGTTTCTGACGCTGGAATTCGCTGCGCGAATTTTTCTTCAATCAATGAAAGTAGCTGGTAACATAGATGCATAACTGCATTACTTCTTACGACAGAAATACCTATAGCAAAAGCGACACATTGTATCAAATTCAGAGCGTTCTGCTAGCCAGAGCAACAAGAAATCCCCTTCATGAAGCACCTTCCAGGAAGCACCAGCTTTGTTTCTGTGTACTAGTGCCGTCTGTCTACCGCTATCTGCTGTTAAATTCAATGCCACGTCACGCATAAGCAATACCAGATAACGGCCCACGATATTGGCTATCGAACAGAACGAGGCCAAGTAGCTTCTACGGGATAAGGCGGCGCGTTATTGTCTCTGCAGCTCACTATCGTTCGTAAGCGTTTCCGCGCTGCACGCCTGTCTGAAGGCACGACTAAGGAAGAAACAGTGCAACTCACCCGGCCGCTAGTCTAAAGATAAGGCGCGGTAATACCAGAAAGCACAGTGCATACAAGACGTATAAATTTCTGATAAAGCGTGTTGTTCTTATATCGATTCTACTAAGTTTCCTTTTGGCAGTGGTATTCCATTATCTGCTAGTTTCAGTGCCAATTTCATATTCTGGTATTGCAACGTGTTTTGATTATTTGTAGATCAGCTTAAACTCTAGACAACATTTTATGGACGCAGATATTCTCAGTATCCTGGAAATGCACATTTCGAAATGGAGAAGCGGTAGACCCATATGTACCTATGCTGCACAGTAAGAAAGCAAAAGAATGTAAATGGGAATTTCAGAGGAAACTTTATATGCTTCCTCCAGGCAACACTATTCACACAGGTGGGAACTATGTCCACCAACAGGTGAAAGGGGCGACGATCGTGCTACTGGATTCCAGGTTAACGATTCCTCTCCTTAAGTACTTACATAGCGGAGGAAATAACTAACCCATCAATAACGTTAGAGTTAAACGACCCGTCGACGACGAGGTATTTAGGGACGGAGTACAAATTCGGAATAGAAAGCACGGGGAAAGAAACGAGTCGTATCCTTTCCGAAGCTACAAACCTGGCATTTATCTTAAAACATTTATGGAAACAATTGGAAATCTGAAGCTATGTGGTCAGGTGAGGATCTGATCCACGGTCCTTCCGACTGAGTGTGTGATGTCTTATCACGGCGACAACTCGTTCGATCCCGTTGTCTACAAGAAATAGCAACGCCTAACGTAGTTTCATAAACTTACAGCCAATAAGCCTGCGCTTGAGGATAGACTTCTTTCACGTCTTCTAGGTAGCACATTTCAAATTCATTTCAGCAACTTTAGATTTCTTTCATTTTCTACCAGTATTCCTTCATTCTTTCACTATATTTGCTTTTCCTGTTTTCAGACCACTTTTGCCAGTGTCCTTTACTCTTCTGCTTTGAAATCCTTCCAGTTCTAAAACTCTGTTTTCCCAGTAGCTGTTCTTTTCTTATGTTATTCCTTCCCAAGTACTTCCTTTTGAATGCAAGTGATTGTTAATTTGTTTCCGGTAAGACATTCAGAGATCTGCTTCGTGAGGATATTGTCAACCATTCTGTAAACGTACCCCAAACTGGTAATCTGCCCTTCCTTATTGTTTCTGACGTGTTTTCTATATTCCCGTTCAATTTCATCGCTACTTCTTAATTTCCGACAGAGGGATTAATAACCTAACATTTTTAATTCCTCACATTTATAATTCAATGTTAGTCACTCGCTAACGTACATTCATTCGTTCTGGTTTCACTAATGTGTTGTAGGGTCTTACTTTGAGTTTTATAGTGAGTTATGCCATGTAATTTCTCCCACCTTCTACGAGTATATCCTTTCCTCTAAAGCAGATTTTTTAAATCTTTTTCTTGAATAATCTCCCCCCAGATATGTGAATCTTTTCGACTTTTACATTTGCCCAAAATCTATTACTAATTATTTTGGGACAGTGTCGTTATTTTTGTAGGTATATCTGTCATATTGATTGCATCTTCCAGAAGATTAACTTACACTACTGTATATGTCAGACTTTGTTGTCTTACACTCAGTGTGTGTCGAGCTTTCAGGAAGTACGGCAAAATCCTCTGCAAATGCTACTAAATGTATTGTAGCATCTTCCTTCTTTATCCCCTGCATGAGTGACGATATTTTGTGTCCTTTCTGTTGTTATTCAAA
Source organism: Schistocerca americana (assembly GCF_021461395.2). NCBI lineage: Eukaryota > Metazoa > Arthropoda > Insecta > Orthoptera > Acrididae > Schistocerca > Schistocerca americana. The sequence continues at coordinate 868,991,425 of NC_060120.1, read as the reverse complement.
TTGTTAAAATGTTCTGGATGGCTATATTGAGTCTGGTTTACGTTTCAGTGGGTTGAGTGGTAGAGGCCGGGCGTCAGCCAATCGCTGCTGTTTCTTAAGCTGCAAGTGGTCGCTGTGTTGTCTGTTCTGCAGGGTAGATCGCAGACGCATTACATTTCTTTTGTGCTCACTTAACTGTGGATAGCATGATCATCATCTGGCACGTGTACACAAATCGGTGCTCCGGTATTCAATATCATATACATCTGCCAATCACGAAGTTATTTTAATTGGTACACGTGCGACAGTATACTGCCTGACAATGAGAGATAAGACACTACGACAGTGACAACGAGGAAGAGAGAAGAGAGAGCAGCAGTGGGAAGGAATGAATGAGATAGTAGGAGAAACACAGAAAAGAGAGTGAGAGTGAGAGGAGACAGCAGTAGCAGAACAGAAGGAAGGAATTGTGGTTGTGAGACAGGTGACAGTAACAGTTGGAGAGACACAAAGAGATAATGGCAATGAGTTGAGCTTAATCAGAATGGGCAATTATGGGGGATGTATCTGAGCAACTTGCAGCGATACAATGGTTCAAATGGCTCTGAGCACTATGCGACTTAACTTCTGAGGTCATCAGTCGCCTAGAACTTAGAACTAATTAAACCTAACTAACCTAAGGACATCACACACATCCATGCCCGAGGCAGGATTCGAACCTGCGACCGTAGCGGTCGCTCGGCTCCAGACTGTAGCGCCTAGAACCGCACGGCCACTTCGGCCGGCCTGCAGCGATAGACTAGTGGGTGTGAGTGAGTTACAGTTAGGGAAGCTTGTGGTAGTGATTGGTGAGCTGAATGTTACAAAGCGCGCAAATATGTTCGCAAGCCATAATTTTTGGTATGATTCTTAAAGGTGCTGAGGAAGGAAGAATGTGGCAAGCTGGTACCCCATTACTCAAAGTCTTTTAAAGTGGAGCATATTGGCATTTTTTTTATGCTCCAGTAGCAGCATTTTCCCCTGTCGAAGTATGAACGCTAGAAATTTTAAATGAGTAAGCCATTCGTGGAGGGGAAATTAGTCACTGTGCAAACCCTACTACAAATTTCCTATGAAGAGCCAGAGCTTCATCCTAGTAAGCTTGGACCAAAGAATGATAGGAGTGCTCCTGAAGTACACCTTACTATGGCAGAGCTTCACTGAAAAAATGGTTCAAATGGCTCTGAGCACTATGGGACTAAACATCGGAGGTCATCAGTCCCCTAGAACTCAGAACTACTTAAACCTAACTAACCTAAGGACATCACACACATCCATGCCCAAGGCAGGATTCGAACCTGCGACCATAACGGTCGTGCGGTTCCAGACTTAAGCGCTTAGAACCGCTCGGACACATCTGCCGGCAGCTTCACTGACATGACCTCTGTAGATGGTCGAGGAATTTCAGAACCAACATTGTACACCTGTGTCTCAGTGACAGTAGCGGCAAGAAAACTTGGTGCAGCATCAGTCTTACACATGCCCACAGTGAGCATGTGGTGAAGAGCAATTCTGAATGATGTTGAATAGTTAAAAGCTGTCCGAAGCTGCACTAAATGATTTCTTCGAAAATTATTCCGGGTAAATGGTTCAGGAGCCTTCACGAAAGGGGTGTGGTTGCTACAGAAAACTAGACCTCTTAACGATAAACAATCCTGAGGAAATAGGGAGTGTCATGACGGTTTGCAGAACTGGTGACAACAAGGTTGTTTTAGCGAGACTGAATGCCGAAACATCGAAGCTCACAAAAATGAAACGCATCTATTTAAAAAAGCTCACAAACCTTACCTTGGCGATTTCCTAAGAGGCAGCCTCCATTCCTAAGTATACACTGGCTAAATGTGACTGAAATAAAAACAAATATTGACGGTAAATGAGAGTTTCATTCCAAGTAAATTAATAAGAGACACAACAGATCATACGGGTTACACAGACTGGGACGGGACACTTTTGCAGAAGCAACGAAGGAAGCATGCCAGATTTAAACGAACGGTAAATCTCCAAGTTTTGCGACGGTTTGAAGATGCTCTAAATATAGTGCGAACATCAACACGTGTTGCTATTCATCGTTTCCACAACGAAACCCTTTTAGAAATATGGCAGAAAATCCAAAGAGATTCTGATCTTATGTAAAGTATATCAGCGCTTAGACATATTGTAATGTTGCCACTAATGTAAAGTTGCTAAGTATAGATTCCTAAATGTCTTTCACCAAACAAGACGCAAAAAATTTTCCAGCATTCGAATCAGGAACAACTACCTGCATGAGTAATCTGGAACTAGATATCTTGATCTAGCGTGACATCTAAAGGCACCTAATAAAAGCAAGTGTACCAGGTTTTATAGCGATATTGTTAATGTCAAACTACACTTGTGCAACTACTCCATTCTGAGCTATCATTTACAGCCGCTCGCTAGACGAAAGATCCATTCCTAAGGGTACCACAAAAAGAAAGTAGACATAATCCGCTGAATCATAGACTCATATCACTGACAACGATCTGTAGTAGGATTTTAGAGCGTATGCTGTGTTCCAACATTATGAAGAACTCTGAGAAAACGATGTACTGGAAAATGACGAGCACGGATTTGAAAATCATTGTTATTTAAAACCAAGTCCATATTTCTGGATTTACAGATTTTTTACGCCGTTCTCCAAAAGGCTTCTATTCAGACTGCGTACCTACAGTGTATTGTCTCAGCTGCGTGACTGAATTAGTGATTTCGTGTCAGAAGCGTCACACTTTTCAGAAACTGACGGGAAGTCATATAGCGAAACCGAACTTATATCTGGGGTCCCCCAAGGAAGTTATAGGCCCTCTTCTGTTCTTAGTCGATGTAAACGCCGTCCTCCTAGACTGTTTGCATAAGATGACGTTTACCGTTTAGTAAAGTAATCATAATAAAAAAAGAGACAGCAAAATGATTTAGATAAGATAGCCATTTGATGTGAAGAGCGATAATTAATCGTGAAAATGAAAAGTGTTGTGTCCTCCACCCGAGTACTTTAAGAAATTTGTGTTACACGATAAACCACACAAATCTGAAGGTTCTAGATTCAACTACACTCCTGGAAATGGAAAAAAGAACACATTGACACCGGTGTGTCAGACCCACCATACTTGCTCCGGACACTGCGAGAGGGCTGTACAAGCAATGATCACACGCACGGCACAGCGGACACACCAGGAACCGCGGTGTTGGCCGTCGAATGGCGCTAGCTGCGCAGCATTTGTGCACCGCCGCCGTCAGTGTCAGCCAGTTTGCCGTGGCATACGGAGCTCCATCGCAGTCTTTAACACTGGTAGCATGCCGCGACAGCGTGGACGTGAACCGTATGTGCAGTTGACGGACTTTGAGCGAGGGCGTATAGTGGGCATGCGGGAGGCCGGGTGGACGTACCGCCGAATTGCTCAACACGTGGGGCGTGAGGTCTCCACAGTACATCGATGTTGTCGCCAGTGGTCGGCGGAAGGTGCACGTGCCCGTCGACCTGGGACCGGACCGCAGCGACGCACGGATGCACGCCAAGACCGCAGGATCCTACGCAGTGCCGTAGGGGACCGCTCCGCCACTTCCCAGCAAATTAGGGACACTGTTGCTCCTGGGGTATCGGCGAGGACCATTCGCAACCGTCTCCATGAAGCTGGGCTACGGTCCCGCACACCGTTAGGCCGTCTTCCGCTCACGCCCCAACATCGTGCAGCCCACCTCCAGTGGTGTCGCGACAGGCGTGAATGGAGGGAAGAATGGAGACGTGTCGTCTTCAGCGATGAGAGTCGCTTCTGCCTTGGTGCCAATGATGGTCGTATGCGTGTTTGGCGCCGTGCAGGTGAGCGCCACAATCAGGACTGCATACGACCGAGGCACACAGGGCCAACACCCGGCATCATGGTGTGGGGAGCGATCTCCTACACTGGCCGTACACCACTGGTGATCGTCGAGGGGACACTGAATAGTGCACGGTACATCCAAACCGTCATCGAACCCATCGTTCTACCATTCCTAGACCGGCAAGGGAACTTGCTGCTCCAACAGGACAATGCACGTCCGCATGTATCCCGTGCCACCCAACGTGCTCTAGAAGGTGTAAGTCAACTACCCTGGCCAGCAAGATCTCCGGATCTGTCCCCCATTGAGCATGTTTGGGACTGGATGAAGCGTCGTCTCACGCGGTCTGCACGTCCAGCACGAACGCTGGTCCAACTGAGGCGCCAGGTGGAAATGGCATGGCAAGCCGTTCCACAGGACTACATCCAGCATCTCTACGATCGTCTCCATGGGAGAATAGCAGCCTGCATTGCTGCGAAAGATGGATATACACTGTACTAGTGCCGACATTGTGCATGCTCTGTTGCCTGTGTCTATGTGCCTGTGGTTCTGTCAGTGTGATCATGTGATGTATCTGACCCCAGGAATGTGTCAATAAAGTTTCCCCTTCCTGGGACAATGAATTCACGGTGTTCTTATTTCAATTTCCAGGAGTGTAAATACCTAGAAATCCCAATTACGGACAACTTGATGAAGAGATGAGCTACGATTTTTCGAAATCTAACAAGTGCTTTTCCGTTGAGCACTGCCCGGTCAGTGCAGATTTATTTCCCTGCCCGAGTACAGTAAAACGTAGGAAGACACAGCATTGCGTTCTCCGATGTAGGAATTGCCATTTTCGCACCGGATATGATATGCCTCAGGTCTACGAACCAGCAGTCTTATTTTACGCTGACCAAAAGGTTCTTTATTTTTGAAATTGGTAGAAAAATGGGGTTGATACCTTTCTTAGGTATACATCTCCCGTTTCTTTCCGGAGCTGCACCGACATATGGCAGGAACGAAAATTTCTGTTTCATTGTTTCCTCGTGTTTTTCTTTTGTCGTTGGGTCTTTGCCTCCAGCGCCATCTCAAGTACGTCATTTTAGCGTAAGTCATTTTTGGCGGACCAGCTCTATCGGTAAATCCCTCTAATTACATGATGGCCTTCGTTCTGTCTGGCATTATCGTCAGAAAGGAGTGCAGATGTCCTGGGTGATGGCAGCTGGTCCCTGGAAGATACAGGGCCGCCTCGTTGCGTTTCCTTTGTACTCCATGTCCCAAAGCGACATCAGGCGTTTTCTGCACATGAACTGTCAAAATCTGGCTACATTTGCTCTCCATAAATCTCACTGTAAATTCCATGTTTTGAGGTCTTTTGCCGAGGTGCTCGAAGAATTCGTCTGGGGACTCTCCCATACTGTCACATAACGAACGCATCATCGACGTATGCGTGGAAATGATTAGTTTCAGATTTCATGAAAACTTGTCCTGGGTACGTATGTATATATGTATTACATCTTTTGCCTTTCTTATAATTGAAACTAAATTGTAAACAAAAATTAGAAGACCAGCAGTCGTCTATTTGCATTTAATTCATTTACGCAACGAGATTCTGTGTTCTGTTACACGATCTTTAGGCACCTTGGCCAATGTAAACGGGCAGGATTCCAAGCTTGTGTACAGTCATATAATAGGCCAATATTAAATAGCTGGCGTGTAGTCGACACTACCCCTTCATCCATCAAACGAGATGGTACCAATATTGTCAGTTTTCCTTTCAGTTCCAGCTGCGCACTGAGCGAGGAAAAATACAGCTATCTGTATGCCTCTATATGCTATCTGGTCTCCTTTATCTTATTCTCATCATCGAAGCGCGAAACACTTGTAAGGTGCAGCATAATGGCCACACAGTCATTTTAGGACCCAGATTGTCTAAATTTACCCAACTGTGTTTGACGAGGACTACATCGTTCCCTAGGAGCATTAGTCTGACCTGTTACAAACCTAGCAGCGCGTCACATAATTCGTTCAATTTCTGTTGGCATGCGTACTTGATACATACTATCAATACTGGAACAATATTCTCGAATTGGTTGCACCAGAGTCCAGTATGTGATTTCCTGTACATATGCGAGACACTTTCCCATTCGCCTTCCTTAGCACTAATTTTGTGCGTTCCTCTCATTTTATATCGCTTCTTTGTTTTATTCATAAATACTGGATGGCACATAGGAGAAACGGTTTTTGAATAAAGAATGCTTGATCAGTTCTAAAACTAATGCATGTTTATTGACATTAAATCAAAGAAAATTACTTGCCATTTAATGTAGACGACACTTGCTTGTGAAGAACAATATCCCGAAGTGATGCCACAATTTTGAATGCACAGTTCAAGTGTCTTCTTCAAATCCCCCGTCCAAGGGGGATGGCTGTCTCTGCAGGAATGGCATCAATTTCTTGAATGATTCGATTCTTCATCTGGTCCAAATATCGCGGATTATGAACACAGACATGGCTTTTGAGTTATTTCCACAGAAAAAAGTCAGACACTGCTAAGTGTGGAGATCTGGGAAGCCAAGAAACGGTGCTGAAATGTGAGATTATCTGTCCAGAAACCATGCGTCGTAGAATGGCCACAAGAGTGTTCGCAGTGAGTGATTTTGCGCCATCCTGCTGGAACGATGCAACTCTTCTTAGTCCTGGTTTCAAGGAAGTTTCAAGCTTACAAATGTGACGAGCCGAAGTAACAGTGATTGTGGCTCAGTTACGATGACGAAAGACGCCTCACCCAACGAGGCAATGTGCTTTTGTTCACCGTCATGTATCCGTAGACTTTTTGCAAGCGCCTTTGATTTTCTGCGATAGTCTATTTTTTTGTCAAAATAAACTCAGTGACAATTTTCTGCTTGGAACTCAACTCCGTAACAGACGCCGTTTTGAAGGCAACGTTCAGCGCAGCAAACTATCATAACTCAATGAAATTACAGGGGCTAAAGCGGGAACCTTCCACGATGTACAACAACAAAATCTGCATATTTTCAACCGAAACAGGCCGAGGAAAAAAGTAATGCGTTACTTATTGGACTGCAATACACAGGAACGTCTCCACAGAGTGTAAAGACAGCGTACTCTTTCGGAGGCGTCGCGCTCACGCTATGTCTTCTACGATACAAAAGCCGTGAAGCTTTTATGGTAATGTCTACATCTACATCTATCTTTATACTCCACAAACCACCCAACGGTGTATGGCGGAGGGCACTTAACGTGCCACTGTCATTACCTCCCTTTCCTGTTCCAGTCGCGTATGGTTCGCGGGAAGAACGACTGTCTGAAAGCCTCCGTGCGCGCTCTAATCTCTCTAATTTTACAATCGTGATCTCCTCGGGAGGTATAAGTAGGGGGAAGCAATATATTCGATACCTCATCCAGAAACGCACCCTCTCGAAACCTGGCGAGCAAGCTACACCGCGATGCAGAGCGTCTCTCTTGCAGAGTCTGCCACTTGAGTTTGCTAAGCATCTTCGTAACGCTATCACGCTTACCAAATAACCCTGTGACGAAACGCGTCGCTCATCTTTGGATCTTCTCTATCTCCTCCGTCAACCCGATCTGGTACGGATCCCACACTGATGAGCAATACTCAAGTATAGGTCGAACGAGTGTTTTGTAAGCCACCTCCTTTGTTGATGGACTACATTTTCTAAGGACTCTCCCAATGAATCTCAACCTGGTACCCGCCTTACCAACAATTAATTTTATATGATCATTCCACTTCAAATCGTTCCGCACACATACTCCCAGATATTTTACAGAAGTAACTGCTACCAGTGTTTGTTTCGCTATCATATGATCATACAATAAAGGATCCTTCTTTCTATGTATTCGAAATATATTATATTTGTCTATGTTAAGGTTCAGTTGCCACTCCCTGCACCAAGTGCCTATCCGCTGCAGATCTTCCTGCATTTCGCTACAATTTTCTAATGCTGCAACTTCTCTGTATACTACAGCATCATCCGCGAAAAGCCGCATGGAAATGTCGAAACCGAATGAATAGCGATTCAGTCTCTCTGACACTGCCGCTGCCAAGTTCCCCCTCTTAGTCAGATATGCGTACGCTCTTGACATCCGCTACATCGCACGAGTCGTGAATCGGACGTGAGCTAAAAATCCGCAGTCGCGCTCCTAGAATTTCTCCGGTCCTAGGACGCGCTGACATTTACATCATACAGCGACGAGGCGAAGACCCCGGGTCAGCTGTCGGTGATCTGCGACTGGCCCTCGGTCTGCTTCCAATGACCCCCGGAGGCGTCCTTGCAGTGGTATTGCGAGCCAGAGGAGGACGCGTCGCACGTCGTTGGGGGAAATCGTCCCGCACGGGCAGAGCCGCAAAACCCGGACAGTATGTGGTTGTGCGCCGGCCCAGGTTCAAGGCGAACGTCCTGGCGCCGCTCCAAGCGCACCCGCAGCCTGCCCTGGCTAGGGGGGTGATGGAGGGGGAGGCGTCAACTGCCACCGGAGAAAATGAAATGGAAAATTCAGCACGTCGCATTCCCGGAAGAAGAACGCGTCGGCCCGACGAGGAAATCAGAACGCACTTCCAGGTTTACGACTGAATTTATATTTTCTTTGCGGTAGTTTGTTCGTTTCTTTGAGATACGACTATGGGTTTGTTTTCGGTATGCGTAGTGCGTGGAAAAGGGGAGGGGGGGGGGGGCATGTAATTTGAAGACGCGTCTGAGAGGCGGCGCTACGACTCTTTATATTCCGCTTTTGCCCGTCGTACAAGATCTTTGTAAACAAATGAAGAAGTATTTTCAGTGTCCGTCGTTTTAACACATTAAGCACGGGTGGATTGTGAAATATAGCACAAACCGCTGTTGTAAATCAAGTTAAAATCTTCTGTACTCTGACAGACTACGAAATAATCAAAAGACAAAAGATTTAGGCATATTAAAAATCTGGTAGTTTTGACCCGTTAGACATGCTCGCTCAGGTTGCTAAACATCAATTCGAGTCATGCCTGGCACATAAATGAAAACATAATCAGTCTGTCTCGACATGCGACTTGTTGGAGCCCGATTCTGATATTCAGCCGACATTTCTTTAGAAGTTCAAATGGTTCAAATGGCTCTGAGCACTATGGGACTTTACATCTGAGGTCATCTGTCCCCTAGAACTTAGAACTACTTAAAACTAAGTAACCTAAGGACATCACACACATCCATGCCCGAGGCAGGATTCGAAACTGCGACCGTAGCAGTCGCGCAGTTCCGGACTGAAGCGCCTTGAATCGGTCGGGCACCGCTACCGGCTTCTTTAGAAGTATGTTTGATATTTTAAAAATAGTATGTGCTGTACGCTAAACGTATTTGTAAAGAAATCTTCAAACTATCAGTTGTAAGGTCTGGACAAACAGTGATATATACAGTCGATAACTAGACCAAAAACTCGAACCTAAAGACTGGAATGCTACTCAGGTCACACCAGACACAAGAAAGGAAATAGAAGTAATCCGCTGAGTTATAGATTCATGTCACTGGTATCTGATTGTAGTAGGATTTAGGATATATTGAGTTCCTCGAAGAAAACGATCTGTTGATACTTATGCAGCTCTTATTCAGAAAACATTGTGCTTGTGAAACGCAGCTGGTACTTTTCACGCGAAGTAACGACTGCTACAGTTTCAAGTTCATTCCATATCTTTTGATTCCCAGAAAGCTTTTGACACCGTTCCTCACTAACGGCTTCTAATTGAATGGAGTGTCTATGGAGTATTGCCTCAGTTACAAGAGTAGCTTCAAGATTTTCTGCCAAGAAGATCACAATTCATAGTAACTGACCGGAAGTCACATAAAGTGGCTCGAAGACTTCTCAAATAAAACAACCCATTAGGTTGTCCTCGACGGCGAGTCTTTATCAGAGACAGAGGTATCATCAGGAGTGTCTAAGAGCAGTGTAACAGGATCGCTGTTGTTCTCTGTATACATTAATGGTTTGGCGAACATGATGGGCAGAATCTGCAGTTTTCTGCCGATGATGCCGTTATGTGCGGTAAGGTGTCGAAGTGACTGTAGAAAGATTCATGACGATTTAGACAAAATTTCCAGTAGGTTTGATGAATGCAGCTAGCACTGAATGTGGAGAAGAGTAAGTTAATACGGATGAGTAGGATACAGTATTACTAGTGTCCTACTTGACACAGTGAAGTCGTTTAAATATTTGAGCGTAACGTTGCAAAGCTTTATGACATGGAACGAGCATGTGAGGACTGCGGTGGGGAAGGCGAATGGTCGATTTCGGTTTATTGGGAGAATTTTAGGAAAGAGTGGTTCTCTTGTAAAGGACACATAGTCTTGAGTACTGCTCGGGAGATTTAGATCCATATCAGGTCTGATTAAAGGAAGACATTGAAGCAGTTCAGAGGTAGACTGCAAGATTTGTCACCAGTACAGACGAACTACACGAAAGCGTTACGCAGATGAATCGGGATCTCAAATGGGCGACGTTCTTTACGAGAAACACTATTGCGAAAATTTAGGGAACCGGAGTTTGAAGCTGACTTCTGAACGATTCTACTGCCGCCAACATACATTGCGCTTAAGGACCACGAAGATAGGATACGAGAAATTAGGGCTCATACGATGGCACACAAACGGTCGTTATTCCCTCGCCCTATCTGCGAGCGGAAGAGGAAAGGAAATGTCTAGTAGCGGTACAGTGCACCATCCGCAACGCACATTACCGTTGCTTGTGGAGTGACTATACAGATGTAGATGCAGTGATATGTAGGGTTCCCCAAGGAAGTTCACAGGACCTCTGCTGTCATTAATCTATACAAACGATTTATGAAAGAATGTAAGTAGTCCTCTTAGATTTTTTGCAGATTATGCTACCGTTTACAGTCTAGTAAAGTCATCAAAGATAAAAAGGAATTGCCAAATGACCTAAGCAAGATATCTGTATTTAACGGAATATGCCAACTGACCATATGAGATAAAATCTGTGAGGTTCTCCACATGAGTGCACTATAACTCACACAGATGTAAACATTTTCGATGCAACTAAATGCCTAGGGTATGCAATTACGAATAAATCAATTTCTAACTATTTCACAGAAAATGCTACAAGGGACGTGAACCAAAGGCTGCCTTCTATTTGCAGAACACTTAGAATATTCAACAAATCTATTAAACAATCTACCTAAACTACGCTTTTCCCCCTTGATCCGTATTACTGCTGCGCAGTATGGGATCCTTACGACGTAGGACTGACGGTGGCATTTCGACGTTGTTCAAAAGTTTTGTTGTATCGAGAAACAGGGAAGAGACCGCTACGCACAAGGAAGAGAGTGCTATGCATATTGTACCCAAACTGGGGTGTCAATCATTAAACTAAAGCCGTAAAATATTTTGTTTACCCCACAGACATAGGGAGAAATGGCCATCATAATAAGAGAAGTTAGAGCTCACACGGAAAGATTTCAGTGTTCATTTTCTCCATTTGCTGTTTGAGAGTGGAACACTAGTCTGGAAGTGATTCCATGTACCTGCTGCCAAACTCTTAAGCGTGAATTGCATAGTCCTGCAGATATAGAGAGAGTCTCTAGTACTATGTCTTATAAGTGATATTTCCCTTGCCTTCTTAACCACATATGAGGGTTTAGTGGGGAATAAGCACAGGGTAGATACAGGGTGTCCAGAAAAGGACTCCCTGATTTCAAAATTAAATATCTCTAAAACAAAGATCGATAGAGGAATGCAGTAAACGGTATGTTTATTGTGAAAGCTGTAAGAAGTTTATACAGCAGTTTGAAATAATAGTTACAAAAGCTGCTAACAGATGGCGCTGTACGCTGTACAGCTCATATCAGCATACATAAGTGAAATAATCGTATGAAAACAATCTTTGCAAACAATCACATCACAATGTTTTCAAAATGTTCACCATTGGCACTACAGAGGTGGCGCAAACGGAGAATGAAATTCGCCATCACATTTCGTTGTGTCTCAACCGAAATGGATTCACATGCCACAGGGATCGCCGATTCAAGCTCGTCCAGCGTGGCGGGATGCTTCGGCGAATATGGAGGCCAATCCATGCCTGCACCAGTAGACTTGGGATATTCCAAAGCAATGACTCGATTTCCGAAGTATTCCTCAAGAAAGCGAAACACTTGTTCGGTCCCATGTGGTCGGGCTCCATCTTGCATAAACCATTCAGTACCTGGTCGATCCTCTAACGCTTGCTGTGTGGCGACAAATTGTTCCAAAATTGCAACGTAACGTGCACCAGTGACCGTTTCTTGAATGAAAAAAGGGCCAATAATGCCTCTGGTACATACTGCAGCCCACACAGTAACTTTAGAGAATACAGGAGTTTCGATTCACACCAATATGGCTTTTCGGAACCCCAAAATCGCCAGTTTTGCTTATTCACGTATCCATTGAGGTGGAAGTGTGCTTCCTCTGTAAACCAGATGCAGCCAGCATCAAATCCTTCACTATCAATCATTGTGAACATCTGATTAGCAAAGGCAACCCTTTGTTGCACAGCTCGTACGGGTATGGCCTGGTGCGTTTGAATTTTGAATGGAAACATGTGTAGGCTATTTCTCAGTATTTTCTGCGTGCTGGAACGCTTCAAACCAGTCTCAGATGCAATTCTACGGACGGATGACATTGGATTTCGCTGAATAATTCCAGAAACTGTGGCGATATTTTCAGGCGTAACTGCGGTTTGTTTGCGGCCAACATGCGCCACTAGATCATCAGTTACGCTGCCTGTTCGTTGAAATTTTGCGAAGAGCGTACGAATGGTTTTCGCATCGGGTCCTTTTGGAACATTAAATCGTGCTTGAAAACTTCGCCTTATTGTCGTAGGACTCTCTTTTAACCTGTGGTACTCTAGCACCAGAAAGACGCGTTGTTCAATGGAGTACATGGTTTTAATCTCTTCCTTCGGTACGCTAACCTCCTTTCACGTTTCAATAGTGGAATTGATCGCTCTGGGCTTCGGATGACTATTTATACTAGGCATTACGTATGATGATTACAGCGCCATCTGTTAGCAGCTTTTATAACTGTTATTTCAAACTGCTGTATAAACTTCTTACAGCTTTCACAATAAACATACCGTTTACTGCATTCCTCTATCGATCTTTGTTTTCGAGATATTTAATTTTGACATCAGGGAGTCCTTTTCTAGACACCCTGTATGTTGCAACTTCTGCAACGAGAAAATGTAACCGGCTAAGATTCCTGTCAAATTTGAAAGGAATATTCGACATTAAACTTGATTCCACCGTCGAGTCCCTAAATTACTAACCAGATATCTCAGTGCGACTGAAATTAATGTATGCGATTCACATTATGGATTTTCCGCAGCATCCGCAGCGAATTTGTTGATGGTTCCTCTGAATAGTCTAGGGCCATATTCTTCCCTCACCCTGACTGACGAAACTACAGTAGTTAAGGAGATGAACTGGAGGTAATTTGTCATAAAAAACAGCTTTTAAATGGAGTCTATAGACGTATGAGTATGTGTGTCTTGCGGAACTGTTTTGCTCTAACTTTAGGAACCCCGCCACCAACCGTGCACGGCGGTGTCTGTTATATTGACGCCCTCTGACGGTTGTTTTCGTGACTTGGCGCTTCCAGCCGTCAAGGAGGAACTTCTCTAGAAGCCGTGATGATGTTTTTGTTCGTTCTATCGCCGCGGCTTGAAATATGTTTTTAGATGTTGCTGCCGAATGCTTTTCACTGCGCCGTCATGGGCAACACAATAGTGATGAGTAATCCTCAGTATTCTTACGAGTAGCTGAAGTGCTTGAGGTATTTGGTACACTTGTTCCATCGTAGTTACTCACTTCTCAAATGTTGAAAGCATCGGATGGAATTCTTACTTTCTGCCAACTATAGATTTGTTTCTTGTAGGGACCTACAAGCTGACGTCTCCGTGGTTTCGCGGTGAGTGTAGTGTGTTCCTAATCGATCATAAATCACGTATTCTGAAATGTGCTGGCCCAGCTTTGAGTGGTTTAGCAAACAACCTGTGGTTAATGATAAAAAATACGTATGGTCTGATTGGTATGTAAACCGTGTGTATGAATAGATATTAATAGTATATTTGTCGGTTTCATACTTAGCACCAGTGTGCAAGTGTGTTGCCGATAAGCTTGGGCGTCACATCCACGGAAGTCGTTTTGGATCGCTTCACGAGATTTCTAGCGTGACGTGCCATTCCTAATGGTATACACGCCTGGAAATGGAAAAAAGAACACATTGACACCGGTGTGTCAGACCCACCATACTTGCTCCGGACACTGCGAGAGGGCTGTACAAGCAATGATCACACCCACGGCACAGCGGACACACCAGGAACCGCGGTGTTGGCCGTCGAATGGCGCTAGCTGCGCAGCATTTGTGCACCGCCGCCGTCAGTGTCAGCCTGTTTGCCGTGGCATACGGAGCTCCATCGCAGTCTTTAACACTGGTAGCATGCCGTGACAGCGTGGACGTCAACCATATGTGCAGTTGACGGACTTTGAGCGAGGGCGTATAGTGGGCATGCGGGAGGCCGGGTGGACGTACCACCGAATTGCTCAACACGTGGGGCGTGAGGTCTCTACAGTACATCGATGTTGTCGCCAGTGGCGGCGGAAGGTGCACGTGCCCGTCGACCTCGGACCGGACCGCAGCGACGCACGGATGCACGCCAAGACCGTAGGATCCTACGCAGTGCCGTAGGGGACCGCACCGCCACTTCCCAGCAAATTAGGGACACTGTTGCTCCTGGGGTATCGGCGAGGACCAATCGCAACCGTCTCCACGAAGCTGGGCTACGGTCCTGCACACCGTTAGGCCGTCTTCCGCTCACGCCCCAACATCGTGAAGCCCGCCTCCAGTTGTGTCGCGACAGGCGTGAATGGAGGGACGAATGGAGACGTGTCGTCTTCAGCGATGAGAGTCGCTTCTGCCTTGGTGCCAATGATGGTCGTATGCGTGTTTGGCGCCGTGCAGGTGAGCGCCACAATCAGGACTGCATACGACCGAGGCACACAGGGCCAACACCCGGCATCATGGTGTGGGGAGCGATCTCCTACACTGGCCGTACACCACTGGTGATCGTCGAGGGGACACTGAATAGTGCACGGTACATCCAAACCGTCATCGAACCCATCGTTCTACCATTCCTAGACCGGCAGGGGAACTTGCTGTTCCAACAGGACAGTGCACGTCCGCATGTATCCCGTGCCACCCAAAGTGCTCTAGAAGGTGTAAGTCAACTACCCTGGCCAGCAAGATCTCCGGATCTGTCCCCCATTGAGCATGTTTGGGACTGGATGAAGCGTCGTCTCACGCGGTCTGCACGTCCAGCACGAACGCTGGTCCAACTGAGGCGCCAGGTGGAAATGGCATGGCAAGCCGTTCCACAGGACTACATCCAGCATCTCTACGATCGTCTCCATGGGAGAATAGCAGCCTGCATTGCTGCGAAAGATGGATATACACTGTACTAGTGCCGACATTGTGCATGCTCTGTTGCCTGTGTCTATGTGCCTGTGGTTCTGTCAGTGTGATCATGTGATGTATCTGACCCCAGGAATGTGTCAATAAAGTTTCCCCTTCCTGGGACAATGAATTCACGGTGTTCTTATTTCAATTTCGAGGAGTGTATTTACGTTCTCAGTGCGTGCGGAAGGTTTGTAAGTATAGCCTAAACTTTATTTCCGATACTTGGTACTGTCAGCTGTACACTGAGATCTGAGCTGCGCAATTCGACTGAATCCTGTACTCGATATCCCTAACAGTGATTGTAAAGTTCCTGTAGTGCATTCAGTCATGTGCAATGAAATCTGCACAGAGTGAGATGCTATACGGTGTGCCCCTGGGAGTGAGACTCTTTTTGAATTGTTTCTCTTTGCTGTCACATGTCTTCGCAACTTACTTATGAAACGATAAACTGCTGGCTATCTTCTGTCATGTTCTATCAGCAGCAGGTTAGGTTTTGCTTCCTGTGGCAGCCACCGAGAAGCTGTTATCTGAGTGGTTTTGTTGGGAGTTTGATGGCGTATGTGTTCGTGGTCAGTCCTGTATCACGTGTTCGATAATCGCGTTTAGCTCCATTATGAGTGGTTCCACTGTGACATGTGATCGGTGATTCGTCACACGTGTGTCGTGTGTGATTTTGGTAGTCAAATTATGTGAAAGATTCGTGTCTTATACACTGAAGCGCCAGAGATACTGGTATAGGCAAGCGTATTCAAATACAGAGGTATGTAGACGGGCAGAATACGGCGCTGCGGTCGGCAACGCCTATATAAGCGAACAAGAGTCTGGCGCATTTGTTAGATTGCTTACTGCTGCTACAGTCACAGGTTATCACGATTTAAGTGACTTTGAACTTTTTTTATAGTCGGCGCACGAGTGTTAGGACACAGCATCTCCGAGGTAGCGATGAAGTGGGGATTTTCCCGTACGACAGTTTCATGAATGTACCGTGGATACCCGGAATCCGGTAAAACATCAAATCTCAGACATCGCTGCGGCCAGAAAAAGATCCTGCAAGAAATGGACCAACGACGACTGAAGTGAATCGTCCAACATGACAGAAGTGCAACCCTTCCGAAATTTTCTGCAGATTTCAGTGCTGGGCCATCAACAAGTGTCAAGGTGCGAACCATTCAACGAAACATCATCGATATGGGCTTTCGGAGCCGAAGACCTACTCGTGTAACCTTGATGACTGCACGACACAAAGCTTTTACGCCTCGCCTGGGCCCGTCAACACCGATATTAGGCTGTTCATGACTGGAAACATGTTGTCTGGTCGGACGAGTCTCATTTAAAATTGTATCCAGCGGATGGGCGTGTGCGGTTATGGAGACAACCTCATGAATCAGTGGAACCTGCACGTCAGCAGGAGACTGTTCAAGCTGGAGGAGGCTTTATAATGGTGTGGGGCGTCTGGAGTAGGAGTGATATGGGACCCCTGATACGCGCAGATACGACTCTGAAAGGTGACCCGTGTCCATTCATGTCCATTGTGCATTCCGACGGACTTGGTCAATTCCAGCAGGACAATGCGACACGCTACACGTCTTTAATTGCTACAGAGTGGCTTCAGAAACACTCTTCTGAGTTTAAACACTTCCGCTGGCCACCGAACTCCCCAGACATGAACATAATTGAGTATATCTGGGACGCCTTGCAATGTGCTGTTCAGAAGAGATCTCCACCCTCTCGTACCATTCGGATTTATGGACAGCCCTGAAGATCCATGAATTCCCTCCAGCACTACTTAAGACATTAGTCGTGTCCATGCCACGTTGTGCTGCGGCACTTATATGTGTTCGTGGGGGCCCTACACGATATTTGACCGGTGAACCAGTTTCTTTGGTTCTTTCAGTGTAGTTTGTCGTGTGTCTCGTATTAGTTGTTGTTTTGAGATGTACTGGAAGTTGACTGATTACGTACCTCAGTTGTGTTGTGCGAGTAGTGAGTCTATTGATAATGAAACAAGTTTTGCATATCATTTGAGAGGAACGACTAAGACATTTCACTTGTTTTCTGTGCCAAACTTGAACACCTAAATTAAGACTGGAGGCATCACTGTGTGTTAGGTGGCCACTTGTGGTGTTGTATCGAATACATATGGTTTGCGAGAGCGGTTTTCCCACAGAATATTAAATTTGACTGGCTGTGTTTTATAAACTGGTCATGACCTTGTTGAACGGCGGGTTTTTTGGCGCGCTTAGTTGTGTCGCCGCCTCGTGTTCCTCAGTATATGTCTTTATTGTTTCCGCAGCGATTTGGGCATTACTTGTCCCTAGATCAGCGTGTGGCTTCAGGATTGCCGTTCTGTGATTTGGCTGATTCTGAGGAACGAAGTTCTTGTTGCTTGTTGGGTGAACATTTCGTGTACTTCTCCTTGTTGGTCCCTATTTATTCAGCTGAGGCCTTCTGTGGCATAAGGACTAACGGACATGCGTTCCTTGTTTCAGTGGTCTACTTTCCTCTGTGGCGGTCTTAATCATTCATCTGCGAAGTTCTAATTCATTCAGTCATAAATTAGTCGAGGGCACTGTTTACTATTAAGGCTACCGCTGTATGCAGTGATTTACTGGGCTAGTGCTTGTCTAGTTATAGAGGGGTTATCTGTCCGCTTTAAACTGAATACCTGGATTAAACTGCAACTAATCCAGATAAGCAGAGTCGTAATTTAGTAAAGTACTACTGGGGTAGTTACAACTGATGCTAAGCTCATTGAAGTTAACAAATTGCGCGCGCTCTAGCTTAAGTAGCTTCGGGTGTCGCTCAGAGAGGCCGCTACTCTGTCGTCTAACCTCTAGTATCCTTTATTACTAACTGGGCATGTGGAAAACTGTAAAGTATGTAGCTGCTTGACTGGGAATCCTTGTTTCTTAACCAATGTGTATGTTGATTTTATGTTAATATTTGTTGAGGCCGGAGGTTCTATTTACGCATTTCTGATTACGAGGGAAAATCAAAAAGTCTTTCCCCTACTTTTTTAGCCAAATAATGGCTATAAATGTGAAGTCAGCACATCCATTCCCAGCATTTTACCTTTCTTGCTTCGTGGCGTCATTATTTGGCTTTAGCTCCACCGCACGGCGATGCTATTAGTTGTTACATAAGGTAGTTGTGCTTCGCTCGTACACGGCTTTAGAGCAACGAAGTGTAATTCTTTTTCTATGGAGAAAGGGACGAACGCCCATCAAGATATACAGGGAAATTCAGTCCGCATATGGCGAAAACTGTCTCGCTTTGAGAACCGTGAGGTGGTGCTGTTGTGGGTTCGACGAAGGCCGTGAAGCCTTGAATGACAATTAGCGGCCGGGGAGGCCGCGTTCGTCGCTGACTGACGACAACATTTCCTGCATGGATGCAATTGTGACAGCAGATCGGTGTGTGCACATCACAGCCATTTCCCGGGAGCTTGGCATCACGGGCTCTTAGCGTACCGGAAGGTTTCATGTCGATGGGTGCCTAAGCAGTTGGGTGACATGATGAAAGGCAAACGAATGATATCGTCACAGAATCACCGGGAACGATACTCCAAGGGGGGTCAATGGTTCCTGGAATGCACTGTTACAGGTGATGAAATGTAGATACTGCATTTCACGTCGGAAACCAAGCAGCAGAGCATGGCGTGGAACCATCCGGGTTCGCGTGTGACAAAAAAATTTCGTTCAGCACCATCTGTTGGAAAAGTGATGTTAACGGTCTTCTGGGATAGCCGCGGACAGTTCCTGCTTGATTTCATGCCACAAGGTGCAATCGTCAATGCAGACAGTTATTGTTCCGCACTGTTACGTCTGAGAGCTGCTATCAGGCGAAGGCGCCGAGGGATTTCTCGATGTGACAACGTGATTCTTCTCCACGACAATGCGAGACCACATGTGGCAATCAGAACTGCCGAAAACTGATTGCGTATCACTGGGAGATTCTAGATCACCCACCATACAGTCTAGACCTAACGATTTCCACATTTCCGGCCGCCGATGAAGTTCCTGGTTGGACAGCGACTCACAAGTAACGATGAAGCCAAGACAGCAGTCCGACGGTGGTTCCACAGTCAACCAGACGAATTCTACCGCAGAGGCATCTAAAATTTATTGCTGAGATGGGACAAATGTGTTAACCGGTGTGGGGAAATGTGGAAAAATAGTGTACGATACGTATAACAGCATCTGTATTTGTCATTACCTGTACGTACCTTACTCTCGATAATTAAAAGAACGGGGGCAAATACTTTCCGATTTGCCCCCGTAAGTTATTAGGCATTGCTCAACTGAAAGTTTTGAGGTGATTTTAAATGTCTTCAGGTAGTGGTGGTGTTATTGCTTGAAGTGATATCGGGTTGATTTCTCATGTCTCTACTTCAGAGTAAGAGTTCGGTCTAGTGGCTGACGTTCAGGCGCCACAACCGACGACTGTCTTACCGTTGACCTTTGTGGAAGCCCTGAGAGGCGACGTGAGGGAGACTTCCGATGGGCACCAGCAGCTGCCCCCTATAGAGAACATGGACACCAACGGCCTGGAACTCCGACCACCGGTTCCACCACAGCAGACACAGGACACCGCACAAGAGATGCAGCTGACGGCCGCTCCAGGCTCATCCGTGGTGGCTGCCAGTGCTTCCACCGAGAGCGTGATAGGCCAGGCCCAAGACGGAGGATACGCAACCCCAACAGCTGATGCGGCAGCAAGGCAACGGAAACAGCGTTCGCCGAAGAGAAGAATGAAGCGTCGACTGCCTTCTGCTGACGATAGCCATAGTCCCGAGGGGACAGTGGACGACAACGACAGTATCGACCTGAGACCAGTGGATTCAACAGATACCGAGATGACGATGCAGGAACTACACAGCGACGATAACTTGAACTCTCCTTCTGGTGACCGGAAGGCGGAAGTGGAGATGACAACTGTCCAACATCAGAGCGATGACAACGTTACCTCCCATCCTTCGACCAGTTCCGGAAATATGCTGGGGGACTGGGCGCAAGAAATAGACCAACAGGAACAGGATGAAAATACGAACGCGACGATTGAGGACAGTCCTGGCCAGAGGCCGGGAGGGGTAGGGAAATGTTGACCAACTTAGTGTGTTGAGGAGCGCCGGAAGTGCAGATGGACGCTTAATGACACCGCCCTACAACTGTTGAACACAAGCCAGGCGTACCGCATTGCCACGATAAACATTAATGGCATACGGACACCGCTTAAAATTCAATTGCTGAAAGATATGTTACGCGCTGCGGACGTGGATATTGTACTCCTACAAGAAGTGCGTTTCACATCGCCGCCAGAGTTCTACGGTTACGAGGCACATTATTCAGTGCACGACGAAAGTGGATGCGGTGTGGCGATTCTCACCAGGGAAGGAATAGGAGTGGAGGACGTCAGGTCTCTCCCTTCGGCACGCGGCATAGCGATCACTGTCGACGGCGTTCGTTTCATCAATTTATACGCACCATCTGTCTCCACAAAACGAAGAGAAAGTGCGACTTTTTACACCGAAGAGATAGCACCGTTGTTCGCTGGACGCTTTGATAACTATATAGTGGGCGGCGACTTTAATTGTGTCGTCGACAAAAAGGACCAAGTACCTCATTATGTGCCATGCATGGAACTGCGTGCGTTGATTACCGAAATGGCGCTTCTGGATACCCGGGAACTGCAGCATGGTGACAGACCGGGTTATACGTTTGTCACGGGACACTCGGCGAGTAGGCTTGATAGAGTGTACGTGACACGAGCTCTACGGACGACGATACTGGATGCCGAAATCTGGCCAGCGGCTTTTACGGATCATATGGCGTACGTCTGTACGATTTCACTAACGCGTCAGAAGATATGGCGGAGTAAAGGTCACTGGAAAATGAATTGTGCACTTTTACGTGACACTGAATGTCACCGGTCGATAGAGGCGGCCTGGGAGACCTGCGTTCGCCGCCAACGAGCATACACCTCGGTTCTCCAGTGGTGGATTAAATGCGCAAAACCAACGTTACGGAGAACGTTGATACGATACGGGCAGGACAAATCGCAGTGGAACCGCACAACGGCTGACTTTTATTTTACAGCCCTGAGGGAGCTGATGACCCAACAACCATCGCCGGAAAGGCACACGGCCATGCGCAGGATAAAAGCCAAGTTATTACAGCTGACGAAACTAAGAATGGAAGGTATAATGGTCCGGGCGAGATTGGCGGACACAGTTGCTGCCGAAACCCCCTCCATGCACCACGTGGTACGTGAACGCCAACGACGACGCAGGACATTGATCAGGGAACTAATCTCTGAAACTGGCCAGCAAGTTGTGCACCAGCGTGATATTGCGCATGTGTTTACCGACTATTTCCGCCAGTTATATGGACCTGTACATGTGAACCACGAGACACTACATTATGTCATCTCGGAAATGCCAGATAGAGGACCACCACTGGATGCAGAGACTTTCATCAGAGCGATAGCAGAGGACGAGCTGACAGACGCAATTGCCAGGGGGCTCCGAACAAGTCCCCAGGACAGGACGGCTTCCCAATTGAATTTTACCGCGCCTTTGCATACCTCATGCGACGGACCTGGATTCAGATGTACAACGAACTCCTGTTACCGCAGACTGAGATACCTGCCGAATTCACGGAGGGTATCATCATCCCAATACACAAACCACGCGGTGGCAGAAATCCAGGAGATTATAGACCACTCACTCTCTTGAACTGCGACTATAAGATTTTCGCGCGCATCCTTGGGGCTCGCCTGCGGTCTTCACTTTCTGATAGACTCCTCATAGATCAAACTTGCCTCGGCGTTAAGAGCAACGTACATACGGCGCTCAGTGACTACCGAGATATCATCGCATTAGCAGCGGCATGCCGAGTGCGTGGGGCACTCGTCGCTATTGACTTCGATCATGCGTTCGACAGAGTGGATCATACCTTTTTGCGTGCGGTGATGGGCAGATTGGGAATCCCACAGGCCTTCATCCTAGTGATCATGCGAATGTTACACGGCGTACGATCAAAGGTCTCGGTGAATGGGCGGGGCACTGACTACATTGTTATTTCAAGGTCAGTTCGTCAAGGTTGCCCCCTTTCGATATTTTTGTATGCAATGGCTTTGGAACCCTGTCTATATGGTCTCCGAAGGCGGTTGGAGGGAGTGCCGTTGCCACAACTGACCTTTCATTGCCACGCTTATGCTGACGATGTGATGCTGGTGGCACGGACAGGCGAAGAAGTACGTACGGCGTTGGCATGGATACAGCGATACGGGATGGCGGCAGGAAGCGTGCTTAATCTACAAAAATCACGCTGCATGAATGTCGGTCGAGGATTACCACCGGGGGAGGAAGGCCCGCTCATCTTAGTTAAGACCATAAAATGCCTAGGTATTACGTTCCACACGGATGTGCAGCGGACAGCAGCGGATAACTACCGACGCATATTGAAGCTGATGCGGACAATGGTGCTGTTACAGAAATTAAGAGCGTTGGATATGATTCAGAGGGTGACCTATGTTAACGTATACCTAGCACCGAGACTCACTCACGTAGCCCATGTCCTGCCTTTAACGCGCACAATGGCATCACGGATACAAGCAACTTTCGGAACCTACGTGAGTGTGGGACACCTGTTTAAGATCCGATACACAACGATTACGCTACCACCTGGAGAGGGTGGACTTGGTCTAGTGAACGTATATGAAAAGGCACGGGCGTTATTCGTCAGTACGATTTCCGACAGTGGCGCGGTCAATTTCGCAATATCTCGGGTGCGTTGGCCGATGTACTAGCGCCCACTTCAATGCTGCCCCCAATCGATGTGGGCCATATTTCACCGAAGCTGTCACATTTCGAGTCTTTTTTTTTTTTTTTTTTTGGAGCTTAGCTATGTCAGAGATTCCTTCCCAACAACACGACTACCGACGACTCGAGACGTATACCAACTCTTACTGCGCCGGTGCCCCAGGAATACCCTGGAAAAGAAGTACCCAGACAAGAACTGGCGACAGATATGGCGCGTTATACGGAACGTTTACCTCCCAACGTCGGTACGCTCAACATGGTATGTGGTGATAAATAGGAAGTTCGCAACGAATCAACGGCGGCACGCGATTCATTTGGCAGACACTCCACTATGTTTAGGCTGCGCAACAGTGGACACTGATGAACATCGTTTGGCATGTAGTGGGACGGCTCCAGTGTGGCACTTGACACAACAGATATTGGCGTTCCTGTTACGCTCCGCCCCCCACACAATTTCTTCAGACACACTTTTTTTCCCCCACGAATCTTATTTCCCGGTCCAAAAAACCAATGCAGTGACATGGGTGCGGGGAATGGTGGTGGGCTACGTGTATAACGAATCGGAAAAGGACAAAATTGATTTTTGTCATTTTCTCCTGGATGGACACGCGAAGCTGCAACAGCATAAGAAATATAGGCAAGACTTCGCTAATTACTTGCGACTTACATTTACCGACCCGCCGGCCAGATGGGGTGTGACGGGTGAGAGATGAAATAGACGAAGAAGCCGAGATAGACATCGATCACACTTGCGGACCCTTAGTTAATTTCGAGAAGACGACCCAGTCTTACACCAACGTCTGGAGAACGAGTCGATAGATGGCTCTCTTGCTCTATCGAACGTCGGGTCGTGAGCAGGTGTCGCCCCCAACACGAATATCATTTCATTGCTACAGGAGCATGTTTCTTTTATATTAGTACTATCCGCAATGTCTTCATGTCTTTCATTTGGGCATTTTCAGTTTTACTCATTTCCTTAATTAATTAATCTTCTAATTATCCACTATTTGTCAACATATGGACTTTGTAGACACTATTTATGCGATAGTACAACAACATGTATGTCAGCAAAGGTGGTAAGCCTGACATTGGATACAAACAAAAAAAAGAAAAAAAAACGAAAACAAAAACAAAAAAATAAAAAAAAATTAAAAAAAGAAAAGTTGGCAGAACATTTGCCCGCGAAAAAAAAATTAAAAAAAAAAGATGGATAGAGCGTCTGCCATGCAAGCAGGAGATCCCGGGTTCGAGTCCCGGTCGGGGCACACATTTTCATCTAAAAAAAAAAAAAAACAAAGTGGCTAGCGTTGTTGCCTCTGGATCTCCGGGTCTCGGGTTCGATTCCCGGACTGGCTGGAGATTTTGCCTGCCCACGGACTGGGTGTTTGTGCCATTTGTGACGGTGGCTGGTTTGGACTGTGAAAAAAATTGGGCTGTGTAACAATTGGGACTTTGTACGGGCGCTGATGACCATGCAGTTGAGCGCCTTTAAACCAAACAGCATCATCATCAGAATAAGAGTACTTCCGTTTGTCTATGGTACCACACTCTTAGCAGTAAAGAGGTGTGAGCCGAAGCCGCATTGGTCCGGCTGGGAAGGTTCTCAGTACGGGACCTGGCTCACCCCAAGTACGTCGGGATTTACTAACTGGCGTCACATCCTGGAGTTTATGGATGAATTTTGAGAAAAAAAAAAGAAAAAAAATGTCGTCGCAAATCGCAAATACTCAGCGCTTTACGCCCCAATCACGTTCCTTGCCATTTCAATACGGTGATACTAGAAAAAGTATTTTAAATGGATTCCTCTTCTTGTAATACGAGGGCGTGCTGAAGAGTACGGGGTACGAATTTTTTATGCGAAAACTCTTAAAGATTTTTAAATAAGACGAACTTTATCGACATTTTTACCTCTTTATCCTTGATGTCCACATATTTGCCCTCTGCCACTAGAGGGCTCTGAAACATATCGTGTAACACTGCTCTGTGTAACGTAACCATGTACGTGCGTGAGGAAAAGCGTGCTCTAATCGAGTTTCGAATTCACATATGGAGCACACTCTCCTTCAACAAAACAATGCCAGAGCACACACGAGCACTGCGAAATCTACATCAGTCCGAACCCTTGGTTTCACTGTCATCGATCACCTTTCATACAATCCCGACTTGCTTCCATTCGATTTTCACCCGTTTCCAAAACTTAAAGGACTCCTTCGAGAGCTTTACGTCCATAGTCATGAAGCGGTGTAAGCAGAGGTGAGGTTTTGGCTCTGACAATAAAGTCAAACCTTCTATAGTGACGGTATTCACAAATTGGTCTTTGTTGGGAGAAACATGTCCGTCGGCAGGGTGACGATGTTGAGAAATATATATGTACACAAGAGAGATCGACATGTAGAAATGTTAATATAGTTTGTTTTATTTTGAAAGTTATAAGAATTTTCACAATGAAATTTGGAGACATACCTTCCAGAACGCCCTGGTACTTGACCTTTAACACACAGCATTATGGGATTCTACTTTAAAAGGTGCCATATGGAATTAGAGTGACACGTGTTTTAGATTCACCTGACGATAGTAACAGCCCGTAGCAACCACCTGAAGGTGGATTTTTAAACAAAGTACCAGGAATTTTTTTTTTTTGGTCATCAGTCTACTGACTGGTTTGATGCGGCCCGCCACGAATTTCTTTCCTGTGCTAACCTCTTCATCTCAGAGTAGCACTTGCAACCTACGTCCTCAATTATTTGCTTGACGTATTCCAATCTCTGTCTTCCTCTACAGTTTTTGCCCTCTACAGCTCCCTCTAGTACCATGGAAGTCATTCCCTCATGTCTTAGCAGATGTCCTATCATCCTGTCCCTTCTCCTTATCAGTGTTTTCCACATATTCCTTTCCTCTCCGATTCTGCGTAGAACCTCCTCATTCCTTACCTTATCAGTCCACCTAATTTTCAACATTCGTCTATATCACCACATCTCAAATGCTTCGATTCTCTTCTATTCCGGTTTTCCCACTGTCCATGTTTCACTACCATACAATGCTGTACTCCAGACGTACATCCTCAGAAATTTCTTCCTCAAATTAAGGCCGGTATTTGATATTAGTAGACTTCTCTTGGCCAGAAATGCCTTTTTTGCCATAGCGAGTTTGCTTTTGATGTCCTCCTTGCTCCGTCCGTCATTGGTTATTTTACTGCCTAGGTAGCAGAATTCCTTAACTTCATTGACTTCGTGACCATCAATCCTGATGTTAAGTTTCTCGCTGTTCTCATTTCTACTACTTCTCATTACCTTCGTCTTTCTCCGATTTATTCTCAAACCATACTGTGTACTCATTAGACTGTTCATTCCGTTCAGCAGATCATTTAATTCTTCTTCACTTTCACTCAGGTAGCAATGTCATCAGCGAATAGTATCATTGATATCCTTTCACCTTGTATTTTAATTCCACTCCTGAACCTTTCTTTTATTTCCATCATTGCTTCCTCGATGTACAGATTGAAGAGTAGGGGCGAAAGGCTACAGCCTTGTCTTACACCCTTCTTAATACGAGCACTTCGTTCTTGATCGTCCACTCTTATTATTCCCTCTTGGTTGTTGTACATATTGTATATGACCCATCTCTCCCTATAGCTTACCCCTACTTCTTTCAGAATCTCGAACAGCTTGCACCATTTTATATTGTCGAACGCTTTTTCCAGGTCGACAAATCCTATGAAAGTGTCTTGATTTTTCTTTAGCCTTGCTTCCATTATTAGCCGTAACGTCAGAATTGCCTCTCTCGTCTCTTTGCTTTTCCTAAAGCCAAACTGATCGTCACCTAGCGCATTCTCAATTTTCTTCTCCATTCTTCTGTATATTATTCTTGTAAGCAGCTTCGATGCATGAGCTGTTAAGCTGATTGTGCGATAATTCTCGCACTTGTCAGCTCTTGCTGTCTTCGGAATTGTGTGGATGATGCTTTTCCGAAAGTCAGATGGTATATCGCCAGACTCATATATTCTACACACCAACGTGAATAGTCGTTTTGTTGCCACTTCCCCCAATAATTTTAGAAATTCTGATGGAATGTTATCTATCCCTTCTGCTCATAGAGGCTTTCAATGTATTCTTTCCACCTATCTGCTCTCTCCTCTGCATTTAACAGTGGAATTCCCGTTGCACTCTTAATGTTACCACCGTTGCTTTTAATGTCACCAAAGGTTGTTTTGACTTTCTTGTAGGGTGAGTCTGACCTTCCGACAATCATATCTTTTTCGATGTCTTCACATTTTTCCTGCAGCCATTTCGTCTTAGCATCACTATACTTCCTATTTATTTCATTCCTCAGCGACTTGTATTTCTGTATTCCTGATTTTCCCGGAACATGTTTGTACTTCGTCCTTTCATCAATCAACTGAAGTATTTCTTCTGTTACCCATGGTTTCTTCGCAGCTACCTTCTTTGTACCTATGCTTTCCTTCCCAACGTCTGTGATGGCCCTTTTTAGAGATGTCCATTCCTCTTCAACTGTACAGGAATTTTTACCTACCGTTTTATAACTTACTTATGGCTAGTTGACTTTACTATGCGTGTATTAGTAAGGCCTTATGTTTATTCAATAGATTTCCTTTCGACAAGACAGTTTAAGTAAATTCGTAACTATGAGGTTATAGGCGGATTATATCCAGGGAGGTTTTAACTAGCCAGTCATTTTTATTGCTACTGCGCCTTCTTATAGCAACTTAGTAAGCTGCAGGAACAGCAACATACATTCATTCACGTACTTAATATGTCTAGAAGTTCACAGGTTTACTTGCTATGCTCCTGAATAGAATTTTGCACACTATTTCTCTCAGTTTTGTGATCGAAGTAAAAAAAATGGGACTCTGCAGAGAAGGGTGCCTTGGATAAAGACATAAATCCGATGAAACAAATCACCATCGAGACTAATCTCTGCCTTTGGAAGTCGGAATTTTAGAATTGAGCGAGTTTCCTTACATTTACATTGCCGACGTACAGAATGTTACTTGAGATATTCACGGACTACGTGGTCGAAAACTACCTCCATCAGTTAACTCCACGAGTGACAACTGAAGAAGGGTGGATCACGATTCTCGTGAAGAGCCAGGCGGCACGGCCCGTTCCCAGGCACCATTCGCTCGATTTTTCGACCCACCATCATTCTCCTGCTTTATGAATGTCTGCCTTACAAAGCTCTATGCTAAAAATAAAAAAAAAATATATGACGGCGAAGACGTACACGTAGTAATGGTGATTTAGTATCCTTCTGTTCCAGGGAATTTATTATTCTGTACTGCCCGCAGCTGAGAAGATAGAGCGCGGTAGGAATTTGGCCGCGGCTGGCGTGAAGTGATATGGATAGGACAGTACGCGCTATTCTGAAAATATTTTCCATGAATTCAGCTTCGTGAAAATTGTGACTGACTGGCCGATTTGAAGAGGTCTGAGTGAAATAAATGCAATAAATCGTTTCAATTCTTCAGTACATTGATATTTCTAAAATAATCTCAGTCAAATACTCTGTTCGTGTACGTGGACTCAGTAACTGCTGTCTTAGTAACACTAACCGAAAATCGAATTTTTTCTTAAAGGTAAAGTGTTTTCTGGTGTATTTTATCGTGCAAATTTCAGGCAAAGTAACTAGAATGCTCCATCAAATGTAGTTTTGACCCAAATTCAGACTTTCTACGTGGTGTGCAAAAAGTAGTTATTTAATCATTATAATAATGTCAGCATTGTTTCGTGAAAGTTTGCAATGTAACCTGCTCCAAAACCATGATTAATTTTATAGTCTGTAATACAACTTTGGTGATATTGTATGGCACTCTATGTTTGTTTTATCTATAGCTTTTACGCAGATTTCTGTAACGAGCGATAAATCGAGTGGTGCTTGCTTTTGCGAATTTCATATCATCGAGAGTTTATACACACACCAAAAATGTGTTGGATCACCTAAGTTCCGAGAGCTCCGTAACCTGTAGAGAAAATTGGAATGGATATCAACATAAACATCATTTCCGCCCTTTTTATTGCTCACGAAAATCACACATTGCATTGTGTACCACCATAGGGCGAGACCTTCAGTGATTGTGTTCCAGATTTCTGTACAGACCAGTACCTCTAATACCCAGTAGCACGTCCTCTTGCATTAATTCTTGCCTGCGTTTGTCGTAGAATATTATTCACAAGTTCATCAACGAACCGTTTGTCTACCAAACCATGTGTGACAAATGTGGTGGTTGCCGTAGAAATTTGAAAGAGGGGGTGCTCTGTGTAGACTGTAAGTTATTGTTTCATTGGGGCGAATGTAGTCGTGAGGAAAGGAGGGTAGAAATGAGGCTCTTCGACGGCAGTGTAAGTTATGTAGAAAGGACAGAAAAATCGCTTAACTGGAGGCAAAACTTTGTGCCCTTAAGGCTGAATTAGAAAACGCGAACTTGGAATTACGTACGTTAAATGAGGAAAAAGAGATTGGGAAATGGAAAAAGGTAGCAAGCAAAGGCCGAAAAAGGAAAAGACTTGAAAAAACTCCAGAAATTCAATTACTAAATCAGTTTGGCTTGCTATCTGAAGTGGAGGAAGGGCCTCATCCAGCTGTAGTTGAAAATAGGGTGAAGCAGAATATTAACTTAAAGAAAATAGACAGGTCGGAATCAAACCATAATAGGAAAAGAAGAATTCTACTTATAGGCAGCAGTCATGGGAGGGGTGTGTGCCAGCATCTTCAGGAGAAATTAGGTGCAGGGTACCAGGTCCAAGTTTTTTTTTTTGTTTTTGTTTTTTTTGTGAAAAAAAAAACAGAAAACTTAGGTCAGCTATGCAGGGACTTTGAGAAACAAAATCAGGCAATTATAGTTGCAGGAGCAGGAAACAGCCTGACTATGACTCCGAGATACAGTATTAGGAGTGACCTGGATAAACTAGGGGCAGAAACTGAGCACAAAAATGTGGGGTTTGTGGAGGTCTTTCAGCGCCATGATCAGCCCCGGGTAAACACTGCTGCAAGGCATGTTAATACTGAGCTGAACAGGATGTTCCAAACACCGGCAAAATCTCACATAAGTGTTGTGCCAGTAAATGCTATTGGTAGGTGGGGATACACTACACATGGCCTGCACCTGAATAGGATGGGGAAAAATAAGTTAGCTTCTCTATTAGCAGAAACTGTAAGGGGGTCCACAGTCACACAAGGGGTGATCCCTGTGGTTAATGGGTCCAGAGAGACAGGTTTTTTTAGGTTAAAGCCAAAATCCAGACAGATGACAATCAACAGAAATAGAATAAAACAAACTTCATGTACAGTAAATAAGGGTAAACCTAAGGGCAGTAGCAACTTACGTCATCAAAATATCAAGGGAATAAAAAATAAAGTAGATGGGCTATTAGTGTGTTTAGATGATCTCAAAAATAAGAATGAGACTGATGTACTTTATCTGTCTGAACACCATGTAACTGTGGGCATGGATAGTGTCAGTATAAGTGGGTATAATTTAGCAACTTACACTTGTAGATCTAGGATGGATAAAGGAGGAGTTGCCATTTTCATAAAACAAGCAAGAGTATAAATGCAAAACTGTAGAAGTATGCAAATTTTGTGTTAATCAGCACTTTGCGGTTTGTGCATGTGAACGTCAGCTAGATAATGTAGTATTGATATTAGCAACAGCGTACAGGCCCCGATTAGGAGACTGGGAGCTGTTCACAAAAAAGTTTGACTCTCTATTATGCTGTCTGTCAGACAAAAAGAAGAAAGTATTGATCTATGGTGACTTCATTGTAAACTTTCTAAGTAATTCTAATAGGAAAAGTGAACTAGAAGTGTTATTAACAACATATAACTTAGAATCAGTGATGAATTTCCCTACACGTATTGCTCAAGACAGTAGCACGCTAATAGGTAATGTATCTGTACAGAAATAGGATGTAAAACAAACACCTGCTTTCCCTGTGGTAAATGGATTGTCAGACCATGATGCATAACTGATTAACTTACAAAACCTAACAGGGTGTACAGTTCGGAAACCATCAAGTAAAAGTGTGAGGTCGCTCAACCCGGAATCTATAGAGCACTTCAGAGAAAGCTTAGGACATGGTAATTGGGGAGATGTATATAATGAGCCAAATGCTAATGATAAATGTAACATACTTCTTGATAAATTTATATCCGCTTTTGAACATTGTTTATCAAAGAATATTACTAAATGTAACACCACACATTGTTCAAAGAAACCTTGGATTACTACCGGTATTAAAGTGTCTTCAGAAAGAAAAAGAAAACTGTCTGAGACAGCAAGAACTAGTAAAGATCCAAAAGTAGTTTTACTCTATAAAAATTATTGTAACATACTGAGAAAAGTTGTAAGGAAATCAAGAAATACGTATGTCAGAGAAGAAATTGAAAACTCTTGCAATAAAATCAAATCAGTATGGAATGTTGTTAGAAGGGAGAGAGGTAAAGTAACCCCTGGGGTAGGTAGTATTACTATTAACCCTTACAGACCCTCTGGCTACAATTGTGTACATTAAATTTTACTGTGTCCTGGCTGCAGCAGAAGTATTTTTTACCAATGTTAACCTGAAGCATACATTTGTGAGTGTTCAATTTTTCCATCATGTTCAAGTGCTGCCAACTGTTGGGCTTCACTGGGAAAATATCAGCAAGACAGTGTAGCAAATGATGAACAACAGTATACACGGTTGTGGTTGGTTCGATGTATTACACTGTATAATCGCATATTATTGTTTTTATTTTGCATGATAATTATTGAATGAATATTTTACTAATTACTACAATAGAGAAAATTTCGAAATTAGTTATTTTGGTCAATATCATGAAGTCAAATATACGAAATATGTTCTGAAAACAGACACAGAATTTTGTATAAAACTTGCATATAAATTCTTTAAAAAGTCATCTAAGAGCATTACCACATAAATAAAAATTTTCCTTCCTCCAGAAAAAAGTGGGGTCTGTAAGGGTTAAAGAGGACGAGACCATCCTAACCAACTGTACACAAGTAGCTAATATATTTAACAACCATTTCTTAAGTGTAGGAGAAAAAATGGGGGAGAACAGTTTAAAAGTAAAAGCCAGGCACTACATGGAAGAGTCTGTTTTGAAAAAAAATTTATTCAGATTGCGTTTCACCTAACAACCTCTTGTGAAATAAAACTATTAAATCTTTAAAAAATAAATTTTCTGTTGGAGTAGATGACATCTCCAATAAGATATTAAAACAATGTGGAGAAATTACAGCTGATATTCTGAGTCACGTACGTAATGCATCGCTAACTCAAGGTATTTTCCCAGACAGGTTAAAATATGCCACTGTCAGGCCTCTCTACAAAAAGGGAGAAACCACATATGTCCATATTTATCGGCCAGTATCCTTGCATACAGCATTTTCAAAAATCTTCGAGAGAGTAATGTACTCAAGAATGGTTAGCCATCTCAACAGTAATGGGATACTTAGTAAATCACAGTTCGGATTTCAAAAATACTGTTGCACTGAGACAGCAATATACAATTTCACTGTCCACATAATACAGTCTTTAAACAGTAAAATGTCACCAATAGGAATTTTCTGTGATTTGTCCAAAGCATTTGATTACGTGAGCCATGACATTATGTTCCAAAATTTACAATTCTATGGAATAAATGGAATATCAGATGAGTGGTTTAAGTCATACCTACAGAACAGGAAGCAAAACGTTTCCTTATATGGGTGAAGTGATGTAAATAAGTTTGCCACTTCATCTAACTGGGGTGAAATTACATATATTGTGTAAACGTAAAGCTGATGAGGTCGATTACAAAGCTGCACACAGAGATAAAAATCGCTGACTTAACACCCTTTTATATTCCAAAAGTAAACAAAACAGCGAATAATAATGGCTCTATAGCACACTGGAATCCCATACCCGAGGGAGGACTCGAAACACCGGCGGGAGCGGCCACGCAATCCGTGAAATTGCGTCACAAAACGTGCGGCCACTCCGCGCGGCCCAGGAGGAATGGCCACTATTCAGGGATATGACAGGTATGATCATTCGAAACCAAAGGTCTAGTAAACATTGTTTCAAAAATGCATAGCTACAGACCTTGGAGCACTTCGTCGTCATTCGCCTCAAGGGTGCTCCCTTGACATCTTAAAAATGGTTCAGATGGCTCTGAGCACTATGGGACTTCACATCTGAGGTCATCAGTCCCCTAGAACTTAGAACTACTTAAACCTAACTAACCTAAGGACATCACACACATCCATGCTCGAGGCAGAATTCGAACCTGCGACCGTAGCAGTCGTGCGTTCCAGACTGAAGCGCATAGAACCGCTTGGCCACACCGGCCGGCTTGACATCTTATTAGGACAGCGACGCCATTGGAGTTTGATCAGGGACTGTAATATCTGATAGTGTACCGTTAAACCTCTGTTGCAAAAACCCCAGTGACACCACGAAAACTGTAGAGAATGGACTGTCCTGTCCTACACCCACTAAAAAGTTAGTCAGTTTTCCATTAACTCAAACCCCAGCGGATATGGCACAAATCATATTCCGAATTACTTTTATTACACACTCGTCCCGTCTCTCTTTCTCCAATAATGTCATTATGTATTGATTGCTGACACGATAAAAGGTTTTGGTCACAGCTGCTACTTGAATGAAGTCTCTGATTCCAGAAACAGCTAAATTAATAGTCCTTCCGTTAATGCAGACCTGATATTATTTGAGTAGTCTTTTAAGCAACGGTGTTATCCATCTGTTAATACCTCTGGCGGTTGTTTTGTAGTCAAAGATCAGCAGTGTAGCACGCTGAAAATTTTCATTGCTTTTCAGAACGTTGTTCTTCGAAACGAGAAAAATTGTTTCTTCCATGTTGTTAGGCGCAACCACAAAACTAATTATGTCACCATGAACTTTAGTACCAATAGTCCCGATAATGTCTAAGAATTTGTGATATAACTCTTTGGTAATTCCGTCCTGTCGTGGCGCTTTGTTACCTGGTGATTTAACAAATACTTCATCCACGCCAAAATCAGCTAAAAATGCTGTATTCCCATCTTGAGTGATATCGCTGTCAAGCGGTGGTGTGGATTTAGTTGACAACTCCTTATCGATGGGACTCACGGAGTAGAGTTTCCGGCAACGCCTTTGCTTTTCACTCACCATCTCATTTTAATGATTGAGTGTATTCCCATCGTCTATGTTCAGTTCGTCTAGGAACGAGCGTTTGCGGCTGATCTGATGTTCGATGACGTGATAGATGGAAGCTGTCTCGGCTACTTCTATGGATGCTGCCTAACACAGTCTGCCTCCTGTTGTGGTAATGAATTTCGGTTTAATTCTCCTTATTCCCGATTGGAAGTTGAATTTTTCGTACAATTTTTAAAATACGGCGAAACAAATTTACATGGTTTTCTTTACTTCAATGATATTATGTCTTTCGCTAGTTATTATGCATGTTCTTGAGCGCATTTTAATAAATTCAACCTCTCGGTTGTTTGTTTTTGATGTGAAATTCTGGAGTGAACGTATGCAGTTGGTCCATGAAGTTCTGACTATGCATCTAGGTTAGAGACATTTAACATCCACTAGCCTCGATACCTTTCTGTAGTCTGTTTCTCAATGTTTAATGATACTGGTAACACGAATTAATCTGAAAATGGAGCGGGGGCAAAATTTTTAATGAGCACTAGTTGATGAATGTTCTCTATTAGGTATTTTCTATCGCTCCTGCTGTTCGAAGTCGACATGAGTTCAAATGGTTCAAATGGCTCTGAGCACTATGGGACTCAACTGCTGAGGTCATCAGTCCCCTAGAACTTAGAACTAGTTAAACCTAACTAACCTAAGGACATCACACACATCCATGCCCGAGGCAGGATTCGAACCTGCGACCGTAGCTGTCTCGCGGTTCCAGACTGCAGCGCCAGAACAGCGCGGCCACTTCGGCCGGCGAAGTCGACATGAGGAAAATATGTTTCACTAGCGTATGTATACTTACTTCCAAGAATCCGTAAGCACCAAGTGCTGCACAAGCTATTGTAATTCATAACAGTAATATATATTTATCACTGCTCTTTTACATGAAGTACAGAAACAATGTCTCCTTCTGTAAGTCGATTACGCGGGTTTCTTCTGAGATAGATAAATTATTTCATGTTTAAATACGATAGCTCCCTCTGCCGTTGTGCTACTGCCTGACGGGGCTTAAAAGTTTAGAAGGGTGACATTGTACATTCTTCAGGCGATCCTTCACCCGTATTTTAATTCTTCAGCGTCTCTGAACGACTCTTGCGAGCCCGTGTTTTCTTCGAGTGGCAAGTTCACAATTGTTCAAAAACCACGTGGATTTAAGTTTGTAGCGCTTCCTGTACTAGGGAAATATGTGCTTCAGACTCGAATGTGAAATGCTGCAGTGCAGATACTTCTAAATCGGTTGCGATTCGGTTGTTATACAAGGTAATGAATGTGTTTGCCTGTGATATCAGTGAATTAGCTTTGTTGCATTCTGTAAGTTTACTCCACTTCCG
The DNA here is from genome assembly GCF_021461395.2 of Schistocerca americana. Lineage (NCBI taxonomy): Eukaryota > Metazoa > Arthropoda > Insecta > Orthoptera > Acrididae > Schistocerca > Schistocerca americana. Next base: position 868,955,721 of record NC_060120.1, on the reverse strand, counting down.
TGACTTTCACTGCTTTAGGTGTATTATTTAAGTTCGTTTTCTTGTGAACTTTGCCACGGGTTGTAGTTTCGTATGTCTACGTGAACTGATGCTACTTCTCTCAACAGGTGATACCGACGGGAGGACCGGCCGCTGGTGACCGAGAGGTTCTAGGCGCTTCAGTCTGGAACCGCGTGACCGCTACGGCCGTAGGTTCGAATCCTGCCTCGGGCATGGATGTGTGTGATGTCCTTAGATTAGTTAGGTTTAAGTAGTTCTAAGTTGTAGGGGACTGATGGCCTCAGATGTTAAGTCCCATAGTGCCCAGAGCCATTTGGACCATAGAGCCGACGGGAGGATCCTGCTACCATCCTAATCTTGCTCCTCGACTGTTACTTCGGGTGCATCTCGGGTGGCTTTTTCTCCAACTGGTCTGTATTTACAATTTGACTTCCATTTCTCTCTTGTTTGCGTACACCGTCTGCGCTGCTCGGAATGTTTGTTGTTTGGCGGGCACGAGCACATTTGTTTACTGTCACCAATTTCCTTGACCTGTTTGTTTTCCTTAACGTGTGGCTTGTTCCTGCTTGTTTTCATATCTGGTGTCGGGTAATTCGTGCAAAAGTGATGGCACGTTTTCTTGTTAGAGTTCTGGCACTGACTGAAATAATGTTCAAGTTTTACAGTGTCACTGGCAACTTCATTACCTAGACGCAGGTTTTAGAGTGTTCAGTTTCAGTAAAGGCGTCATAAAACTGTTGCTTTCGTGTGTTCGTAGTCCCTCATTAACTACCACAGCGTTAGCTATTTTAGGAATAGGCTGTTGTACACCAGGTTTACTTTCTAGCAGCGGAAAAACTTCGTCACGTAACATGTCAGTTTTTAGCACACATCCGGATGTACTTGACTGAACTTCTCAGTTGCTTGAACTGGAGCAACGAGCTCTGCAAAAGTTAATTTCGTTGCTGCACAGAGTTTTTTTAAAATAAAAACCGTTTAGGGTAGTTTTGACGTAGGTGTCCGCTTTAATTACACATAAAGCAAGTAAAAACTTGGCCTCAGAATGAAACCTGCACCTTGTATCGTGCAATCGTGTTTGACTTATCTGCTTTTCTACCGACTGCATGCCACTACAAATTTGCAACTTTCGTTGAACGGTCTGCCGTTCAATTTTATGATATTAACTTCACTAAACCTCGTTCGTACGTCTTTCAGACAGGAATTTACTTCTTCAGGCCCAAAATCAATATCGGCGCTTGAAACAGAATCAGTACTTAGAGTTGTGTCGCGATGATGAAATTCAGTTGCGCCTTCGTGCTTCTTGAGAAACGGTCCAATAACATAACATGCAGCACTTTTTCGGGACAGCTATACTGTTCAAGGTCATAATAAGTCGTGTGGACATGGTCCGTTGTTATTCCTGATACGTCCACAATCTGATCATGCAGTCCCAACGAGCGTGGTTCAACGGCGTGTGTGGTCTTGCGGAATTGTTTCGCCAGCCGTGGTGGCCGAGCGGTTCTAGGCGCTTCAGTCTGGAACCGCGCGACGCTGCGGCCGCAGGTTCGAATACTGCCTCGGGCTTGGATGTGTGTGATGTCCTTAGGTTGGTTAGGTTTAAGTAGTTCTAAGTTCTAGGGGACTGATGACCTAAGATGTTAAGTCCCATAGTGCTCAGAGCCATTTGAACCATTATGAACCGAATTGTTGCACGGTATCCTTCCTCGTTATCAGGAGAAAGAAAACTGGCGTTCAACGGATCGGAGCGTGGAATGTCAGATCCCTTAATCGGGTAAGGTCGCTGGTTCGAATCCTGCCTCGGGCATGGATGTGTGTGATGTCCTTAGGTTAGTTAGGTTTAACCCTTTGTTTCCTGACATAAGAAAAAATTTACTTTTTAACATTTTCTTTGCAGAATTTATGCTAATGTGGCCTCTAATGACGGTAGGACTTTTTGTAAAATTTTATTTTATTTTTCACAACTTTTTTCTCTCCTGGTACTCAGAAGTACCGTCAGACTCCATGGACAGAATAACAATACGCGCCGAAAAGTGCTCCAATTTTTATAACTTGTACTTTATTCCACATAAATATTAAATATTTTTACATTAGAAAATGAATTAACAGAAATATATTTCTGAATTTTTTTTTAATTTCGCATAAATTTATTCTAGAGCAACTTCACAATACATAGTAACTTAGCTATACATTTTTGACAGTATATACGTATCACATATTTAGTGTTAGTGATACCTCATGAAATTGTAGGAAACAGTTCTTTTTCTCATTGTAGCACAAATACACTTTACATGTACTACATTGTGAATGTGGTGTCGACTGAATTTCATTTTTCGCACACATTTCGCATCGTCCTCTTTTACAACTGAACACTACAAAATGGTTTTCTCAGTTGCCAAGACGTACATTCTTCGGAACAGAAAAGTTATCCTTCCTTCTCTTTGGGGGAGTTATTTCATCTTTACCGGAGTTTCTCTTTTTGAGATTTGGCACTTGCTGTTCATTCATTAGCCCTAGTGCCACAGCACTCCTGAATTTCAGCAGTGGCAGTGCCCCATGTAGATCACTGAAAATGACGTAAGCATTGACAAAAGCAATTTCTATTGCTCCCCAGAAGAGACGGTGCCACCATTTCTTTGATCGCCTGTCAAGACCATAAGTTGAACGTAATCTGTCTGCGTGATCCACACCACCCATGTGTTTATTGTAATCACATACAATAACTGGTCATGGTCTAGTCATACTAGTTCCATCTTTCCGTTTTCTTGTCACTACGCTCTGTTCAGTGCCATGGAAGTTTGTCGCAAAATACACTACTTTATTTTCCCTCCGTTGAAATACTGTTAGGTCTAAAGATGACTCTCTGTGATTTGATACCCCACGGTTTAGACATTTTTCTTTAGGTAAATTCTCTGGCAAACCTTTCCTGTTTGTTCTAATTGTTCCACAGGCAAATGTATTTACGGATTTCTGTGTGAGAAAAAGTGGACAGAACAACTAGTGAGAGGTAACGCATTGTTGCTACAATAAAGTGTTCGCACAACCTGACGGTACTAATAAGTCTGCCTTATATTTTCACTTTATCTCATTCACTTGTAACGTAATGCTTCAAACTATTATAAAAAAAAACAAAGAAGGTAAGTACGTACAATGGAAAATTCAACGGAAGTTTCAATAAATTGCACACAAAATTCAGGCAACACCACGGAAAAAAGCACATACAGTCTTCTGTTTTCACAGCAGCGCGCGAAAAACAATTTCAAGCTCTGACCGTCAGAGAGGTATATGTATTGCACAATAATGTCTATGAAACAGTAGAGCAGAGTTACTGTTACGTACCGACAGGCTTTCAGATCACAAAACTGCACCACGAGAAAATAATTAGAGTCAAAACTTACTGGTAGTTTTAAGTATCGTCAGGAAACAAAGGGTTAAGTAGTTCTAAGTTCTAGGGGACTGATGACCTAAGATGTTAAGTCCCATAGTGCTCAGAGCCATTTGAACCTTAATCGGGCAGGTAGGTTAGAAAATTTAAAAAGGGAAATGATAGGTTAAAGTTAGAAATAGTGGGAATTAGTGAAGTTCGGTGGCAAGAGGAACAAGACTTTTGGTCAGATGAAAACAGGGTTATAAATACAAAAACAAATAGGGGTAATGCAGGAGTAGGTTTAATAATGAATAAAAAATAGGAGTAAGGGTAAGCTACTACAAACAGCATAGTGAACGCATTATTGTGGCCAAGATAGACACGAAGTCCCCGCTTACTACAGTAGTACAAGTTTATATGCCAACTAGCTCTGCAGATGACGAAGAAATTGATGCAATGTATGATGAGATAAAAGAAATTATTCAGGTAGTTAAGGGAGACGAAAATTTAATAGTCATGGGTGCCTGGAATTCAAGAGTAGGAAAAGGGAGAGAAGGAAACATGGTATGTGAATATGGAATGGGGTTAATAAATGAAAGAGGAAGCCGCATGGTAGAATTTCGCGCAGAGCATAACTTAATCATAGCTAACACTTGGTTTAAGAATCATGAAAGAAGGTTGTATACATGGAAGAACCCTGGAGATACTAAAAGGTATCAGATTGATTATATAATGGTAAGACAGAGATTTAGGAACCAGGTTTTAAATTGTAAGGCATTTCCAGGGGCAGATGTGGACTCTGACCACAATCTATTGGTTATGAACTGTAGATTAAAACTGAAGAAACTGCAAAAAGGTGAGAATTTAAGGAGATGGGACCTGGATAAACTGACTAAAACAGAGGTTGTACAGAGTTTCAGGGAGAGCATAAGGGAACAGTTGACAGGAATGGGGGAAAGAAGTACAGTACAAGAATAATGGGTTGCTCTGAGGGATGAAATAGTGAAGGCAGCAGAGGATCAAGTAGGTAAAAAGACGAGGGCTAGTAGAAATCCTTGGCTTCCAGAAGAAATATTGAATTTAATCGATGAAAGGAGAAAATACAAAAATGCAGTAAATGAAGCAGGCAAAGAGGAATACAACGTCTAAAAAATGAGATCGGCAGGAAGTGCAAAATGGCTAAGCAGGGTTGGCTAGAGGACAAATGTAAGGTTGTGGAGGCTTATCTCACTAGGGGTAAGATAGATACTGCCTACAGGAAAATTAAAGAGACCTTTGGAGAAAAGAGAACCACTTGTATGAACATCAAGAGCTCAGATGGAATTCCAGTTCTAAGCAAAGAAGGGAAAGCAGAAATGTGGAAGGAGTATGTAGAGGTTCTATACAAGGGCGATGTACTTGAGGATAATATTGTGGAAATGGAAGAGGATGTAGATGAAGATGAAATGAAAAATATGATACTGCGTGAAGAGTTTGACAGAGTACTGAAACACCTGAGTCGAAACAAGGCCCCGGGAGTAGACAACATTCCATTAGAATTACTGACGGCCTTCGGAGACCCACTCCCGACAAAACTCTACCATCTGGTGAGCAAGATGTATGAGACAGGCGAAATACCCTCAGACTTCAAGAAGAATATAATAATTTGATCCCCAAAGAAAGCAGGTGTTGACAGATGTGAAAATTACCGAACTATCAGTTTAATAATTCACAGCTGCAAAGTACTAACGCGAATTCTTTACAGACGAATGGAAAAACTGATAGAAGTCGACCTCTGGGAATGAGTTTGGATTCCGTAGAAATGTTGGAGCACGTGAGGCAATACTGGCCCTACGACTTATCTTAGAAGAAAGATTAAGGAAAGGCAAACCTACGTTTCTAGCATTTGTAGACCTAGAGAAAGCTTTTGATAATGTTGACTGGAATACTCTCTTTCAAATTCTGAAGGTGGAAGGGTAAAATACAGAGAGCGAAAGGCTATTTACAATTTGTACAGAAACCAGATGGCAGTTATAAGAGTCGACGGGTATGAAAGGGAAGCAGTGGTTGGGAAGGGAGTGAGACAGGGTTTTAGCCTATCCCCGATGCTATTCAATCTGTATATTGAGCAAGCAGTAAAGGAAACAAAAGAAAAGTTCGGAGTAGGTATTAAAATCCATGGAGAAGAAATAAAAACTTTGAGGTTCGCCGATGACATTGTAACTCTGTCAGAGACAGCAAAGGACTTGGAAGAGCAGTTGAACGGAATGGACAGTGTCTTGAAAGGAAGGTATAAGATGAACATCAACAAAATCAAAATGAGTATAATGGAATGTAGTCGAATTAAGTTGAGTGATACTGAGGGAATTAGATTACGAAATGAGACACTTAAAGTATTAAAGGAGTTTTGCTATTTGGGGAGCAAAATAACTGATGATGGTCGAAGTAGAGAGGATATAAAATGTAGACTGGCAATGGCAAGGAAAGCGTTTCTGAAGAAGAAATATATGTTAACATCGAGTATAGATTTAAATGTCAGGAAGTCGTTTCTGAAAGTATTTGTATGGAGTGTAGCCATGTATGGAAGTGAAAGGTGGACGATAAATAGTTTAGACAAGTAGAGAATAGAAATGTTCGAGATGTGGTGCTAGAGAAAATGCTGAAGATTGGATGAGTAGATCACATAACTAATGAGGAGGTATTGAATAGAATTGGGGAGAAGAGGAGCTTGTGGCACAACTTGACTAGAGGAAGGGATCGGTTGGTAGGACATGTTCTGAGACGTCGAAGGATCACCAATTTAGTTATGGAGGGCAGCGTGGAGGGTAAAAATCGTACAGGGAGACCAAGAGATGAATACACTAAGCAGATTCAATAGGATGTAGGCTGCAGTAGGTATCGGGAGATGAAGAAGTTTGCACAGGATAGAGTAGCATGGAGCGCTGCATCAAACCAGTCTCAGGATCGAAGACCACAACAACAACAACATCCTTCCTTGAAAGCAAGACAAATATTTCTAACGAACCGAAGGGTTTAATAGTCAATAAACGCTCTACAACACGCCCGACAGAACGAGAATGTTAATATACAGTCTTCTGGGACTTGGT